>NC_135824.1:20715924-21315924 GCF_964213995.1 Mustelus asterias | reverse complement strand
GTCAGACGGTGGCAAACATGGGAGAGAAACAATAAAATAAATCTTATAATCGTGCCATGCTTTGATAAAGGATGAAAATAACTGTCATATTGTACTTCAGCATGGAAATTCAGCCAAAATATTAAAAATATTATTCTGCTTCTGGAATTCTAACTTTCTCTTTGTTACCCTTCACAATATACAGCAGGCAATACACGTATAGAATTAACAAGCCATATCCAAAATTATTCACTATTTATTATTTACAAAACGTTTTGTCTGATCCTGCACAGTTTGTTTTCCTAACGGCTTCAGTACACTAGTAAATAACATAACTCGAATGTGAAAAAACAATTTTTCATTAGAAATATTTAACTGATTTATTTAATATGCATATACAAATATGCAAATACACATATGTACGTGTGTGTGTGTGTGTGTGTATAATACATTTGTGATAAATCTTTTAACACCTCAAAAAGGAAAAAAGTAAAGCCCTGTATTGGTAAAGTGCTTTTCAAAGCAATAAGGGAATTGGTACTCAAAAATGCAAACTGTATTGGCACAAAGCAAAGTATTACTAAACTCCATTCCATTTCCTAAAGGTTTTTGCTTCCTAGCATTCTGATGTAAAGGCAGTGAAACAGGTTTCAAACAAACAGCAGACCCGTATACAGCAAATTAAACCATTTGGAAAAAAAAGCTTCTTCATTTTCTGTAATATCTCTTTAAAATCAAGGCACATTTTTATGGTCTGCAGTTCATTAGGATTGGCTTTTGCATGTGCTCAATGCCATTTGTGCTTAGAAATAAAGAAAACAAACATTCACACTGTAGATGTGATTACACTTTGTTGTTATTTCTTGATTTATATTCCTAAAATATCATTATATACACTGACACATTTAAGTTATTACTTTCTTATAGCAAATACTTCAAGTCAGAAGTGCAAAGTGATTGTGACCATTGCAGCCTACAATTTTTTTTTACATTTTTAATTTCTTGAAAGGAACCTCGCAGTCTGTTTTCTCACAAATAAGACAGCTTTCTGAAATATCCTGGCAAGTGCAAATGGCTATATTTAAAAGCAAACTCCTTTGTCCAAGTTCCTTACTGTTTGTTTTAGACAGCTCTTTTAAGATAAATTTCATTTCCTGATGAGATGATTGGCAGCTGGTTGTCCACATGACAGCTGATCAAATGACTGACACTATCAAATACCCGGTCCTTTGTTCGCACCTTTACAGAAAAAACAGGAAGACAAAACACTTGTAAATAAACTGAATGAAATTTAAGGATACATTTTAGTTTTCATTAAAGCAACAAATTATGCAGTGCAAAGGATGTAAAATGCAGTGTTCCATGTTTAGATAATTAAAAACAATAATATCAATACTGATAACAATTGGACTGGGCGTCATAGGATAAGTAGGCATATTAGCTCAATTGACAGCTGTCAGTATGAACTATATTCAATAATTAACTACGATTGGACTTCTTTCCCCCCCCACTCCCAGTAGACTCTGTGAAGGAAACAACAAACACCTATATTACTACACACACAGGAGGCATAATGGTATTGTCACTGAAGTCCGGAGACCCAGGGTAATGATCTGGCATCTTGGGTTCGAATCCCACCACAGCAGATGGTAAAATTTCAATTTAGTAAAAATCTGGACCATGGTTGAGTGTTGTAAAAACTCATCTAATTCACAAATGCCCTTTAGGGAAAGAAATCTTACCTGGACTGGCCTACATGTAACTCTGGGTCCACAGCAATGTGAACTCGGTTCAAGGTCAATTTTGGATGGGCAATAAATGCTGACCCATATCCCATAAATGAATTTAAAAAAAGGAAGCAAAACAGGCAAGAACCAGAATTCCTATTTTCTCTATACTTGGAGATATTTCTTTGCTGTCTGCAACCATTTCTCCGGTCCCTATGATATCTATCTACATTTGGCAATAATTTCTGTTTCATCCTATAATAATTTTCTCACTGCTTATGACCTATTCACTGATGCCTTTAATTATTTTCAAACTGCAGAATAGAGTTCTCACTGCTGCAAGTATTTTGCCTTGAGCTCTGTCAGCACAAGACTACATTGAACAGCATAATTGGAACAAAATAAAACAGTTTAAAATTCGACCAAAGGAACAGTCCTGTAGAAGAGTCATATGGACTCAAAATGTTAAGTCTGTTTCTCATTCCACATATGCTGCCAGACTTGCTGAGTTTATCCAGCATTTTATATTAAATAGAGAAATGCCTGTTTTTTGTCTGACAATTTTCCCTCGAAGTCCCTACTGCTCGGGTAAGGTCCCATGGGTTTGAAACACTTTTAAATACTTTGTCTAATTGGCCAACTTAAACTATCGTCAGTAAATGCCAGCAGGATATTTGCCACTGGAGGTTTCCACAGCTTAACCCAGCAAAGACAGACCTTCCACTGGGGATCACCAGGTAAAGATCAGGAATGGGAACCTTGGATGATTTTTTTTTCCCCTTCATGGGCCAAGGTGCTGAAATCAATTGCAGTGCACCAAAGGCACTCCCAGCCGAGATAAGCAAACTCAGCACTGGCTTGGGACAAAATCTAGGACCTTCTAGTATGTATCAATTAGTGCCAGGTTGGTCAACATAGTTATACAGCAAACCATCAGGAAGCTGTAATTATGGTGGGAAAAAAAGAAAAGGAATAAGTTGGGAAATAATACAATAGAAATGCAAAAAAAGTGAATTATTTTGTAATGCAATACACTTTTTAAAAGTACCAACAACAGAATATATAGAGGAGGCCCTCTACAGGAATGGGCTAACATGTAATATTAAATATTTATATAGGTTAGCCTAAACATTTGTAAGTTAGATTTATTGAATGTGTCAGATACTTCCAAGGACTGAAAAAATATATTCATATAGCATTTCTTGTTAAAATATATTACTTTGGGACTTTTTAAAATAATTGTATTTTTATTAATTTGAGGGTGGAAAGAAATTGTGGGAGAAAATAATTAAAGAACCCCCCCCCCCTAGAAATGAGAAAGAATGTTAATTGTCCTTTAGATTTAGAAAACACAAAATTAAACCAACAGGAAAACAACACTTCTCTTTGGAAGTTGGTTGACAAACTTTAATTTGGCAGCAATTGGAGTAGACTTAGAGACACGCAACCCAGACCCCAACAGTATCTGTCTAACCTTAAAACAACTTGACTTCCATTCATAACCCCAATCTTAGCAAACTCCCACTAATGGTTCCTTCTCAACTGATCCAACCTAACTCAAGCATTGCAGGCAACTGGAATCCTATGTCAACTTATCCATTCAAATCATTGATCTGACAAGTCAGGTCATTAAATACTAGAGCAATATCCAATAAATTAAACCATTTGGTAAAAAAAGCTCTTTGATTTAAAAAAAAACTTGTCCATTAGTCTTAATATATGGAGAGACATATGGAGAACAAATCAACATTAAAAAGAAATCAACTTCTCAAGCAGTCACATGCATAACTTATGACAAACTGGTTCCTGAAATTCTCACGCCTTAGACTTGGTTCAGTATTTCAAACAGTGAAAAGTGCACGTGGCAGGGAGTAAAATAGACTATTACAATCCCAGTTGACGTTATAATTAGACAGGAAGATCCCAGAATGGAACCCTGGCTTAAAAGACTGCAACTTTTACTTTTTTTCCCCCCCCAAACGTGGAGGAACAGAGTCACAGGACCACTAATTAGTTTTAACAACAAGAAAAAAAACATTTATTAAACTTGAGAAAATGAATTATAATACAATATTCCTCTACTCTCCCTTAGCTTAACAAGTGCACACAAGTTTTAAGATTAACACAGATGACTAAGTACATTTGAAACTACAATGGTCTCACTGGCACAAAAGTCCTTTTTTAAAAAAAATCACACAGGTCGACTGTGGTCAAACACACACTCCACTCTGAAGCCAAGCTAGTGTCTGAGAATTTGTCCTCAGAATACTCCCAGATGATGGTCATATCATTCCCAAAACACGCTTTAAAATATTCTCCTATAATAATACTTTCACTTAGCAGTTTGCATTCCAAAATCGACTCCACATTTTCCAAAGAACTCTTTTCAACCAAGCTTCTTTTCCACTTCTATCAGCAAATCCACTCCAGGTTTTACACCGACCCCTTTAAGATTTCTTTATCTTGACTGCTTTTACCCACACAAATTCCAACATTCAGCCACCGATTGAACCACAATTATTTCAATTAGCCTCTCAAACCGTAGTAAGGTATCACAAAGCTTGGAACCATTTCAAGTATCTTTTTTTACTTCTCACTAGCCAGTTTCTTTTCAATTCTGCGACTTGAATGAACAGTACTCAGTTTCTTCCTAGCTCATCTTTGTCCCTTTAACTTAAGGCTTACTGGAAACTCCCTTTCATTTCTCTGGTTTCCTGAAGTAGCTGCCCTTTAAATTTCTGGCATTCATTTTCTTGATCATTATTTCATTGTATGGTTTTTCTTCCAGCAAAGCTGAGATGTTCCCCTTCTACCTGCTTGTCACCATCTGCCCTGGCTTTCAGCTAAAAGCCAAAGAACAAAGAAAAGGTTCAATTCTGGCCTCGGCTCACTGTCTGTGCAGAGTCTGCACATTCTCCCTGTGTCTGCATGGGTTTCCTCCAGGTGCTCCGGCTTCCCCCCACACTCTAAAGATGTGCGGGTTGGGTTGACTGGCCATGCTAAATTGCTTCATGTCAGGGGAATGAGCAGGGTAAATTTGTGGGGTTACAGGTGCAGGCTCAATGGGCCAAATGGCCTCCTTCTGCACTGTAGGAATTCTATGATTTTATTGTTTACTGAATGAAGCCATTCTTGTGTTTAAGTGTAATTTTGTTAGTTTGCTCATAAACATTTACTTTACTATAAAATCATCCAAGTGGTTGGGGGACATCATTTCCATGATTTCAGAATCTCTCAAACTGTAGAAATTGCAAAAACTGTTTTGGCAGCTGTTTCAATTTTCTCTTTGGGATTTGGGCAGCTCAGCATTTAGAGTCATAGAGGTTTACAGCATGGAAACAGGCCCTTCGGCCCAACTTGTCTATGCCACCCTTTTTTAAAAAAAAACTCATAAGCTAATCCCAATTGCCCACATTTGGCCCATATCCCTCTATACCCATCTTACCCATGTAACTATCTAAATGCTTTTTAAAAGACAAAATTGTACCCGCCTCTACTACTACCTCTGGCAGCTTGTTCCAGACACTCACCGCCCTCTGTGTGAGAAAATTGCCCCTCTGGACACTTTTGTATCTCTCCCCTCTCACCTTAAACCTATGCCCTCTAATTTTAGACTCCCTTACCTTTGGGAACAGATATTGACTAATAGCTGATCTGTGCCCCTCATTATAGACCTCTATAAGATCACCCCTCAGCCTCCTACGCTCCAGAGAAAAAAGTCCCAGTCTATCCAGCCTCTCCTTATAACTTAATCCATCAAGTCCCGGTAATATCCTAGTAAATCTTTTCTGCACTCTTTCTAGTTTAATAATATCCTTTCTATAATAGGGTGACCAGAATTGCACACAGTATTCCAAATGTGGTCTTACCAATGTTTTGTACAACTTCAACGAGACATTCCAACTCCTGTATTCAATGTTCTGACCGATGAAACCAAGCATGCCGAATGCCTTCTTCACCACTCTGTCCACCTGTGCCTCCACTTTCAAGGAGCTATGAACATGTACCCCATAATCTGCGATATGGGGGTAGGGCCTGAGTGGGATTGTGGTCGGTACAGACTCGATGGGCCAAATGGCCTCTTTCTGCACTGTAGGGTATCTATGATCTCTTTGTTCTGTAACTCTCCCCAACGCCCTACCATTAACTGAGTAAGTCCTGCCCTGGTTCAATCTACCAAAATGCATCACCTCGCATTTCATAGAAGAATCATAGAAACCCTACAGTACAGAAAGAGGCCATTCGGCCCATCGAGTCTGCACCGACCACAATCCCACCCAGGCCCTACCCCCATATCCCTACATATTTTACCCACTAACCCCTCTAACCTACACATTCAGGACACTAAGGGGCAATTTTAGCATAGCCAATCAACCTAACCCGCACATCTTTGGACTGTGGGAGGAAACCGGAGCACCCGGAGGAAACCCACACAGACACGGGGAGAATGTGCAAACTCCACACAGACAGTGACCCAAGCCGGGAATCGAACCCAGGTCCCTGGAGCTGTGAAGCAGCAGTGCTAACCACTGTGCTACCGTGCTGCCTTAAACTCCATTTGCCATTCGTCAGCCCACTGGCCCAATTGATCAAGATCCCGTTGCAATTGGAGATAACTTTCTTCACTATCCACTGTGCCACCAATCTTAGTGTCATCTGCAAACTTACTAACCATGCCTCTCATCCAAATCATTAATATAAATGACAAATAATAGTGGACCCAGCACTGATCCCTGAGGCACACCGCTGGTCACAGGCCTCCAGTTTGAAAAACAACTCTCTACAACCACCCTCCGGCTTCTGTCAAGAAGCCAATTTTGTATCCATTTAGATACCTCACCCTGAATCCCGTGAGATTTAACCTTATGCAACAACCTACCATGCGGTACCTTGTCAAAGGCCTTGCTAAAGTCCATGTAGACAACATCCACTGCACTGCTCTCATCTACCTTCTTGGTTACCCCTTCAAAAAAAAACTCAATCAAATTTGACAGACCTGATTTTCCACTCACAAAGCCATGCTGACTGTCCCTAATCAGTCCTTGTGTCTCTAAATGCCTGTACATCCTGTCTTTCAAAATACCTTCCAACAATTTACCCACCACAGATGTGAGGTTCACTGGCCTGTAGTTCCCAGGCTTTTCCCTGCAGCCCTTTTTAAACAAAGGCACAACATTTGCCACTCTCCAATCTTCAGGCACCTCACCCGTGACTATCCATGATTCAAATGTCTCGGTTGGGGGACCCGCAATTTCCTCCCTACCCTCCCACAATGTCCGGGGGGACACTTCATCAGGTCCCGGGGATTTATCTACCTTGATGCGCTTTAAGACTTCCAGCACCTCCTTCTCTGTATTATATACACTCCTCAAGACATCACTATTTATTTCCCCAAGTTCCCTCACATCAGCTGTGACATAACCAAGGACAGACAGAGAGATAGCCAGCAATGATATAATAATTGAAACAGTAGTTAAAAAAAAGCAAACTTTGATTAAAAACTTTAAAAAACAATTAGAGGTATGAGTTTAGATTGAGATCGTCATAGCTACAGGAACAGGACTAACCTATTATTGAAAACACATGTGTACTGTGTGCATGGTCCTTTTACTGCAGTTATGCAAAAGGCTAAGTGGTTTCCTTCATCAACAATGCTGGCTAGGAATTAGCAAGAAATTCACAATTCATAATGACAATTATGGGGCGGCACGGTAGCACAGTGGTTAGCACTGCTGCTTCACAGCTCCAGGGACCTGGGTTCGAATCCCGGCTTGGGTCACTGTCTGTGTGGAGTTTGCACATTCTCCTCGTGTCTGCGTGGGTTTCCTCCGGGTGCTCCGGTTTCCTCCCACAGTCCAAAGATGTGCGGGTTAGGTTGATTGGCCATGCTAAAATTGCCCCTTAGTGTCCTGAGATGCGTAGGTTAGAGGGATTAGTGGGTAAAATATGTAGGGATATGGGGGTAGGGCCTGGGTGGGATTGTGGTCGGTGCAGACTCGATGGGCCGAATGGCCTCTTTCTACACTGTAGGGTTTCTATGATTTCTATGACAAATTAACTTGCATTTAAATTCAAAATATTTCATTTTTTGCATGATAGAGCAATATTTCCTTAATAGAATTTAGTAAATATGTTTACTCAATAAAACCTCTGCAATGGTTAATTTTCGAAAATGAAATGGATCAAGAAAAAGTGTTTTTTAAAAAAATTCAAAAAAATGCAAGTTGCTTCTGCATCCTAAATCTTACCATGCCTTCAGGGTCCACTAGTAGCAAGTGCTTAGCTTGTCCACCCTGCAGCCCAGTCAGGACATATTGTTCTGGTGTGGTCATGCTTTCCCGCACCAGAAAGTCACCATCTTTTATCAGCAGCCTCTCAGCTTCCTGTCTGCTCATCCTTCCACGGTACCAGATTTCCTTTATCAGCTGCTCTCTCATGGAAGACAGGGTAGTAGGCAATGGGACAACTGTGGGGTTGTTGACTGTCGCACTGCTCTGAGCAACATCTGCGTGTTCTATGGTCACAGAATCACAGTTCGAAAAATTATACTGTGTAGTCACACTTAAAGACAAAAAAAACTGAACAAGAAGATTTAATATAAAGACAAACATAGGCAGAGGACAAGTAGCATGCATCACATACATCAAACATTAGTCTTTGAATGTATCTAGAATTACATTATATTTCATCACCGCAGTACTTTTAATGTTCCTTTTCCAATTTTGTCTACTTTTCTGTGGTGGCACATAATTCCCCATGTGCCATCAACTCTTTGGAACCCCAATACAAAAAAAGCATTTTCCAGGTGTAAGCCTGGGTAGTGACATTTTAGGACCTTTAGCAATGGCGGGCAAGACTGGAGATTAAAGCCAAGTCTGATTGTGGCCTCACCTGACACAGTAACAGGTCAGTGATCAGGATGACAGCTATAGCTGTGTTTACCCTTCCCAACCCAAGGATGCCCAACAGCAACTAAAGCATCTCCAGTAATGCGTTGTTGTGTTAGGCTAACTCAGCACAGACCAGCAAGTATATCTGGGAACTTTGCAAGTCTTACAGCTGTGTCCCATACTATCTGGTCCATTGAGCCTTCAGCAAAGCACACAAACAATTATTTTTAATCTAATATAGTGAAGGGATTGTTCTGTAATGTTTTAAGCATATCAATTTTGAGATGTTAATTTTATGTTAAAGCATTATTCAATACATGAAAGCCCATTTTTATGTTTAATGTTACAAACTCGCAATCTAATGTGTCCTAAATCTGCTACCAAATGTCTCTGAAGACTGTTCAGATAATTGTTGCTACATAAGAGTTCAGAACACTTTAGTTGAGCTTTGATAGTTACGTTATTATTACTTTAGTAATTCAATGGAACTGCAAGTAGCATGCCCTGAAGATTATTTTTCCCCTAAATCAGAACCAGAAGCTTCATATAGGCACATATGAAAATAAGTGTGCATTCTAGTTTCTCAAGTTTGAAACTTTAACCTTTGTGATTTCAATGAAGATCGGTACTGAGTGACAACAGTGATTGATCTACCCCAGAGAGCAGTGGAGGCTGGGTCATTGAATAGTGTTATAGCAAGGTGAGACGGGTGAACTGTTCCTCCCTTTCCACCTCCTTAGCTGGTCACAAAAGTTTAAGTTTCTTTTGCATGAGCTTTTTCAAAATCAGAATGCATTTAACTCTTTAAACTATGAGCATTAAGGAGCCAATCAAGTAGTTTACTTGAGTCAAAGAAAACAAATTTATTAACCACTAAATCTAAAAAAAATAATAAAATTTGCCATGAAGCATTAGCCCCTCGTGCAACCATTCAAACATACACACAAGTGCGCACACACACTGGTATCAGAAGTGAGGGGAGTTAGAGTCCAATAAAAAAGGTAACAAAATATATGGTTGAGTGTCCTTTGATTGTCCTTGAGGCATGGATTTTAAACGCTATGGCCAATTTAGGTTAACTGGCTTCTTGGATGAGCTCAGCTTGGATGAGCTCAAATGCAGATGATTTTCGCTGGTAGATGTCTGGTGGAGTTGGCTTCTTGAACCAAGTGACGTACTTATTCCAAACAAGAGAGAGAGAGACAGATTGAGAGTGAGAAAGTGAAGCCTTCAGCCTGATTCCTCTGCAGAGGACTTTCTTGATACCACCTGTGCCATTTGCAATCTCTGAGGTGGCTAGGTAGCCTTGTCTTGAAATACCTCACCCATTATGTATTTTTTTAAAAGCGGCTTTGCGTGTGTCTGTGACAACCTTTGTTTCAATACCCAGTATTTTGCATTTTTAATGTCTATTCCTTAGACAGTTGCAAGTTTTAATGGGTGTCTGGATTATAGGAAATGTCTCTCTCTTCACACTCACCCATGGGTGACTTGTTTGTTTCTCACCTTCACCTTGGAATGTGGCTTTACATTTTTAAGCAGTTTGTTCCGTCTCGTTTCAAATTCCAAAATTTCCAGCGAGTTGAAAGTTGAAGAATCACATCTCCAAAACTAAAGAGACATTGCCTTGTGACAATATATTTAAATCTGAGTTGGGAGCCAAGAGTTATGGGCGGACAGGCGGACAAGTGGAGTTAAAGCCACAATCAGATCTAGCAGGCTTGCAGGGCTGAATGGCCTATTCCTATTTCTTACGCGCCCTATAAATATGTTCTTTTGATGCTTCTTAAACAGAAAAGTGGTCCTTATTCCTGACATTACTATGGACCATAGGCTACACATCTCAAGTTGCATTTCAAAGTTAAACTAGTGGGCCAAGAGCAGAGGCACTGTCAGCTAATGTGCTCATCTGTTAGAACCATATGTTGGTTAATTAGCTGAAAATTAACAGAAGACAATTGACATAAAATCATATTACAGGTAAACCCAACTTTCAGGAAAAAAACATTGTATTGCTTATTTGCCACAGTGCAGTGCATAGATTTAGTTTGCCTTACTTGTTAACTTTTGTTTTTTTTATATAAACGTAGCAGATAAAACAAAAATGCTGCACTGCTAATGATTGAAAATCAGGAATGGCTGGTTTCCAGTTTGGAGGTTTCAGCAAACCCTCGCTTGTAAATGAGATGCTTCATCTGCACTGAGCTGATGATCTAATTTAATGTCTTAATTTCCATCTGGACCCTGCAGAGCAGGGGGTTCTATTAACATAGTTCATTAGAAATGTGATAGTTACTTCCTGTGGGGATAGTCATACATCACAAGGACAAACCCATAGACAAGTCACTGCAGCATTTTTAATCTTCTATTCTCCTTCATAGAAAAGTTCATTTGGTCTGTAACTATGATGCAGTCCTTTTGTTGTAAGTTGTACAATTTAATAAATTTCCAAATACCGTGAAGAAGTCAGCAAATGTGACCCCACTTCGTTGTCCTCTAATGCTTGTGCACCAAGTAGAAAATGAGAATTGGGAGTATACTTAATTGAACATCTGTGATTCAATTATTAATTGTAAGTCACTTTGGTCATGGAAGGCTAACTTATTGCTGTGGGTTACATGGATATCCAGAATTACTAGAAACCCAGTCATTAAAAGCATTATCCCTCCCATATGTACACCCCAGCATTCAGCTCAATCTGCTTCCCCAGCCACCCATGAGCAATCCATACCTTTCCCTCCACGTAGGCTGCTGCTCCCCATCTGCCTTATGCTTGCATTGGGACATGAAATGCACTGGTTGGAGTGGGATCTATTGTAGTATTCTGAGCATCTGTCAAACGAATACACTACTTAAACCGTGGTATTCAGAATTGTGTCATAGTCGTGGTGCTTTAGAGCAATATCGGGCATCTGACTGGGGTTGTGGGATGTCAGGGTAAGGGCAAGGAAGTCAGCTCTGTAAGGGTAAACAGGAGAGTGAAGGCAAATAAACAATTTTTAAACTACGTTGAGGGAGTTCTTAGAGATGGGAAAAGTTACAAATCTTAGCTGGTTTAGGGGATCAAATGAGAGAAAACGTAAGAGTTCTAGGAAACGTGCAGATTGTAAAAGGTGTTTAAAAAAGGAGAGGATAGAACAACATCAAGATGTATAGTTGGTTACCATCTACCCCAGGTAATCCTACAGTCCTACATTCAGCTTCCTCCATAAAAACTGAGGCAATAAAATACTGATTAAACATCCCTGCCATATTTGTCTCTCCCTGTTGAACAAGAACCTCTCTGTTCATTCATCACAATTCAAAGAACAGTGAGAAATGTAAGCTGGATAATGCATCATTCTTCCTTTGAGCATCAACTTCAACTTTAAATGCAACATTTGTAACTGAGTAGTTCAGTTGCAATTGTACGTTTGTGTTGCGCTTTCAGATTTTGTCAGGGGCTTTTAAAAAATTCTTCCACTGGGTGAGGGCATTCCTGGTTAGGCCAGCATTTATTGCTCATCCTCTACTGCCCTCGAAAAGGTGGTGATGAGTTGCCTTGTTGAACCATTGCAGCCCATGTGGTGCAAGTACACCCACAGTGCTGTTAGCAAGATTTTGACGCAGTGACGATGAAGGAACGATTATATAGTTCCAAGTCAGGATGGTGAGTGGCTTGGTGGAGAACTTGCAGATGGTGGTGTTCCTATGCATCTGCTGCCCTTGTCCTGCGAGGTGGTAAAGGTCACAGGTTTATAAGATGCTGTCAAAGATGCCTTGGTGAATTCATGCCGCGCAGGGCATCTTGTAGATAGTACACACAGCTGCCACTGTGTTGGTGGTGGAGGAGTGAATGCTGAAGATGGTGAATAAGGTGCCAATTAAGCAGGCTGATGTGTCCTGGATGGTGTCTAGCTTCCTGACTGTTGGAGTTACACTCAGGCAAGTGGAGAGTGTTCCATAACACTCCTGACTTGAGGCTTGTAAGTGGTGGACAGGTTTGGGGGAGTCAGGTGGTGAGTTACTTTTGAGTTTTTCAAATGTCTGAAAAATACTACAGGGGTTAACCCTTCTCCACATGTTGCGATTGATTAATGAAGCAGTGAAGAACCTTCCTTTTAAATTGAAAATATTCACATAGAAAAGTTGATTTTTAGTTCTAACTAGTCCAGGTTTGTATAGTTAATGCAAAGGTTAAATTTTCAGACAACTACCATCAGGTTAACATACCTACTGAATTACAACATTGTGTTGAAAGGACCAATTTTGTGTTCCTAATCACCTGATTCTGGGTATTTTCAAAGCAGAATGATAGAAGGTCAGGTTGGGAGATGTTCTGCTTGAACGTCGTGGTTTGCCACCATTTCCAGAATTTTCTGCCAGAAAATGACAGCAGACATTAAGTATGTCCAAGCGAATGTGTGAATCTTTTGCCAGAAACATCAGACATCGCCTACGGCTGCAATTCTCCAGTCCCGCTGCAGTGAATGGAGTTTTGGCTGAGCGCCAAATTCTCCGTTCTCACTGGCAGCGATGGCAGGGCAAATGAGATTGGTGAAATCCGTCCTTTATTCCAAATGATCCATTGTGAGGGGAAAATATCAAACACTGCATTCCCCATAGCAATTGCTGAGCCTAGGAATGCAAGTGCATTTCATAATTTGGAGGATAAACAGGATTTTATAGTTAAAGGGTCCCTAAGGGAGTGTAATTAATTGCAGGGCAATTACCTACAATCACGCTACCCTACAAGGGTAAGAATAAGTAATTTGTTCTCCAGCTTCCAGAGGTTACCACCCTATCCCACAGATACTTGAAGCCTACATGAGCATTTTTCCAATTCCTACCCCAGATCCAATGCCGTTAGCAATCCTTAACTAAATTATTTAAAATAAGGTTAACCCAGGAAAGTCAGCCAACATCAGCAACATTAGGCCTGTTCCATTGATATTGCAGTGGGATTCCAGCCATGTGCTAAATTCTCAAGGAACATACTCTGCCAAGAGTATCCCGACCAAAATGTTTCTAACCACGAAGCATCCATGATTCAAGAATCATTGGAACCCTGATTTTTATACCACTGCCAAAGCTACACGTGTTTTTTCAACAAAATGTTCCTCCATATAAAAGTTAAATTGATCTATTTTTCCCCTTTTGCTCATCCCTCTGGGCCTTGCATATCCTGTGACACCGGGTATTAATACTCCTGGCCAGCTATTGTGGGTCATTAGAAACTTGGTGAAAACTCCGTAGGGTAGCACCTGCCTTCTGTTCAGAGCAAATTAGAGTGGGATTTCAACAGACGGGGGGATCAAACTTGTACCCGACCATTCTGCAGCATCATTACAGTTCTTACAGCTACATTGTATTCCATGAAAAGTTCTAAAGTATTGGATGCTGTTTTCATGAAAGCTTTAACAGATAGAACTAAAAAAAATGAGTAGAGGTTATACAAATAAAAGAAAATAAGGTGTCAATGCTAGAGATCCAAGTACAGGGTGAAAATTCCAATATTAGCTGGAGTCATAGAGGTTTACAGCATGAGAACAGGCCCTTCGGCCCAACTTGTCCATGTCGCCCCTTTTTTTTTTAAACCCCTAAGCCAGCCCCAATTGCCCACATTTGGCCCATATCCCTCTATACCCATCTTACCAATGTAACTGTCTAAAGCTTTTTAAAAGACAAAATTGTACCCGCCTCTACTACTACCTCTGGTAGCTTGTTCCAGACACTCACCACCCTCCGTGTGAAAAAATTTGCCCCTCTGGACCCTTTTGTATCTCTCCCCTCAAACCTATGCCCTCTAGTTTTAGACTCCCCTACCTTTGGGAAAAGATATTGACTATCTAGTTGATCTATGCCCCTCATTATTTTATAGGCCTCTATAAGATCACCCTTCAGCCTTCTACGCTCCAGAAAAAAAAAGTCCCAGTCTATCCAGCCTCTCGTTATAATTCAAATCATCAAGTCCCGGTAGCATCCTAGTAAATCTCTCCTGCACTCTTTCTAGTTTAATAATATACTTTCTATAATAGGGTGACCAGAACTGTACACAACATTCCAAGTGTGGCCTTACTAATGTCTTGTACAACTTCAACAAGACGTCCTAACTCCTGTATTCAATGTTCTGACAAATGAAACCAAGCATGCTGAATGCCTTCTTCACCACTCTGTCCACCTGTGACTCCACTTTCAAGGAGCTATGAACATGTACCCCTAGATCTCTTTGTTCTGTAACTCTCCCCAATGCCCTACCATTAACTGAGTAAGTCCTGCCCTGGTTCAATCTACCAAAATGCATCACCTCGCATTTATCTAAATTAAACTCCATCTGTCATTCATCAGCCCACTGGCCCAATTGATCAAGATCCCGTTGCAATCCGAGATAACCTTCCTCACTGTCCACTATGCCACCAATCTTGGTGTTATCTGCAAATTTACTAACCATGCCCCCTATATTCTCATCCAAATCATTAATATAAATGACAAATAACAGTGGACCCAGCACTGATCCCTGAGGCACACAGCTGGTCACAGGCCTTCAGTTTGAAAAACAACCCTCTACAACCACCCTCTGGCTTGTCATCAAGCCAGTTTTGAATCCT
This sequence comes from Mustelus asterias, assembly GCF_964213995.1. Lineage (NCBI taxonomy): Eukaryota > Metazoa > Chordata > Chondrichthyes > Carcharhiniformes > Triakidae > Mustelus > Mustelus asterias. Next base: position 21,300,741 of record NC_135824.1, on the reverse strand, counting down.
TTTAGCTACCTCACCCTGGATCCTGTGAGATTTAACCTTATGCAACAACCTACCATATGGTACCTTGTCAAAGGCCTTGCTAAAGTCCATGTAGACAACATTCACTGCACTGCTCTCATCTACCTTCTTGGTTACCGCTTCAAGAAAACTCAATCAAATTTGTGAGACATGATTTTCCACTCACAAAGCCATACTGACTGTCCCTAATCAGTCCTTGCGTCTCTAAATGCCTGTAGGGCATTTAGAGAGTGTTAAAGGGGAAGTTACAAATTTGGCACCTGTTTCCCCACCCGACTTTCCTTTTGCTTGGGAAGGAGCACAGAACAGTTGGTCAATTCACTCCCATCAAATTTATGCCTCGTTCCCAAATTGACTATTGTGCTGATACTGAAAGTGCTAGAAGTACGCAAGAAATTAGTTGGCACCCAAATGAAAAAATAGAAACGGGAATTCTTTGACCTTGCCCGCTGGGATTCTCCGGTCCCACTGCAGTGAACCGAGATTTGGCTGAGCGCTAAATTCTCCATCCTTGCTGGCAGCTGTAGCGGGGCATGCAAGATCAGAAAATTTCAGCCAGGATCTTACTGGTGATGCACACATCTGCATGGAGTGAGATCTGCTATATTGGAATGCATCTGATAACACATAAATAGTGTAGGGTTGCATTAATATTTGAGTCTCTCGATAACCTTTACAAGGTGGGAAGGGAAAATTTGATTTTTACACTTTAAGCAAGGTAGAGTGCTTCAGATACTCTGACTTTGGTTATTCGAGGTTGAGTAAGTCGATAATGTCAATTGTACATAGTAGGTGGAAGGAAGGAGTGCAATGTGTTGAATATTTTTTTTAAAAATTCTTTCATGGGGTGTGAGCATTGCTGTTACGTTCTAAAATGGTTCAAATGAATAACCTATTCTTAAAGACATAACAGAGGCTTCTGAAACTTTGCATCTGTAGCAGTGTAACAATAAGCTTCAGTTTTGGCTGTAGATTCTTTGAATAAACTTACTTTGGTCATATGCATCCTTGCGCACATTGGCAAGGATATGTCCTGGTGCTCCATTCTTGGCAGAAGAGGAGGGGTTCTCCGTATTCTGTGTGTTCATGTAAGATGGATCATCAAAAAGATCAGATCTGCTGGTGGCTTTGATTGGCAGAATGTTTCTGTTTGTTTGTGGAAATCTAGTCCATGAATTGCCTGAAATATTAATTATGTAGGATCTTTATAGAAACAGACACAGAAATATAGAAAATAGGAACATGAGGAAACCATTCGCCCTTCAAGCCTGCTCTGCCATTCAACATCATCATCAAACTCAGTAGCCCGATCCTTCCTTCCCCCATATCCTTTTATCTTCTTCGTCTCAAGTGCTATATCTAACTGCGTCTTGAAAACATTCAATGTTTTGGCCTCAACTACTTTCTGTGGTAGCAAATTCCATAGGCTGATCACTCTCTGGGTGAAGAAACTTCTCCTCATCTCTGTCCTAAACCATCTACCCTGTATCCTCAGACTGCGACCCCTGGTTCTGGACACTGGAATGGGAACATCCTTCTTGCATCTACCCTATTATAAAATCATTTAAAGTTATGCTCTGACAAGCAAAGTGATCTTGGATACTGCATTTTTGAGTTCCAAACAGTAAGGTTAAAGCAATTTGGAATTTAAGTCAGCTCTTTATATGCAGATAAAATTAATGCCCGGATAAATCAACTTGGCATAAAACATCTCTATTCCTGGAAAACCTCTAGCCATGAGCAATGCAAGAGGAGATCCACTAATATGTTTTAAAACAAAAGTTGTGTGCCTTGTGTGTACCCATTTCATCACACCTTAAACAATCACAACTAAGGAGTCTGAAACATATCTATGATTCTGGTCACCCTATTATAGAAAATATATTAAACTAGAAAGAGTGCAGAAGAGATTTACTAGGAAGCTACCGGGACTTGATGGTTTGAGTTATAAGGAGAGGCTTGATAGACTGGGACTTTTTTCTCTGGAGCGTAGAAGGCTGAGGGGTGATCTTATAGAGGTCTATAAAATAATGAGGGGCATAGATCAGCTAGAAAGTCAATAGCTTCTCCCAAAGGTAGGGGAGTCTAAAACTAGCAGGCATAGATTTAAGGTGAGAGTGGAGAGATACAAAAGTGTCCAGAGGGGCAATTTTTTCACAGAGGGTGGTGAGTGTCTGGAACAAGCTGCCAGATGTAGTAGTAGAGGTGGGTACAATTTTGTCTTTTAAAAAGCATTTAGACGGGATATGGGCCAAATGCGGGCAATTGGGACTAGCTTAGCAGTTTAAAAGAAAAGGGCAGCATGGACAAGTTGGGCCGAAGGGCCTGCTTCCATGCTGCAAACCTCTATGACTCTAAGTAGCCGCTAGAAATAAAAACTACCAGTCACAAAAAGTTCTAAATTTAAAAAACAGTAGTAGGCAAACCACTCTCTGGGTGAAGGGGGCCAAAATAATACAAATGGAATGATTAACTTTAGCAGCATTGTGTATGTATAAAATGTCTCTCACAACATTCTGTACTGGTAGCCTGTATCACCCTCAGAAGGTTAGCATACAAGTAAATAGCGCTTTCCAGAGCTACTGTCAGCTTAAGGGACTCAAAGTATTAGACTAAAACCCTCAGGATTTTGTGTATGATTAAGAGTATTTATAAAGCAAGCCTGGATTTGCTGCTTATTTCACCACATGGATTGCAGTGGCTCACCACTACCTTCGAGGTCAATTAGAGATGGACAATTAGTGCCAGCGTTGCTCTCCCTTCTATCCACAAATAGAAATGTATAAGATTCAGTACCAAAACCTCTGTGGAAGTCATTATTACAAGTGGAGGGAACTGAAATTGTGTTTTAAGAATACAAGCAACAGAAAGCAGAAACATTGGAACTTTACCGAGGAACTATGGGTTAAAAGTGAAAATGACTATATTCAAATGTGGCATACTGCATGTACGACAAATTAAACTTTCATTGCATTGTTAAAATTCCATGAATATTTTGTAATTTGTTTGCTGAATTTCTTTCATTTATGCAAAAAGGCAGGGCCAAGGCCCCCAACGCCTCCACAAGATTCTGCAATGTAGACCAAATTTTACAATTTTAAACTGACAGATACATGACATACCTGCCATAATGATGGTTTGTTTCTGTGAATCTGAATAATTTTCATAAATGGCGATGGATGATGGGTTAGCACTCTGTAAAACAATGTATTCAATATTAAGGGAACGGCAAACTGTTTCAACACAAGTGTAACATATAAAAGGACTTTCTATATAACAATACTCCAGTCAGATTCAGTGCCCCTCACAGACAAGCATATCATATGAAAGGTGAAGCAGGAATCTCAAAATAAGGAAAGGAGGAACTCAATCCACAGTCTAGGGCATGGACTTTTAAAGATTTTTGAAAAATGGGACTTGCCACAGCCTCCCCACCCTCAGCTCTGCCCTCAACATTTGCCTGCTGAAGGTTGATACTTGTCTTGGTTGATACCTTCAGTGAGGCATCTTCTTCAATCTTTTGCTGCACCTTTTGCAGAATGTAATGGGCCCTTCTTGATGGCAATGATCCTCCCTACATATCCAGAAAACTGGATCAGGGTTCCGGTTATATATATGCTTCAGAAGGGCAAATGGAAGTTCTGCTCCACTAGGAGGTAAACCTGGGACTACAACTCTAATCTTGTTCATTGCATTTGGCACATGACCAAAGTGGCACAGTGGTTAGCACTGCTGCCTCACAGTGCCAGGGACCTGGGTTCGATTCCCGGCTTGGATCACTGTCTGTGCAGATCTGCATGTTCTCCCAGTGTCTGTGTGGGTTTCCTCCGAGTGCTCCGGTTTCTTCCCACAGTCCGAAAGACGTGCTGGTTAGGTGCATTGGCTATGCTAAATTCTCCCTCAATGTACCCGAACAGATGATGGAATGTGGCGACAAGGGGATTTTCACAGTAACTTCATTGCAGTGTTAATGTAAGCCTACTTGTGACAATAATAAATAAACTTAATGACCTGTAACAGCTTCAAAAGAACAAAAGAAAGTCCAGAAACCAGAGAGTTGAGACAAAAAGTAAGACTCAGGAAGATAGTTAAATTAAATTCAAAGTCATTAAATGGTTGGTGAAATTACCATGTTGGCAAAGTTGCTCTTTAGCCTTGCCTTTGTTTTATCTATTAGTCTGTTTAATGTTGACGATTCTTTGCAATATGTGCCTTGCTTATACATTATATATATAAATATTCACAAAAGACAAAGGGTGAGATTTTCTGCCCACCCCCACAGCATGTTTTGTGGCAGTGGAGGTGACCCACCATTGGCCAGCTGCTGGATTTTCTAATCCTGCTATTGTCAACGGGTTTTCCCGTTATTTGTACACTGGCGCCAGGGAACCCGCGGCAGGAGATCACCATTGGCAAGATTAGAAGACCCCGCCAGTGGGAATGGCCAGAAAAATCAGCAGAAGTCTTTCAAATTATTGCAAAATGACAGTCAGCTTTTTCAAATGAGAATGTTAATTGAAAGAATCTGAGATTCTATGAGTGGGATTTTCCAACCCCAAGACCGGAAATTCCCACCTGAACTTTAAATGGTCTGCCAAATGTTCAGTCCTGCCCACTACGATTCCCGTGACAGACAGGACAGAGAAATTCCCGCCCATTTTCCGACATTGACATTTTAGCAAAAACCATCTCTAACCTGTGGCAAGTCTCCATCCTTTTTCAATTGGTCATCATTACTGTAGGCTGCAGAGTCCTCTTCTACTTTTGCACTCTGAAGGATTCCGGTAGCTGCTGGTTTACCTGGGATTTCATTATAGTAGCCGTGGTTCTGATCCTCTTCACTTTCCACATTCCATATTGCAAGGCCTGGTCTTCTGCAATACAAGAATAGCAGCATTTGCAAACCACTTCATCATATCTTCTTGTTTCTGAACTTTTTAGTTTGTTATACTTATCAACATTTTGGAAATTCTTAAGCAAAAATTGCAACACCCGAATACATGTATTAAGTCGGACTTTAAACTGTATTGACCTTTCATTAGGTGTAATAACAACAGGGGAACTCTTCAAGTATTGTTTGAAGCGAAGTTCAAAAGCTTTTCCTATGGTATTTATAACGTCTTGGGCCAAATCATTGGAGCACTCCAGGATGTGGCAGGCTGGAAAGGAATGCAAAATGGGTTAGATTTTGCTTGTGAAATTGTACATTGGGGTGACTGAATATCAAATAGTAGAAAGTCACATAAATTCTACACTTTTAAATAAGCTCACTGTGAAATGATTGTATTTTACACTAATGTTCGATTATTGCTAAACAACATTAACACTGTTAATCAAGGACAGGAATCAAGTATTAATATTTAGCTCATTGTTTTCTTCTGCATTAGGTATATAGATAATTGAACATTATGAAATATTTAAGCAATAAATTAGAGTTGGACATATTCACAATGATCAATGCTGTGGGTAACTCAGGATTGCATACAATCATAGCATTCAATTTACTGTCTGTCTTTCTAATTATGCTGGTGATGTATTTTATTTTCCATATCCCGTGGAAAAAAAAGCAAACTGCATCATTGTTTGAAAATTGTAAAATTAGACAGCCTATACTTCAAGGATACTAATACAGTGTAATAGCCAGAATGAGTATCATTAGATTTGTTGGAATGCAATGTGCAAAAGAAATTGCTGACAATCCCAAGAGCTGTTACGTACCTCTTTGATTTACTGGATCTTTGGCAACATAAGCAACATAATCAGTTGTGTCCTAAAATAGAGAGATTTATGGTTAACACTTGTAACATGTGGCAAAAATGAGTTCAGCGGCATTGTAATAATACATCTGAAATTTAGTATTAAAATACAGGAGCACTTCCACAATGGTATTGGAGTAAAGGATTTGGACACATAGGAAAACAGAGAGGGCTCTATATGCATCGTAACACAAACCCCTCGCAGATAAAAAGACCAAGTCAGCTTGAAATCTGAAATAAAAGCACGAGTATTAGAAATATACAGCAGGTTTGCCAATGCCTGAAAGAGAAAGCTCACTATGTTTCACACAGGAGTTTCTAACAGATTTGACATGGTCTGGCAGGCAATGTTTCACTGAATTGCGTGGGTGCATGGGGCTGTGCAGCAATCTCAACGTACCACACAATGCAACAAACAGGCCACACAAAAAGTAAAAATAGGGGAAACATTGCTGACAAAACAGTATGGGGTTCCACTGACTGACCATGCCAATTCTGATGAAGGACCTTACCCAAAATATTCACTCAATTCTCTTTCAGATGCTGAATGACCTGCTATGCGTTTGTAGCATTTTCCATTTTCATCTTGTTTTTAAAATTATTCAGGGACTCCTGTGTGCTAATGAATAAATGACTGCAATTTGCACGCCTTGATCTTTGCAGCTGTGTGTCCCACCAATATAAAGTGAGGTAATAAAATTATCAACAAGACTCCACTGCCAAACAAATCGCAGACGCGCCGCCCATCGAGATAATCACAAAGCCACAGTCTCTGAAAGCTTCTAAAATTAATTTCAATCATTTGTAATTAAAAACAATCACTAACAAGTGAAAGCAATATTAATCAATTGACAGGAAATAAATATCCATGTCTGCAGTGCAAGTAAAGATAATCACTGACAAATCAGCAATGAATCATGAAGGAAGTGGCACTTGGGGAGGGAAGTGTTTGTTCAGAACTCAGATGCCTCAGTAAATCAGCGATGTGGCTCTGACACTTCCTTGATGATGTTTAATGTTTGCAGCTCTAATCAGCATAAGTGGATTTTTTTCTCATTTCCTTTCTCTTTTTGTGTTAATACAGTAAGTCGAGGTCAAATATTAGAACAAATGTTCCTTAAAGAGAGTTCGAATTGCTCTAATAAAATCTCTTATTTGCCAATCAAAATATTTGCATTAGTCCAACTGTAGTGATTGCTATTCCCACTGCAATAGCTTTGGAAACAGAAATCCTTTTTGGATTTCATCAAATTAATTTCCATTTTATATATTGTCTCTGGGATTATTTATAATTTATCTTAATTTACATTTGCTGGGTGAGTGGGATCATCTGTCCATCAAACATCTTGATGGATACCATTGTTACTGCTGCCTAGATGACCTGTCGTGTTGAATTTTTAAAAGATGTAGGAAGGGTTCACCTCCCCAGCTCGCTTTTTGACATGCACTTGGACCCAACTAGGACCTAGCAAACAATCTCCAGTGACATCCTCATCAAGGGTTAAGTTCAGGTGTCCAAGCTAAGCGCCCAACTCTCTTCACTTTTGTCTTGTTTTCAATAGAATGCTGGAGCCAAGCTTGCAAGTATATACTTGAAAAAAAATTATCTCCAGAAAGGTAATGGCCAAATCTTACCCATACACATTTCAGTAGACAGTGACAGTCTCACATATGTTAAGGTTTGTCCAATGACACACCTGTGAAGTGCATTGGGATGTTGATAATGTTAGGGACATTCGATTGAAGTACAAGCCATTGTTATAACCAAGGTGGTAAAGGATACCTTAGCTGTTTATTTAGTAGAAGTATGCTCATTAGTTACCAGAGCATTATTTGTGATTAATTTTACATTTTTAATACTTCAAATGCAGCCTGAACTCTGCACTGGAAAACCTGTGCTTCAACTATCAGAGTAAATGTACTCTCAGTCAGTGCGATGGTTATTGAAGAGAACTTTCAAAGTAGGCTAACCGTCTCCAATTTCCAAATAGAATTGCGATGGAATATCATCCCAGTCCTTGATAATGGAACAATTAAAAAAACTCAATAAATAGTGGAGAAAACAATCTTTCAAACTGAGATAGTTTAACTGTGGAATGCTTTCTAGATCATAGCTAGAAGGTTCTTCAAAATCTCACTGAGGAAATATCATTAGTAACTCGCCAGGGCTTCTTCAACAACACCTTTCAAACCTGCGACTTCTACCACCTACAAGTACAAGGTCAGCAAACACGTGGGAACATCACCACCTGCAAGTTCCCTACAAGTTTAACTAACTTGCTGGAGTTTTGTGAGGTGGTAACAGAGAGGGTCGATGAGGGTAATGCTGTTGATGTGGTGTACTCAGACTTTCAGAATGCATTTGATACGGTGCTACACAACAGACACAAAGTTCATGGAATAAAAGGGAGAGTAGCAATCTGGATACATAATTGTCTGAATAATAGGAAGCAGAAAGTAATAGTTAATGGATATTTTTCAGGCTGGAGGAATGTTTGCAGTGGTGTTCCCCAGGGGTCGGTATTAGGACCTTGGCTTTTCCTGATATACATTAATGATCTAGATCTTGATATGCAGGGAAGAGTTTCAAAGTTTGACACAAAATTTGGAACTACTGTAAACTGTGAAGAGGACAGTGTAGAACGTCAAAAGGCCATATACAAATTTGTGGAATTGGCAGATAAAGTTCAATGCAGACAAGTGTGAGCTGATCCATTTTGATAGGAAAAACATGGAGACACAATATAAAATAAGAGTAAAATTCTAAAAGGGGTGCAGGAGCAGAGAGACCTGGGTGTATAGGTGCATAGATTATTGAAGGTGGCAGGACAGGTGGAGAGAGCAGTTAATAAAGTATATAGTATTCTGGGCTTTATTAATAGGGGGATAGGAAAAAAAGAGCAAGGAGGTTATGCTGAGCTTATACAAGACACTAGTTAGACCTCAGCTGCAATATTGTGGTCAGTTCTGGATGCCACACTTTAGAAAGGATCTGAACGCATTGAAGAGAGTGCGGAAGAAGTTTACAAGAATGGTTGCAGGGATGAGAAACTTCAGTTATGAGGATAGATTGGAGAGGTTGGGACTGTTTTCCTTTGAGAGAAGAAGGTTGAGAGGAGATTTGATGGAGATATTCAAAATCATGAGGAGGCTGGACAGAATAGATAGGGAGAAACTGTTCCCCCTTGTAAAAGGATCAAGAACGAGAGGGCACAGATTTAAGGTGATTTGCAAAAGACACAAGTACACAGTGTGGTGGAGACACCTTCAACCGAGGCGTTCAAGTAGGCATTAGATGACTACTTGAATAGAAACAGTATGCAGGGGTATGGGGAAAAGGCAGGGAAATGGCACTAAGCCATAATGCTCATTTGGAGAGCCGATGCAGACATGGGCCAAATGGCCTTCTTCTGCACCATAACAATTCTGTGATAATCCTGACTTGGAACTGTAATCACTATCCCTTCATCATAACTGGGTCAGAATCCTGGAACTCCTTCCATAATGCAGGTGTACCCACACAACAGGGACTGCAGCAGTTCAAGGTGTGGAGATGCCGGCGTTGGACTGGGGTAAACACAGTAAGAAGTTTAACAACACCAGGTTAAAGTCCAACAGGTTTATTTGGTAGCAAAAGCCACGGCTACCAAATAAACCAGTTCAAGGCAGCAGGTCTCCATCATCTTCTCCAGGGCCCTAATTGCCAGTAAAAGCCGTTCATTTACAGTCAAGACAAAAAAATGTCCTGCCCTGCTTACAAAGTTCTAAACCACTAACTCAGAATCCCTACAGTGGAGAAGGCGGCCATTTGGCCCAACAAACCTGCACTGACATCAATCCCAACCAGGCCCTATCCCCATAATCCCACATATTTACCATGTTAATCCCCTGACACTAGAGGGCACTTTAGCATGGCCAATCAACCTAACCCGCATATCTTTCGAATGTGGGAGGAAACTGGAGCACCAAGAGGAAACCTACACAGATATGGGGAGAACATGCCATATCCACACAGACAGTCACCCGAGGCTGGAATTGAACGCAGGTCCCTGACGCTATGAGGCAGCAGTGCTAACTACTGTGCCACCGTGCTGTGGAGGGTGTTACATCTTGTGGTTCTCAGAAGTTCAAAATAATCCCCCTTTAAGACTAAATTGATGGAGTTTCATCGAATGTGCCTCTCTGATTCTCTCATTTTCCACATGCAGACACTTTGTTTGACATACAGATTATAGTGCAGTAGTCAGTGATATGGCACTCTGGATGCAGTTGCATGAACATATAGTTCCGAAATCTTTCTGGAATAACATAATATAACAGAGGAGCAATTCTTTTTGGAAACAGGAGTCATTTATATTATATGCTTAGTATAACTCTGACGTGCAGCCTCTATTGTACAAGATAAATATGATTGCAGATACGATTGCACCTTTTTCACAAAAAGCACAATCAATAGCAATTCTGCCATTTTACTCAACTAGTGTTTATTGCTTTGTGGGGTTAATGACAGAAATCCAAACCACCGCCCATAATCTAAACTCCTGTGCTTCTTTTGCACATTTGCAAATATCAGAAACAATTTTGTTATTCTGCAAAATTAGCTGTACTGCCAACTATGTTCATTTGTAAACACCACTGCCTAAACAGTGTGATTTTTAAAAAATATACCATTTTGAGAATATTTTCATGTAACCCAATTCATCACGGGGGGGTGGGGTGGGGGGACAATGTTTTTTTTAAAACTCTATAATATTTTACATTAAGATCTAGAAAGTTGATTTACTAATCAACTGGATTATATCTGGCTCTAGATAAGTGGCACAATGGCAGGCACCGCTGCCTCACAGCACCAGGGACCCAGTTCAATTCCAATCTTGGGTCACTGTTTCAATGGAGTTTACACATTCTCCCTGTGTCTGTGTGGGTTTTTTCCCACAGTCCAAAGATGTGCAGTTTAAATGAATTGGCCATGCTAAATTGCCCCTTGGTGTCCAAAGAGATGTAGGATAGGTGGATTAGCCATGGTAAGTGTGTGGGGTTACAGGGATAGGGCGGAGGGGAGGGCCCGGGTAAAATGCTCTTTTGGAGAGTTGGTGCAGACTCGATGGACCTCCTGCACTGCAAGAATTCTAGTTTGGTTGCAGGGATAGATACGACGGTGACTTCACACGTTAGCTACTATATCATGCAGTCGAGGAGATGCAGACAGGTGGGGTGGTAAGGGAAAGTAGCGACATTCAACATTAATAAAAGCAAAATACTGCAGATCACAATATCCCATTACCAACAACATCCAGTTCAAGACATACATTTCCTTCTGCAAATATAATGATGCATCATAATCGGATATGAGATGATGTACTCACTGGATCTCCTCCAGAGGCAAATGAGACTGACTGCATGTGGTGGTTGGCAATGATCTGTAAAACAAAAAAGCACTTACCAATCTAGAACTGGATTTCTGACATTTATTTTCTAGTTTAAAATAACCCCTAAACCAAACATGCAGATTGAGGCCAGAATGAATTAGAAATTAGAATTTTGATTTTTTTTTTTAAGGTAAGCACTTTGTCAGTAAATCAACAAACATGGTTCAGTCAGCAAAGAGGAAGAGTTTCACTTAATAAAGTAACAATGATGGTAAGTTAGGAAAATTGAAGTGAAGCATAAGGGGAGAGAGAGTAAATGAGGCAGCTGAAGTTTTAGCATTACCAAACTTTTGGAGAAGTATATTGGGAAGTAACCAGAGAAAGCTGTAATGCAGGAATGCTTCAGAAACAAGGAGCCCAATTTTAACTCTAAGTGAATGAGGTTTGAGTGAATTAAAATTGGGCCTAGTCTTTCTCCTGGGCACTTTGCAGCTCTTGGATCTGAATTTTTATTTTATCTGTGTGCAAATATGTTCACATTTCAGGTAACATCGTTCATTAGATAACACCAGGGTCCAGAGATTCAGTCAGTACTGGGGCAATGTCTTGTACTTCTTTATCCTCTGCTTCAAGCATTTTCCCTTTGAATTTCTGCCCCCTTGCATCTCCAGTTTATTTCCCCCTTTCCCCCAATTTCCCCAGGCTTTCTCTTTATCCTTTCAGCACCTCAGTTATTAGCATATTCTTCTCTCATTTCAATGTCTTTTTAGTGCTTTACTAAGACGAACATTTTATATCAAAAGTTAGGCAGCTTGTAGGTCATCTAACCCACCACTGATCTGATTGACAGACATCTTTTATCTAATACTCTTTTCTTTTGCATTTTCTTTCAGGCATTTTGCATTCCATCTGATATGTACAACCAACGTAAATGCTGCACAAGTAATGAATTACAAAGTGGAGGATGACTCATCTGCTTTGTCTTGCATAACAGTCACCTTGTACATCATAACCAACAAAGGTAACCAAAGCTTGCTTCAGGTTCTTTATATTCTTTGATGGGTGAATAAGGCATGTGTTCTGTACTTTAAACATTATATTTTGGTTACAGTTACAATTCTACTCTGGAATTCTACCACCTCACCCGCCATGGAATCGAAGCGGGCGAGGGGCGGACAATAAAAATGTCCGTTGACCTCGAGCGGGAATTTGCGGTCTCGCTCGAGCAAGGCTGTAAATCCCATCACTAACATTGCTCATATCCTTCTCCTCCAGTTTACAGTGTATTTATAAGGAGTGGTTTATCCCATTCCATGACATTGAAGTGTTCTCAGAGCCCAGTAAACCCAGACTACTCTCCGGACCCTCACGCCAAAAGTTCAGTTCTGGGACAGGCCTATAAAAGTCCAAAGCTTCCCGTCTTGAGTTAAAAGGCAGGAGGAATAAAGGAGTTTGTTGCAAAGAAAAATAAGTTTATTTTGTAGTGTTGTTGGAAAAGATGGGGTTCACTCCTATCAATACAATAAATTGGATATTATTTCATGCCGGTAAAAGAGGCAATCCAATTGCTAATTAAGTGGTGGCACGGTGGCACAGCAGTTAGCGCTGCTGCCTCACAGCACCAGGGACCCAGGTTCAATTCCAGCCTTGGGTGACTGTGTGGAATTTGCAAATTCTCTCCGTGGCTGCATGGGTTTCCTCAGGGTGCTCCAGTATCCTCCAAAGATGCGCAGGTTAGGTTGATTGGCCATGGTAAATTGCTCCTTCGTGTTGAGGGCACTAGCAAGGTAAATATGTGGGATTAAGGGGATAGAGCCTGGGTGGGACTGTTGTCGGCGCAGACTCAATGGGCCAAATGGCCTCCTTCTGCACTGTAGGGATTCTATGATAATTTTGAGTCCCAATTTCTGATTTACTTTGCATTTTTTGCTGAGTGGCTATAACAAACATGAGAAATGATTATCTATCTGTTCTGTATCCTTTTTCTTTGCTATGAGTCGATCAATACAAAATTGTGGAACTGTAAACAAATATCTTCAAAAGGTGCCAATTAGCTTGGCATGTACACACTGTAATTAAATAGGCCTATAAGTGAAAACAGAAATAATGGCAAGTTGAGATAGGTTTTAAGTTACTAGGCAACAAGTTAAATGTAATATGCTCAGTATTCTGGCTATTTTAAGTATACAACTGGAGCAATCTAAACCAGGGAAGAGGAATTTGATGCAGTATCCATTTTAGACAAATTGCTATCAGGAAGATAGCATGCCATTAACAGAAAAAATTAGGACAAAATTATTTCTCGGCAAGCTTTGGCAGATATAAATTCATGTACAGGATTTGAGCATCGCTGGCTGGACCAGCATTTATTGTTCATTTCTAACTGCCCTTCATTTCAGAGGGCATCAACTACGTTGCTGTGGCTCTGGAGTCACATATAGACCAGATTGGGTAAGGATGACGGATTCTTTCCCTAAAGGACATTATAGTGAACAAGATGGGCTTTTAAGACAATCGACAATGATTTCATGGTCATCGTTAGATTTTTAATTCCAGATGTTTTTATTGAATTCAAAGTTCACCATCAGCTGTGGTGGGATTTAAACCCGGGTCCCCAGATCTTGCCCTGGGTCTTTGGATTACTAATCCAGTGACAATACCACTACACCACTGCCTCACACCCACTGACAGGAGTGGTATACTGTGGCTCTGCCATCCAGTGCCTTTACTAGGCAGTCAACCCCCCAGTAGCATTGTAAATGGCACGAGCAGTCACCAACTTTATGCAAATGCTCCTGAGGTCTGGACAGGGCAGACTACCCACTGAAGACACATAACCAATATCATGCAGTTTACTTCATCACCAAGTGTTAAAATCACCCTCATAAAGATATCTCAGTTCATGAGAAACCCTTACCTGCTTGGAGTGTGGGATCATCAAGTTGAGGCTGCTTGTAGAGATGCTCATTACGATGTTCATTCCTGCAAACTGGAGGTTACTTTTCCCCAAGATGGTAGACAACCCTTTACTGGGAGGCTGCAATTACAAACATGGCCAAAGTAATTTGTCTCCTAAATATTTATTCCTTAAATTTTTGTAAAAGGCAGGAAGGTAAACTTTGTCAACATGATTGGTGTGCTAAGGTGATTGTTATATTTTGGCTAGGTCACCATGGAGAGATGCTGAGTGAAGCCAGGGATTTCCTCAGATGGTGGGAGGGTGAAATAGTACCTCAAGGCCAGTGTCCCGTCATCAGATTCCCTTTATTTATGAACTCAATTCCATTCCTAAGAGTACTTCAGATACAAAGTCAGAATCCAGAGTTTCAGTAGCCTTGATGCTCCAATCAGGGAGCTCATACTGCAAGAGACCAACCTCATGAGCCTCATTGAGGGCATTGCAGAGGGAAAATTAGGAGTCCCCATTGTTGAAGGGATTTCTAAATAACAATGGTACAGTATGGTCGAAGGTCGCCAGTCCTCTCGACCATGGAATTGTACCCAGGTAAAGGAAAGTCAAATACCTTATAAAAAACTGGAAATTAAATATTAATTAACCTGCACCATTTAAATAGTCCATCTAAATAATGCAATCATATCAACTTTAGACACAAAAATATCCTTAAAAGGGAGAGAGGTTCCAACTGTGAAATTCATTATTTTCTGCAGCCTTTCACCCTTCCTGCGACCTATAACTTTTTAAAAGTTAGTTTGGGGTCACACAACATCTACTTCTTGATTTATGAAGCGTTCCTTCCTTCTCTTTTCACCTTTGACTATGTCTTGGTCTCCACATAGTTTATTATTTTCATAATGGATTGAGATAACTAATGAAAGGGATCAGACACTCTTTATGCTCACTCAGCAGATGGTGATGTAGGTAGTCATTTTCTAGTCAGAAAGAAAGGAGGTTCAGTTCGAGGACTCTTGTCCGCTTTGGCTTGGAGTTTTAGACCAAACTTTCAAAGGACAGTCATAGAACTATGGAATCCCTACAGTGCAGAGGGGCCCTTTGATCCATCGAGTCTGCACTGACTCTCTGACAGGTTCCTGTGAACCTGGACTTTCTAATCTGGGGACAAGTAAGCTGAGCAGCATGGTGGCACAGTGGTTAGCACTGCTGCCTCACAGCACCAGGGACTTGGGTTCAATTCCTGGTTTGGGTGACTGTCTGTGCAGAGTCTGCATGTTCTCCCTGTGTCAGTGCGGTTTCCTCCGGATGCTCCAGTTTCCTCCTACAGTCCGAAAGACGTGTTGCTTAGGTGCATTGCCATGCTAAGTTCTCCCTCAGTGTACCCGAACAGGCACCGAGTGTGGCGACTTGGGGATTTTCACAGTAACTTCATTGCAGTGTTAATGTAAACGTTACTTGTGACGAATAAATAAACTTTAATAAATAAAACATAGACCAGTGAACTGCAGACTGAATGATACAGTTTGTTGGTCTATATGGGAGCAGTAATACTAATGGGAATGGTGAATATTAGATATCAGAACCCCCTAAAGGACAGTGACCGATACCAATTGGCTCAATCATTGGAAGACAAAAGGGAAATATTCATTTTTTAGAGAATAAATTACAAATTAAATTGATTATTATATGAATTTCTCAATCAAGTTTCTACTTTAGAATTCATGTGCTATATCGTATAATTTGTTTGATTACAAAAGAATATACAAACTCAGCATAATCCAAAGTGGCCCACACTTGTGCCTGCCACATCTAACATTGATTTACATGATCATTATTAAAAAGTATACATGCTGGGACAATATTTACCTTTCTTCTCCTCAAAGCTCCTTTTGCACCTGGTACAGCTTCACACACTCTGCTTATTGCTTCTCTGTGGAATAGAAATCATTGCAATTATTGATAAGTGACGTTAAAAAATAAACTAAACTTAATGCATTTTTCAGTCCTGTAAAGATGCAGAAATAATAGCAGTTCGTTAAGGACATGAACAGTAAACCCATCCCATCTGAAGGCAAATTATTTATGCAGGTAACTAATGAGGTCAATCAAGAAACGTTAACCAGATGTTAAAGTCAGAATTCCAAAAATCTGAACTATCAGCTTGATATCATCCAATCAAGTAATCCTAATTAAAATCACTTTTCCTCACAAGGTCGATGCCCTACAAATTAGGTCTTGCTCTTTCATTTAGTTCATTAACCAAGAACATGATTTATGGATGACACAGTGGCACAGTGGTTAGCACTGCTGCCTCACAGCACCAGGGACCCGGGTTCGATTCCAGCCTTGGGTGACTGTCGGTGTGGAATTTGCACATTCTCCCCGTGTCTGCGTGGGCTTCTTCCAGGTGCTCCGGTTTCCTCCCACACTCCAAAGATGTGCGGGTCAGGTGGATTGGCCATGATAAATTTCCCCTTAGTGCCTGGGGGATTAGCAGGGTAAATAAGTGGGGTTACAGGGATAGGCCCTGGGTAGGATTGTGGTTGGTGCAGAATTGATGGGCCAAATGGCCTCCTTCTGCCCTGTAGGGATTCTAAGAAGTGCAGATTAGGGGGATTAGTGGGGTAAATACGGGAATAGGGTCTTGGTAAAATGCTCTGTCAGAGAGTTGGTGCAGACTTCCTTCTGCATTGTAGGGATTCTATGATCTAAATAATTAATTTGCATATTACAGCTCCTACAAGTGAGACAAATTTTCGAGTTTATGCATCTGAGTAGCACATTGTCTACAATGACAAAGGCAACACAATTTATGATTAATTTTGACAGAGAATTTCTCTTTCCGAACCAAGCTCTATCACTGTGACCTGTTTAACCAATTTTATCTCCTCAGTATTGATAGTGGAGATTTGGCTGGGGTTGACACATGCCACTTGGATCTTCACCAAATCTGTTAGGCCTTTTGAGGCAATTTGTATTTTCAGATACACGCTGTATGTATTTGGGACTGTGGATTACAACTCCCAGCATGGCTGAGGTTTTGTTGCAAGTGGAGTGCAGTGGGGCGACAGATTGCACATGTTCAAAGATGATGCGAAGATCTGACAATGGGACCTGGGGAGTTGATGGATTCAAACTTTAACATCTACCATAGCGGGATTTGAACCCAGGTCCCCTGGGCATTACCCCTGGTCTCTGGATTACTAGTCCAGTGACAATACCACTACCCCACTGTCTCCCCTACCAATTAGTCCATAAAAGGCTTTTCATTGCTCATTATCTTTACAAATGTTCTCAAACTTTATTTTGACTTTCCTATCTTCAATTTTTGGAAATTTGTTATTTTGTCTTAGGTTTCATTTTTCTTTGTTTCTTTATTTGGCTTAAAATAAGGTTTGGTCTTTCCATTTGTTCAATGCACTCCTATATATTTTACTGGCATACACTTGATTGTAACTTTCCCAAACTGTTTAGATATTTTCTGTTGCGAACTTATCTTTTTTTTCCCTTCCAATTAATCTGTCAAGGCAGAGGTTTTTTTTAATCTCATTGTAATTTGCTCTGTTCCAGTCAAGTTCTTTTGTTCTCGACTTTTTTCATTTCTGTCTTGGAATGAATCTAATTATGTTACGGTTAATGTTTCTCAAATGGTCTCCCATTGTAAGGCCCTCTACTTTCTCTGCTTGGGGAAATAAGCCAAGTAGCAGAGTACAGATCACCCAATGCCTGCTGTTGTCTACAGTTGGGGTGGCAGCTCTCAGACAGAGATTTTTGTTCTCATCGGAAGGATAGCAGTGGGATGGGGGAAACTCTTCCTCTTGGGATTCTCACCATTCTTGTTCAGGGAGAGGATAGGCTGCTTAGGCTAGGCTGCTACTTTAGCATGGCACATCCATTTCATTACTCTCTTAACACAAAATCAACCAACCAATCTATTGCTTCCAGTTCGAAAAGACATTCTAACTTGTCTGATGAATGGTCATCAACCTGAAAGCTTAACTTTGTTTCTTGCTCCACAGATGCTGTCTGATCTACTGAATGTTTCCAGCATTTTCTCTTTTTATTGACTATTACAAGATCAGTAACTGACTGTGTTTCAGTGTATACATTTATATTAAAATACTGTATTGTATGCCAGACATTTTATAAATAGATTAAGAGGTATGAAATGATCTTTCGAAAAGTTATTCTGTATCTACCATGCAAAAGGACAAGGTGCAAACTGGAATAAAAATACTTATTTGGAGGAGGGTCAGATTTAGTGGGTGTGAACAGATCTGGCCCCAATAAACTGGAATTGAAGATTGGCAGACAAAATAGTAATGGAACAATGGGCTGAAGAAATGGTTCAAATGGAGTAGAAGTCCATTCCGATGGTTAGGAAAGATAGGGTAAACAGTACCAGAGCCCCCTGGATGATGAAGGAGATTGAGAATAGAGCAAAATTAAGGTGCATCTCACAAATGTCAGATTAACAATACAAGTGAAAACCAGGCTGGATATGGAAAATGTTTTTTTTAAGTTTATTGATTAGTGTCACAAGTAGGTTTACATTAACACTGCAATGAAGTTACTGTGAAAATCCTCTAGTCGCCACACTCTGGCGCCTGTTCGGGTACACGGAGGGAGAATTTAGCATGGCCAATGCACCTAACCAGCACGTCTTTTGGACTTGGGAGGAAACCGGAGCACCCAGAAGAAACCCACATAGACATGGGGAGAACTCCACACAGACAGACAGTCACCCAAGCCAGGAATTGAACCCCGGTCCCTGGTGCTGTGAGGCAGCAGTGCTAACCACTGTGCACCGTGCCGCCCCCAAGTGCAGAGGGAAAGTGAAAAACAAAAAGAGAATATGAGAAGATACTGGCAGCCAACCTAAAACGGAATCTAAATGTCTTCTCAGGCATTAAAAGGGTAGCGAGAGGAGGGGTGGGACCAATTAGAAATCTAAAAGGGGATCAACAAATGGAGACAGGGGCCATGGTTGAAATATTAAATTAATACTTTGCATCTATCTTTACCAAGGAAGATGCTGCCATCTAAGTCACAATGAATGAGGGGGTAATTGAGACAAGGGATGGGCTAACAATTGATAAAGAGGCAGTATTAGAAAGGTCAACTGTATTAAACATTAATAGTGGGATTGCAGGAGATGCATCCAAGGATACAGAGGGAACTAAGGCTGGAGATTGCGTTGGCACTGGCCATAATTTTCTAATTCTCCTTAGATACACGTGCGGTGCCAGAGGAGAATTGCAAATGTTGCACCTTTGTTCAAAGACCGGTGCAAGGATAAACCCAGCAACTGCAGGCCAGTCAGTTTAACCTCGGTATTGAGAAAGCTTTAATCATTTGGACAAGTGTGGATTAATTAGGGAAAGCCAGCACTGATAGGATAAAGGAAAATGTGCTTAACTAACTTGATTGAGCTTTCTGATGAGGTAACAGAGAGAGTTAGCGAGGGAAATGCAGATGATGTGGTTGGTATACATGAACTTCATTGTTTGATAAAGTGTCAGATAATAGCTTGCCAGCAAAGCTGAAGCTCATGGAATAAAAGGGACAGTGGCAGCATGGATAAGAAGTTGGCTGAGTGACAGGAAAACAGCAGTGGGAAAGAGTTGTTTTTCCAGGCTAGAGTATGATGTACAGATATAGGTGGAGTTCCACGGGGAACACTGCTTTTCTTGATCTATATCAATGACTAGGCCAGGGTGTACAGGGCACAATTTCAACATCTCACATAAAACTTGAAGTATTGTGAACTATGAGGAGGAAAATGATAGACTTCAAGAGGACATGGTGGAATGGGGGCAGACGTAATTGCAAGTGAAATTTAATGCAGAACAGTGCGAACTAATCCATTTTAGTAGGAAGAATAAGGAGTGGCACTTTAAAAATAAAGATGCAATTTTAAAGGGTGGTGCAGGGACAAAGAGGCCATGGAATGGGGAGGGGTGGGGTTTGCATGCACACATCATTGAAGGGTGCAGGTCGGGTTGAGAAAGCAGTTTAAAAATGCATACAAGATTCTAGATTTTATAAATAGTGGCACAGGGTGGGATTTTATGGCCTCGCTCGAGCAAGACCGGAAATTCCCGCCCGAGGTCAACTGACATTTCCGTTGTACGCCCCTCACCTACTCCAATTTCATGGTGGGCGGAGTGGTAGAATTCCAGGGATAGAGTACAAAAGCAAAGAATTTATGAAAGTTTAGAAAACAATGGGTCTGTCTTAACTACAGTATTGTGTCTGATTCTGAATACCATTCCTTAAAAAGGATATGAGTGCATTACAGAGAGTGCAGCAAAGATTTACAAGAATGGTTCCAGGGATGAAGCATCATCCATCAATTACAGGGACAGACTGAAGAGGCTGGGGCTGTTCTCTGTAGAGAGGAAATTTGATCAAAATGTTCAAAATTCTTGGGGAGGGGTGGGGGTGGGGGGGGGGGGGGGGGGGGGGTCCAGAGAGAGTAGATAAAGAGTAGCTGTTCCCATAGGTGGTACGATCAAAAACCAGACAACATCAATATGGTGAATGGCAAAAGAAACAACTGTGACTGTGAGGAAAAGCTGTTTCTCTTAAATGCAGCAAATGCTTAGTATCTGGGCTGCATTGCCTGAAAGAGTGGTGGAGGCAAATTCAATCATGGCTTTCAAAAGGGAATTGGATAAGCACTGAATGAAAGGCTGGGTCTTGGGACTAGCTTATTTGCTCTTGCAGAGAGCTGACAGACATGACAGACCAAATGGCCTCCTTCTGTGCTGTAACCATTCTCTGATTCTAACTGCATGCTCTTTAAATAAAAAAATCAAGCGAACATTTTGGACTGAAGTCCCCAGGGGACCCTGTTAAATGGCAAAAGCATCTTTTAAATTCATCTTGAAGTTAATTAGACCTGTGTATTATGCGATGACCCTTTCTATTGCATCTCAATGCCTCCCTCTAGACTAAAGTCAAGTTTCAACTCCCAAGTTATGCTGTCACTTTGCAACTACGCCAAAGTTCTAGTGTAACCATTATCTAAGAGAGTCTGAGACTTTTATAGAGGAAAGGCACATGGATAACATTGTGATTAATATTCCTTGAGATTCACTAACAGTCCTCAGAATGATGCTGAAGACCCAGAATACCTGGGTCTTGAAGAGCTAAACAGTGACATGGTGGTTGGGGAGGGAATGGGTAGTAACTGGCATTTTAGGCAGTCGTCATCTTCTTCCCAGTAATGAGAAATCCTAGTGGGAAGTTGGGTATGAATACAGGGGCCTTAAGCAAGTGAAGCCGGAAGACTGAGGCTCATAATATTGGTTTCTTAATGTTTGAAACATTTTCTTTCACATTTCTGACCATCTATAGCTAGACCCCTTGACAGGGTGACAAAATGGCTCTCTGAAACTCCTAGTAGTGCCAAGTGTGGGTGCTTTCCCATTTATGTAATTGGTCTCACCCCCAGAATTTGGAGCCATGGGTCATGCTTCGCTGCATTTCCAGTAAGCAGAGGAAACCATCAGGGATTTAAACCTCTATTTGTCGATACACCGTGCAGTTTTGTGCATCTTTACCAACAATAATTTGGTCACTCATTGATCTTCAGATTGGGAGTCAGCTACTGCGTACAAGTTGGTGTCATTAGCACTGACTGGATCACTCAAACTTAAGTGAAATCCCATTGATAAATCAGGTTTCATTCTCCAAATACGGATTCACTTATTTTAATCCTTGCTTTCAATGACATCAAGTAAAATATGATTACTCAATCTCTTTCTTCACATCATTCTATAATCAAATGAGCAGCAGAGAAATAGGCAAGCAGTATGAACAGTGAGAAAACAAATCCTTTCCAATAAATGTGAAGTGTCTACAGTAATAAAACAGAAGCCCCTTCACAGCGATGCACTATGATGCATTATCAATCATCTACAATCTAATCTAAGCTTCATACCTGCATTGATGCTAGTTTTGCCTGGGTAAAAGAGGGATTATGTATAAAATTTTCCAGCTGTAAGACTTTTCAACTAAAGTAGGCAATCTATCATCAGCTATCCCTAATCTCCCATGAACTGCCAATAATTCTTAAAAAGCAACCAAATTAAAATCTAAGAAGTTAAGCAAAATGCACTTTTCATACCTTTGTGATGAACAAAAAGCTTCAATTGATATTCTGGCTATTGTACCTTCATGTAAATTGGAAGCAAAAAAAAAATCAATAACAAATTTCCTCCCTCCTTCAGTTCTCTTCCGTACATCACCCACTCTGGGTCATTGCTACTGATCCAGCAACAGCTCATTAATGGAAGCTGATGAAAGTAGATTGCAATACTCCCACGCCTCCTCTCAATCTTCTTGAAACTCTGCCATAACTAATAGCCACCAAGTCATGACCCTGAGTATCTATTGTACAACAGAAGCAATTCTCTATGTGCCTTTTGTGCTTTGTTCCGGTTGTATCAGTAGCGTCTTCTGGAGAAATGCAATACAGCATCAACCATTTTTCCTCACAATGAAACACCAACCTGCTAACTTCACAGGCATTTAAAAATAAAGCATTTCTGTACATGTTGCACTGCATGGTATTACTATAATGTCCAATTTATTTTTTTAAAATGTAGATGTTTATAACTGTCCCTTCTGATAGTCTAACCACATTTACGCATCATTTCAAACAACAAAAACTTGCATTTATATAGCACCTCTGATCCAGTTAAAAAAACCCTCAGGAGTGTTATCAGGTTAAATTTGACACTGAATTATAATAAGGTATTAGAACTGATAAAAGCCAAGGTCAAAGAGGTAGGTTTTAAGGAGCATCTTAAAGTAAGAAAGCACCATAGAGAGGTAAACAAGTTTTGGGAGGGAAAACTGGAGTTTCAGGGCTTGGCAGCTGAAGGCATGGTCACCAATGGCGGAGTGACTAAAATTGAGGATGCACAAGAGATCTGAATTAAAGGATTACAGATATCTTGAGTGATTGTGCAGCTAGGGGAGGGAGGGAGGCATGAGGTAATGGGAGGATTTGAAAAAAAAGGAAGACATTTTTAAAATTGAGGTGTTGCTCTCCTAGGTGTCAGTGTAGGTCAGCGAACACAGGGGTGATGGAGGAATGGGACTTGGTGTGAATTAGGATACAAGCAGCAGAGTTTGGGATAGCCTCAAGTTTATGGGAAGATAAAACATGGAAGGCCACCCAGGAGTGCATTATAGTTAAGTCTAGGGGTAAGTTTCAGAGGGATCTGGGCATTCTAGGACATGAATCACACAATGCAGGTACAGCAAATAATTAGGAAATTTAATATAATGTTATTGTTTATTGTGACGGGAATGGATTTCAAAAATGGAGAGGTTATTTTTCAGTTGTACAGGACATTGGTGACACCACATCTGGAGTATTGTATACAGTACTGATCTCCTTATTTAAGGAACGATGTAAAGCATTAGAAGCAATTCAGAGAAGGTTTCCAAAACTAATACAAGGGATGGGCAGGTTGTCTTATGATGAAAGGTTGGACAGGTTAGGCTTGTATCCGTGAGAGTTTAGAAGAGTAGGAGGCAACTTGATTGAAACATGCAACATCCTGAGGGGTCTAGACAGGGTGTAAGTAGGAAAGCATGTTTCCTCTTGTGAGAGAATCTGGAACTTATTAAAAATAAGGGCTGCTCATTTATTTTTAAACAGCGGTGAGGAGAATTTTTTTCTCTCAGAGGATCGTGTATCTTTGGAACTCTCTTCCTCAAAAAGTGCTGGAAGCAGAACCTTTTGTTTTTAAGGCAAAACTAGATAGATTTTTGATAAGCAAGGGGTGAAAGTTTATTGGGGGTAGGCAGGAATGTGAGGTTGAGATTACAATGAGATCAGCCATGATCTAATTGAATGATGGAGCAGGCTCGAAGGGCTGAGTGGCCTACTTCTATTTCATATGTAACAAAGGCATGGGTTAGGGTTTCAGTGGATGATGAACTAAGGCAGTTCTAAAGTCAGAGGATGTTAGAGGTGAAAACAGTCAATCTTATGTGTTGGCACAAATGTGTGGTTAGAAGTTCATCATGACATCAAACATGACACTGAGGTTGTGAACCATCTGGTTCAGCTTCAGACAGTTTCCAGGGAGAAGAATGGAGTTGTTGGCTGGAAAATGCAGTTTGGGATGGAGACCCAAGGTAATGGTATAAATCTTCCCAATGTTTACTTGGAGGAAATTTAAGTCCGTAATAAAAGTTATAAAATTAGTGAATGAAGTATGGGATTATGGTTTTAAAACAAACTGTCCATTTGTTCTAGAGACAGGTAGAATTTACAGGAAGGAAACAAATGCAGATAAAATCACAAGTTGAAAAAACCACAAGTGAAGGTCAGTGCTGCAGTGGGTAGGAAAACTCATCCTGGCATACACCCATCCAGGGTCACCGGTGACACCCCCCACAGAGTTGGATGGTGGTCACAAAAATATGGTTCTTTATCACTGGTTAGATCAAGATGTCCACACACATCAATCGTACACAAGCAGAAGTAGAATGAACGTAGTGAGTCAACGGTTCACAGTGCTTATTTTTCATCAAGTGATATTTGTTTGCCTCATGGAGGAAGCAAACCTTGTTTGCAACTCAGCCAAACCTAAAGAACACCACCATTCATCAGGGTGCCGGCCATCATTACTCCCCAATTGAAGTGGGCACCATCCCAGATACACACATTGAAGAATAACTTTGCTTGTGATATTGAGGGAATCCAGGTTCATCAACTATTAATAAGAAGGGCACATTTATCATTACCACGGAGTTCAACAGTGATACATGCTTCTGTGACCTTGTTACCAAATGGCGGCTTGTCTAGGATCAGATCTATTTTTGAGTTTCATGCATTCTTACACAATACATCAAAAGGCGGATTGGGTGATATGAGAAGTTTAGTACCCAGATATCTATTATCTCCTATGTGAGTGATGTGATGTAATGATCTTCACGTAGTCTGGCATTAAGCATGTGGCAAGACCAATCACACCTGCAATGGTAACATCAGTTCAGAAGCATCTCCATCAATGTGCCCTCTGCTACTACATAGCCTTGATCACAAACTCAAATTGTGGCCATGGTCAACTTCAACTCAACAACCACAAAAGAGATTGCAAATAGCATTTAGCAGATAATCATAAAAGTTTGCAACATCATACATTAGTTGACAACAAATCTTACTTCATTTTTACAAATTCATAGAGAGCATGTATTATTCAACTAAATGCCTTTCAAGTCCCAATGGATTAGAAAACTGCTAATATAACACCCTGATTCAAGAAGGGAGGGAGACAAAAATAGGTAACTATGGGCCAATTAGCCCAACATCTGTCATGGAGAAAATGTTTGAGTCCATTATAAAAGATGTAACAGCAGAGCATTTAGATATACATAATCTAACCAAGCACAGCCAGCATGGCTTCATGAAGGGGAAATCACATCTGTCAAATTTATTAGAATTCTTTGAGGCAGTAACAAATAGGATAGATAAATGGGGAACCAGTAGCTATAATGTACTTAGATTTCCAAAAGGCATTCAATAACGTACCTCACAAAAGACTACTTAATAAGTTAAGAGCCCATGGTGATGGGGATAGTACATTAGCATGGATAAAGGATTGGCTAACTAACAGAAGTCAGAGAGTTGGGATGAAAGGGGCATTTTTAAGATGGCAACCTGTAACTAGTTGAGTGCCACAGGGATCAGTGCTGAGGCCACAATTATTTACAATATATATTTTAATGACATGGACGAGGGAAGTGAATGTACTATTGCCAAGTTTGTGGATGACACAAAAATAGGTGGGAAGGCAAGCAGTGAGAATGACGCAAAGGCTGGAATTCTCCAGCCGATCATGCCAGTGAGATTCTCCAGTCCCGCTGCAGTGAACAAAAATTCTCTGTCCACGCTTGCAGCGTCGACAGGGCATGAACGGGCACAGAATTTGGGCCAATGAGTCTACAAATAGGTATAGACAGGTTAATGAGGCAAACATTTGGCAGATGGAATATAATGGAGGAAAATGTGAAATTATGCACTTTGGTAGGAAGAATAAAAGAGCTGAATGTTATTTAAATGGAGAAAGACTGCAGAAAGCTGTAGCACAGAGGAATTTGGCGGTCCTTGTGCATAAATCACAAAAAGCTAGCATGCAAGTTCAGCAGCTAATAGGAAAGGCAAATGGAATATTAATCTTTATTTCAAAGGGAATGCAGCACAAAATAGGAAAGTCTTGCTAAAACTATACAAGGTGCTAGTTAGACCACCTCTGGAATACTGTGAACAGTTTTGATCCCCTTATCTAAGGAAAAATATGTTGGCATTGGAGGCAGTCAAGAGAAGGTTCACTGGGTTGATCCCAAGTATGGAGCGATTTTCTAATGAGGTGAGGTTGAGTAAGTTGGGCCTGTGCTCATTGGAGTTTTAGAAGAATGAGAGTCAACCACATTGAGACATATAAGATTCTCAGGGGGCTTGACAGGGTAGATGCTGTCCCTTTATGGGACAGTCTAGGACCAGAGGGCATAATATCAGAGTAAGGGGTCACACAGAGATGAGGAATAATTACTTCTCTCAAAGGGTAGTGAATCTGGAATTCTTTGCCACACAGGGTCGGTAACTATGTAACAGGGCGGCATGGTAGCACAGTGGTTAGCACCGCTGCTTCACAGCTCCAGGGACCTGGGTTCGATTCCCGGCTCGGGTCACTGTCTGTGTGGAGTTTGCACATTCTCCTCGTGTCTGCGTGGGTTTTATCCGGGTGCTCCGGTTTCCTCCCACAGTCCAAAGATGTGCGGGTTAGGTTGATTGGCCATGATGAAATTGCCCCTTAGTTTCCTGAGATGCGTAGGTTAGAGGGATTAGTGGATAAAATATGTAGGGATATGGGGATAGGGCCTGGGTGGGATTGTGGTCGGTGCAGACTCGATGGGCCGAATGGCCTCTTTCTGCACTGTAGCGTTCTATTCTATTCTATTCTATATGTCCAAGGCTGAGATAGAGAGATTTTTAATCAATTAGGGAATCGAGGGTTATGGGGATAAGGTGGGAAAGGGGAATTAAGGATTATCATAGTGATCTCATTGAATGGCAGAGCAAACTCGATGGGCTGAATGGCCTACTTGTGCTCCTACATCTTATGGTCATCTTAAGTTTTCAAACTGATCCTTTTGCCCAAACAACTTTGTTCATGAACAAATAAATGCACTGATATGTTTTCGGCCTTTGAAAATATCTAAGTATCTTGCAATTAATCATGCAGTTTGCAAACTACAATGAACTGAAAAAAAGTGTTGAAATTTTATAAGGTGTAATTAAAAAGAGAAATTGCAGCATGTCAAGCAAAACAAATTTGAGGTTATTATAGTCATACCCCCAAGTTTTAGAACAAATAGCTATTGCGCGAGTTCCGTTGTGACAAGTTTAATTTACTCTGAACTCCCTTCATTGAGTGTTTACCTTGACTAAGGGAGAGAGATAAAACTGTCACTGTTCAAATGGCCTCCATATATTACAACATTCACAGTTCTGAAGTCCAATACTGCCTTTGTGTGAAAACTGTAATGTAGCTCTAACATACAAGTCCAACTCATTTCACCAAATAATGGACTACTTAGTAAAATGTAACATCTTCATAACCTAATTGAAAACATCTTCAACTAGTCTTGCCAGCAGAGCAGAGCGTGAAGCTCAGACCTGACATGGGTGGGTGACTTGAAAAATAAATTTTGGGGAATAGTGTTTGAAATAACACTCACTGAATTCAACAAATATTCCTAAATCAATGTTTTATAATTTATGTCCAATTGCTTTGCACTAGTGATACGATAGTAAGGGTCAAAATGAGAGGTTATTATAGCCATACACACAAGCCTTAGAACAAATATATATTGCAGAGCGCATTGCTGAAATTGTCTCAACTGAAGAACAGCAGCATGTGAATTACACTGTTGCACCATAACCTTCTCTGTAGCAATTTACAAGGATGTAATGAATAGAGCACATGCCAATGTAACAAATCTTAGTATGTCCATAGTAAACATGAGTGTAGGATGCACTGTGAATGACAATTTTCTCCTGCTAATTTTTTAAGTGTGTGTATTCGCTGCACTTTCCTATTTTGTAACTGGCTAATTACTATTATCATCTTACCAATCTCACTGTGTAGAAGTATTCCTTCACAAGAATGCTCTTTATAAAAGTTCCATCAAAGAAACACCCCAAATCACACTGCTGCTAAAAAGACTGATACACGTGGCATGATATTCCTCCATCACATATCCCGAAAAATAAAAATATCATGAACACTTTTTAAAATATAGTTTTGTAAAACAAAAAGTCCAGGAAAAGAAAAAAAAGATTACAAACTTAGCCATCTCAACTTAACAACTGTTTCCAGCAACGTTCGATTGTACAGCCTGATGTCCCCTGTTTGACCCAGTCTCAATCTCACAGTAACTCCTCTGCAATACAATATTGCCCAGATTGGGCCAGTGAAAAGCTCTTGCATACAGAAACATAATCGTGCCAACTCTTGCTGCTGCTCTCTGCATTACTAAGTAACATGCTCACAGGGTGTTCCCAGGCTGCATGACTATCTTACATGCTCCCAGAGTTGAATCCTGCCGTAAGTGGTCCCAGGCCCAACCAAGTACTCATAAAGTCACTGAAAGAACTGGTGGACGAACTATTTTAAAGAATGGACCTACTGTACTGTTACATATTATATCTATTCTCATCATTTGGTTTTGTGGTGCTTATATTTCCTTGCTACGTAATTGCCACATCAAAGCAGATACTTAAAAATCACCATTGCAGAGAAGAGTAGCAAGAGGATGGCACAATGAGGTTTCTGTACCTATTTCCTTTTCTTCTGTTGCTTAACAGGGTGAGGTGGCCCATCTGGGCAAATGTTCTACTGGCGTTGCTCACAGAGAGAAAAAAAATAGATAAATAATTATTTGAAATATCTCCTTTGATTTGTAAAAAAAGCATGGAACAAGCCGGATTGGCAGATTGGATTTCTTGTGATCTGATTCCAGTAACTTTTTGTTCCATTAGGCTGGAACGTATTGAAAATGGGACCAGTCTCCCAGAACGCCCATGTGGAAAATATGGTGTAAAATATAAAGGATATCCTCAGATTTTTTAAAAGAAATTATCTTTAAAAATTCACCACCAAGACAAAGAAATCACTATAAAAACTTAAGTCAGAACATTGTGGAGGATCAAAGGTTCCGTTTAAACGACTGGATGTAAAAGTTCACTTATGTGGAAACCTCATTCAGTTCACGACAAAGAGTGGGCTGCTTTTAAAAGAAAAATCAAGTGCTGAATTCATAGAATTACTGAAGTCTGAAATAGGATCGAGCAAGATCACTATAGGAAAGACACTATTTTAAAAACACCCAAAACGTAAAATAGCACAGCTCACATTGAGATGAAGGAAAAATATATTAAAAGTTTCAGCTTTTAAAATCACATTAAGTAATTGAATTAAATATATATTTGATCATAAATCAGTGATAAGTCTTTAACATTCACATGTATATTTAATAGGATATTTATAAATTTAACAGTTGTATTATTATATAATTTTTTATATTTAGTTTTATATATACAACAGAGATATATTCCTAATGATAAAGATGCTAGGAATATGTGTTTCTGATGCAACTTTTTATTGTGAGTTAGATTTAAAGAGGCATGGAAAGAATTGCCATTTATGTATTGCTTTTCATAGCTTCACGATGTTCCAAACCTCTTTGTAGCTATTGAGTAGCTTGAAGGACAGTCACGGTTGTAATGTAAAGTTTAAAGTTTATTTATTAGTGTCACAAGTAGGCTTACATTAACACTGCAATGAAGTTACTGTGAAAATCCGCTAGTTGCCACACTCCGGCACCTGCTCGGGTACACTGAGGGAGAACTTTGGCATGGCCAATGCACCTAACCAGGGAAACACAGTGGTTATTTTGCACACAGCAAGATCCCACCAATGACTGTGAGATAAAGGGCCAGTCAATCTGTTTAGTGGAGTTAGATGAGAACCCATTATTGGCCAGCACACCAGAAAATCTCCTTGTTCTTCTTCTAATTGTGCCTGAGATGACAGAGGCTTCATCTGAAAGACAAGGGGCGAGATTCTCTGGCCCGTGTTTCCCGCTGGTGGGAGGTGGGGCGTTGCTTGCCAGCATTGTTTGCAATGGGAATTCCCATTGACATTACCTCACGCCGGCGGGAAACCTGCAGGTTGGGGTGCGCCACCGGCAGGACCGGAGCGTCCTGCCGGCATGAACAGCCAGGGAATTTCGGCAACACCTCCAGAAAGGTGCAGCACACTCAATACCTCAATGAAATGTCAGCATTGATTAGATGCTCCAGTCTCTGCAGCAGGGTTTGTTGCCACAACTTTCTGACTGAGAACCAACAGTGCTGTCACTGAGTCAAGGGCTGTATTGATGTATTTATTCCATTTCATGGTAAGCTATACAGTATCATTTATAATACAATAGGGTGATGAGGGGAAATAATACAATTTAAGGCAGCCTATCAAAACCTACAAAATAAGTTTGATAAAATTTGCACACAAGTGAAACCAAGCCAGATAAAATTTAATATAGATGATGATAAATTATTGAACACAAGGAGGAAGAAAATGGAAGACACACCCACATCAGGTGTCAAAATAGCTGCATGAAGTCAGAGATCCAGGGGTATTAGTAAACTTGATGCTTTTGCCCAGTTATAATGGGCAACAGACAAAAAAGGAATGCAGAATACTTGGGGAAAGAAACCACATATTATAGCACAAGTTAAAGGAAGTCATGTTTAAACTGTGCAGTACATTATTCAGACCACATCTTGAATACTGTGTCCAGTTCAAGTCACTGAGGCACAAAGGAAACATTCAAGAAGTCATGAGACTGAGTTAATAGAAAAATCAGCTTTGAAGGGATGTAGCCAAGCGGAGAAATTAGTTGGAATGGTATAGAAAAGATAAAGCATGACATTAATTTGGGCACCACGCTTTAGGAAGGCTTTGATAAGAGTACAAAAGCAATTAGAATAGGATAGTTCCTGTGATGAGGAGTTAGGTACATGGACGGACTGAAGAAGCTGGGGCTGTATTCCTGAGATCAAAAAAGGCACGAGGAAATTTAATAGAGATGTTTAAAAATTATGTAGGAAGTAGACAGGAGTAAATAAGGAGAAACTGCTTCTTAAGTCTCGATAGCAAAAGGACACAAACGTATTGGCAAAAGAACCTGAGGCAACACGAAGAAAAGTTTTGCTGTGCAATGAGTGAGTATATTTGGAGTGCATCGCCTGAAAGGAGGTTAGTAGATAAAGATTCAGGCCTTCAAAAGGGAATTAGATAAATACTTGAGGCAGAACAAATTCAAGGGCATCGGAAAAGAGAAGGGAAATGGATCTAACTGGATTGCTCCATGAAAGAGTTGGCACAGACTCACTGGGTTGAATGGCTTCCTTCTGTCTTGTACTGTTCGATAAATCTACTACTTCAACTTACCATTAGTTGAACTAACGCATGTACAAATATGCAGAATTTAGGACCAACATCAGAACATTTGCCGTGCAAAGGGAATTTTCAACATGTAGGGGAGAATTTCCAGATTGCATAGTTCAGATAAAAGCTTGGAATCCATCAATAAACAACTGGACGCTGTGATAGAGAATGGCTGAGATATGGTTGATCCAACTTTATTCCTCATTTATCTGTATCTTGTAATTGGGTGCATGAGGGGCAACTGGCTTATTTATTTAAATAAGCAGAGGTTCAGATTGACCAATTTATGGATGTTCTTGCCAATTCAATTTTTATTCGTGCCACAGGAGATACAATAATATAAATTTGTATTAAGTCTTTTGGCTTTGTTGGAAAGTAGTTCCGAATCAGGAGCGTGGTTTCTGATGTTAAATGTGGTCTCACTGCAGCTCAAACACAATAGTGGTTCCCCCAGTGCTGATAAACACCAAATGTAATTAAGCAGCATATAATGAGTATCACAAAGCAACAATATTATACAGTCCTAATATGGAAAGATAGAGGACTCATTATGCATAATGTTCGCCCTCCGCTTTACAAGAACTTGAAGGGGCCAGTATGTTGTCTGTAACATCCCACAGGCACCTCTTATTCTCACTTATTTACATTATGACCTATTCCTGCTCCTGTTCTTTATGTGGGCTTTCAACTTTGGTTTACGATGCAAGTATTATTTGCTGGTTTCTTTCCTCCCTCAATATCTCCTCTTTTCTATTGGTTATTTGAATTAAAAAGGTCATATTTCTCCACAGTCAACAGTGGTTAGTAGCCCAGCACCAGGGATGACTTTTGTGCTGCTCAAATATGTGCGTGACTGACCAACCTCAGCTGGAATGTCCAATCTTAACATCAGAATGTCTCAAACATCTCCTTCTGGTCCTGCTCAGAACTTCAATTCCTCCCTCAGCTACACCCAAAGAAAGCATTGCTACCAAACGCCACCACTAACTTGAATCTTTATTTGATCAGGCAAACCATATAAACTGAAATAAGTGAATCCCTTAATCCATGAGTTTTTTTAAAATGCAGCTTGTGCCATGACGTTGTCAATGGTTAATGTTCACCTGGTTGCCATGGTGCATTCTGGCTAGCACAGTTGGACAGGAGCAAGGCGAATACTACAACCTCCAACCTGCACCGTTTTCCTTGCGCACACTTAGGATTCATCAATGAAACTCCGCAACATCCGAGGGTCCACTGAAATTTCCAATTGGCAGATTCAAATCCTACATCGTCCAGCCGAAAGGGGAGAACAATCGACAATAGCTTCATGGTTATAAGTAGATTCTCAATCCCTGATATTTATTATTGAATTCAAATTCCACCATCTACTCGGCGGGATTCAAACCTGGGTTCCCAGAACATTAGCTGAGTTTCTGGATTAAGAGTTTAGCGATAATACCACTTGGCCATCACCTCCTCAGATTCTGGCATATGAATAGGTTTCAGGTGTTAACAACTATTTTAAACTGTGACCTACAATATGTGCAAGGATTAGGGAGCCTGAATTCACATTTTGGCCTCAACTAAAATGGGGCAGTTTTAAAGAAAAAAAAGACAAAAATATATAATTCTAGGATATATTCAGTAAGGAGATCAGTAAGTTTTTTCTTCTGATTATATTTTCAACAGCTCGTAGGCTGGGAATGACTCATTCCATTAATTATAATCATGTATTAATATAAATTGAATTTCCTTCAGTTAGATGCATGGCAGGTTTGATCAGCCTCCAATCATATTATATAATTATTTTCTAATGTCCTCTTCCTTCAATGAGCTAGACATGAAACAAATACGAATAACGCACCCTATTGTGACTAGAACTTCATTTTTGGGAATGTACTTTAGTCAGTTGGCTATCCGTATGTACAGCTAGAAATGTACCAGGCCTGGCCAGTACATGTAGGACAGCACATCTGGCTGAACCCATGTGAATCTCAAACTGAAGCTAAGCGTTGTCCAGCACTGGATCAGATAAGACAATCGCCCTTTTGTTTGCCTACACAGACGATAGTTAAATGCTGTTTTGAAATCATATCTCAACAACAAACCCTTTGCCAATTTTGCTTTTTTTTAGACAAGGTTTCCAGTAATTTCCTTAAGTCTAATCCAATGAAATCATTGTATAGTAATGAAGTGCTGGATTGTATTCCTGAAATGACGGGCTCGAAAACTAATCCTTTCAATCCTTTACACTAAGCTTCAAAAAATTAAAAAGGATCCTTCTGCACTTCAAGAGTCACTGACTTAATAGTAACAAAAAAAAATCACTTCAGCAAAAGATAAACGCAAAATTATTTTCAAAGCAAATATTATTTTTCAATGCACAGTATAAAAATCCAAGTTCAAACTTAGATTAATATTTTAGACTTTTAAGGAATGAGGAAGATCCTCTCTATAATAAAAGTGAAATATTGCGGATGCTGGAGATCTTAAATATCTAAACAGAAACTGCTGGAAAAACTGGAATTCTCTGATCTTGCCTGTGGCTGGGCTTCTCCAGTCCCGCTGCAGTGAACGTAGATTTGGCTGAGCGCCAAACTCTCCATTCTCGCTGGCAGCGCATATACAAGATCGGATAATTCCAGCCAGCAGGTCTGGCAGCATCTGTGGAGAGAGAAACAAACATTTCAAATCCAATACAATTCTTATTCGGAACTCAGTTAACTCTGTTTCTTTCTCTCCACAGATGTTACCAGACCTGCTGAGACTTTCCAAATCCTCTGTGTAATAGCTGTAATAAAATTTTAAAAATCATTGATCAAAATACATTTGCAATTTTGCTACACTGGGTCGTACGGGTGGCACAGTAGTTAGCACTGCTGCCTCAAAGCGCCAGGGACCCAGGCTTGATTCCCGGCTTGGGTCACTGTCTGTGTGGAGTTCGCACTTTCTCCCTGTGTCTGCGTGGGTTTCCTCCGGGTGCTCCGGTTTCCTCCCATAGTCTGAAAGACATGCTGGTTAGGTGCATTGACCTGAACAGGTGCTGGAGTGTGGCGACTAGAGGAATTTCACAGTAACTTCATTGCAGCATTAATGTCAGCCTTATTTGTAACTAATAAATAAACTTTAACTTTAAACTTTAGAAGGAAGTCGTATTTCCCATCAACAGTCTATAATGTCTTACCCTCTCATGCTACTATGCTCCATTGCTACTCTTAGAAAATTCTAGTAGCTGCATTTTACAAATCATTTGTAAGTGCTTCAGTCTTTAAAAATACTTGTTTAAATCAATACTGAAAGCAATTAACATTGTAATCTTTTACCGACAGCCTTAATCTGCCTATAGAAAAAAGTGAAATAAGATTGAATAAGGAAGGGAAAATTTAGTAACTTGGTTCAGCTATACTCGTAACCATCAGGAATTCAGATGCCAGATCTTAAGATGTACTTTCTGAAGTAGGGACACACAAGCATAAAGGCCATTCTGTAGCGAACAGCAAAGCAGATCCATTTGTCATTGTCTCAGTGGACTGAATAAAAAAGTGAATATATTTCTTCCGGTTATGTGACACCGGAACAAACATTGTAGCAATTAAGATCAATTATGCTGCTGCAGTAACAAGACAGTGCTGCTGGATTCAGACAAAATGGTGCAGAGTGCATAGAACAGATCCTGTACAAGAAACATGACTAAAAAACATTTCTTAAAGGGACAGTATCATCACAACTAGCATGATTAATGGTGACTATGTAATTAATAGGTTATTGTAAATACTCATTTAGTTCATGAATGTCCTTTCGGGAAGGCAATCTGACATCCTTACAGTCTGGCCTCTTTGTAATTACAGATATGATTGACTACTAAGTGCTCTCCAAAATGGCCTAGCAAGTCACTCAGTTGTACTCAGGAAGGTGGCTCTCCACCACCTTCTCAAGGACAATTAGAGATGGGCAATAAATAGTGGCCGTGCAAGCCACACGCGTATCCCATGAATAAAAGTAAACTCCTTTGAGGATGTAATTAAGACACAAGGGAGGAGCACACAGCAGGGAGTTTTATTGTGGGGCTGATTCAAAGTACTTCTGACCTGCATGTGTTTGATACTGAAAATGGACGTTTGCTGGAATCAGCACAGTGCCAGACTCTGTAGTTATATTTCTGACTGACTATTTTCTTCAACAAATATTTCTACTAGAATCAATTTTTTGACCATAATAATAATTTACCGGCTGTCAACTTTGGTGCTCATGAGCACAGTGGCAGTTTACTTCATTGCAAATTAAATGTTTAGATTAGATAATAGGTAATTAGCCATAGTTCACAAAAGGATCATCAGCTTCACTCCCCATTAGAGAGAGCTAATAGATTGTCTATAACTTGAAGGACACCAACTCTAGAAGTGTGCGGCCAGGCGTGAAGTAAGGCTTCCATAAACTACCACAGCTGCTATGGGGATTAAACTTGCTCTGTAGATGTCATTCTGCATCACCCTCTATCCAACAGAGCTAACCCGCTCCCACATTACTTAAATTAACCGCGATTTCATGAACTGTCTTCGGGAAAAAAAAAATGATATACATAATGCAAAAAAAAGTCAGAAACAATAACTGCCAACTTCCTTAGGAAACAAATTAACTGAGTAACTAAGGTCGTATCAAGACCTGTATGAAATTTTAAACCGGAAATTGGCCAAATGCAATTTCCAGTGAATTACTGTGACTGCATAGCAGTGTTTGATCCACTGTCACATTAAGGAAGCCAGTTAATTTGTTTTACATCTCCCAGCAACATGATTTTTCACCTCAAACAAACTAAATTACTCTCTTTCCTGAGTAGCACATCATTAGGTTATGTGGAGGTGGGGAGAAATCGTGCACATGCTGATAAAATCTATGCTCATTTTGCACCAGGAAGGAAGTTTGGACATGGCACAGAATTTCCGTTGGCCTGGGCTATCCATTTTATATTTAACTAGACGGAAAATCTAATGAGGAGAGGGGCTAAAAGAACCAGTGAAAGAAAAGCCGTTTGGGGGGGGGGGGGGGGGGTGGAATGGTGGGAGCACATCTTTCGGACTGTGGGAGGAAATCGGAGGAAACCCACACAGACACGGGGAACATGCAGACTCTGCACAGACAGTGACCCAAGCCGGGCATTGAAGCCAGATCCCTGGCGCTGTGAGGCGGCGTACTAACCACTGTGCCACCATGCCACCCATACAATTTGCCTACAAATTTAGATTGCCATGGAAACATTGGATTAAATTTTATGGGTTGCTATGGTTCCTGCTGTCCTGGCTAAAGTTAAGGTGGGAAGTCTGCCCGAAGGCTACCCCACAACAATTTAATGCGAGGAATGGGGTTAATTGCCGTAACACTTCTGCCCTCTTCTTGGGAAGAAGTCCTGCCATGAGAGGTGCGGGCCATTCTGATTGGCTGGCAGCGAGACAGCTTCCCAGCAGAAGCACTGGCAAGAACTGGGGCTTTGAGCAATCCTGCCAAACACAGGATCCCAGGTAACTCTGCTGTTGGTAGTCTTGAAGAGGAAGGAACGATCTTTGGGAAGGAAGTGCCGCCACTGGGCTCAGTGGGCCTGCAAAAGGAGGTCCTCTCATTTGCCCGACACAAGCCGGGCTTCCCAGTGAGCGTGGGCATCTCCACACTGTGGTGAAAACTGGAGCTGGCCGGATAAAGTCTTTAAGTGGCCATTAATTGTCCCAAAGGTGGGGGAGCAGCCTGACATCACTCCATCCCCTGTCCAATTTCAGGCATGTTGGGCACAGGCAGGTAGGTGGAGAGAAAACTACCCATTGGATTTTATGTGTCATTCAAACCAGTCATAAAACCCAGCCCATTTGTTTGGAAAAGTACCTTTTAGGTAACTGTGAAATAAAACTTCTCATTGGCCAACTGTATTATACTGATGAAACCTTAAGGAATGGTTCAAGTTTTCACATATACAGCTGTTGACTTTTTCCTTGGATTTCTTTGATGTGGGACCAGCGGAGTTGTTCTTGCAGTGAACCCACAGACACGACTGGCCAAATGGCCTCCTTCTGTGCCATAACTCCTCTACAATTCGCTGCCAAATTTTACAATTGTGCATTTCAAAGAAATTCTGGTCAGTGGATCAGATAGTTGCAATACCCACCGTAGACAAGAAGTTCAATGTGGAGATATGGGAGGTGATACATTTTGTTAGGAAGAACATGCAATGACAGTATAGAGTAAGGGGTACCACTTTAAATGGGGTGCACCTGGGTGTAGATGTGCATAAGTTATTAAAGCTGGCAGGACAGGTTGAGAGAGCATTTAATAAAGCATACAGTATCCTAGACTTTATCAATAGGGACAATGAGCACAAAATGTGAAGGAATTGGAGAGAGTGCAGAAGAGATTTATGATAATCATAGAATCCCTACAGTGCAGAAGGAGGCAATTCAGTCCATTAAACCTGAACCGACAACAATCTCAACCAGGCCCTATCCCCGTATTTACCCTAATAATCCCCTGACACTAAGGAACAATTTATTATGGCCAATCCACCTTACCCGCACATCTTTGGACTGTGGGAGGAACTGGAGCAGTCCACGGGGAGAACATGCAAACTCCACACAGATAGTCACCGGAGGCCAGAATTGAACCCAGGTCCCTGGCACTGTGAGGCAGCTGTGCCACCGTGCCGCCTTTTCCTTAGAGAAGAGAAGGCCGAGAAATTTGACAGAGTTATTCAAAATCATGTGTGGCCTGGTCAAGAGTTGATCAGGGGAATCAGTTGCCACTTGCGAAGGGATGGTGAACCAGAGAGCACAGATTTAAAGTAACTGGCAAAAGAAGCAAAAACAAGATGAGAAAATACTTTTTCATACAGTAAGTGGTTAGGGTCTGGAATGTCTGGGAGTGTGGTGGGAGCAGCTTCAATCAAGGCACTCAAATTTGAAAATAAACAATGTGCAGGGTTATGGCGAGAAGGCAGGAGGGTGACACTGAGTAAAATCCTCATTCAGAGACTCGGTGCAGATGTGATGGGCCCAACAGCCTCCTTCTGTACTGTAACAATTTTGTGAATGTGTGACAAATTGGCATGATGTTAGTTTGCCAATAGAACTGGCAGCGTTCTTGAGAAATCTGTAGGCTGGACCGTCTCGTTTTCCCAACCTAACACTCAAATCTGCAGAAAACCACAAATACGTTCACAGACCGATTCCAACTGGTTCAGGTTTTCTTAAAGAAAATGTCAAAAACATTTTTGAAACAAATGCTTTCAAAAATTTCCTGATTTGTAATTACCATTAAACAAAAGAAATTGTGGTGGTATATATATTTTAACAATGCAGATTGTTCTTCTCCAGCATTATGGCATTAGGGGCGGCACGGTGGTTAGCACCGCTGCCTCACAGTGCCAGGGACCTGGGTTGGATTCCCAGCTTGGGTCACTGTCTGTGCGGAATCTGCACGTTCTCCCCGTGTCTGCATGGGTTTCCTCCAGGTGCTCTGGTTTCCTCCCATAGTCCGAAAGATGTGCTGGTTAGATGCACTGGCCATGCTAAATTCTCCCTCAGTTTCCTCCCATAGTCTGAACAGGTGCTGGAGTGTGGAGACTCGGGGATTTTCACAGAAACTTCATTGCAGTGTTAATGTAAGCCTACTTTGACACTAATGAATAAACTTTAAAACTTTACACTTTTCCATTGTTGGCTTACCTTGTGACTTGGGTTCTTGTATTGAAATCAACTGACCGCATTGACTGCAATACTTCGACACAGCCCATGTACTGAAACAAGAAAGATGAAAATCAGCAAAAGCTTTAACACAAAGCCACCATGACAGCACACAATTTGTTTAACTGTTCTTAAATGTGCAAAAGATGTTTCAACATTTTTCCAACGATGTGCAGGTTAGATGGATTTGCCAATACTAAATTGCCCCTTAGTGTCCCGAGATGTGGGGGTTGGGGGGATTTAGCAGGGTTACGGGGAGAGGTTTGGGGGGGGGGGGGGGTGTCCTGGGTGAGATAATCTGTCAGAGAGTCATTCCAGACTCAATGGGCCGTATGGCACTGTAGAGATTCTATGATATGATTAAATAAATAGAAACCATGCAAATAAAACTAGATGCTTATTCAATATACATATATATTAGAGTTAGACAGTAGAGCAAGTTGATATAACAGTGACAGACTGGGGACTCCTAACCAGTTCCTGGAGCTCTCTGAGAAAGCCAAAGTTGATGCCTCTCATGAAGGGAGAAGACAAACTGAAAGCAATAGAATTCATTTACGAGATGTGAACCCCTTACAGGTGGTTAAAAAGCAGCGTGTAAAATTTAGGAGCAGGTTGGTGGCTGCCCTCTTGAATGGAGTGAAATATGCACTAAAGGGAGCCTAATGCAGGTAACAGTGCATCAACAATCTCTCCCCCCCCCCCCCCCCCCAAGGACAACCCCATAATGGAATAAGCGACCAAAGGAATCAGAGCCCCATCATTTGAAATCTTCAAAACCCATCTTATTATTATTTTTACTAATAATTGTTTATCATTAGGACTACCATTTCAGAGGGTTTATCACTACCCTTTTAAATATTGGCAGAATACAAAGATTAGAATCATTGAAAAAGTGCAGAAGGAGGCTATTTGGCCCGTCAAGTCTGCACCAACTCTTCAAAAGAGCATCTTACCCATCCTCCCCCAACAGCACAGGGACTTATAATGGTAAAGCTTCAGTGTAATAGGTTTGATAAGCAATAGTCTGAAAGGTTGAAGATTTACCTCTCATGAAGTCACTAAGTTAGGCCAGGTGAAATTCAAGCAATCGCCCTCTTTCATAATGTTGGAAATTCAATAATTTTTAGGAAGAACAAATTAATATTGAAAAGACAAGAGGGGGTACAAGTGGCACAAGAGGGAGGAGGCATCAGGCCTGCTCTATTTGGGCTTTCTGGGAGTGAGTGCAGCCTAGTTAGCAGCTACCTCTGAAAAGGTGGCAACATGTTTATCTATTTATTTTGAAAGGTTGATACGAAGCTGGGAGATTCAGGAATACTCCTCCTGGCTCCATGTGGACAGCTAACAATCCAAGATCAGCTGCCCATTGTCACCACCCTCTCTTTGGAATTGCCCAAGGGACGGTTTAGGTGAAGCAAGAGGACCAGAATTCCTCTGCTTCAAACAGGCGAGCTGCATTTGGAGGTGGAACCAATCTATTGAAAGGAAACAGTGACTCAATTCGGGCTAGCCTTTGTTCTCCTGGTTGGGGCACACTCAGGACCTGAAAACAGGCCAGAACCAATTTCTCAGCCAAAGTTTGCTAGGTCAACTCAACCTTGACTCTATTGTCTGTCAAGGTCAATGACTACATGTAGGAGGCTGACAGGGTGTGAACATCCAAATGTCAGACTGTGTTTGCTCTACCATGTAGAAGGTTTTGCAGCATGCAAGCCTACCTAATCACCTGCTAATGAGGAAGAACATTTGGGGAATTATAGTGCTGAGGCATTTAGCTGAAGAGGTTTGTATGAGGGGGCAGCATCAGGGGTTGAGAAGGTTGTGACCATCAGTCCAGGAATTGAAACACTCTGGTTAGAATTCCACTGTTTGAAGATGTCCAAGTTCTTTTGATCCTGGAATCAGTCCTTTAGCATAAACAAAAAAAATAGCTGTATAGGGGGTGGGGGGGGTGGTATACCTGGCAACCATAACGTGCTGCGTGTGGACTGAATAGCCCGACAGTAGAACTTCTGCCCCTCACTGGTGAGGCCATCGCACCCTCACAAGCTGCCAGCAGCACCAAGGACACATTAGTGGATGCAGCCAGGACTGCAAGCAGGCCCAAAAGGGCGGATCCCGGAGCCAGGAAAGTCTGGGGTCTTGGGTGGGTGGGGGTGTTTGAGTAGTTCAGGGAAAGGGGTAGGGATGGTGTGTTTTATAGAGCAGACCATTAGGGAGAAAGGGGTGGGGTACTATCATCGAGGGGCTGTCCCCAATGTGCAAAGCGCACCCCTCAACCTTCAAAGCCATATTCCTCACATATCTTTTAGGAAGTTTAAAAAAGACAGCCTGCCCACTCATGCCTAACTGCCCATGCCAACCATCTCATGGTGTGGCCAGCACATATTATCAGAATCAATTGAGCATGTTATTTAAATACGGCGGGTGGGCTGATGATATCAGTGCCTGCCTAGCCCATGTATAATGGGGTGAGTGGGAAGGTGATGGGGTTGCATTCGATCTATTTACGTGCTCCCTGCCAAACGCACTCCCAGCCAATGAACGTAAAAATCTAGTCCAATATTTTAAAATACAAATATCAAGAGTCTAATGATCCAGAAAAACTGCACTTGTGATTCACAACTTGCTCTCGGAGACTTCGTTTGGGTGGTTATCTTATTGAAAGGACGCAAGATGGTATGTGTCAAAATTGGCAATATGAAATCTATTTTCTGCTGAATCTGGATTTTTAGTTTGAATTGCAGGAGGTGCTGAAATCATTAGAATTCTATGGTTAGAGACTGCACCTTGAGCAAAATAATAAGACCCAGTGGCGGAATTTTCCCAAAATCTGGCAGAGTGTCAGATTCTGACTGAAAACCAGCGGGTATCGCTCCAGCTGCACTGCTGAGTTTTCACTCCAGATGTTCTGGCAGTCAGTGCACAGAGAATCTGGGGGCACCTCTCGGGCAGGGTGGGGCCTGACAGATCTGGCAAGACCCGCTCCACAGGGCGCCATCTTTAAAGGGTGTCCTAATCTGTGCTGGAATTAAATTTCCCCCCTCAACCCCACGAACACAGAGGACGCCCCCACATGCTTCAGGTCGACCCCGCACCACGCAAGCATCGGGAACTCCCCCCTCAAACACACAAGCATCGGGGCAGCCCCTCTCTCCAAACATTGACACCCCACCCCCCCAGGCATCAGGGTGATACCCCAAGCATTGGGTGTACCTCCCCCCCCCCCCCCCCCCCCCCCCCAGGCATTGACCCTCACCCCTCACAGGCATCACGGCAACTCCCAGCTATTCCACCCCGACCATACATAGAGACCACCACCCCCACCCAAATGGGGCTCCCCAGATGGCCCACCCCTGCAGTGCCACCTTGGCACCATGCTAGCCCAGGCATGCCCCTACCACCGCGGGGGGGGGAGGCTATACTTACCTGAGCACCACCTATGTGGTCACCACGACTGATTTTCGTTTTTTGAAAACAAGTTGTGATTTGCGCTGGTGTGGTATCACGCCAAGTGGGTGGGACGAAACACTGAAGGAAGTAGTGGTGTTAATCATAGAATCCCTACAGGGCAGAAGTAGGCCATTCGGCCCATCAAGTCTACACTGATCACAATCCCACCCAGCCTTATTCCCATAACCCCACATAACCTCTGTTAATACCCCAGACAGTGGGGTCAATTTAACATAGCCAAATCAACCTAACCCGTACATCTTTGGACTGTGGGAGGAAACTGGAGCAACCGGAGGAAGCCCACGCAGACACGGGGAGAACGTGCAAACTCCACACAGTCACCCGAGAGCAGAATTGTACCCGGGTCCCTGGCACTGTGAGGCAGCAGTACTAACCACCGTGCTGCCCTAAAGCCCAATGATGAGATCCAAACTTACTATAAAATATATCAATCAGGCTCGCACCCTTCCAGGGCATGAACCTGATCGTGACATCGGAGGGGGGGTTGGGAAGATCGCAGTCAGTAACCTCACTGGCGCAAATCCCACTTTTGGCCTCGTGCAAGATTTAGCCGCCATTATGAGATTTGCACTGCAGCTAGTGCAGCGGCTAAATTGCAGCTAACACATTTACAGATGAAAAGATTTGCACTATTTTCTGCAGGA
Organism: Mustelus asterias; assembly: GCF_964213995.1. Lineage (NCBI taxonomy): Eukaryota > Metazoa > Chordata > Chondrichthyes > Carcharhiniformes > Triakidae > Mustelus > Mustelus asterias. Next base: position 21,257,317 of record NC_135824.1, on the reverse strand, counting down.
ATTCATTAGATAAATCAATTTCTAATGCAGTGCTTCCAAACTGTTTTGCAGTCTAACCCTATTTTAATGGCTTTGAGTGACCCTGGATGAAGGGGTAGCTTTAGCCCCTGGTTGGGGGGGAGGTTAGCTCCTGGGCTGGGAGCCGGTCAGCGGGAACTGTTTGAACTCTAGGGTTAAACAAAAAAGCCCACCTACTTGCATGCTTTGTTTGCTGCAGCAGCAGCAGCAATTAGGTCTCAAAAATCTGTCCATTAAACCACACCCACAAATAGGAAAAAACATAAGGGTTGGAATTTTCCGACCACTCACGCCAGCGGGACTTTCCCACCCCGCTGCAGTGAATGGAGATTTGGCTTGCCGCCTAATTCTCCAACTTTGCTGCTGTGGGAGCTTGGCATGAACGGGTGGTAAAATTGCGCCCAAGGATTCAAAGGGGCCTCGCAACCGTTAGCGCTCAGTCCAAGCTCCATGGTGGCCATTTTTGCTTCAGAGCTTGTGACCCCAAAATCTCATCCTGTTACCCCGCTGGCGGTCATGGTCCACAGTTTGGGAAGCCTTGTTCTAATGGCAACATGGGCCAATTTGATACTGCACATACTATGCTTACTTTCCAATGATATCGTCATCTCTGTTAAGTTGATAGAAAGAGCACTGACGAATGGCGGTGATTAGGGGAGTGCTTCTTTTGTACGGCATTGAAAATTATTTTTATATGAGTTGCTTGGCTTTTTCAGAAAATATTCTTTGCAAGATTTACACCTTTCACACGCGCACAATGGCTCTCAAACTAAGTCTTTACATCGCTGTACAGTGAAAGATTGATCATGTAGCCTTTTTCCATATTTCACTTCTCAGCTCTTTCAGGTTCCACTGGAAATTAACCACCGAATTCTCCTGATAATATAATCAGGAATTTGACACGATATACCCGCATTGTCAAAAGTGGCCCACTTTCTTGTGTTGACAGACCACAAGCTCTGGAAACCAACTGATCCATTCAAACAAGGTGGGAAGGTGGGATTAGAAAGGGCACCCGGGTGTCCTCGGACTGGCATATACAGGATGGGTCAAATGGCCTCCTTCTGCGCCGTAACTGTTCTATTGTTCGATGGAGCCATTCCCAGTCTTGGTCACTGTGAGTAATCAGAATACTACTGCAACAGTCCAGGTCATTCAATTATCTTACTTCTTCCCACTATACAGTCACTCAGAGGCAGACTAGAAACAAAGGACATGGGAATTTATTCAACAACTGGTAGAACATCGTCACACTCCAAACAAAGATATTTTTGCATTTGAAACAAGAGTGAACTTGAGATTACTAACAAACAGAGACTCATAGCCTGTCCTACAAACCGATTACCATAACGCTGCTCATGCTTACAGGGGAAGAAATCATTTAGTATGTGACTCATTCTCTTGAGGTTATACAAGTAAATACACCCTTGTTTCTTTGAGTTTAATTCGAGGAGGCAACCCAACAAAAAGCATATAAAAATCAATATATTGTTCCAATAATAAATTATTCTGGAAGAATGCTGATCTCATCTCTGACTCATCTTGGTCACAGTAGCATAATTGGAGGATATTTACATCAAACACCTCATTGAAATCAGGAAGTGTCTACATTGTCTTAGTAAGCACTCCAGTTCATGCCCTGAGCAGTGGTTCCCAACCTTTTATATGTCATGGCACGTCTCTATACTATAATAAAATCTTTGAGGCAGCATGGTGTCACAGTGGTTAGCACTGCTGCCTCACAGTACCAGGGATCCGGGTTCAATTCCGGCTTTGGGTGACTGTCTGTGTGGAGTTTGCACGTTCTCTCTGTGTCTGCGTGGGTTTCCTCCGGGTGCTCCGGTTTCATCCCACAGTCCAAAGATGTGTGAGTTAGGTTGATTGGCCATGCTAAATTGACCCTTAGTGTCAGGGAACTAGCTAGGTTAAATACATGGGGTTGTGGGGATAGGGTCTGGGTGGGATTGTGGTCAATGCAGACTCGATGGGCCAAAAATGGTCTCCTTCGGCACTGTAGGATTCTTTGGTTATCCTATTTTCTATGTCTTCTCCCCTTACTGGAAACTTGGTTTTTAACGTCTCCCTGTCTCATCTGTTTTTTTTAAACCTCTCCCTGGGTTTTTGCTCCCTTTGAGTTTTCGCTTTTTGTGCAGGCGTGTGGGACCTTTGTCTTCAGCTCTAAGTCCCGTTGGTCATGCACATGGGCCCAACCAATGTAAAAAAATCTAAACTGCGCGTGTGCGACCCTTTCCCAGCCAGTGCTACTGCCCCTCTTTTCAATACAGTGGGGTTTTCGATACTCCAATCCAGGTGTAGGCCACATGCCAACTCAACAACATATAAACACAAAGTATTATGCGAGAGCCTTGATTAATTGATACCCTGTGGAATCTGAAGTGAAGCTGGGTTTTAGAAATAGTCAATTAATCCGCCAGAGCATTTCAGGCAGGTAGCGTTGACTTCTGTGGGTTATAATCAAACTTTGAAATGATGCTAAACCTGTATTGAACCGTGGTTCAGGTTTCCATATTATGAAAAGGATATGGCGATACTGAAGACCAATTTACAAGGATGATTACAGAGATGTGAATAGGTAAATCAGGAAAAGATTGACAGCCTAGGTCTCTTTTCTCTTGAAAAAATAAAGGCGGCTAAGGGATGATCTAATAGAGGTCTTTAAAACCTAAAGTAAAAGATTTTGATAGAATAGATACAGACAGGGTGTTTCCTCTTGAGGGTGAGAACATAACCAGAGGCCATCATTATAAGATAGTCACCAAGAAATTCGATAAGGGATTCAGAAGAAACTTCTTCACTCGAAGAGTGGTGAGAATCATAGAATCCCTACAGTGCAAAAGGAGGCCATTCAGCCCATCGAGTCTGCACCAACCCTCCAAAGAGAATCCCCCCCTGCCCTGTCCCCGCAACCCAGCAGATCCATCATAGCTAATCCACCTAACCTACACATTGAGGGCAATTTAGCATGGCCAATCCACCTAACGTGGAGTTGGGAGGAAACTTTGGGAGGAAACCCATGCAGATGTGGGAAGAACATGCAAACTCTACACAGACAATGACCCGAAGCCAGAATCGAACCTGGGTCCCTTCCGCTGTCAGGCAGTAGTGCTAGCCACTGTGCTGCCCTATGGAACTTGCTACCACAGCCAGTGGTTGAAGCAATGGAGAAGTTGAATGAGCATTATGTGAAGAGAGAGGGGAATGGAGCTCACATAGTAGATTTAGATGAGAAAAAATGGGAGGCGGTTTGAGTGCAGCATGAATACCAGCATGAGGGGCCACAGGTTTAGGGTGCTGGGGAGTAGGTATAGAGGAGATGTTAGGGGTAAGTTTTTCACTCAGGGTGGTGGGTGTGTGGAATCGGCTGCCGGTAGTGGTCGATTGAAGCGGATTCGATTGAGTCTTTTAAGAGACTTTTGGATAGATTGATGGAGGGTTATAGATGAGCCTAGAAGGTAAGGAAACTGTTCGGCGCAACTTGTGGGCCGAAGGGTCTGTTGTGCTGTAGCTTTTCTATGTTCTATGTTCTATGAACTGGCTGGGCTGAGTGGCCTGTTTGTGTGTCATTTATCCTGACCTAGGTGAAAAAGTTGCTGCACTCCTAACCTGGAGGAAAAAAGTAGTACTGACTGGGGAAGCCAATCTCTACTTGCGTGTTCCCTGGAAAATCGATTGCACGTTATGGCTTACTCCTTAAAGACTAAACTTCCCACTTCACAGTTACTACTGTCAGACTGGCAGCATTGCACAACGGTAACCAAAATGGTATTCCTTGGATGAATTGTGTTCATTACTGAGAGGAACCCGAAATATTTCAATAAAATATTTTCTGACTCAAAGGAGATCATTTTAACTGAACTCAATGGGTCGGAAACCCCTGAGACCAGGCAGAATGACGGTTTTATACCCCACTCAATATCACATGTTAATTTCAATGGAGTGGAATTCAGCAGGGTGTAAAACTGATGTTCCATCCAACCGCCCCTTGAGCTTCCAGCCTGGTGAGTTAGATTAGATGTTGGCATGATGGTCATGTCACTGGACTAGTAATCCAGAGGCCCAGGCTAATGCTCTGAGGACACGGGTTCAAATCCCACCATGGCAGCTGGTGGAACCATCAATTATTGGGAAAAAAGACCCATCTGGTTCACTAATGTCCCTTCAGGGAAGGAAATCTGTCAACTTTACCTGGTCTGGCCTATGTGCAACTCCAGAGCCACAAAAATATGGTTGACTCTGAAATGGCCTAGCAAGCCCTCCGTTCAAGGACAACTAAGGATGGGCCTTGTCAGTGATGCCCACATCCCATGAAAGAACAAAGAAAAAAAATGTTTCCAGAATCTCTTCCTTTTAGTGATATTTGAAAAGAGAATTAGCAAGAACTTCTTAATATTTTGCCTTTGCTGCTGTTTTTCGAAATTCAGAATATACTTTGGTATGACTCATTCATATGTTCAATATTTAAAGACTCATCTCCAAATGAAAAAGGAAATTCATGAAATTAAGTTCTTCCAAGAGCAGTTATTTTTAGATTTGGGTTACTGTCTAAAAGTCTTTGAGACATGTAATGCCAAATCTGATGAACAGAACAATCTCCTGAAGTAGCAGGAATCAGCTGGGTGTGAACAGAGGGATAACGGTCACCATTACTCACTCAAGTGTTGTTTAAAAAGATCAATTTACTAAACATCAAACATGTCAGGATCTTCTAACCTAATCTGGGATCGCTGAGGAAGGAACAAGAACTTTGTCTTTCTAATCTGCAATTTGAACCCTCCCAAAGGTCAACATGACCCAAACTTCCATGTGGTTTATCCATTTCTCCCTGCAGGAGGTATTAGGAGTCAAGCACACCCAAAATTGGATCACATCACAAGAATTGGAATCAACAATCTCATTAGTTATTGGAAACAACAGGGTCGAAATTTGTCACACTCAACTATGTCCTAGGAAGTGTGGCAGGGATTCAAGCTGGCATGGCATCTGTAACTCTTAGTCGCAAATTCCAAGGTTGGAAATTTCCAAACGGACAGAGGCACCTGCAATTTTTGGTGCGACTGGACACTTACCTCAGTGTGAAGACAGAATGTTGGAACAGGGTCTTGCTGCAACACTGAGGGGGCTATGCTGACCAAAGATGCCACAAGACTAAGAAATTCAAACATCGTATTTGGTGATAGGTATTTCAAACACTTGTGGATCCAATTTCTGCTCGGAGCGATTCTGGCATACCATGCGCTTCCATCATTGGAGGTATGGCTAGTTTGGGGATGGATGAATTTTCGCTGGATATTATCCTGCCAGTTGCACCAATTCCTGGGATGCTCACATGGGAAGGGCATGACCCCAGGATGACCTCAACTCCAATTTCTGCTGAAGCTTCTCAGCGGGTGGTCAGTGCAGGTACAAGCATCGAAAATTGTGGTCGTCATCAAAACTGCATAGCACATCCATATGGAATTCACTACCTCAGAGTGCGGTGGATGCCGGGACATTGAGTAAATTTAAGAAGGAGAAAGACAGATTTTTAATTAGTAATGGGTTTATGGAGAATTGGCAAGAAAGTGGAGTTGAGGCTGAGGCAAGATCAGCCATGATCGTATTGAATGGGGGAGGAGGCTCGAGGAGCTGAATTACCTACTCCATCCCCAAACTAGTTCTTATGTTCTTACATCCTGTCTCACAAAATGTCAAACCATTTTTTCTGTCTTCAGAACACACTCAGAAGTACATTAAGGTAATTCAAAACTTGGAACAGCTTTATTAGTTTAGGGCGGCACAGTAGCACAGTGGTTAGCACTGCTGCTTCACAGCGCCAGGAAACCGGGTTCGATTCCCGGCTTGGGTCACTGTCTATGTGGAGTTTGCACGTTCAATGGCGTGGGTTTCCTCTGTACTGCGGTTTCCATCCAAAGATGTGCAAGTTTAGCCAATGGGAAATGCGTGGGGCCATGGCGACAGGGCATGGTTGGGCCTGAGTAAGATGCTCTTTTGGAGAGTTGGTGCTGACTTGATGGGCTGAATGGCCTCCTTCTACGCTGTAGGGATTCTATGTCCTCTGATATTCTGCCCCTCAAAAGATTTTTAGGTTCAACACCTCTCCCCAACTTACCTCCCAATCTGGACACTATTTTGTGGATGTTATAAGCTGTCTCCATACTCTCTACAAGCCAACTTCACCCCATCATTAAATCTCAAATCCATTTCCTGTTCCCTTGATTCAATCCTATTAAGCTGCAGAGCTTCCCAACCCACTCCCTGTGCTAAATGATACTGTAAATGGTTCTCTCCCTCAGGTACCATCCCCTTTCTTTCAAAACACAGACATCACCACCACCAGCCCAGAAAACCTGCAAGGCCCTTGCAAACTTACTCAATCCCCAGCAACCCTTTCCCCTTCAAAGACCTTGCAGATGTCATTGCTTTCCATAACACCATGTTTAAGTTTCTCCAAACAGGTTTCCATTCCTGTTGCTACAGCAAGACAGCCCGAATCAATGTTCCAAGTGGCATTCTCTGTAACGGACTATTGTGTGTTAGTACTTCAAGCTCTCTCATCCTTTTCTAGCACCTCTCTTCTATTTTCCAGCTCAGTGGGATTGCCCACACTCTCACCTCTCTGGGCATACACAGGACATACCCAGTAATGTCTTTGCTTTGTGCCCCAACACCATTATCTTTCAAATACCAAATGGATGAATCCTTGGCTCCCTTCTATTCCTTCTTTGGCAATGTTATCCATATATATATCTTATGCGTAGATGCTGCTAACAACCACCTCTTGCTCCATATCTCTCTCGTTCGTCCACTGCGTCAGTGTTGTCAGGTTTTCTGCCTCACATCCAATTTTGGAAGAGATGCAATTTCACCCAGTTTAACACTGGTAAGACTGATGCAGTCAGCTTCATTCCTGGTCAGAAATCCATATCCTTGCTATTGGATTCCATCTCCCTCTCCAGCCACTGCTTCAGGCTGAGCCACATTCTTTGCCATTTCAGCACTCCATTTAACCCCGAGATTCCAACCCCAGATCCTCTCCCATCACCACCTTAGCTATTACCACATCCCCCACACCTGCTTTAAAGCCTCGTGCTATGCGCTACTGAAACTCACCTCCCGACACAACTGCACCGGCTCTTCAGACCACCTCTGTAAACATCAACTCCTCCAAATTCTTTTGTATCCAATCCTGCATCAAATTCCACTCAGTGATAACTTCACTGACCTACCTCTGCCCCACAGTTTCAATTCCTAACCTTAGTGTTTCTTCATGCTTTGTTCCTCCCCACCTCTAAACCTAACCCCTCCGAGGGAAGGCGATGGCTTAGTGGTATTACCACTAGACTCTTAATCCAGAGACTCAGCTAATGTTCTGAGGACCCGGGTTTGAATTCCACCACAGCAGATGGTAGAATTTGAATTCAATAAAAAATATCTGGAATTAAGAATCTACTGATGACCACGAAACCATTGTCGATTGCCAGACAAACTAATCTGGTTCACTAATGTCCTTTAGGGAAGAAAATCTGCCGCCCTTACTGGTCTGGCCTACTTGTGACTCCAGAGCCACAGCAATGTGGTTGACTCTCAACTTCCCTTGGGAAACTAGGGATGGGCAATAAATGCTGTAGTAAGAAGTCTTACAATACCAGGTTAAAGTCCAACAGGTTTATTTGGTAGCACAAGCCACAAGCTTTCGGAGCGCTGCTCCTTCATCAGGTGAGTGGGAGTTCTGTTCACAAACAGGGCACATAAAGACACAAATTAAATTTACAAAATAATGGTTGGAATGCAAGTCTTTACAGGTAATCAAGTCTTAAAGGTACAGACAATGTGAATGGAGAGAGGGTTAAGCACAGGTTAAAGAGATGTGTATTGTCTCCAGCCAGGACAGTTTGACTACCTGTAAAGACTCGCATTCCAACCATTATTTTGTAAATTGAGTTTGTGTCTTTATATGCCCTGTTTGTGAACAGAACTCCCACACACCTGATGAAGGAGCAGCGCTCTGAAAGCTTGTGGCTTGTGCTACCAAATAAACCTGTTGGACTTTAACCTGGCATTGTAAGACTTCTTACTGTGCTTACCCCAGTCCAATGCCGGCATTCCACACAATAAATGCCAGTGACACCCATGTCCGACAAATGAATAAAGAAAAACATCCTTCCCCTGACTCTGGCCTTTTTGTGCACATTCCCAAGCCACTTTACTATTGCAGTCTATACTACCAGTTGCCATGGGCTGAAGCTCTGAAATAATCAGCCTAAGTCCATCTGCCTCACCACCTCCATCCTGCTTTAAGACCAAGACTTTGGTATCTCCTTCTTTGACTTGGTGCCAAATTATTTTTCTCCATGCCTCACCTGGAGACATCATATTGCTGGTGTGATAAAATTGTTGAAGATCCCCCTCTTGCTTTTACACGCGATCCGTTAGAAAAGAAACTTGATAGAACCAACAGAGGCTCAGGAAATGACTTCAGGCCGGTATAGTGGTAAGTGTATATACAGTTAATGAAACTGGCCTTTCTGACTTTGAAAAAGCCAATTCAATTCTGACAATCAATGCCTTTCATTGAGAGCTGATGTACCGGTAAGTTTCAGCCTTACAATCTGCTCGATAGGCATGGTAGGGCCGAGGGAATAAAAGCACACACAGGAGGAAATGGCAACTAAGGGAGGAAGTGGCCAAGGAGAATACCACAAGAAAAACAGGATACGACTTCTATTCTGATTTGAGCAAGTTAAAAGACACACTACTTTTTACTTTAAGGGCATCATGAACTGATAGGGGAAAATGTACAATGTCAAAATACAATCTGTTTTAAAGTTGGAGTTTCAGCTTGGATCAGGAGTTATCCACACAACGTTTCCTACTTTGAAAGCACTTCATGCATTGATATTTTAACCAGTGTCAAAACGGTTCTAAATAAGAATAAGAAGTTAACACTGATTAATCACATTTATCCAATTTGAAAAAAAAAAGAGTTCCATAACTGAAATTTCCTACAAGATTCACAGAGTTCTCACAAATGTGACAGATAATACAGAAATCTATGCTTGGGAAACTAGACAAGTGCGTCACTAATTTCACCAGATGGCGGTAACCTAGTTTCAGATGGAGACAGTTACAGTTGCTTAAACCAATGGGACAGGAATTTTAATACTAAAATGGAAAATCAAATGCAATCAATCAGTGGCAGATGTACAACCCATTGAGACATGAACCATCTTCCTCCATCATTCATAGCTCTTCATGGTGTGGGTGAATTGAGCATCATTCCCAATCTATTAGTCCTCACTGACCTCAATAGCAGGAGACACCCCGATTGATCTCCAGCTTTGGCATCCTAGAAGATATCCACTAAGACTTCAGGATACTAGCCACAGGTGCTGACTCCGAAAGAGCATCTTAGCCCCGCCCTACCCCCCATAAACCTGCACGTGGATTAGTCATTACCATGACTAATCCACCTAACCTACACATCGTTGGACGCAAAGGGGCAATTTAGCATGGCCAGTCCACCTAACCTGCACATCTTTGGACACTAAGGGACAATTTAGCATGACCAATCTACCCAACGTGCACATCTTTGGAGTGTGGAAGGAAACCGGAGCATCCGGAGGAAACCCACACAGCACAGTCACCCAAGACCAGAATTGAACCCGGGTCTCTGGTGCTGTGAGGCAGCAGTGCTAACCACTGTGCCACCGTGCAGCCCTTTTCTTTCTTTATCATTTCACATTTTATTCAGATGGCTGCAACACATTCGCACCTCATCTGGGAGCAACCTTTGCCTCTTTGCAATACCCATGACCACTTTCTTTGACTTCTCCAACATGGTGTCTTTTTTTCGTTAATCTCTTGTCCTCCATACTATCAAACCCTTTCTTTTTGTTCTTCCTATCCACTCCCATTAGCTTAAAAACCCCTCCATTTCTATCTTCCTTCAGTTGTGATGAGAAGGTAATTGACCTGAAACTCTCTCTCCACAGATGCTTCCTGATCTGCTGTGTATTTTTAAATGTTTATTACACTGAGCAAGGATGTTGGAGCAAGACTTGAAGAACGATAGAATACAACCATACACATCTGCTGTTTCCAGCTGGTTTCTGGTGTCCAAAGGAACATTGCAACGGGTGAGAATTTAATGCCAGAGATGAACAATTTACAACATTTTGGAATCAATCCTGGTGCAGCAGTAATCAATTGGAGAATCCTACAGGCTGATCTCCTCAGCAAGATTGACAAAACCAGAGATGCACCCCATCTTCTCAACGTTGTCAAAGATCAACAGTCTTCTTATTATATCATGGCACTCATTTGAGGACATCACGTTGGCACAGTGGTTAGCACTGCTGCCTCACAGCACCAGGTACCCGGGTTCAATTCCGACCTTGGGTGACTCTGTGTGGACTATGCATGTTCTCCCCATGTCTGCGTGGGTTTCCTCTGGGTGCTCCGGTTTCCTCCCGCAGTCCAAAGAAATGCAGGTTAGGTGAATTGGCCATGCTAAATTGCCCCTTAGTATTCCAAGATGTGTAGGTTAGGTGGATTAGCCAAGGTAAATGCACAAGGTACTGGGATAGGACGGGGAGTGGGTGGGGGTGAGGCCTTTGTAAGATGCTCTGTCAGAGAGTCGGTGCAGACTCGATAAGCCAATTGGCCTCCTTTTGCGCTGTAGGGATTCTATGGTTAAATAAAAATGCTGCTATGGCTTTAGGCATAGTCAACATTGCGTGACTTACAAAATGGGTAATATTTATAGAACTATAATTTGTTCTGAATATCTAAAAACAGCAGTGGCATTTAGATACAGGAGGACCTCAATTTAAAATGGTTTATTTAGTTCTGCTCTTATTTATGTTTATGTGTCAACAACATATTTTCAAGATGTTTCTAAAGTATTGTGACCGTTATAATCTGTGTTATTGATTTGTAGTAACTGACCAAGTCAAATTTCACTTCATTATATGGGACTCCTACTGATGTCTCAGCTGTTTACATTTGTTCATTTTTCTGTCAAAATCAAAAGTGAATGGTCTTCATTTTAATATTCTTCTGTGCTTCTCACTGTATCCTACCAGGCGCCCCAAATAAATTTCAGATTTATTGCCTGCTTAACAGTACTGCCCCACTCTGCCAAGGTAAGAGGCAAGGGACTTCATTGATGTCTAGTAGACTGGGTCATGGACCTATTTTCAGCTACTGTACTATTTTCTGCGGTTGCTGGTCTGGTCCATTCTGAAGGTGACATTTGCAGGATGTTTCCACTATGTCTTCAGAATTGTAACCTGAATGATCAAGGAGCTTTTATGATCCAAAAAATTTAAAAAAACCCAATATGATCAATGATTAAAGTCAATCCCTTTTTCGCATGCCAGGCCAGTTGGCTCCCTATTACTCTTCTACTTGTCCACATTAGCACGTATAATTAATTGGGCTAGCACAGAGGTGACGTATCTCCATTTTAACCAGATAGAATCATTCATTGTAGTTTGGATATGCTGCAATATACATGTGTGCACATGTTTAAGTATTATTCAAATGTGTACAAGTTTCTCCACATGAAAGACCAAAGTTTGGCCCATGATGTTCAAAATAAACAGATGTCTAGTAATAGTTTATTCTTAATATGCTAATGGAAAAGAAACTACTGCATGTCAGCATGAAAGAACAGCTAAAGAGCTAAATATATATTCAGTATCATGAATGATAGATGAAGTGGCAGAAGCAGTGACTCACTGGAGCTAATCTACTTCCTATGAGACTTTGTAGATTTTTCTGACACATTGGGCACAATGCCAGAAATATCTTGTGTGTACATACAGCTTCAGAATGAATCATACTTCCAAATGACAAGGGTAAATCTTACTTTCTAAGCCCACATTAGAAGACGACACTGGAATAAGACCAGAATGTGACATCTGCTTACTGAACTATAGATTAAATTTGTACTGAATGCTGAAAGGTATAATTTAAAAGGTGACAAAGGGATCATAATTACTAAATGAGGGCAATGTGAATCAGATAAATGTACTTCTAATACAGTCCAAGATCTTGAACATTGGCCTACGCTTTTTGACATGGCAAGTAATCGTACTGGGGAAAGGGAAGCCTGGATCGAAAGCTATCTCTGTACTTCCTCCACCCCATCATCTTCCTCCAAGTTCCACTTACTCGTGCTACAGCAACTCACTTTCAGATTTCTCCCTGGTTTCACTTCACCTTACCTTAGTTACCCCTCTGGTTTTAAATACTCTCATGCACCCTCTGTCCTCGGGATACTCAATTAACTCTCGACCACAACTCATTTAATTCTGCCCTCGGTGGGGGTTGATTCAGCTACCATTTACCATCATCACATGTCACAGCTATGTAAATACATGAATAACATTGCAAAGGCCATGAGGAAACTTGACACCCCGAGGGAAAAATGTTGTTCAGTACTAATCAGTAAAATCAGGTCATCATCTATCATCCAATAGAATAAATGTAGGTGATGGCGGAGGCAAAATGGTCATGTGCTCAACTGCTGATTAGGCCGAGACAATGCAAGGGGGCTCAGGAATCCAGATGTCAAAACCAAAGTCTGTACATGGACTAAAACATAAACAAGAGGATAAGGAGAGTGACTGGTGATGTGGGAGGAATCTCCCATATAGTTGTGTTGTAGATATAAATTAATAGTCCCAAGCATTGACATAATTTGCATGATTTTTACAGCTAAAAGGCTTTACCTCACAAAAGTTCACACTTGACAGTGCTTTGACTGTTTATATAAAGCAAATCCATATTTGCCCTCGCTTGCTCAGGAGAAGGGAATATAAACTGCGGGTCCAACCACATTTTGAGATCTAAACATTTTGGGCAACCCATGAGCTGAAAGCTGATCGTGTGGAGACCCCCCCAACAGAAAACATTGTTCACGTATTCTAAATGAAAGGATTATCAAAAAATATTTGAAGCAAACTTTTTGGCTCTCATTTTCATTTTTAAGCAATAGATTTTGCAGACTGACAATTGCTTATTCTCAGATATTGTTCCCTTCATTGGAAAATTCATGCGCAGTTTTGCTTTCTTATGATAGTTGTGCCCTTTACTGGTTCAGCTGCAAATGACTGAAATTTTGTACCCATAACACTGAACCAAATACAAGGGTGCCATAAAATTTGCATGACTTACTCAGTGTAATGCCACACAGTGCTTCAGGAAGTGTGATGTTCAAAATGTACTCTAGTTGTGTAGAACGTCTACAATCAATCCTCTTAGCCCTAAGTTACTTAATTCAGAAGATAGTCGTTTGGCAGTCCAGAACTTGAGTATTGTGGGGAAAAAATCACTTTGTCAAAACTCTTCGTCTTGCACTTATCAGGACAATCACAAGAATACCAATGTCAGGGGAAACAATAACTTTATATTGTATAAGAACAGAGTGCCAATTGTTTGGCAAGTGCATTCTCCATGGCAACATCCCTACCAAACAGGGTCCACTTTCCAACCAATCACCACTCTCTTCTCAAACAGTGGAACCCTGCTATTTCTCCTGATATTGGTATTGTTACAGTTGTCCTGTTGAGTGCAAAATGAAAAGCTTCAACAAAATGTCTTTTTCAGCAATACTCAAATTCAGAAGACCTGATTATCATCTGGCTCCAGTTCCTATTTTCCTTTATTATTTATATTGTTTAATGCATTGTTTAGTTCAGGAAACAACTGTGAATTATCTGATATTTATTATAAACTAGGGAAATTTAACACATTGATCATGAAACCTTAGTTTATTCTAAAAAGTGTTTTACAATGTTGCAACAGATTTATGTCCCTTCATTTTCTTAACAAATTAGACATAGTAATCTTAGATCAGAGTATAATTGATAGGTGTAGAACGTTAAAAAAGACTTACATTTATATAGCACCTTTCACAACTTCAGGATGTCCTAAAAACACTTGACTACCAATGCAGAACTTTGGAAGTTTCAAAGTAAAGGGTCTCCCATTTAAGACAGAGACGAGCAGGAATTTCTTCTCTGAAGATCATTAATCTTCGATTCTCTGCCCCAAAGAGCAGCAGAGTCTGGGTCAATAAATATATCCCAGGTTGATTAGACAGATATTTAGATCCTAAAGGGGCTCAAAGGTTACAGGGAGCAGACAAGAAGGTGGAGTCAAGGCCTCAATCAGGTCGAGCCATGATCTTATTGAATGTTGGGGTAGGCTCAAGGGGCCAAATGGCCTACTCCTGCCCCGATTTTTTATGTTATTGTTCAAGTGTATCTGGATGTGGCAATCAATTTGCACAGAGCAAGCTCCCATAAACAACAATGTGATAATGACCAGATAATCTATTTCTGTGATGTTGATGTGAGATATGTGATGGCCAGGACACGGGGGGGGGGGGGGGGGGGTGGAATAACATCCTTGTTCCTCCTCAAAATACTGGCATGGGATCTTTGTCGTACACATGAGAAAACACATGGTTCTGTTTCACGTTTCATCTGAAAGCTGGCATTTCCAACAGTGCAGCACTCTCACTGTACCGCATTGGAATGATGTGGAGATGCCGGCGTTGGACTGGGGTAAACACAGTGAGAGTTTTAACAACACCAGGTTAAAGTCCAACAGGTTTATTTGGTAGCAAATACCATTAGCTTTCGGAGCGCTGCTCCTTCGTCAGGTGGAGTGCTGTTTGAGAGCAGATTTCCACTCCATCTGACGAAGGAGCAGCGCTCCGAAAGCTAATGGTATTTGCTACCAAATAAACCTGTTGGACTTTAACCTGGTGTTGTTAAAACTCTTACCGCATTGGAATGCCAGCCTAGATTTTTACACTTGGGTCTGGCGCTGGGACGGCATGGTGGCACAGAGGTTAGCACAGCTGCCTCGCAGCACCAGGGACCCGGGTTCGATCCCCAACTTGGGTCACTGTCTGTGTGGAGTCTGCATGTTCTCCCTGGGTCTGTGTGGGATTCCTCCCACAGTTTGAAAGACATGCTGGTTAAATGCATTGGCCATGCTAAATTCCCCTCAGTGCATCCGAGCAGGCGACAGAGTGTGGTGACTAGGGGATTTTCACAGTAACTTCATTGCAGTGTTAAGCCTACTTGTGACACTAATAAATTAACTTTAAACTGAATTTTTTAATTGGACCCACTACCTTCTGACTCAGAGGCAAGCGTGCTACCAACTGAACCATGACTGGAAAAGTGAGGGCAATCAGATTTTAATCCCCTTTTTATGCTTATAGTCCATAAAAATATATCTGACCTGCCTTTATAGACATTCTGACTAATGTATTATTTTTTTTAAATGTTGCAAGAAATTGGCGAAGAGCTAATTAACTACACCAAATGTGCCTATAAGTGTGACACGGAAGTGTAGCATAAAAAGTGTGATGGTGCCTTTCCTGACAGGTACTTTTCCTTTACATAACAGATAGACAGATTTATACCTTCTATAAATAGCGGTCAACACTATTGCTACACTCGCCACAATTTCAACCTGTACGTATATTAATCGCCCTTCTAAAATGTATTTGTTCCACAATCGTGAATTGTTCTAAACCAGATCAGCTATATTATGTCTTTAACACTAATTATTAATAATTATTGCACTGACACTACGAAATTGAAGGGAATTAAAAGCTCTGGTGAATATAGGAATATTTTATTTTAAAAACCTTGCATGGTGGCACAGTGGTTAGCACTGCTGTCTCATAGCGCCAGGGACCCAGGTTCAATTCCAGCCTTGGGTGACTGTGTGGAGTTTGCACATTCTCCCTGTGTCTACCTGGGTTTCCTCCAGATGCTCCGGTTTCCTCCTACACTCCAAAGATGCACAGGTTAGATGGATTGGTCGTGCTAAATTGACCCTTAGGTGTCCCAAAATGTAGAGATTAGGGGGATTAACCGTGGGAAATGTGTGGGGTCAGTGCGGGGATAAGGCCTGGATAAAATACTCTGTCAGAGAGTCGGTGCAGACTCGATGGGCCGAATGGTCTCCTTCTGCACTGTAGGGGATTCTATACTTGAATTACACACACGCGATCTGCTGAGACTCACTAGCAGCCACTGTTGACAGGAAACATATGGATAAACAGCATGCAGCTACTAAAGTCTAAAACTAATCAATATTGTGGCTTGGAATATTCTATCAGGATATCTGTTCCAAGAGAGAAAATGCAACATAGTCCATGATCTGTACATTCTATAAGTTTACTTTGGTTTTTTTCCCATAAATCTTTTTAGAGTAAGATTACAAAGGGTGAATTAGAGATCAGCATACTGTACTGTACTGTACTAACTCAGGTCTGTACTGTACTAACAGGTCTGACAGCTCTGGAGAGAGAAACCTTTTGAGCCCAATGTGACCCTCCCTCGGAACTACTGCTGAATGCACTGATTGTTTTTTTAAAGTTGTCTACACATAAAAATTAAGTCATTTTTAAATTGCCAAATCACAGATTTAGATAACATGTGCAGATAGATACTAGATGGGCAGCACGGTGACACAGTGGTTAGTGCTGCTGCCTCACAGCGCCAGGCACCCGGGTTCGATTCCCAGCTTGGGTCACTGTCTGTGTGGAGTTTGCACATTCTCCCCGTGTCTGTGTGGGTTTCCTCCCACAGTCCAAAGATGTGTGGGCTAGACTGATTGGCCGTGCTATAATGCCCCTTAGTGTCAGGGGGATTAGCAGGACAAATATGTGGGGTGACGGGAATAGGGTCTGGGTGGGATTGTTGTCGGTGCTGGCTCGATGGGCCGAATGGCCTTCTGCCCTGTAGGGATTCTATGATTCCAATATTTGGATTTTGTACAGTGCAAAGGATTCATGTATTTTAAATTATCTGAAATATGTTTTCTATCACAATGAATCCACTTTGAGTTTTATTAATCGAGATTAAAGAAAAACTTACTCTCACTGTGTAGAGTGCTCCAGAACCCAGCAGATCGCCCCGGAGAAGTAGCGTCCCTTTGGTCTCACTGGCGAGCTGTGTCCCTCCAATCTGCATTGTGCTTGTGGCCACCTTGTGGAGTTCCTGTTTGGGGTGAGAGGATGCAGAGAGGCAGCTGGTTAGGTCGAGAGGAGAGGGAGAGAGACTCTGAGCGCTAAAGGTGTTGTTCATTTTCACTCTGGGTATCTCCCTGGCGCCCAGGGAGAAGCTTTTGAGGCCGAGCAGGCTGGCCGGGTTGGACAGTTTCAGGTTGGTCATCTTGGGGATGAAGGCGCACAGAGCGGTGGAGATGTCCTCTGCCTTGGAGGGAAGTTCCTCTGCCGGAGAGCCGGGCGAAGAGCCAGGAGGCGAGCTGGTGGCTGAGTTCTTGACCCTGAGTGCAGCATTGGGTGGCGACTCGTCCAAAGATGTTAAAGAATCGTTCCTGAAACGGTTGTACTTTGCCCTGTGAATCATGCCGGGCTGTCTGAAGAGTCCTGCGTGTCCAGTGAAATTACAACCAATATCTCTCATAGCCTACTGCTGTGACCGATCCTGCTCCAGATCTTTCCAATTCAATCAGTGCCCATAGACTAGATTTGGCCAAAAATGGTTTCACTGGCGTGAGGATAATATCTGTTTGCCATTACTAAAATCAGTGATTTGAGGCTGGTTTAATGCACCATCAGCTGTTCTCTTCCCCCTCTCCCCGGTACTCCCCCCACACACACACACACAGAGAAAGATCAAACTGCAATGATGTAAAGTTTGGATCACCGCTTTAAATGTGAGAGCGCTGGGAGGAACACAGTCTAAAAGCTGCTGTAACCGGCTCAGCCTGAACCGCCTTTCGCCCGATTACAAACTTGTCCTTTTCTCCATCCCCTTTTAATCCAGCCCAGGATGCGGATCACATTGAAGGGGGGGGGGGGGGAATAGGCGAAACAGCCCCAACACTCGCACTTGGCAAAGCGGTTTGGATCTCTCGCACCAGAAATGATATATGATTTCAACTATTCACGGTGAACGTGTTCTGCAGCTCGTCCCCACTCTTCAAGGTCTGTTCAAACTCCGCAGATGTGTCTCCGGCAGCTCCATCCTCACTGGTAATGCACACAGACCGACACCACTTACAACGTTCCCCAACCACACATTGTAACCGACCTCACACTATTGTTACCCTTGGGCTGGATGTTACAAGCCGAGAGGTCTGTCTGTGCCTGGAGTGGACAAGGGGAGTTGTTGCAATTTTTTTTTGTGAATGAACTTTTATGAATGAGCCCTCCCCACTCCCCTCCCCATGCTAATAAATCTGTGAATGAAGTGTAGATTGCTGTAATTGACTGACAATCCCTGGGGTGGTTTACCTTTCAACCAATCAGCAGAATGTTTTCTGACTCATCCACCGCATTTACCACAAAGGAGGAGCACTCCAGATTTGCCCATCTGCAATTTCATAAAAGCCATTTCTGCCCAGGAATAGCAGACCCAAAGAGAGAGAGAGAAAAAATACACCAGGAGAGGAGACAGCCAACATTGAAAATTGGGGTTAAAACCTTGATGAGTTTTCAGGGAAAAGGAAAATCAGAGGTGGTAGTTGGGGTTGACATGTGGGAATGTGGTAGTGATCCCGTGGGAAGACAATGATACATCTTCCTCGGCGTTCCTTTTATTGAGTGCTGCTTTAATCTCCGGTCTGCTGTAACTTCCTGAATCTTTCATATTCACTCTAAAGACATAATGGAAATGACAAGGCGGTCGAAACACACACACAGGAAGCCAGCAATCGAGTGGGCTGACAGGAAAAAATAAGAGGCGGGGGGGGGAGGTGGGTGGAATTAATCTGGCCCGGTTTCCGCATTTTGGTGAAATATTGATGGTGAACCTATCAGAGAAACGTCTCGCTGCGACCCGTTGTGAATCACAACAGCACTGACGTCCGGCACAGGGAAATTATAACCCTGCTACCACGCAATCAGTTATTAGGGAAGCAAAACTGAGATGCTGAACAGAGGTGGGAAAATCACAGAGCAGTTGGCTGCTGATGGCATCTCATTTTGGGCTCCAGCACATCTCAATAAAAAAAAGTGAGAAATAAATATTATTTAAATGCAGATGGAAATAGACCATAGAATCTCTACAGTGCAGGAAGAAGCCATTCAGCCCATCCAGTCTGTGCCAACTCATGCCCTGTCCTCTGCCCCTATGGGCGGCATGGTGGCATTTTTGGTTAGCACTGCTGCCTCACAGTGCCGGGGACCCGGGTGACCCAGCCTTGCGTGACTGTCAGCATGGAGTTTGCATGTTCTCCCCGTGTCTGGGTGGGTTTGCTCCGGTTCCGGGTGCTCCAGTTTCCTCCCACAGCCCAAAGATGTGTGGGCTAGGTGAATTGGCCATGTTATATTGTCCATTAATGTCCCAAGATGTGTGGATTAACTGGGTAAATACGTGGAGTTATAGGGATAGGGCATGGGGGATGCTCTGACAGGGAGTTGGTGCAGACCCAATGGGCCAAATGGCCTCCTTCTGCAGTATAGGGATTCTATGATTCTTTCCCTGTAACCCTGCACATTTCCCATGGCTAATCCCTCTAACCTACACATCGTTGGACATTAAGGGGCATTTTACCATGGCCAATCTACCTAATCTTTGGACTGTGGAAGGAAACCGGAGCACCCAGAGGATACCCATGCAGACATGGGGAGGATGTGCAAATTCCACACAGATTGTCACAAAAGGCTGGAATTGAACCTGGGTCCCTGGCACTGTGAGGCAGCAGTGTTAATCACTGTCCCACCATGCCACCTCTCTAAATCCAGGTTTATGAGAATCCAGTCTTATTAAAAACTAAGAGTCAATCAAAAAGTAAGCTCAGGAAGTTAGAGTAGACTAGAGTCATTGAAAAGTGCCTCCAAGAAGGTTCTTCAGGCAATTCATGAGCCACTTGAGTGCTTCTATCAACCTGGGAGTTTTCACCCATGCAATGTTAGTGTCACATTTCCCGCACACCATGACAGCACTTAGACAGATTGGATGCAGAAAAAAACCTTCTTCTACTCTGTCCCAAGCAATGCACTTTTAGCCTTTGAGCCAAGGAGAGCTCTGTCTACTCTGCTGGAGCAAACAATTCCTTTTCCCACACAGCCCTTGCTGGTCTGTACTCACTTACTGACTCCATTCATTTTGGACTCTGTAGTTGACAAAAAATAATTTAATCTAGTTTCCAGATGGATGGAATTAAAATCCATGCCCCACTGTTAACTCACTATCCATGCAGTCTCTGCAGTTACCTTTTGTTGAGAATTCTATTAGTTCAGCAGGGAATAGGTGGGGAGAGGAGAGCAGTTTAGACCACCCTCAATCCTAACACAGCCCTTACATGCTGGGTTATGGCGTTATGGGAAAGATTCGGAGCTAAGGCAGCATTTATAATTCCATTACACAGGATCATAGAATTGTTACAGCACAGAAGGAGGCCATTTGGCCCCTTCTATCTGCACGAGCTCTCCCCACCTCTTTGTAACCCCACACATGCTCCTTTTGCAGATAATAATTCATTCTCTGTTGAATGCCTCAGGTTGAACCTGACTCCACCACACTCTCAGGCGGCACATTCCCAATCCTAACCACTCACTGTGTTTTTAAAGTTTATTTATTAGTAACACAAATAGGCTTACATTAACACTGCAATTAAGTTACTGTGAAAACCCATGTGTCGCCACATTCCGACACCTGTTCGGGTGTGCTGAGGGAGAATTTAGCATGGCCAATGCACCTAACCAGCACATCTTTCAGACTGTGGGAGGAAACCGGAGCACCCGGAGGAAACCCATGCAAACATGGGGAGAACGTGCAGACTCCGCACAGCCAGTCACCTGAGCCAGGAATTCAACCCGGGTCCCTGGCGTTGTGAGGCAGCAGCGCTAACCACTGTGCCACCATGTGAAAAAAGTTTCTCCTCAAGTCCCCATTGTTTCTTCTGTCAATTAACTTAAATCTATGATAAATAAAAACAGAAAATGCTGGATAAACTCAGCATCTGTGGAGAGAGAAACAAGAGTTAACGTTTCAAGTCCGTATGACCCTTCTACATCTATGCCCGATCATTCTCAATCCTTCCACAAATGGGAAGAGGTTTTTCCTCCTATTTTCTTTTTTCTATTCCTATCTTTATATCTTCCCATGAGTAAAGCAAAATTATATGCTCATGCTTAATGTGCTTCCCATGATGTGCTTTATACATTAGTATGCATTGATTGAGATGTTGAATTATTCTATAAGACATGGTGATTTAATGGACCCTACATTGCGGAAATCAAGCAATTTGGAGTGGCGTGTCGTACAGGAGGGCATGTAGCGAGATGGAATCAAAAGCTTTTTTTGGGTGGATGATATTCTGAAATTTCCCTTGATGGTGTTTATAGATCCAGAAGTATTATTCAGAATGTCCTGGCTACTCCCTGTTATATCATCTCTTATTAATTTGTAACATTTACCTTTGAATTGAAAAGAAACATAAAATACCATTCAGTTACCATGTGTGTGTTACACAGAGAACAGCAGACGCCTGAAAATGTGTTCTCAAGAATGTAACACAATTATAAGTTTAAGTTTATTTATTAGTGTCACAAGTAGGCTTACATTAAAACTGCAATGAAGTTACTGTGAAAATCCCCTAGTCACCGCACTCTGGTGCCTGTTCGGGTACACCGGGGGAGAATTTAGCTCGGCCAATACACCTAACCAGCACATCTTTCGGACTGTGGGAGGAAACTGGAGCAAACCCATGCAGACACGGGGAGAACCTGTAGACTCCACACAGACAGTGACCCAAGCTGGGAATTGAACCTGGGCCCCTGATGCTGTGAGGCAGCAGTGCTAACCACCGTGCCACTGTCATGGGAGTTCAGATGGCATTAGCTGTGAGTATAAGCTAACAAGGTTCGTTAAACACTCTGCCCAATGTTGGAAGACACTCAGACATCTGCAGCTTTGTATAATGTGCACACATGTACTGTTCTTGAGATGTTTGAAAATCCCAATTGAATTTTTCTGCATGATTATTTCCGTGGGCTTGTTGCTGTCCCTTTCATTGTTAGAAGCACACAGGTGATTGCAGTATTATCAGTCACACTCAAATGCAAGCAAATACAGTGACTAAGGCTCCCTAGATGAAAGCAAGTACCTTGACATGAGTAGCACTAAGAGATTGCTTCTTGCAGTGAACTTGGATTTGCAGCACTTTTGAAATCCACAGCAAAATTGTTGCACTATGCTGTTGCATTTTGCAGTGTGCTTATGTTCTGTAACTGCTCCAGCAGTGTCCTATTTCATTGCGTCTGCTTGGGTTTATATATTGTGCTCTCAGTGGTCTTGCAATTGTAACATTGAGCGATCTGTGTTTGTTTCTTCAAATTTGTCCCATGCTCTTTAGCAAATTTTCAGAAATGGCGTACTTTTTCTCACGGCAGATATAAAGGTCAGGCGATAAGAAACTGAAACTGTTTTTAATAATCCAATTATGCCAAAATAATGGATTTCTGGGAAAGAAGTAAAGGCACCAGATTGAGTTTATAAACACTCACCTGAGGAAGGAGCAGTGCTCCAAAAGCTCGTGATCCCAAATAAACCTGTTGGACTTTAACCTGGTGTTGTGAGACTTCCTACTGAGTTTATAAAAACATGGGTTTGTTCTGGAGGACTACTGAGTCTTTTAACTCTGTTACCCCAGATTAAACACTGAAAACAAGGAGGATTAGTGCCTTACTACTTATTGGTAAATATTTGTTACTGGGCCATTTGTGTCTTTACTGAAGATGAAGAGTTGAATTAGAGAAGGCAGTGGCACAGTGGGCCGAGATTCGAATCCCACCACAGCAGATGGTGAAATTTGAATTCAATAAAAATCAGGAATTAAAAGTCTAATGGAACCAATGTCAATTAGTGGACCCACCTGGTTCACTAATGTCCGCTCGGGAAGGAAATCTGCCATCCTTACTGGGTCTGGCCTCCACGTGACTCCAGACCCACAGCAGTGCGGTTGACTCTCAACTGCCCTCTGAAATGGAGGGTAGGTAAGGAAGGGCAATAAATGCTGGCCATCCAGCGATGCCCACATCCTGTAAAAATGAATTTTAACAAATGAAGAGTTGAATTACTCAGCAATACTTGGCTGGTTTTATCTACAAGAGGCATACTTATCCAACTACTGTTGGAGTTTACAGATGTGCTGATGAATGTGTAGATCTTGTTGTCAACTTTGCGTGAATTTGAAGAAATTGCTGGATTTGTGTGGCATACACAAATTAAACTGGGGGTGGAAAGTTATTTTATTTTAGTGTGTGGACCCTGTTAAGGGATCGCAAATGCCACTAAAATGTGGAGACTCAGAAAAGTAACAATTGAAACTATGATATCTCACTCTTGCAGATAATAAAATCATTAGACATAGGAGCAGAATTAGGCCATTCAGCCCATCGAGTCTGCTCCGCCATTCAATCATGGCTGATATATTTCTCATCCCCATTCTCCTGCCTTTTCCCCATAACCTCTAATCCCCTTATTAATCAAGAACCTATCTATCTCTGTCTTAAAGACACTTAATGACCTGGCCTCCACTGCCTTCTGCGGCAAAGTGTTCCACAGATTCACCACTCTTCTCATCTCTGTTTTAAAGGATCGTCCTTTAGCCTGAGGTTGTGCCCTCTGGTTCTAGTTTTTCCTACTAATGGAAACATCCTCTCCACGTCCACTCTATCCAGGCCTCGCAGTAAGTTTCAATAAGATCCCCCCTCATCCTTCTAAACTCCAACGAGTACAGACCCAGAGTCCTCAACCGTTCCTCATATGACAAGCTCTTCATTCCAGGGCTCATTCTTGTGAACCTCCTCTGGACCTCATTTCCCTCCTCATTTCCCCTAGACCTTTTAAAGGTTAAATTTTTATTTTTTTCTACTTTTCCTTTCTGTTTTTTTATATCTTAATCCAATCTCTGAGCTCTATTTCTTCTTTTTCTGTAACTAATTTGACACTAATTCATCTTACTTCCTGCTCTATTACTTGCTTTCTTTCTTCTCTATCCTCATATTTCATTGGGTATAGAGATTAACCATTGGTTCAGTTTTTCATCAAGGTCCCAGATGCCCCATTGATCACGCTGCACTGTTGTTCACTGGGACTTCCAGAAACTTGCAACATAAAGATAATTGGAATGGGAAAATGAAGAGGAAGGTTCAACTCATGCTGCTCACTGTGAGATGCCCAAATTCTGGGTCAATAAATGTATATTGAGAGTGGACCAGTAGGTGTAGTTTCACAACTTAGGGGCTGTCATGTTTGCCTCAGCCAATAAACACGTGCCTTCGATGGGTTCAAGGGAATCATCGGGCTATATTTTACACTAAGCAGACTCACAAAAACTTTCCCTCCCACCTCACCCCCCTAACAATGTGCAAAATATATCTGCGGTCTCCAAAAAGCTTCCTGCTCCTAGTTCTTATGTTCTTATGTTTATGCAGCAATTAACCAGAAGTGTTAATTTCCACGGACAACTGCCCTGCGCTGTGAATCATCTGAAAAAGTAATTCCAATCGTTAACTTCGGATAGTTTCACTACTCGGAATAAAAACTATAAGAAATAAAACCTCTTCTCACTTCTGGATAACTATTTTAAAGACACAGACTGATTGCCATGTGGGGACCCCCATACCCTCTGAACTTGACTCACTCCATTCTCTTAGGACCAATTCCGACATCGGCTAACAAGGGTGGTGCTGTCATTGCCTGGTGTGACAATACTGTGCCTTTAAGAAATGTATTTGTGTCATATTTCTGGTGCAGGATTTGTTTTTTTGCAATCCCTTCTATTTATCGGTGCTGCTTTGCCTATAGCCGGCATCTCCTGTTGTTACTGCAGCAGCATCATTGATATTAATTGCTGGAATGTTTGTTTTAATCTGGAACAATGCAGGGTTGTTATGTTAGTGTTTTTCGCTGGGGTTTTCAGAGTGGGGTTTGATTAGGGTTTTGACAGGAACAGTCATGTGACTGGGCAAGGCTGGGCTCACAGAAAGAAATCCAGTTCAGTTGGTGCTTGGGAGCAGTATAGAGAAGTAGCTCTTTCTCTCTCTGAAGATTGGAGACTAGGATCTCCCAGAAAATAAGTCTCTTTCTCTGAAGTTCTGCTGCTTGGAAATTAGATCTTTCTCTGGAAACTGCTGTATGGGAGTCAGAAGATAGGTGTCTGTCTGGATCTCTGTCCAGAGGTGTTAAACGGCTGGAAATCTAGTATCCACATGAACCGATGTGTTTTTTTTGTGCTAACTTATTCTGAAGAGCGATTTATGTCTGTGAGGATATTGCTTACATTGGAACTATAGAGATAGCTAGCTGTTAAGAATTCTAACTTGTCCTGTTTAAGTACTTGCAATTGGTAAGTTATGCTGATTCTTTTTGTTGTATTTTAACGGTGTTGTTAAATAAAGTTTGTTTTAATAATTTCAAAATACTCTGAGATTTAGGGCGGCACGGTAGCACAGTGGTTAGCACTGCTGCTTCACAGCTCCAGGGTCCCGGGTTCGATTCCCGGCTCGGGTCACTGTCTGTGAGGAGTTTGCACATTCTCCTCGTGTCTGCGTGGGTTTCCTCCGGGTGCTCCGGTTTCCTCCCACTGCCCAAAGATGTGCAGGTTAGGTTGATCAGCCAGATTAAAAATTGCCCCTTAGAGTCCTGGGATGCATAGGTTAGAGGGATTAGCGGGTAAATATGTGGGGGTAGGGCCTGGGTGGGATTGTGGTCGGTGCAGACTCGATGGGCCGAATGGCCTCCTTCTGCACTGTAGGGTTTCTATGATTCTAAAACATTAACAAAGGCTGAGTGGATTAATTTTGGATAAAAATCACAGACTGCCGTAAATATCTTACAGAGGTACTGTCTGTATATAAACACATATAACCATAGATAGAAGATTTAAACATGTATTTTTGAAGATGGTTTGTACACTTCGGCCAAAATGCAGGCTGCCCCAAGGCATAATGGTATGATAGCTAAGTGAAAAGATCCGCATTCTTTAAAAACAATGTAGTCACAGAGTACAGTTTTGTTATCAGTATAAGTCATGGAAAGTGCAAGTTCCCAGTCACTAGAAATGAACAGGATTATTTATTTTTACTGATAAGGGATGCCTCGCCAGAAGTGGGAAAGAACATTTGAACCCTGCAACCTACATAATAGACGTTGCTAAGAGACAGTGGAACGGCTACCTTTGAACTCTCTGACTTGCGTAGTACAAGTTGCTAGGTGACAGAGGGCAGGAGCTTCTGGATTCTATGGAGCAATGAATTCCCATGCTGTCAGAGGGTAGAATGTAATTGGCCAAGGTATATGACATTTATTAATGATGATTGACATGTACTAATGATGATTGATTCATACCTGGTAGGGATGAACCAGAGGGTAGGAAAGTGAACTTGGAAAATGTATAATTATGTTGATGAAATTAATGGAACTTTAGAAAGGAGTTGGACTGCCCAGCTGCCTTTCTAGTATACGTTGGTCAATAAAGAAATGTATTTTCACCAGGATACTGCCTTCGCAAGTCTTTGTATTCGCTAAAGTTTTGGCAATATTTGGTCTCTGGATAAAACCCCGACCTAGCAGAGGCTGATTGCGCTTCCTCCTACCTCACCCTGGACTAAGGCCCCACCACTGAACCTCAAAGCCATCATTTCCAGCACCATCACTGACCTCATGAACTCTGGAGATCTTCCCTCCATGGCCTCCGACCTCCTAGCCCTTGAACAGCTCACCTTTATCTCCTTCTCAAGGTCCACAAACAGGATTGCTGTGGCAGACTCATTGCCCCATTGAGCTCATCTCTTCCTGGCGGTTTTGTCTCCTGTTGTCCAGTCTCTTACCACCTATGTTTGTAACTCTTCATCACTTTAACAATTTCTTGGCTCTAACTCTCTCCTCTTGACCATAGTCATCCAAGCTCTCGACAACATTCCTCCCCTCCACCCCCCCCCCCCCCCCCCCTCAACCACCACCACCCTGTCGCCCCTTTCCAGTACCGACTGACGGCTCTCTGCTTCTTCTTGACTGGAGGCATAACCAATTTCCATCCTCCTCCACCTGGTTAATCCTGTTCTCACGTTGAACAACGTCTCCTTTAACCCCACTCACTTCCTCCAAATAAAACGGTGTTGCCATGGGTACGCACTTGCCTGCTATGTCTGCCTTTTTGTGGCATATGTGGAACATTCCTTGTTCTAGTCTGACTCAGGCTCACTCCCTCAGTCTTTTTCCGATACATTGCTGTCTGTATTGGTGCCATTTCCCGACCTCACCCTCAACTGGATAATTTCATCCACTTTGCTTCCAATTTTTACCCTTCTATAGCCTTCACATTGTCCATCTCAGACTTTCCCTTTCTCTTCCTCAAATTCTCTGCTTCCATTTCTGTGGAGAGGCTGGCAATCTAAATTCACCATAAGCCTGCTGATTGCTATAGCTACCTTGGCCACACTTCCTCACAGCCCCGGAGGACTTGGTTCCATTCACCCACTTTCCCCCAATCCAATGATGCACTTCCAGTATGTCTTATTTTTTCCTCAGCCAAGTATTCCCCTCCCAGTATGGTTGATCAAGCCTCCAACAGTGTCCATTTTGCACACTTCTGTTTTTACATTCCCCCCAACCCCCAACTTTCAGAACCACGAGAGAATTCTCCTTATTCTCACCTTCCAGCCCACTCGCCTCCACATTCACTCCATCATCCTCTACCATTCCTGCTCCCTCCAGCGTGACAACATCACCAAGCACAGCTTCCCCTCCCATCCTTTTCAGCATTCCTAAGGGACCATTCCCTCAGCAACACCCTGGTTCACTCCTCAGTCTCCTCTAAAATTCCCTTCCCTTCCAACAGCATCTTTCCACCCAAGTATATCTCCTAATTTTTCATTATTTAAGGCCCCAAATACTCCTTCCAAGTGAAACAACAATTTTCTCATCCTTCTTTCAATTTAGTAGATTGTATTCGCTGCAAACAATGCACTCTTCTAGACAGTGGAGAAGCCAAATGTGGGTTAAATGACCACTTTGTGGAACAGCTCCCTTCAGTCTGCAAGCATGACCCTGATATTCTTATTCCTAGGGTATTTGAATTCTCCACCTTGCTCTGGTGCTGACCGCTGTCCTTAAGAACATAAGAACATAAGGACTAGGAGCAGGAGTAGGCCATCTAGCCCCTCGAGCCTGCTCCACCATTCAATAAGATCATGGGTGATCTTTTCGTGGACTTAGCTTCACTCACCCACCTGCTCACCATAACCCTTAATTCCTTTACTGTTGTTCAAAACTTTATCTATCCTTGCCTTAAAAACATTCAATGAGGTAGCCTCAACTGCTTCACAGGACAGGGAATTCCACAGATTCACAACCTTTTGGGTGAAGAAGTTCCTCCTCAACTCAGTCCTAAAATTTGCTCCCCCTTATTTTGTGGCTATGTCCCCTAGTTCTGGTTTCACCCACCAGTGGAAACAACCTCCCTGCTTCTATCTTATCTATTCCCTTGTCTCTATGAGATCCCCCCTCATTCTTCTAAATTCCAGTGAGTATAGTCCCGGTCTACTCAGTCTCTCCTCATAAACCAACCCTCTCAACTCCAGAATCAACCTAATGAATCTCCTCTGCACCTTCTCCAGTGCTAATATATCCTTTCTCAAGTAAGGAGACCAAAACTGTACACAGTACTCAGGTCCTTGGCCCTCTGCTCAACAAAGCTCAAGGAACCACACCTCATACCTTGCAACTGGAAACTTTACACTGAGTTCAGCAAGTTTAGATCATAACCTTTGTCCTCATTTTGTTCCTTTCTCTTGGGGTTTTAGATGTTTTGTTTCTATCTGTTTTGTTTTTGGATGGCAACTGCCCATGATTCTGCTATTCACATCTCCTCTAGACACAACATTTGTTTCTTGCCCTGTTTAAGCTCAGAGAAACCTGGTAAATATAAATATGTTTTCTTTTGGACAGTATTCAACTTCAAAAAAATGAACAAGAGCCCAAAAAGAGAGTTTGAAATAAAGTCAACAATCAGCAAGCAAATTGAAGAGATTCAGGATTTAGAGCAATGTTCTAATATCCCTTCCAATTGGAACATAGTCTGTAAGCAACATCACCAAAGATCTAAGCTCAGGATTATTCCCATTCTACTAAAGGTTGGATCCTGAGTTGTGCACACATCAAGTTAGTGGTATCAAGCAAAGGTCAGCACACGACACATGTGGCCCTATCGCTTGCAGCAGGGAACATCTGATTTTTGAAGTTGAAAAGTGGCCAAAAATTAGATTTTGCTGACTACTAGCCGTTTGAACCTCCTGGTTGCAGTTCAGTAAATGAGACACAAGTTCTGCTTCTTCATAAACTATCTTTATTTCTCTGATCCAATTCCACACACAATTCTTCATCAACACCCAGTGCCACCTATAGCCCTTTTATATATCAGTGACTTCTACTGAATAATTGACATCAAATTTGGACTTAATTGGAAGGTCTGTTAACCCATTCCTAACACCAGCCCCAGTCCAATCCAAGAATGTATCAGTAACAATCAGTTTTCAGGTGATTTGCAAAAGAAGCAAATGTGACATGAGAAAAAAAACTTTTTCACACAGCAAGTGGTTTAGGTCTGGAATGCACTGCCTGGAAGTGTGGTGGAGGTAGGTTCAACCAAGGCATTCAAGAGGACATTAGAAACATAGAAACATAGAAAAACTACAGCACAAAACAGACCCTTCGGCCCCACAAGTTGTGCCGAACATATCCCTACCTTTTAGGCCTACCTATAACCCTCCATCCTATTAATTCCCATGTACTCATCCAGGAGTCTCTTAAAAGACCCTATTGAGTTTGCCTCCACCACCACTGACGGCAGCCAATTCCACTCGCCCACCACCCTCTGTGTGAAAAACTTCCCCCTAACATCTCCCCTGTACCTACTCCCCAGCACCTTAAACCTGTGTCCTCTCGTAGCGGCCATTTCCACCCTGGGAAAAAGCCTCTGAGAGTCCACCCGATCTGTGCCTCTCAACATCTTATATACCTCTATTAGGTCTCCTCTCATCCTACGTCTCTCCAAGGAGAAAAGACCGAGCTCCCTCAGCCTATCCTCATAAGGCATGCCACTCAATCCAGGCAACATCCTTGTAAATCTCCTCTGCACCCTTTCAATCTTTTCCACATCCTTCCTGTAATGAGGCGACCAGAACTGAGCAATTTTTACTTGAATAGAAACAATGTGTAGGGGTGTGGGGAAAAGGCCAGGGAATGGCACTAATCCATAATGTTCGTTTAGAGAGTTGGTGCAGACACGATGGGCCAAATGACCTCCTGCACTGTAACAATTCTGTGACTGTGTGAATTTTAATGGCATCTAGACATACTTCATTGAGCTCACCTTAGGTTTTCTACATGAAACGGCACAATCACTTTGCTAAATTTCAGTTCAGCAAACAATTGATTTAATGTCCCTGTGAAGAGTTTAAGGAGGATTTGGAGTGTCAGGCAAACTGGAGTTCTGCAAATACGCTGACACTTGAATTAACCGCAGACCCCATTATTAATGACGGCAACACCTGAAGCAGCAACCAGTCATCAATGATCGATGTTAAGCTGCATCCCACATTGCCAGGCTTAATAGACAAGGTGACTTAATCCACTTTCCTGGGGCTCCCCAGTATTAACACAAAGCCAGCTAAATTGAAACAACTTGGCATTCCAGAATGTTCTAACACTCAGGAGCCCAGTAGCCGTACCCAGTTGTCCTCTGGCCTCTCTTCGGACCAATACAGTTTAATAGAATTTTCTCTGTACAGCTTGCTGGAGAAGAGGAAATTGGTACGGTGGGGGTAAGATAAATCACTTTTTTTGTCATAAACACATGATTACACATAAGGAGACCGTTAAACACAAACATTGCTTTACATTCTACTTAGGGCAGAATTTTACAATCCCCTGCCTGTGGGTTTATAGCAGGGGCTGACCTTCCTACCGGGCTACTGTGCATCCCGACCTCGCCACAATATTACGCTTGGATGGGTGAGGCCTAGACCAGCCTGCCCATCCTTGCTCCAGTTGAAGGAGTTCAGCGGCGGTGGGGGGTGGCGGGGACGGAGGGTTGGCTCAGACCTAGGGTGGGAAGGTTGGTGGGGGGACACCAACAGCAGCCTCCATTTAACATCACCTTGCCCTCTCTTCCGCCGCAAAAGATTTGTTCCCTGCAGGTGCTCCCCACCCCCTCTCCACCAGCACCCGAACCCGTCTGCCACCAATAACTAGATGTATGCATGCAGTGGGGTGATTTCCCAATTCATAAATCATAAAATAGAATCATAAAATCCATACAGTGCAGAAGGAGGCCTTTCAGCCCATCGAGTCTGCACCGACAACAATCCCACCCAGGCCCTATATCCGTAACCCCATATATTTTCCGCTCTAATCCCCCTAACCTATGCATCCTGGGACACTAAGGGGCAATTTAGCATGGTCAACCCACCTAACCTGTACATCTTTGGACTGTGGAAGGAAACTGGAGCACCCGGAGGAAACCCACACAGACACGGGGAGAACGTGCAAACTCCGCACAGACAGTCACCCAAAGCTGGAATTGAACCGAGATCCCTGACGCTGTGAGGCAGCAGTGCTAACCACTGTGCGACGGTGTCGCCCCTGTGATAGTGAGCCTTGTCCACGGGGAAGCCCAAATTGGAAATTTGAGCCAGGGCCACACACAATCTTCTGACCATTGAACTTGAAAATTCAGGTTACAGTGCAGAGTTCAAACCTAAATATCCAACACACGCTCCAATGAATAAAGTTTCCCTTGGGAAGTACCGAATCAGAAAATGACCCCTGTAGAGTGAATCATACACAGAAGGTCTAAAGACAGAAAGTGAGTTCGGAACCAAGCCCATGGACCAAGATCTCAGTGGAAATTAGCTAGCATGAGTTAGCATGAATGTTGGCAATCTGTAAGAATTCCATGTTTACACTTTACAACTCACTAAAAGCCTACACGTAAATGGCCCCATCCACCACAGGAATTGTCGCGGGAGGGATAGAAAATTTGACGGAACATTTAAAGGTCCACTAACCTTGGACCTTGGGATTGTAAAATTCCAGTCTTGGGGTGGGTGTGACTGGATTATACAATCGGAATTTCTAGAACTCCAAAATATACCATTTATTACTGAGGAATAAATGATTTTGACATTGAGACCAATTTCTATCTTTCTTATCAGTTGGCTTTTAAACAGTAATGACATTGCCTTATTCTAGAGGGCAGCACGGTGGCACTGTGGTTAGCACTGCTGCCTCACAGCACCAGGGACCAAAGTTCGATTCCCGGCTTGGGTCACTAGCTGTGTGGAGTTTGCACATTCTCCCCGTGTCTCCCCTGGGTTTCCTCCCACAATGTTGAAAAGATGTGCTGGTTAGGTGCATTGACCCGAACAGGCGCCGGAGTGTGGCGACTAGGGGAATTTCACAGTAACTTCATTGCAGTGTTAATGTAAGCCTTACTTGTGACTAATAAATAAACTTACTTAACATGCTGACGATTATTTAGCTGAATATTTTTAGGATGTTTTAAAATGCCACCTTGTGGGTATATATGGGAATGCATTTCATTAGTCCAGAGATTATTCAGTCAGCTTTATTTTAGCCCTGATAACAACCTGTTTAAAATAACACTGATTGAAAAGGGCCACACTTTCTCCTCTGGTGAAACAGAAATGAGTCATATAATTCTGGTAGAAACAACCAAAGTAAATGAGGCATCAGCCTCGGCTCCAGCCTCTGAGTCAGAAGGTTGTGTTCAAAATCTACATTGACTCCTCAGTGCAATGTCGAAGGAATGGCGAAAATACATGTTTTGAGAAAGCTTTCAAAGGTGGTGTTAGACTTCGCCATGTTGGTACATTTGTGTAATTAATAAGGCTTAAGTTATCAAATTGTACTGTACACAAACTTCATTTTGAAAAGCTTTAATTTGTATGCATTACTGGAATGTTAAGAAGTCTTTAAGTTAGCATCTGTTTAAGTACCAAAACACTGTCATTTAGCAAAGAACACATGGAGTTATAGTTAGGACACATTTTGCACATTTGGGCTTCAGTGAGTCTAGCATCAACAATAAACAGAGGTCAAGAATGCAATATTGATTGGCTAGGAGAATGGTCTGAAGATGGGTCTTCTCTCAAAAGGGTACAAGTTAAGGTTAGATTGTTATGGGGTGATTCCAGGAGCACTCTTCCCATTGGTCAAGAATGACAAATATTTGGTTATAAACTGTGTGGGTGGAATTTTACGGCCGCTTTACGCCCATTTTGCAGTGGGAAAATGTTGTAAAATTGGCCGTAAAGTGGCTAGTGCGAATGGTGGCGGTTCGTGTGCCTGTCACCATTTTACGACACCTGGATTTCCAGCGTGGTCAACCTCTTGCCAGAAATGGGTGAGAGGCTGGTTAATTTATTGAAATTTGTGCAAATGTTAATTTTAATGTGCTTATCGAGCCCGGCACTCAATCATCTGGTTTTGCTTGCCTTTGTGGTGTCGCCAGGAGAGGTTCTTTCTGGTGAGGAAAACAGCTATTCCCCATGAACGGGGAACAGTCGGGTTGGCCTCTTTGGTGGAACCGGAGGCCATTGAGGCCCCCTGGGGAGGCTGAGTGCAATGCGTCGGTGCCCCTTGGGCAGTGCCAGACTGGCAGTGCTACCCTGGCACTTGGGCAATGCCAGCCTAGCACCTGGACGAAGCCCACTGGGCAGTGCTGGGGTGGGGCCAATGGGAGGGGGCGGGGCCTGTGGGGGCAGTGCCAGTGGGTGGGGCCAATGAGGCAGACCAGGGATCAGTGTTGGAATCCAGGATAGCGATCAGTATTAGAATCCATTATAGTTTCAGTGATCAAGGCAGACTGGAAACTAAATTGAAGGGAATTTAATAAAGGGAATTTTCAGAGAGTCCTGAGCAAAGTTTGCTGCCAAAATATGTCCAAGGACCTGCGTAAGCAGTCAATGACTTTTATATACATTATCAGTAACAGAGAAGATTACCTCTATCTCAAGCTTTATACTTGGGATCTTTCAGACATCCTCAGGCATATCAGGAGTCAGCTGTTTCTTGCCCAACGCTGTTCAGGAGGTAACCGGAGCCCGGTTTTGCCATGTAGCTATGTACAGACACTTCAGTGACAACATAGAGCTAATGGACAATATTGTGAGATTAGGATCGGTTGCTGCCTGGGGTAGAGAGCACAGCATATAAATGGTAGGTGGAATAATATAAGGAATGGTCAATACATGGTTTCCTGCACCATTTTGGAGAGGATCAGAGAGGAACCCGTTTAGAGATTCCACCGCCCCCCTCCCCCACCCTCCACCCGCCTCCATATATTGACACTGGCTTTTAATTTTATTTCGCCTTTCCCCTGCTGGTAGGTACAGAGCGGAGGTGCGTGGGCTTTGTGAGTCACATTGCTTAAGGTTACACAGCAGGCCCAACAGATCAGCTGAACACTTCTTGTCCGCAATTCCCATGCGTGCGTACAAAGAGCAATAGGGCTTCTATTTACATAGCGCCCTTTCTCAGAAATGTTTCAAAATGGTCCCACCCATGCCACAGATTAACTCGATAAGCAGCGTTTGTTGTCAGGTGGGGCAGCAGTACAGCAGCTGTTGTTTTACACAGCAAGATCCCACAAACAGAAATCAAAATAACCTGCTAATGAGAATTTTTTTTTAGATCATATGTTTTCAAACCAGGCTTCCTGGGCACAGAAAGGTTTGTGGCATAATCCTGGAGCATGTTTAAAGCTCTGATTCCCATCGAATTTCTGCGCTCCTTAATTCACTGAAGTCATTTTTGTTTATGTTTTGATATTAACCAATTTCTGCAGTGACAGGAGTGCTGTTCTTTGGGTGCTTGACACTGGCCATTTTCAAACAAAGGAAGGGATTCTTTGGCAGGGCCTGAGTTGGTTCAGTAAATATTCTGGAGGTGATTTACCGCTATCCGTTAATATTCACAGAGAGGGGGGAACTGGATAACAATTGCTTTAGGCAGAGCAGGGAGCTAGTTACCCAGTCGTTTGAGATCCTTGGACTTCCATCATCGAAATCATAGAAATCATAGAATTCCCTGCAGTGCAGAAGGAGGCCATTCGGCCCATCGAGTCTGCACCGACCACAATCCCACCCAGGCCCTATTTCCGTAACCCCACATACTTACCCTGCTAATCCCTCTAGCATACACACCCCGGGACACGAAGGGGCAATTTAGCATAGCCAATCAACCTAACCTGCACATCTTTGGACTGTGGGAGGAAATCGGAGCATCTGGAGGAAACCCATGCAGACACGGGGAGAACGTGCAAATTCCACACAGAGAGTGATACTCCAACTTATTCTTTTTTCAGTTGGGTATGTTTAATTAATTCACAGGCAAAATAGATATGCAGGAATGGTATGACTGCCCAGTTAATTTTACTTGGGGCGAATTACTAACTGTGGCTGATCTTTTTATTTGCAAAGGATTGAAATTTTAAGCGGAGATGGCATTTTACTGAGGCTGCTTTTGTTTCTTCTTAGTGGAGTTGTTCATGTAAATGTAATAATTTAATCTTGGTATAATCTAATTTGACTCAGTCTAATACAATCCTAAACTGCCTATGAGGATATTACTGAAAATTTGTTACTGCACTGCTTTCATACTTTAATGATGTTGAGTGGGTTACATATTTTTGTGACATTTAATCAATAGAGGAAGGAAGGAAAGAAGGGAGACAGGACCATAAAGACCAAGAAGGGGAGAAAGACTACAAACGATAGAAAAATGTGCATTGGTTCTGCCCTAATTTGACTATCATGATATTTGCTATCCAATTCAGCAGACCTCTGTTTCCCTCTGTATGGGAAGTAAGTCCCCTAACGCGTAATTGCAAACCTGCCATTGTGTATTTTTAGCAACTTCAGCATTCTGGTGGCTTCCTGAACAGCCAGTGGCTAATCAATTAGTGAGTGCAGTGTGTACCTCCTTGACACAATATTGTGGGTTGTAGTCACAGCAGGCTGTTCACTGTAAATGACAATCTGAACACATCCGTGCATGAATCAAACTCATGCCTGTTCACACTGTGGGGCACATAGTCATGTACAATAAAGGCATTTCCTGCTGGTTTGAATTAACCCTCTCACTGACCCAAACCTACAATCAGGGTTGAGGGGACCACATTTTAGACAGCACCCATCTTTCCCCATATCTCTTCATTTCTTTCAGAATGACTTACTTCACTTTTAAAGTTGTTGTGGATTTTACTTTCAACCTTGTTTCAGTCAGGACTTCCATAGCTCTCTGCATTTAAAAAATGGTCTTAACCACTCTGCCTCCGTTCGGTGATATTTCTATGCCCTCAAGGAGCAGCACTCCGAAATCTCGTGCTACCAAATAAATCTGTTGGACTTTAACCTGGTGTTGAGAGACTTCTTACTGAGCTCAAGTTGCTGACCAGTGGAAACAGATTTTACCTTATTTACCTCAACTAAACCTGTTGCGACTCTGAACACCTCTGTCAGAGCTATTTTAACTTTCCATAGGAACTTAGGGAATAGAAGCAGGAGTAGGCCATTTGGCCCTTCGAGCCTGTACCTCTACTCCCCCATCCCTACAATCCCTAACACCCAAATATATGTCAATTTCTGTCTTCGTTGAGCCCAGGGGTAGGGAGTTCCCAAAATTCACAACCTTCTGAGCAATCTCAGTCCTAAATGATCAAACCCTTATTCGGAGACTGTGATCCTTAGTTCTTTCCAAACAGGGGAAACATCCACCCAGTATCTAATCTGTCAAATCCCTTAAGAATTATTTTTGTTTCATTAAGGTAATCTTTCATTCCTCTTAGTTCCAGAGACCATCTATTTAATCTCTCCTCAGAGAACAATTCTCTCAATCTGGTAACGTTCCTTCATTGTAATGAGCATGATGGCTATTGCTCATAAGACTGAGTGCCAGATTGAGTCAGTATCTTCAGGAAAGAAAGGCATCAGAACAATATTTGTAAACAATAGTAGTTTTGTTTTATTTTCCATTTTTTTTATTGTTGTCTCCATCCTGTCAGGAGAACATGACTACTGGTCCTTGAAAGTTAAATGGAAAGTTTTGGGTGCATTTCATTAATCTCTAAAGTGGAGTCATATGCCTTGAACACACTATGTAAGGCACATATAGAAGGAAAACAAGGAACTCCTGGGTTAAATAGTGCCTTCAATATTAGCATATAAATATTTTATCTAAATGCATTGAAGCCTTTGTTAGCAAATGGGGGATTTTACACAAACTCACTAACTAATTTTCATGTCAATCTTACCAAGACAATTTTCAGCACATAACTATTCAGTATTCAAGCCAGAGGGATTGCTATCGAATAGTTACCCCCTGATACAGTGAATCATCACTATCATTGTTCCTCTATACTTCCACCTTCCTGACCTTTGGGGGTTGAGTAAGGGTTACCATATCCAATGCCACAGTTGCTCATGCACATCTTTGATGTTTCTCAATCAAACCTCGGAGTGAGGAAAGCTGACAGCTGTAGCATTTTAAACTCAACTTGCCCTCAATTAGCACAGACTGTGGAACTTGTTCAAGAATTTTTTTTAAGGAAAGCGGCAGGAGGAAAGGAAAACCCACATATCAGATCTGTCCATCTAATATGGTCTGCAACTTTCCACAGCCTGGGATTTTGCAATGCATATTTTGTTCTTCTGTATATTCAGCAACAGTAGTCAAGGCATTGGACTAGGGGCTGTTCCAGAACAGATGCAGCTGAGCTGACACATTCAACACTGGTCAAAGGCAGAAGTGACTGAGCATTATGAAGGAAAGCAACTCAAATTGAAACTCAAGAATGTGTGTTGTGAGTGAGTGTGTGCGTATGTGTGGGAGGGAGTGTGCGTGTGTGTGTGTGTATGTGTGGGAGGGAGTGTGCGTGTGTGTGTGGGAGGGAGTGTGTGAGAGGGGGAGGGGATGTGCGTGTGGATGTGTGTGGTGTGTGTGTGCATGTGTGTGTGGGAGGGAGTGTGTGTGTGTGTGGGAGGGAGTGTGCGTGTGTGTGTGTGGGAGGGAGTGTGCGTGTGTGTGTATGTGGGAGGGAGTGTGCGTGTGTGTGTATGTAGGAGGGAGTGTGTGTATGTGTGTGTGGGAGGGAGTGTGCGTGTGTGTGTATGGGACGGAGTGTGTGTGTGTGGGAGGGAGTGTGTGTATGTATGTGGGAGGGAGTGTGTGTGTGTGTGTGTCATAGAATCCCCACAGTGCAGAAGGAGGCCATTCAACCCATTGAGCCTGCACCGACAACAACCCCATCCAGACCGTATCTCCATAACCCCACATATTTACCCTGCTAATCCCCCTGACATTAAGAGGCAATTTAACACCAACAATTCACCTAACCCACACATCTTTGGACTGTGGGAGGAAACCGGAGCACCCAGAGGAAATGCACGCAGACACGGGGAGAACGTGCAGACTCCACACAGTCACCCGAAGCCAGAATTGGACCCAGGTCCCTGGTGCTGTGAGGCAACAGTGCTAACCACTGTGCCACCATACCACCAGGAGTGAGTGAGTAAGTAAGTAATGTGTCCTCAGACGTTGTTCCTTCCTAAGGTTTTCTGGTGTCAGGGTTGGTTCCCAGGATGTCACATGTTAGATTGTTAACCCCTGTACTTTATTGTCTCATCACATTCTTTTGACAATTGTTGGTGATCATTTTGGTTTTCTGCAAATAATATGGGATTAACAGGAATGCAAAGCTGCAGCAAAATGGCCAGAAACAATTCTGTCCCTGCACACAGAAGACAGTGCCACAAACTGAAAAGTTTGGAGATTAAATTGCCAATTTTTTTAAACCAGTAAATCACAGGACCGTACAAAAATATTGGCTTCAGCTCAGTCACTTTCAGGATGCTGCCTATAGTCTTCTGATACTACGGAAATGTTTATTATTTTTACTTATGTGGGTCAAATCCCAGAGATTACTCATGGATCCATACTAATGATTTACTCATATCCGGCACCTCATGTGGCTGCATGTGGGGAGGAACATTTAGAACAGCCACGGACAGTAAAATGGCCAATCAACCTATCACATTGGATCCTTCCGGTATCCCAACTCACACAACGTCTTGGCATCTTAGACCTTTTTCTCTATTACCGTACTTGACCAATTATCCCAAACACTTAGCAATTTATAATTTACGATTGTTGTAAAAACCCATCTGGTTCACGAATGTCCTTTAGAGAAGGAAATCATAGAATCATAGAAACCCTGCAGTACAGAAAGAGGCCATTTGGCCCATCGAGTCAACACCGACCACAATCCCACCCAGGCCCTACCCCCATTTCCCTACATATTTTACCCGCTAATCCCTCTAATCTACGCATCCCAGGGCACTAAGGGGCAATTTTAGCATGGCCAATCAACCTAGCCCACACATCTTTGGACTGTGGGAGGAAACCAGAGCACCCGGAGGAAACCCACGCAGACACGAGGAGAATGTGCAAACTCTGTTTCATCCTGAAATCTGTCATCCTTACCAGTCTGGCCTACATGTGAATCCACAGCAATGTGTTGACTCTTAATTGTCCTCTGAAATGGGCGAGCAAGCCACTTAGTTGTACCAAACCACTATGAAGTCTAACAGCAGTGAAACTGAACGCACTACCTGGCTTTGACCTAAACACCGGAAATGACAATGGCAAACTCAGCCCTGTTGACCCTGCAAAGTCCTCCTTACTAACAACTTGTGTCAAAATTGGGAGAGCTGTCCTATCGGCTAGTCAAGCAACAGCCTGGCAGGGTCATATTTACAGAGTCAAATCTTCCAGACAATTTTCCAGACACCACTTTCACCATCCCTGGGTAGGTCCTGTTCCAACAAAAGGCCAGATCCAGCAGAGATGGTGGCAGCACAGTGCTATACAGTCAGGAGGGAGTTGCCCTGGCAGTTCTCAATATTGGCTCTGGACCCCATGAAGTCTCAGCATCAGGTCAAATATGGGCAAGGAAATCTCCTCCTGTTTACCACCTAGCATCCCCTCAGTTGATTACTCAGTACTACTCCATGTTAAACACCATTTCGCAGAAGCACTGAGGATGGTAAGGGTGCAGAAAATACTCTGGGTGGGGGACTTCAATGTCCCTCACCAAGAATGGCTCAGTACCACCCTACTGACTGAGCCGGCTGGATCCTAAAGGACATAGCTGCTGATCTAGGTTTTCGGCAGATGGTGAAGGAACCATCAAAAAGAAAAAACATACTTGACTTCATCCTCCCAATCTACCCATCGTAAATACATCTGTCCATGACAGTATTGGTAGGAGTGACGATCACACAGTCTTGTGGGGTCAAAGTTCAATCTTCACATTATGGATACCATCCATAGTGTTGTGTGGTGCTACCATGCGAAATTGGATAAACTTCAAACAGATCTAGCAACTCAAGACTGAACATCCAAGAGGTGCTCTGGACCATCAGCAGCAGTAGAATTGTACTCAATTACAATCTGTAACCTCATGGCCCGGCATATCCCCCACTCTACCGTCACCATCAAGCCAGGGAATCAATCCTGGTTGAATGAAGAGTGCAGGAGAGCCTGCCAGGAGCAACACCAGGCAAAGCTAAAAATCAGTTGGCACCCTAAGCTCTGCAATCTTCCACATCCAATTGTGCATGGTAGTAGACAGGAGAAGGAGACTCCATAAGTATCCCCCATCCTTAATGAGGGGGAAATCCAGCACAGTGCAAAAGATAAGGCTTGAGCAATTGCAGCCATCTTCAGCCAGAAGTGCCGAGTGGATGATTCATCTCGACCTCCTCCTGAGGTCCCCAGCATCACATATGTCAGTCTTCAGCCAGTTTGAATCACTCCATGTGATACCAAGAATCAGCTGAAGACACTGGACAAAGGCTATGGACCCCAACAACATTCTGGCAATAGTGCTGAAGACTCATGCTCCAGAACTTGCTGCTCCCCTAACCAAGCTGTTCCAGTACAGTTACCACACCAGCATCTACCCATATTGTGGAAAATTACCCAGCTATGTCCACAAAAGCAGAACAAATCCAACCCAGCCAATTACCGTTCCTTCACTGCCACTGTCCTGGGACCCCTTTCTAACAGCACTGGGGATGTACCTACATGGACTGCAACAATTCAAGAAGGGAGCTCACCACCGCCTCCACAAGGGAAATTAGAGATGGGCACTAAATGGTGGCATAGCTTGCAATGCCCAAATCCCATGAATGAATATAAAACATAGTGATAGTTATAGAGTAACCTGATTAATATGGACACCATTACTGAATGCATGAGCACTGCCACTAGCTCAGTCTGTCCAATGTAAGTGATGAACATGTAACAAATGTGAATTGTGGCACTGTATCTCTGACCTTTATCCAAGGGAACAGTAGAGCATCAAAGTGGCACAGTGAGAGCAGAGACCAAGAGACAAAGAAAAGTAATGGAGGACAGAAAGCTGAAGTTATCGAAGAAGGATAAAAGAAGGATTTCATAAGAAAGACTACCTGAAATAGCAGTGCACTTAATACAACATAAGCAGTATCGTTATAATTGGCCGCTATGATTATGACAGACGGTGTCTAGATATAGATGTTCGTGAGCCTACATGGTCAGTGTGGATGATATAAATGGAAGAACATAGGAACAAAAGAGCAGGAGTAGGCCATTCAGCCCTTCCAGCCTGGTCCATCATTCAATAAGATCGTGGCTGTTTTAGTTGTGGTCTTAGCTCCTCTTTCCTGTCTGCCCCCCATTACCCTCGATTCCCTTGCCCAACAAAAATCTGTCTAACTCTGCCTTGAATAAATTCAAAGGCCCAGCCTCCACCACGTTCTGGGGGAGAGAATTCCACACACCTACGATCCTTGGGAAGAAAAGGTTTCTCCTAATCTCTGTCTTAAAAGGGGGGTTCTTTTACTTTAAAACTACATCCCCCTAGTTTTAGTCTCCCTCACAAGAGGAAACATCCTCCAGGTATCCACCCTACCCAGTCTCATCAAGATCCTATATGTTTCAGTTAGATCATCTCTCATTCTTCTAAACTCCAATGGGGATGGTCCCAACCTGTCCAATCTTTCTTCATGAGACTCATCCCAGGAATTAATCCTGTGAATTTTCTCCAAACTGCTTCTGAAGCAGTTACATCTTTATTTTCATAAGGAGGTCAAAATTGCATGCAGTACTCCAGATGTGGTCTTGTACAGCTGTAGTAAAGCTCCTTTCATATTCTATTCCTCTTCTAACACCTACATTCCATTTGCCTTCCTAATTGCTTGCTGTATCTGCACACTTACTTTATGTGATTCAAGCGCACCATTTATTTCATTCACCTGAATGAAGTCGCCCCTTTCTCAGAAACAAGATTTTACAAGTTCAGGTTGGTGGAATGAAGCCCACTGAGTCCCAGTGTCCAAGTTCACAATGAACTGTCTCAGCAGATGCAATTCCTGTCCAGCATTGAGCGATTGTAACACCCACTGTCTCCACTCTAGACTGTCGAACGTTAGATTCCTCACAGCTTATTCCCTTTACACTTGGGAATCATTCTTCCAATGAATGCTTGTCCTTTTTTGCAACAGTTGAGACCACAACTGGAGGCAATTTAAATATCACGTGCTTCCTAAAGCCTCAGCAAAATCTCTGTGGACATGGGCTGTAACGTTCATATATATCACATTCCATTAACCTCTCAGTTACTTTGTTGGCTTCTCCACAATTGGAAGCGATGCAGCTATTATTACTTTGAAGTCCCTTTCTCAAACTCTTCAATGCTAATTCTGTTCTGTTCATTGTATCCTATGTTGCATATTGACCAGAGCTGCAGCACTGATTTATTTTGCAAAAAAACAAAGAGTAGCAAAAAATAAAAATCTTTCAGAGATGGGGTCTGAAGTGGAATAATGTATCCAGCTGTGAGGAAAGACTGGATAGGCTGGGGTTGTTTCCCTTAGCACAGGAATTTGCTGTGGCAGATGGAATGTTCCACAGCACGGTGGCACAGTGGTTAGCACTGCTGCCTCACAGTGCCAGGGACCCGGGTTCAATTCCAGCCTCGGATCACTTTTTTTTGTGGGGTCTGCACGTTCTCCCCATGTCTGTGAGGGTTTCCTCTGGGTGCTCTGGTTTCGTCCCATGGTCCAAAGATGTTCAGATTAGGTGGATTGGCCATGCTAATTTGCCCCTTAGTGTCCCACGGTGTGTAGATTAGGAGGATTAGTGGGATAAATATGTGGAGTTATGGGGATAGGATGGGGGAGAGGACCTGGTTAAGATCCTCTGTCAGAGAGTCGGTGCAGACTCGATGGGCCGAATGGCCTCTTCTGCACTGTAGGGATTCTATGAATCTAAGTTGGTGGTTGAGGCTGGAGCACACCCGGATCTGCATCTGGAATGCTGTAACCTACAAGGCTACAGACCAGGTGCTGGAACGTGGGATTAAAACGAGCAGTTAATTCCTTTTTATTTTTCTCTTTTTTTGGCCAGCACAGGCTCAATGGGCTGAATGGCCTCTTTCTGCACCATAACGCTTCTATCCAAAAGCCGTGACGACCGGCTGGATTTCCACAAACAGAAAGAAGCTTAACTTCTAGCGTGTGACCGGATAAATATCGCAAAATTGTTTCAAATCAAATCAAATTTTAAAATGACATTTATAATTTACTTACTTCACGAGGGTCAGTTCCACTGTTGGAAGAATAGGCGCTGAGTTAGCCGTGCTGGGATTTTTGTTAAGTGTCAGGATTCAGATTTTTACTTTTATCACATTCAGAAGGAAAGTAAGTGAGCGAGGCATGCTCCAGGTTTATTAACAGCAGTACAGCTGCATGCAGCACAACCGTAACAGATCAGGAAGCCATGTGGAACGGCTATTTTTTGCAAAATAAGACGCATTGAGCTGCAAAGCACAGGAAATAATTTGTAAGTCCCTTCAGAAACCCAGCAAACTACAAAAATACAAGTTTTGCCAAAGTAAATTCAGTGCAATTCGCGCATGTTGTAAAAAAATATATATATCAGCCTTAACCATCAGTTGTGGGTCCTTGTTTGTCAAATGTGTTTTGCTAACTTTTCAAATGCCGCAGCTGAGAAAACATCTCAGCTTTTGTGGAATACGTATTCTTCTGAGTCCCTAAATGGCCCAGTTGATAAGTTCGCTAACTACGATGGATTGTTTTCCAATTATCGGGATGCAACTAGTGCCCCCCCCCCCCCCCCCGAGGGATCTGGACTGGAGCCTCAGCTTTTCACAACAAGGTCTAGATGAAGAAATAAAAAAAGCTATCGTGTTCCAAGTTTACGAACAATACTGAGTTAGGTGGCACAGTAAATATCGAGGATGGGAGAAGAAAGTTGGAGGAGGGATTGGGTTGGACAAAACCATGGCAGACAAGGGGAAATGTGAGATCATAAAATTTGGGCAGAAGAAAGCTTGGCCCCCCCGCACCCCCCCGCTCGGTAGGATATTAGCGTCTCGTTGAAGTAAAATTATAATTGAAATGGCCGACTGCATCCGCCTGTGACAGACACACTGGCTGGAATTTAACCGCGGAGGCTCACAGAACAGAATTCTCCATTGGCCTCGGGCAGGATTTTACTTGCCTCGCCCGAGCGAGGTCGTAAAATCCCGGCAGCCATGCTTATCCTGGCCCGAAATCACTGTATTTTCAAAATGGGCAGAAGCAAGGGACGGTGGAGGAATGGAGAGATTTAGGGGTCCAGACAGAGG
Organism: Mustelus asterias; assembly: GCF_964213995.1. Lineage (NCBI taxonomy): Eukaryota > Metazoa > Chordata > Chondrichthyes > Carcharhiniformes > Triakidae > Mustelus > Mustelus asterias. Next base: position 21,212,488 of record NC_135824.1, on the reverse strand, counting down.
AACAAAGATAAATAGGGGAATAGATGTATCTGTCTACATCAACGGGGACGAAGTAGAAAGGGTCGAGAGCTTCAGGTTTTTAGGTGTCCAGACCACCAATAACCTGTTCTGGTCTCCCCATGCCAACATTATAGTTAAGAAAGCCCACCAACGTCTCTACATTCTCAGAAGACTAAGGAAATTTGGCATGTCAGCTACAACTCACCAACTTTCACAGATGCACCATAGAAAGCATTCTTTCTGGTTGTATCACAGCTTGGTATGGCCCCTGCTCTGCCAAAGACCGCAAGGAACTACAAAAGGTCGTGAATGTAGCCCAATCCATCACGCAAACCAGCCTCCCATCCATTGACTCTGTCTACACTTCCTGCTGCCTCAGCAAAGCAGCCAGCATAATTAAGGACCAGGCATTCTCTCTTCCACCTTCTTCCGTCGGAAAAAAGATACAAAAGTCTGAGGTCATGTACCAACCGATTCAAGAACAGCTTCTTACCTGCTGCTGCCAGACATTTGAATGGACTTACCTTGCATTAAGTTGATCTTTCTCTACATCCTATCTATGACTGTAAAACTACATTCTGCGCTCTCTCATTTCCTTCTCAATGAATGGTATGCTTTGTCTGTATAGCGCTCAAGAAACAATACTTTTTACTGTATGTTAATACATGTGACAATAAATCAAATCAAATCAAAATGTACTCTGTGAACGGTATGTTTTGTCTGTACAGTGCGCAAGAAACAATATTTTTCACTGTATCCCAATACATGTGACAATAATAAATCAAATCAAATAAAGAAAGACATACATTTATATAGAGCTTTTCATGATCACCAGATGTCTCAAAAGTGTTTTACAGCCACTTAAATACTGTAGTAATGCAGGATCTGGCAGCCATCTTTGAGCACAGCAAAATCCCACAAATAGCAATGTGGTCTTGATCAGATAATCGGTTCTTCAGATGTTGATTGTGGGTTAACTGTTGGCCAGTACATCAGGGTAACTCTGTTGTTATTTTATGAAATAGCGCCAGGGAACCTCTCACATCCACCAGAGCAAGCAGATGTCGGGCCTTGCTTGAACATCTCATTTGAAAGGTGGCACCTCTGACAGTGCAGGGAAGGCAATGGCCTAGTGGTATTATCCCTAGACTATTAATTCAGAAACTCAGTTAATGTTCTGGGGACCCGGGTTCAAATCCCACCACAGCAAGTGGCAGAATTTGAATTCAATAAAAAATATCTGGAATTAAGAATCTACTGATGACCATGAAACCATTGTCGATTGTTGGAAAAAGCCATCATCTGGTTCTTTAGGGAAGGAAATCTGCTGTCCTTATCTGGTCTGGCTGACATGTGACTCCAGAGCTACAGCTATGTGGTTGACTCTCAACTGCCCTCCAAGGGCAACTAGGGATGGGCAATAAATGCTGGCCAACCAGCAACACTCATGCCCCACGAATGGATTAAAAAAAATACCCTAAATACTTACAAATTATTTCCTGTGCTTTACACAGGAGTGTCAGCCTGGAGTTTTTTTACTCAAGTTCTTGAGTGAGACTTGAACTTGGAGTCTTGTGACTCAGAGGTGATAGGGTGCTAAATGCTAAATACCTCACTGAGCTAACCTAAAGGGTGAAATGAAAAGGCAGTCCAGAGAGAATCTGCAGATTTTATTTGTATTGTGAATGCCCAACATTCATTGCTCATCCCTAATTGCCCTGACTTGCTGGGCCATTTCAGCGTCAACTACAATGCTGTGGCTCTGGAGTCACATGTAGGCCAGACCAGGTAAGGACAGCAGATTTCCTTCCCTAAAGGATATTAGTGAATCAGAAGATTTTTTAAAAAATGGTGCTACCAACAGAGTCACAGCGAACAAAAGAAAATCATGGAAATAATGGACCGATACAAAAAAAATTAAAAACCTTTATCTCAAACTGGCCAGACTAGAAAGGGATGGAAGTTATGTTACAGTTGCATAGGCAGTGGCGTAGTGGTATTGTCACTGAACAAGTAATCCAGAAACCCAGGGTAATGCTTTGGGGACTTGAGTTCAAATCCCACCACGGCAGATAGTGACATTTGAGTTCAATAGAAATCGGATGAAAAGTCCAATGATGACCATGAAACCATTGTCGATTGTTGTAAAACCCATCTGGTTCCCCTTTAGGGAAGGAAATCTGTTGCCCATACTGGGTCTGGCCTACATGTGACTCCAGATCCAAAGCAAATGTGGTTGATTCTTAAATGCTGCCATGGATGAGCGTAAATGCTGGCCCAGCCAGCGACACCCACATCCCGTGAACGAATTAACATTACTGTTATATGCTGATATATTGGACTTGGAAGGGGTACTACACAACATTCACTACATTCTGCACCCTCTTTTCCTTCCCTATGCACAGTATGTTTTGTCTGTATAGCGTGCAAGAAACAATACTTTTCGCTGTGTAACAATACATGTGACAATAATAAATCAAATCAAATCAAATCAGGTAAAGCACAGACTAATCAGAATGATCCTGGGGCGAAGAGCATTAAATTATGAAGAGGGGTTCCATAGGCACACCTTGTATTTGCTTGCGTGTACACAGATATTCTCATTGAGATGAAAGGATTTGATAGAATACAGATAGAGTTAAAGCATTTCATTGGCTGGAGAGTTCAGATGGAGCATAACTCTTTGATCACGCCGTTGACCACTTGCCCTCATATCTTCTTAAGTAATTTTGTGTCAAATTTTCTCTGATAACACTCCTGTTTCCATCCCAAGAAAATTTACTACATTAACGGCACCATATCATTACAAGCTGTTGCTGGCATTTTTACTTCACATATCTCCTATATCTGTCTTCATATAATCTGTTAGCACATTCTTCGATTCGTTTCTCCCTCATGTGCTTTTAAATGCATCTATGCCATTTGTTCAACCACACCTTGTCGTAGCAGTTCCAGATTCTGAATATCTTATATATTTATAGCCTCTAGTTTTGGACGCATCCACAAGTCAAAACATCTTCCCTACAACTCAGTCTACCAATACAGACTGTCTGGACTCAGGGATGAAGTTTGGCTGCTTGGGACAGATACTTGTTCCCCGTGGACCTGCAGTCCAGATAAGTGGGGCTGATGTCAGTTCCAATTCTCTTCCCGCAGCCAGTGGTGCATTCAGGCAGCACTGTCTGTTTCCATAGCTAGTAATTCCTGGAACAGGTCACTAGTCTGTCGCCAGAGGTTTATTGCTTGACAGGCGCTGCTCTGCATCAAACATAGCTGACCAGGAGTCTCATTATAAACGCACCTTCGTTGGCTGTCAAGCCCTGGGGTGGGACTCGAACCCTGAATGTCTGGCTCAGAGGCAGGGATGCTACCCACTGCACCACAAGACCTCCCTGCCTTCAAGAAAGAGGAGAGAAATTTGGGAGAAGGGTAAATGAGTATTCTTTTTTGTGGCAAACTTTGTTCAGAGGTTGCGCTCAACACTTAGTAATCATACAACCACTGATTTATCACATCAAACAATTACAATCTGACAATTAAATAAGCCTTGATGTTGAGCCCCAAACCCCATTTGCATTTAGGAGTTAATACTAAAAACCTGTCAGATACAAGATTAACATTGAGTACTATGAGTTCTCGAGAATATGATGATTAAAGTTTTTAAAGTTTATTTATGAGTCACAAGTAGGCTGACATTAACACTGCAATGAAGTTACTGTGAAAATCCCCTACACACTCTGGTGCCTGTTCGGGTACACTGAGGGAGAATTTAGCATAGCCAATGCACCTAACCAGCACATCTTTCGGTCTGTGGGAGGAAACTGGGGCACCCGGAGGAAACCCATGCAGACACGGGGAGAACGTGCAGATTCCACGCAGACAGTGACCCAAACTGGGAGTTAAAAATGGGTCCCTAGTGCTGTGAGGCAGCAGTGCTAACCACTGTGCCACCATGCTGAAAACCTATCAGTTACAGGATTAGCAATGAGCAACATGAGTTCCCCAGAATGGGATAATCAATGATAATTCCAGCAAGATCACTTTCTGTCTGATGTGACACATTACTCTGAAATGTTGAACATTATATAGCACAATGAACAGAGTTTATTAGAGGAGTATACCATAGGCAGGACATATTAGTTATAATATCACTTATTCTACTAACAATTTTTTTTTACTAAAGGCCGAGTAGCTCTTAGTCTAAATATAAATGGCTGGGATGTTTGGAGTTGCACATGCTCATTCCCCAGTTTTCTGGATAAATACCTATCCCAATGTTAATTATGGACAAGTGATGTCCTATCTATTTTCAAAGTCAATTGCTGATGCGGAGATAGCTACACCCTATCACTGGCTGTGTCAGTTCGGACCTGCGAATGTTTGATGCTCACTTTGGAGGACTATGCAGTCTTTGCCGCTAGCTGCTCATATTCTACAATCACGGGGCAATTTTCCACCCAGTAATCTGAAGCTCCCTATGGAATGCAGATCCGGGGCAGCACGGTGGCACAGTGGTTAGCACTGCTGCCTCTTAGCGCCAGGAACCCGGGTTCAATTCCGGCCTTGGGTCACTGTCTGTGTGGTTCTCCCCGTGCCTGCGTGGGTTTCCTCCAGATGCTCCAGTTTCCTTCCACAATCCAAAGATGTGTGGGTTAGGCGGATTGGCCATGCTAAATTGCCCTATTGCTAATCAGAGGGATTAGCAGGGTAAATATATGGGGTTATGGGGATAGGGTCTGGGTGGGATTGTTGTTGGTGCAGACTCGATGGGTCGAATGGCCTCCTTCTGCACTGTGGTAATTCTATGATTCTATGACCCTGGGGCATCACAAAAAGAAATGTTCTGTTCCATTGTGCCCCATGTCCTCGTCTTGATGTTTAGCATAAAGTTAATCTCCCAAATAGTTAATGGAGAAGACAGTTGAAGAAGTTCCAATTGTTGAAGTATTGTAAATGCGGAATAAGCACATTGCTCTGTGTTTTCAGCTCCCTATTTCCCATTGCAAAATCTTTGTTATGTGACTCATATTAGCTCTCAAGTGCTTGCATCAGCCCCAGTACTTGGCTAATATACCATTTTACCACTGTGCATTGCCACATGGTGAATTCCAGACCTCAGCTACATTGTCAGGTGAGGGGTTCCTCAAGTGAAAGAAAACAAGTTCGGGGAAGTACTGTAACCGAGACAAGCCTCAAATGACCAGGAACATGAACACGCTAAATACCTCACTGAGCTAACCTAAAGGGTGAAATGAAAAGGCAGTCCAGAGAGAATCTGCAGATTTTATTTGTATTGTGAATGCCCAACATTCATTGCTCATCCCTAATTGCCCTGACTTGCTGGGCCATTTCAGCATCAACTACAGTGCTGTGGCTCTGGAGTCACACGTAGGCCAGACCAGGTAAGGACAGCAGATTTCCTTCCCTAAAGGACATTAGTGAATCAGAAGATTTTTTTAAAAAATGGTTTCATGGTTATCATTATGCTTTTAATTCCATATTTGTATTGAACTCAAATTTCACCTTTTGCTGTGGTGGGCTTCGAACCCGGGTCTCCAGAGTATTACCCTGGGTTAGTATTCCAGTGACAATACCACTACCTCCCCTTAAATGAATGGGGAGAAAATGTCCTTCCCGCACCACCCCCCACCCCCATCTCACTTTTGGGTGGCAGTTCAGCCCTCTTCTACATTTGGTAAGCGGAGCTACCCATGCAGGAGGTTTAGTAATGCTCAAAACATGACGCGGAAATGATTTAATGAACACAGCAAAATTCAGTGGTCAAGGCAAAGTACTGTGAATGCTGGAATCTGAAACAAAAAACAGATAATGCTGGAAAATCTCAGCAGGTCTGACAGCGTCTGTGGAGAGAGAATAGAGCCAGCGTTTTTCAACGTTGGCTCTATTCTCTCTCCACAGATGCTGTCAAATCTGCTGAAAATTCAGTGGCATTTGGCAGTCTTTTTCTGCTGTGTGCCCACATGCACTCGAAGCAGGGAATGTTCCCCTTAGCTTTGAGTGAATGATGCCTTTTAGCTCTGAGCAGCAGCAGTATTAATTCTGCACTCATTGGCACCGCTTTGCCAAATCCTGGTGTTGATTCAGCTGAAATCAGAAACAATCCTCTTTCAGTGTACTTGAGGCCAAGAGAACCGGGCTAAATGGTGGGCGTCTGCACTGTCCGGCTTAACTAGCCCTACGCAACGCCAACAATTCCCCTCCAGATCAGACCCAGGAAAGCTGCAGGATCTGATGGGGAAGGTACAAAAAATATGAAATGGAACCGGTGTCTATGGTATAGAGCAAGGATGTGGAGATGAAGCAGCCAAGCTGGATGCTTGTAAAAAGCTGCTTATCTCCCCAATTGTCTACACTTCCTTCTGCCTTGGCAAAGCAGCCAGCATAATTAAGGACCCCACGCACCCCGGACATTCTCTCTCCCACCTTCTTCCTTCGGGAAAAAGATATAAAAGTCTGAGGTCACGTACCAACCCACTCAAGAACAGCTTCTTCCCTGCTGTCAGACTTTTGAATGGACTTACCTTGCATTAAGTTGATCTTTCTCTACACCCTGGCTATGACTGTAACACTACATTCTGCACTCTCTCGTTTCCTTCCCTATGAACAGTATGTTTTGTCTGTATAGCGCGCAAGAAACAATACTTTTCACTGTATGTTAATACATGTGACAATAATAAATCATCTCAATTCAAATCAAAATCACAAGTTAATTGTGAAAAGACAAAACCTCAGGGTACTGCTCAGATTCCTATTCAAAAGCAAACTTTACTTACACGCAAAAGTGATCTTTTCAATTTTCAGTGAGAGAGACGACTGCATGTAACCCGCCACGGAGAAAAAGGGGAACTTGACTGGAGTCCAATAACGATTCAGTGAGTTATAAACAGAAACTAAGGAAGTAGTGGGAGTAGTATCTAGAAATTTATTTTAAAATTATAAGTAATACTACTTGATTTTTTGTTACTAGATATATTGCCCTGCACAACCTGAGGTAGTATATGGGGAGGCGATGGCCTAGTGCTTTTATTGCGAGACTATTAATCCAGAAATTCAACTAATGTTATTGGGACCCGGGTTCAAATCCTGCAATAGCAGTTGGTGGAATTTGAATCCAATAAAAAATATCTGAAATTAAGAATCTACTGATAACCATAAAACCATTGTTGATTGTTGGAAAAACCCATCTGGTCCGTTAATATCCTTTAGGGAAGGAAATCTGCTGTCCTTGCCTGGTCTGGCCTACATGTGACTCCAGAGCCACAGCAATCTGGTTGACTCTAAACTGCCCTCGGGCAACTAAGGAATGGCAATAAATGCTGACCAGCCAGCAACACCCATGTCCCTGTAATGAATATAAAAAGAAAGATATATTCTTGATTGACCAGGGAGTCAAAGGGTAAAAGAGGGCAGACAGGAGAGTGGAGTTGAGACCACAATCACATCAGCCAATGATGGATCAAGCTCAAGAAGGTGAACGAACGAGGTGGCACAGTGGTTGGCACTGCTGCCTCACAGTGCCTCGGACCCGGGTTCAATTCCTAGCTTGGGTCACTGACTGTTCGGAATCTGCACGTTCTCCCCGTGTCTGCCTGGGTTTCCTCTGGATGCTCCGATTTCTTCCCATGGTCTGAAAGACATGCTGGTTAGGTGTATTGGCCATGGTAAATTCTCCCTCAGCGTACCCGAACAGGTGCCGGAGTGTGACGAATAGGGGATTTTCACAGTAACTTCATTGCAGTGTTAATGTAAGCCTACTTATGACACTAATAAGTAAATAAAAATAAATGAATTACACCTGCTTCTAATTTGTATGTTCCTATGCTCAATTTGTTCATAGTAATCACCTAATTGTCCATTCACTTATGACAATATTAAATATATGAATTGTGTTTTATAATTGACTCTTTATTGAATAACAGTAAAGTCATAATGAACTCCAATGGGACAAGTCTCGATATTCCAGGGGATGGGGAGGTGATTTCCCTCCCAGTCACTAGTGATGATGCAGTATAATTTGAGTGACTTTGAGCTCATTCCATGTTTGCACTTGGTGCTCACTCCATGAATGGAAGTTTTTGCCCCAGATCTTTGCCAACAAATTTTATCATTGTTACAATCAAAACTCTGCGGTTTTTCCAACAGTGATTCTTCCTTATTTATTCCTCTATTTGGACCCCTAAATGTCTCCATTCCTCCACAGTCCTTCATTTATTTGTTATTTACTGAAGGAAGAAGTGGATGAGGTAAATGTTGTGAGGTAGTTCAGTTGCATCTGAGGTGAATCACCTTTCCTTACTCCTGCCTATTCAGCCTAGTGATTCATTAATGTCCTTTACGAAAGGAATCTCACTGTCTTTACCTAGTTTGGAGACCCAAGTTCGAAGCCCATCACAGCAGATAGTGAAATTTGAATTAAAAAAAAATATGGAATTAAAAGTCAAATGACCATTGTCATAAAAAAAAACCTTCTGATTCACAAATGTCCTTTAGGGAAGGAAATCTGCTGTCCTTACCTGGTCTGGTCTGCAGTGGTTGACTCTTAACTGCCCTCTGGAATGGCCTAGAAAGTTGCATCAAACAAAGATTCAAGAAGAAGGCCCATTTTCATAGGGCAACTAAGAATGGGCAATCAATGCTGGCCTTGTCAGTGGTGCCTACTTCCTCAGAATGATTTTTTTGATAAATTCTATGAGCCTAGATTCAGTTGTGTCAGCTGAGTTGCCTTTGTCGACTGCTCTTCACATAGGAGCAGAGAACTTTTGTGATTGGGTTGAAGATGGCCTGCAGACAACCTCTACCACAGGGGTACAACTCTGTCAATGGCAGCAAGGGCCTCCACCACACAAGACTTATTCAAAGATTAGAGCGTAGGATGCTGCATGATCTATAACTTTGCTAGCCAGAGAGCAAATGATGGAAGAAACCATACAGCTAGGGACACAGTGCAAAAATACATTGGTAATCAGCTGGAAGATCTGGATCTGAAAGGCAGCAGATTCAATAGTAAATCCCCAGAGGCAATTGGACACACATTGTATGGTTCTGAGGAAAGAGCAGGAGAGTGGGACTAATTGGATGACCTTTATCAAAGAGCTGGCACAGATATGATGGGCTGAATAGCCACCTTCTTTGCTATGAAGATATTCCGGCTGAATAAGGTAGCCAACAATTCTGGAACTATCAAATAAAAGCAAACTACTGCAGATGCTGGAAATCTGAAATATAAACAGAAAATGCTGGTTAACCCCAGCAGGCAGGGCAGCATCTGTGGAGAGAGAAACACAGTTAATGTTTTGAGTCCATTTGATCCTTCTGCAGAACTTCTATCTGGGTTGCCTGGACTCAAAACATTAACTGTATTTCTCTCTCCACAGATGCTGTCAGACCTGCTGAGTTTATCCAGCATTTTCTCTTTTTACTTAAAATCTACACTGTTCAATCCACAATTTCTACAAATTTCTACAAATCAACAATTTCCTACAGTGCAGGCAATTTGGCCGATTGAGTCTGCACCTACATTCCGACAAAGCATCTTATCAATCCCATCCCCCTCCCTATCCCAGTAATTCCACATATTTACCCCACCTAATCCACACATCTTTGGACGCATGGCCAATCCACCTAACCTGCATATCTTTGGACTGTGGGAGGAAACCGGAGCACCCGGAGGAAACCCACATAGACATGGGGAGAATGTGCAAACTCCACACAGTCACCCAAGGCTGGAATCGAACCCGGGTCCCTGGCGCTGTGAGGCAGCAGTGCTAACCATTGTCCCACCGTGCTGCCCTATCCAGGGCTATTGTGTCTCTGAACTAAAGATGAATCTCTGGACACAAGCCAAGAGAAAATCATTTGGGAATTAAAATAATTGTGAGTTTTATTCATTGAACACTCATTTACTGGTTATAAAAAATGATGGAGATTGGAAAAATTGCTGTTTAAGTGACAGTCAAGAATTAACTGTCCCCGGAGGAAACCCACACAGGTGAGGAGGAGTTTGTTGGGTTTCCAATTGGTGTGGGAAGGTCGTGTGCAGTGAGAATGGATCAGTCAGGTGACTAATGGTGGCCTAAGGAGGCAAACTGTTGGAGGCAAGGTGATGAAACCTCCCAAAATAAATATATTTAACCAGAATTGCCAATCCTATTGTGGAAGGAACACGACAGGCAAAAGAACCATTGTTACAACCGTGTGAGAAGGAACAAACTGGCTCCCCTTTATTCAGCCTTCTCAGTTCCTGCCAGAAAGGTTTTGACATTTAAATTTACGGCAGGATTAGTATCACTGTGTATTGTTCTAAGAATAGTGACAAAATAAGATCAGAAAATGCTGGAAAAACCCAGCAGGTCTGGCAGCACCTGTAAACAGAGAAACATGACTGAAGAGTCATACGGACTCGAAATGTTAATTCTGTTTCTCTGTAGATGTAGCCGGACCCGCTGGGATTTTCCAGTATTGTCTGTTTCATTTCAGATTTCCAGCAATATTTTGCTTTTCTTTTAGCAGTTTGGCTTGTGGCACAGAAATAGATAGTAACATGCTTTCCTCTCAGTTAAAATCTCAGTCAATGGCATTCAACAGGAGCACAGGACTTAGCTGCCCAACGTCATAAAGAACTGCACTTCACCAAGAGGAAATGCGCATGTATCATAGAATCCCTACAATGCAGTAGGAGGCCATTAGGCCCATTGAGTCTGCACCAATCCTCCAACAGAGTTTTTTTACCCAGGCCTATTCCTGTAACCCCACATATTTACCCAGCTAATCCCCGAACCTACACATCTTGGGACACTAACGGACAATTTAGCATGGCCATTCATCTAACCTACACCTCTTTGTACTCAAGTACAAAATGCCATACATCTGGATTTATCATGGCTAATCCACCTAACCTGCACATCTTTGGACTGTGGGAGGAAACCAAAGCACCCTGAGGAAACCCACACAGACACGGGTCGAACATGCAAACTCCACACAGACAGTCAGCCAAGGCCAGAATTGAACCCAGGTCCCTAGCGCTGTCAGGCAGCAGTGCTAACCACTGTGCCACCATGCTGCCTGTATCTGGACTGTTTGTACTCACAGATCTCAAGCCCTCACTTTACACAAAATAATAGCAAACCTCTCACATTACTCACATTCAAAACAAGTCAACTTACTTTATTGAGTGCCTAATATTTGCAGTCCAGGATATTACTGAGGCAGCACTGAATAGTCCAAGGGGCCATTCACCTAATGAGAAGCTAAACCGAGGATTTGTCTCCTTGCTCAGAGGGGAGTCCAGAAATGCTTTCAAGATCCCATTAAATAACTCAGAGAAAAGTAATAAGTGCATTAGTTGACATACATCCTTTTTGCAGTCCTATCAAATAACAGATTAACTCATTTTCCATCCGACTGCTATTTGCCGGATTTTGCTGACACAGGCTGCCTTTCACATTTGCCTCTGCTAAACAAACACAGCAATTCCAAATTTCTTCATTATGCATGTAAAATTTTGTTCAAAGTGTGTGAACATGATAAGGATTTGTAAAAGTATAAATCTTTAAAATCTAAAATGTCTCACTGCGGTTTTCCAATTCTGTAATTCCCCAAGTCCTCTTTCTCCTGTTTCTATTCCATTCTTTTTATCTCTCTTTTTCTCACTCAAGACTAGCCATTTGACACATTCTTTCATTCTGGAGTCCTCACTCTTTCTCTATCACTCTTTCTGGAATCTCTTCTTCACTCTGTCTCGCTCTTTCCCTCTCATCTCCCAATATTTCTATTTAACTTTCACACACATTGTTTAATTAATCTTCTCACGTTTCCTACTTCTCTTTTGTTAGAAGCATAAGACATATCGCAAAATGTCAACTAACATGTAATTGGTTAAAGGCTCTCACCAACTTTTACAGATGCACCATAGAAAGCATTCTTCCTGGTTGTATCACAGCTTGATATGGCTCCTGCTCTGCCCAAGACCGCAAGAAACTACAAAAGATCGTTCATGTAGCCCAATCCATCACGCAAACTAGCCTCCCATCCATTGACTCTGTCTACACTTCCCGCTGCCTTGGAAAAGCAGCCAGCATAATTAAGGACCACACGCATCCTGGGCATACTCTCTTCCACCTTCTTCTGTCGGGAAAAAGATATAGAAGTCTGAGGTCACGTACCAACCGACTCAAGAACAGTTTCTTCTCTGCTGCCATTAGACTTTTGAATGGACCTACCACGCTCTAAGTTGATCTTTCTCTACACCCGCGCTATGACTGTAAGACTACATTCTGCACTCTCTCCTTTCCTTTGCTATGAATGGTATGCTTTGTATAGCATGGAGGAAACGATACTTTTCACTGTATGCTAATACATGTGACAATAATACATCAAATCAAATCAAAATCAAATCAAAAAGGTGGATTAGGATTGGGTTGGGAAGCCTGGTGCATATAAAAGGGAAGCTGAGGCTGGGAAGAAGGGAGGTAGGGGAGGTGGCAGTGGGGGTGCTGTGATGGGTAGAGCTGGATATGTGATCCAGTGGGTTAGTACAGCAAAGTGCTGGCCTGAACCTGAGCAGATATGGGGCTACCCGAGGGGTTAGTAGGTACAGAACAGAAGTCTGAATGCCCCTCATGAATTGTAGCGTACAGTCCTTAGTGGTTCTATTTTCTAACAGGACCACATGCACCCCGGCATTCTCTCTTCCACCTTCTTCCGTCAGGAAAAAGATACAAAAGTCTGAGGTACCAACCAACCAACTCAAGAACAGCTTCTTCCCCGCTGCTGTTAGACTTTAGAATGGACCTATCTCGCACTACGTTGATGTTTCTCTACACCCTAGCTATGACTGTAACATTACATTCTGCACTCTCTCGTTTCCTTCTCTATGAACGGTATGCTTTGTCTGTATTTTGAACACATTCATTGTATTGAGCAGATACGTGGCTCCCTATCCTCAGCATTGGAAAAGAAGGTCAACTGGTTCCCACACTGATGAAGCAATAGTTCTGGTTTCGGTGGGGTAAAAAAATCTATAGAGGGGAAGCAAGGGCATATTGCTAATGCCATTGGATTGATTGAGGCCCAGGCTAATGCTCTGGAGAGACTACTTCAATTCCCATCATGAGAACTGTGGAATTTAAAATTAATTAATAAAAGTATATTTTTTCATTCATTCGTGGGATATTGTCGTCGCTGGCTGGCCAGCATTTATTGCCCATCCCTAGTTGCCCGAGAGCAGCTGAGAGTCAACCACATTGAAAATATCTGGAATTGACAGCTGGTCTAGTAATGGTGATGTGGAGATGCCGGCGTTGGACTGGGGTAAACACAGTAAGAAGTTTAACAACACCAGGTTAATGTCCGACAGGTTTATTTGGTAGCAAAAGCCACTAGCTTTCGGAGCCTTAAGCCCCTTCTTCAGGTGACCATGGAACTACCATCGATTACATAGAAAGAAAGCCACAGCATAAACAGGCCCTTCGGCCCACAAGTTGCGCCGATCACATCCCCACCTCTAGGCCTATCTATAGCCCTCAATCCCATTAAATCCCATGTACTCATCCAGAAGTCTCTTAAAAGACCCCAAGATTGTTATAAAATCCCATCTGGTTCACTGATGTCCTTTAGGGAGAGAAATCTGCCCTCCTTACCTGGTCTGGCCTACATGTGACTCCAGACCTATGGTAATGTGGTTGACCCTTAACTGCCCCCTGAAATGGCCTAGCAAGACAATCGGTTCAAGGGCAATTAGAGCTGGCTTTGCCAGTAATGTCAACATCCCATGAAGGATTTTAAAAAAGGTAGACATACAGACAAATCTCTCATGAAAGCTCACACTTCCTCTATGATTGATTTAGGATCCCAAATCCAAGAAGTATCTCAGGTTGACTTACACTGAGCAGCCTTAGTGACAGAGAAAAACTCAAAACCCTTGTAGGGATTGATCTTGTAGATAGCCACTCTTTTTCACTTTGACAAGTCACCAGACATCGCGAGGTGGTCTTGTTTGCAATGGTGTGATGGAGCACAGGAGCAGTGACATGACAATGCATGATGCCATTGCGGAATGGTACTAGGTGAGTTGCTCATCTGGAGAGCCAGGGCAGACACAATGGGCCAAATGGCCTCCTTCTGCACCATAACAATTCTGTGATTCTGTGGTTTTGCGCAACTCAGGAGGCAATTGGGCGGCACGGTGGCACAGTGGTTAGCACTGCCACCCCACAGCACCAGGGGCCAGGGTTCGATTCATGGCTTGGGTCACTGTCTGTGTGGAGTCTGCACATTCTCCCCGTGTCTGTGTGGGTTTCCTCCGGGTGCTCCGGTTTCCTCCCACACTCCAAAGATGTGCTGGTTAGGTGCATTGGCCATGCTAAATTCTCCCCCAGTGTACCCGAACAGGCGCTGGAGTGTGGCCACTAGGAGATTTTCACAGTAACTTCATTGCAGTGTTAATGTAAGCCTACTTGTGACACTAATAAATAAACTTTAATTTACTTTATGTGCCTCCAATTGCACAGAGCAATCTTGGTACTGATACAAAGATGTCAGATGGTACAAAGATGATACAAAGAGTGAGTCACAGACAGCTCATCCCCTTGTACATCTGCCATTCTCCAGCCCTCTTCGAGATAACGTGAGGTCAACGTTTTTGGATAATTTTCTGGCAATGGAGATGAGCCTCCCACCACACACAGGATACCGAGATCAACCTTTTATCGTTGCTAGAGTCACCTCATAATAATTAATGGGATGAAAAGTTATTCGAAATTATGCAAAGAGCTGTTTTACTTTAATATTTAATATTATACGACACATAAGTGCTGATCGATATTGCGAAGAAAGGCTCTCATGTGAGATATGTGCTTACTTACACAGTGGGTGGAATGTGCAACCTTTCCATGCCCGTTTTGCAGCGGGAAAATGTTGTAAAATCGGGTGTAAAGCGGCTAGCGCAAATGGCTTCTGTTTTTGCGCCTGTCGCGATTTTAAGACACCCACATTTCCAGCACAGTCAGACTCTCGCCAGAAGTGGGTGAGAGGCTAGTTAATTAATTTTAAATTTATTTAAATGTTGATTTCAATGTGTTTAGTGAGCCTGGCACTCAATTGTCCGGGCTCACTTGCCTTTATGGCCTCGCCGGGAGAGGTCCTCTCCAGCGAAGAAAATACCTGCTCTCCATGAACTGGGAACAGTCATGTTGGCCTTGCCAGTGGAACCGGGGGCCATTGAGGTCCCCTGGGGAGGCTGAGTGCAAGGTGGGGGTGCCCCTTTGGCAGTGCCAGACTGGCAGTGCCACTCTGGGCCAGCCTGGCACCTGGGCAATGCCAGCCTGGCACCTGGGCAATGCCCACTGGACACCTGGGTAATGCCCACTGGGCAGTGCTAGGGGACGGGGCCAATGAGGGGGGGTGTACCGGGCGGGGGGTGGGGGAGACCCACTGTCACTCTGCCTGCGATCAGTGGAGGAGGCAATGGAGGGCCGTGATCTGTCTGGGCGGCGGGAGGACGGCGGGGGCTGCCTCTTGGGCTCCGTGCCCCCACGATTGCGGGGGGGGGGGGAGGGGTTGCTGCTTCCGGCTGCCTGTAGTAACAGGGGCCTGACAGCTCTCTCTCTCTCTCTCTCTGTCTGACAGACCACCGCTACTGTTAATGTGCATGTGCAGCACAGAGGTCACTCAGAGGGGCGGAGGTCACTGTAAAAGATCACTGTGCTCGGGCAGTGGCGGAGGGTGGGATGGGGTCAGTTGCATTTGTGTCACTGGGCAGCATCCAAGCTCACGTGTCTGTAATCTAAATGGCTTGGTGTGCCCCAGTCTATTAAACATTTAATGTCGCCTTGAAATAGTAACTGTATTATTGGCTGAGCATCAGATGGAAAGTATGAAAAGATGCCTTGTACTTGTGCGTGATCAGTTTGCAGCGGGTCTGCACGGACAGATAGCAAATGGCTTGGAAAAGATAAATCTGGAAAGCTATTTCAAGTTAATCCAGGGCCGTGAAACAAGAGGTCACAGTTCAAATTAACAAGAGGAAATATGAGCCCGATGTCAAACATTTATCCTTCCACCGTGATCACGTACAGCATGGACAGCCGGGTAGCGTGGTAAAGAAACCAATTGTTTTGATACTGCGAAGGATGCTTAGTAATTTCTTTCACAGATGAACAAACTATGACAACCTCCTTCACTCACATTTACCTTGCTAACTTCGATGGTGCTATGCCAACCTGAAATAACAGAAGTAGGTGATGCGGCACAGTGGGTGGCATGGTGGCACAGTGGTTAGCACTGCTGCCTCATAACACCAGGGACCCGGGTTCAATTCTGGCCTCGGGTCACTGTCCATGTGGAGTCTGCACATTCTCCCCGTGTCTGTGTGGGTTTCCTCCGGGTGCTCTGGTTTCTTCCCACAATCCAAAGATGTGCGGGTTAGGTGGATTGGCCATGCTAAACTGCCCCTTAGTGTCCCAAGATGCGTAGGTTAAAGTGGGTTAGTCACGGTAAATGTGTGGGATTATGGGGATAGAGAGGGGGGAGGGCCTGGGCAAGTTAGTCTGTCAGAGAGTCAGTGCAGACTCAATGGGCCGAGTCTTCTGCATTCTATATTCTATATGACTGGATTCTGCTTAACGGTTCTGTCGTGTTGACCAATTCTAAGCAGAGCTCTGTTATGAGATCAGCACCTCTATGCAAAGGCATTTCCACCTGGGTAAATTAGGGGAAGGCCCAGGCTATTTATCAGCTTGCCGCACTTTAGGCTGGATTTTCTGGCCCTTCCTGCAGGCGGGATCTCCCGGTCCTGCTAATGGCGACTCCCTCCCCCGCCATGGAGGTTGGGGGGAGGGGTAGTGGAAAGTACCGCCTGTCTTTTTCCCAATAGCTTTCTTGTGCGCAAGGCTTATGGCTGTTTCTATAAGCAGGCCGTGTTAAACAATGATCTGAAATCTGCACCTATTACCTTCTGCTGAACTAGATTAATGTAGACCAGATGTAGTAATGAACCCTGATTACAGTGAATTGTTTTTCAGAACATTAAAAAATAGGAGCAAGAGTTGGTTGTAAGGCCCTGGAGCCTGCACCACCATTTAATAAAGATCATGGTTCATCTTCAACTTCAACTCAATGTTCCTGCCCATTTCCCAGGTCTCTTGATTCCTTTCAAGTCCAAAAATCTAACAAACTAGGCCTTAGATTTACTCAATGACTAAGCAACATAGCTCTTTGGATTAAAGAATTCTTAAGGTTCACAACCATTTCAGTAAAGAAATTTCTCTTCATTTCTGTGCCAAATGGCACCGCTCTAACACTACGCCCTCTTGTTCTAGACTGCCCAGTCAAGGGATACAGTCATTCAGTAACTACCATCTCTTAAACCCTACAGGATCTTGTACTTCAATGAGCTCACTTCTCATTCTTCAACCTTCAAAGACTATAGGCACATTCCAATCAATCTCTCCTCTTAGGAATCAATCTCTTATCCACAGAGACAATCTCGTGAACTGTCATTGCATTGCCTCAAAGGCAAATAAATCCTTCCTTAGGTACTATAGGTTATAGAGATGAAAACTGCATATATGCTATCGGTAGAATTTCAAGGGCGATGATCGTTTGAGCAGCATGGTGGCACAGTGGTTAGCACTGCTGCTTCACTGCGTCAGGATCCCAGGTTCAGTTTCGGTCTCAGGTCACTGTCCGTGTGGAGTTTGCACTTTCTCCTCGTGTCTGCGTGGGTTTTCCCCGGGTGCTCCGGTTCCCCCCCACAGTCCAAAGATGTGCAGGTTAGGAGATTGGCCATGCTAAACTGACCCTAGTGTCAGGGGGATTAGCAGGGTAAATGTGTGGGGTTATGGAAATAGGGCCTGGGTGGGATGTGGTTGGTACAGACTTGATGGGCCAAATGGCCTCCTTTTGTACAGTAGGGATTCTATGATTCTGTTTGGCACTCACCATTCTAAGAGTCAATGCATAACACACTACCGCCGAGCCTTGGACATTGATTGGCAATGGGGGAGACTTCCGTTCACCCAATGGAAGGAAGTTCTGTCTGTGGAAGATTGGCCAACAGCTCTCCAACCCATCCAGGCACAGTACTGCAGTGGCCAGAAGAAGTACTGCAACGCTCTGCCTGGGTCAGGACTTTCACAAATATAAGTCCTAGGAGACCAGGGACTGAGAGTATGGGATGCCTGGGTGGGATGGCTGGGGGAGAAATCAGGAGCGGGTGATTGTAATGTCAGGGGGTAGGCCAATGGGAAGGGAGAGTCAGAGCTTCAAGATCCTGGATGGCACCCCAAATTTGAAGGGCCTTCAGATTGCGGCATCCCGCCGGAGATGGAGAAAAATTTATTTCTGTTTCCTACCCTACCCGCACTCGCTCCTGTCAGCCAAAAAATTGAGGCTGCGTAGGAAAGGCCCCAAAGTGGTCTTTAAGTGGCCACTTAATGGGTCTTAGTAGGCATGGCCTCCCAACTGTGAAATTGCACAGGGTCAGGATGGGCAGGACCCCAGGGGAAATCCTGTGCAATTTCACATTCCCCCCACCCCCCATGCTCCCCCCCCCCAAACCCCCCACGCCCCCCCCAAGATAAGGCACTGCACCCGATCTTGGGCTTGATCTGACGCTCTTCGCCAAAAGGCTGAGAAGCTTCCTTCCTCTTGTCTTCCAACTCCTTAGATTAAAGGCCAGAATACAATTTGCCTTCCTAATTACTTGCTGTAACCTGCATGTTATCTTCTTGTGTTTCTTGTACAAGGATATCTGGTCCCTCTGAACACCAATATTTAACAGTCTGTTATTTAAAAAAAACAAATTCCATTTTCTATTCTCCCTGCCTCATATTTCCCCAAATTAAGCTCCATCTACCTTTCTGAGAACAATGTAACTGTAAACCAGGTGGCTAAATCAGTACCCCTTGTTTGACACTTTTGTTTAAAGTCAAAATGTCGGCCTGTGTGTATGTGTGAGTTGGTGCAGGCCCTGTGAGAGATTTTCAGCTGTTTGAGTCTGCATTACTTTCTCGATAAACAACCCTCGGCTTTTTCCGATCTTGTCTTCCAGTCTTCCTTCACACACAATCCAGATAGTGGTGAAAACGAATCTGCTTCACTGAGACACATTGTGCACAAGGCCAACAGTCTGAGGGAGTGTGGGAACACGCTGTGATAACTTCCAATGCTTTCAGAGCAATCACATGTTCGCCGCCCAACTAACTTTGGCAACCTTGCTCTTCTAGGGTTGCCAACTCTGATTAAACATATCCCTGGAGCTTTCATCACAAGGCTTGCCCCCACACTCCAGCCATTATGTTGGCCAACTCATCCATCCTTGTGACGTACTGCCTTCCTACTAAATTGGAAAGCAAAATGATTCATTACCCAATTGGATGATACTTGACTGTCAGCCATACAATCTTTATTTCCATCTTTTCAATATTTTTATATCTATTGAGAAATACATTTTACAACAATGATGAGTGCATCAGGGATGATGGATTTATGGTATTTTTTGTGAGGGTGACACAGTGTCACAGTGGTTAGCACTGCTGCCTCACAGCACCAGGGACCCAGGTTCAATTCCAGCTTTGGATGACTGTCTGTGTGGAGTTTGCACATGCTCCCCGTATCTGTACAGGTTTCCTCCGGGTGCTCTGGTTTCCTCCCACAGTCCAAAGATGTGCAGAAGAGGCTGATCAGCCATGCTAAATTATCTTTTAGTGTTACAAGATGGCTCGGTTAGAATTAATGGGGTAAATATGCGAGGTTACAGGGATAGGGCCTGGGTAAGATGCTCTGTCAGAGAGATGGTGCAGAACTGATGGGCCGAATGGCCTCCTTCTGCACCGTAGTTTATTTATTAGTGTCACAAGTAGGCTTATATTAGCACTGCAATGAAGTTACTGTGAAATTCCCCTAATCGCCACACTTTGGCACCTGTTTGGGGTACACTGAAGGAGAATTTAGCATGGCCAATGCACCTAACCAGCACGTCTTTCAGACTGTGGGAGGAAACCCACGCAGACGCGGGGAGAACGTGCAAACTCTACATAGACAGCGACCCAAGCTGAGAATCGAACCCGGGTCCCTGGCGCTGTGAGGCAGCAGTGCTAACCACTGTGCCACTGTAGGGATTCAATGATTCTAAAGGGTAGAGATGTGGGAGGCTGCGTAGGACTACATTAGGATAGTCAAGTCTGGTTAGAAATTACATCTTTTTGAGAGGCTAAAAGGAGAAACGGGGCTAGAAATGTTTGTCACTAATCATGGCAAATAGGTTTTATGCCAATCCTCGGTCCACTGCTTCAGTGGAGCCAATTACTTCAAATGGGTCTGCATAACAGGTGGAACATGCTTGAACATCTGCCAGTGAGATTGTCAATTTGTCTTCGATTACACCGTCACTAGTTCAACAAGGAATGAACATTCTCTCTTACATCTACACTGAATCTCGTCAGGATGGATGGTGATGTGTGCAGTAAATAACTGATCCTTCCAAAGAAGAGGAAAGATGACTGGAATACATTTTCCAATGACCTGAACAGAATTGAAAGGTGCCATCAGATTTAGGTTGGGAAGGTAATGCAAACTTGGGCATGAATTACTGGCAATTTCTCAGCCACAAGAATCAATGGTGCCAAGATAATTAGTATTCCGTCACGGTTACAATTTATGAAACCCACATCACAAATATTTCATAGAATCATAGAATCCCTACAGTGCAAAAAGAGGCCATTTGACCCATCAAGTCTGCACTGACAACAATTCCACCCAGACCCTATCTGTGTAACCGCTGCTAGCCCCCCCCCCCCCCCCCCCCCGCCCCCGACACTAAGGGGCAATTTAGCCTGGCCAATCAACCTAATCTGCACATCTTTGGACTGTGGGAGGAAACTGGAGCATGTGGAGGAAACCCACGCAGACACGGGGAGAATGTGCAAACTCCACAGTTACCCGAGGCTGGAATTGAACCCGTGTCCCTGGTGCTGTGAGGCAGCAGTGCTAACCACCGTGCCGTCTCTGACCTAAATGTGAGCTCCGTTTAAGTGGTTAGGCTTTATATTATAACCTGATTGGATCAATTCCCTGAGCAGTATTGCATCTTCCTTCCCGAGTTTGGAAGTCATTTAACAATAAAAAAATTAACTTGATTTTCCTTACTTTTTAAACATTAATCATTTCCAAGTGATCGGCTGGGCGAGAAAGTCTCACTGGTGATCTTCCTGTGTCCCAACACCATTTACATTTCATGATTGTGATTTAAAATGGCCACACTTTCGTGGTGCTGCCTGATGTGTTTCGAAGCCGATTGTATTTTTGGTCAGTTGTTGTTTCAGGTCCTTCTTCTAAAAATGGAGCAACGTATCAAAAGTATATCACTGCTGCAGCCTGCTTGCTCGACAGAGATAATAAAAAAGGGACTCATTTCACATGTGAAATCAGGAAGTCCCATGGTAAAAATGTTATCCAACTCGTAAGATATCAGATCCACCACAATGATATTTTTAAAATCAGTCATCCCCGACTGAGTGTTGCAGACTGGCACATTCCAAAGTCCGGGACTACGTGCTGGGACGTAGAGGGTAGCACAGTGCCACACTGCTGCCTCACAGCGCCAGGGACCCAGGTCCGATTCTCGGCTTGGGTCACTGTCTGTGCGGAGTCTGCACGTTCTCCCCATGTCTGCGTGGGTTTCCTCCGGGTGCTCCGCTTTCCTCCCACAGTCCGAAAGACGTGCTGGTTAGGGTGCATTGGCCATGCTAAATTCTCCATCAGTGTACCCGAACAGGCGACGGAGTGTGGCGATTCGGGGATTTTCACAGTAACTTCGTTGCAGTGTTAATGTAAACCTACTTGTGACTAATAGATAAACTTTAAACTAAAGCTTGGGGCAGCTGCTGCAGAGGCGCAGTGGGGGAAGGTTGCTGTCTGAGACCTTTCAACCACAGTGAACTGAGGGAAGGGGAACCCCCTCAGGACCAATGACTCACTGTGTGTATACAGTGAATATTACACGTATCTCAGCTGTACTGAACCACAGACCATAAGACCATAAGACATAGGAGCAGAATTAGGCCACTCGGCCCATCAAGTCTGCTCCGCCATTCAATCATGGCTGATATTTTTCTCATCCCCATTCTCCTGCCTTTTCCCCATAACCCCTGATCCCCTTATTAATCAAGAACCTATCTATCTCAGAGTGCAACTTTTTCAATGTGGACAATCTTTAAAGGAGCTTTGCAACATTAGTAAGAGCATTGTGAAATGTCTGAAATGTTTCTTTTACTGTATTGAAGCATCTCAGAACGCCACTTGATGTTTGTAAAAGAACCTTCGAGCGGCACGGTTGTACGGTGATTAGCACTGCTGCCTCACAGCGCCAGGGACCCGGGTTTGATTCCTGGCTTGGGTGACTGTCTGTGTGGAGTCTGCACGTTCTCCCTGTGTCTGCGTGGGTTTCCTCCGGGTGCTCCGGTTTCCTCCCACTGTCCAAAAATGTGCGGGTTAAGTTGATTAACCATGCTAAATTGCTCCTTAGTGTTAGAGGGATGTCAGGGGGATGAGCGGGGTAAATATGTGGGATTACGGGGATAGGGCTTGAGTGGGATTGTTATTGATGCAGGCTTAATGGGCCGAATGGCCTCCTTCTGCACTGAAGGGAGTCTATGATTCTACTCTAACCTGAATATTATTGCTTTTTGTGTGATGGTCATTTTGGAATGTTTGGAATAAATCAGAGATTTATGAATAAAGTATTAAGTGAAGTTGACCTTTCTCTACACCCTAGCTATGTAACACTACATTCTGTACTCTCTTCTTTCCTTCTCTATGAACGGTATGCTTTGTCTGTATAGCATGCAAGAAACAACACTTTTCACTGTGTACTAATACATATGACAATAATAAATCAAATCAAATATTTTTGGAAAAAAAAGATTGAAATCAAGGCATTGTACTCTGGGCGATTGGCATCCTAAGGAGTTATACCAGGGAATAATCATACAGCAACAGGAAGAGAGAAGCAATTAATTTTTGGATGATTAAATTTTAATAGTTCTTTCTTTTCCCGAGGGAAGATTTCCTTTCCGGCTTGCCTTTTGTGGACAGAATGGTTAAGTAGGCAAGAGAAGGCAGTGGACTGTAAACTTACAAATGTCAAAGTTCAATTGAATTCAGTCAGAGGGAATGAAATATCATAGCGAATATTCATTTCAAATGGGAGCGATGCTGATAAGGTCATGAGTGTCAAACTTGAAATTTAGGCTGAGTCACAATCCGCTGATAAACCCGTTTTACAGACACTGGTTCACAGGATTGAGCTTTGGCAAGGTGGAGCTCGTACAGATTGACTAGCCAAGTGCACACATGTGAAGACAGTAACATTACAGATTCCGCTTCATTACTGCAATGAAATCCTTCCATTGGCCTTTATTCTAAACTGGGTCCTTCAAGGGCAAGACAACCTAGTTAGCACATATTTCAAGATACAGGTAAAGTCACCACAGTCCCAGATGACCATAGGCTGCTCTCCCCATTGAGGGAGGGAGAGCTGACTGGTAGTGATTTAACCTGAGGGTCACCACACCTCAGATAAGGGGCAAGGTTGAGAAGGCGGGGCCTTCATGAATAAGCTCAGCATTCAACTGACTGGATTAACAAACATTGAAAATGAACCAGACAGAAAAGTTTGCAAACAGTTCTAGGTTCATAGAAGCCCTACAGTGTAGAAGGAGGCCATTTGGCCCATTGTGTCTGCATTGACCACAATTCCACCTAGGCCCTATCTCCATAACCCCACATACTTACCCTGCTAGTCCCCTGACACTAAGGGTCAATTTAGCACGGCCGATCCACCTAACCTGCACATCTTTGGACTGTGGGAAGAAACTGAAGCACCCAGAGGAAACCCACGCAGACACGGGGAGAACGTGCAAGCTCCACACAGACAGTGACCCGTTGTGCCACCGTGCCGATTGGCCCAATATCTCAAGTTTAAAATTTGTGTTACCATTCATGGCCTCATTTCCTCCCTGTCTGTGTAACGTCCTCCCACCCTATAACTCATTGTGTTAACTTTTCCCTATTTATTAATTCCCATTGGCTGAAAGGTTGAGAACCAGTGGACTCTGGTTTAATATGATTGGTATAAGAATGAAAGCTGTCACAAAAAAACATTTACGCAGCAGGTGGTTAGAATCTGGAATTCACTCCACAACAGGAGGCAGATTGAATCAAGGCTTTCAAAAGGGAATTAGGTAAGTACTTGAAGAGGAAACATTTGTAGGGCTACAGGGGAAGGGCAGGGGAGTGGGAGCAGCTGGAATGCTTTCCCAGAACATTGAGCTTCACGGGACCTCTTTCGTGTTGCATCCATTCCATTATTTCTAACTCCACAACACACCCAGACACACACACACACACACACACAAACAAACACACACACACACACACATGCACACACCCAGGCACACACTCACACACACACACACCCAGGCACACACTCACACACGTGCACACACATGCACATACCCAGGCACACACTCACACACACACATGCAGGCACACACTCACACACATGCACACATACACACACACCCAGGCACACACACACACACACATGCACACACACATGCAGGCACACACACACACACGTGCAGGCACACATTCAAGGCACACACAAACATACACACACACATGCAGGCACACACAAACACACACACAAACACACACCCAGGCACACACAAGTACCCACAGGCACACACACACACACTCAGATGCACACAAACACATGCAGGCACACACACACACAAACACACAATTCTCTCGCTCTGATTCTGGCTTTTTGTGAATCCCCCATCCTGACACCCCATCACTGGTTGCCATGCCTTCAGATGTCTAGGCCCTAAGAATTCCACTGCTCTTTCCTCACTCCGTTCAGGTTTCCTAATAACCACGGGCATAGAACTCTGCACAATGATTTGCTTAATCATTCCAACAATCAATCAAATATTGGTGAAGTGCATTGATGTGATTAATTTGTCAGAATGTTTATTTTAAAGAAGTCTTACTCAAGACATTCCAGTGCTGTACAGAGGGAGCGCTGCACTCAGGGGCACCATCTATCAGGTGAAATTTTAAACCAGTGTCCCATCTGCCCTCTCCCTGGAACCATGCGACGAATGGTGTGGAAGTTCTGCTGGTGGTCGGGGCAACACTTTCCCCTCAGCGAATATCACTGAAAACACACTGACTGGCCATTTTAGCTCAACATTGTTTATGGGATCTTGCTGTGTACATTTTTTAAAATTCATTCACGAGATGTTGGCATCGCTGGCAAGGCCAGCATTTGTTGCCCATCTCTAATTGCCCCTTGAACTGAGTGTCTCGCTCAAAATGTAAATGTTGCTCCATTTGTTACCAGTTCCATCCTTTTTTCTCAATAGTTTATTTATTTTATTTATTAGAATTATCGATTCCCTGCAGTGCAGAAGGAGGCCATTCGGTCCATCAATGCACCGACAATAATCCCACTCAGGCCTTATCCCCGTAACACCATGTATTTAACCTGCTAATCCCCTTGACACTAAGATGCAATTTAGCGTGGCCAATGCACCCAACCCAACACTTCTTTGGAGTGTGGGAGGAAATCGGAGCACCTGGAGGAAACCTATGCAGACACGGGGAGAATGTGCAGACTCCATACAGTGACTGTGAGGCAGCAGTGCTAACAACTGTGCCACTGTAATGCATTAGTTCCTTTCATTTACGTTAATTAGCAGCGGTCAATAGCTAATCCTTGAGATTATTGCCTCTCTGATCTAGGGTATTCCGGTCTTCCTTCAGTTTTTTAAAGTAAAGTTAAAGTTTATTTATTAGTGTCACCAGTAGGCTTACATTAACACTGCAGAGGTTACTGTGAAAATCCTCTAGTCGCCACACTCCGGCACCTGTTCGGGCTCACTGAGAGAGAATTTAGCACGGCCAATGCATCTAACCAGCATATCTTTGGACCAGAGCACCCGGAAGAAACCCACACAGACATGGGGGGAATGTGCAAACTCCACACCAACAGTGACCCAAGCCGGGAATTGAACCCAGGTCCCTGGCGCTGTGAGGCAGCAGTGCTAACCACTGTGCCAGCCCCACGGTGACAGCTGATTTAATGATTAAAACAATTCTTCAAAGCATCAAAACAACTGTGTTTTCAGCATTTTCAGCCTGCTTTGCTGCGCCATCCTTTGACGGTTATATTCAGATATAAACGACAATGAGTTTTATCTGCATTCCATTCTTGTTGTCCAGTGATGCGCACAGAACTCAGAACAAAGCATCCCGAGTGCTACTTAGTTCAAGCTTAAGTATAGGTTTGTGTGGCTGCAGGAGTTGACACATTAAGTCCCGATGTACTTGTCGACAGCCATTACCGTTACTATTCTGAGCTGAAATATCTGGTGACCAAAAACTTAGTTTGTGCAATGGGGAATGAATTTGGGGACTCCGACAACACTGACAATCACTTTCCCTCCTGTTCCGACTGAGAATTTCTAAAAGAAAATGTCACTTGACTTCTTGTAAATGATTTCTGCTGGAAATTCCATCTGCTCCACTGACTCCATATTCAACTTCACACAAAGCATCTGTCAAGGAAATATGCTCAACCCATCTGCTGTCAACACCACTCGCACCAATACACTGATGGATTCCTCTTAACATTATTTAATGAATGTGTGTGCTTGCTGAAGTGATGGATGACATTGGGGCCCTTTCCCCACTTGGGAGTCCAGTCTCAGAATCATTCCCATGTCGGATGGGGAGTGAAAGTGGGAGCCAGCAGCCCCACACCATATGCTGAAGTTTTTAAAAAAAATTAATTTATTAGTGTGACAAGTAGGCTTACATTAACACTGCAATGACGTTACTGTGAAAATCCGCCACACTGCGGCACCTGTTCGGATACACTGAGGGAGAATTTATCATGGCCAATGCACCTAACCAGCACGTCTATTGGACTGTGGGAGGAAACCCGCGCAGACACAGGGAGAACGTGCAGACTCCGCAGACAGTTACCTAAGCCGGGAATTGAACCTGGATCCCTGCTACTATGAGGCAGCTAACCACTGTGCCACCGTGCCGCTCTGTGCGAACTCTTCCATTATTTAGGATCTTTGTGTGGGCTTGCCCCGGTTTGGCAGTATTTATGCTCAGGATGCCGTGGGTACAAGAATACTAGCACATTAATGAGGGAGTGTGACACTCTCAGCAAGGCTGTCCTTCGCATGAGGCATTGGCCAGCCATTGGCTGCCGGCAGGATCTTCCAGTCCCGTCAAAGTCTACAGGCTTTTTCATGGCTCGTCCATTCCGCTGCTGGGGAGCAATTTCAGCGGGACTGGAAGATTCTGCTGGTGGGAAGGGCTGGAAAATCCCAAACCAAAAATGTAACTCACTGGATGTGAAGTAGTTTGACCTACCCTGAGAGATGTGAGAAGGCAATTTGTAAACACAAGTTTTTCCTTTGTGATGTGCATAACCTTCAGCCTGTTTGAACTTCCCCAGTCTGGGGCATTAGAAAAGGTTATTGCTGTTATTCCATGAATGTAGGCATTTTATCATCAATCAAGGAGTAACTATTACTCGTGCTCTAGGATGGGAAGGTGAAATAACTTTCCAGCGTTGGAATTCAGGGAGATTGGAACATGGAAGGAATGGCATTGAGGAATGGGCAGAGGTAAGATGGCAGGAATCAGAATGAGAAGCAAGCGACAGTGCATGGCACAGTGGCACAGTGGTTAGCATTGCTGCCTCACAGCGCCAGGGACCCGGGTTCAATTCCGGCCTCGGGTGCGCGGAGTCTGCACGTTCTCCTTGTGTCTGCGTGGGTTTCCTCTGGGTGCTTCGGTTTCCAGTCCAAAGATGCACACAAACGCACGCAGGTTAGATTGATTGGCCATGCTAAATTGAGCCTAATGTCAGGGGGATTAGCAGGGTAAATATGTAGGGTTACAGGAATAAGGCCTGGGTGTGATTATGGTCGGTACAGACTCAATGGGCCAAATGTTCTCCTCTGTACTGTAGGATTTCTATGACAGTGAAAGATGATGGACCAGGACAAGCCAGGAGCAGCAGAAAGATCGGCAACAAATGGGCTTCACAAATGAAGTTTGAATAATGTGTCTGGAGGCTTCAATGATTTGTTTATGGGGATGGTTTTGGAGGCTAATGCAGGAGGAAGCTTTGAGATCTTTGGTTGGTTGTTTTGGTGTTGTGTGTTGGAGGAAGGTCAGAATCATTTGCTGGGTATCGGGAATCACATTTAGGGGGCTCCAGGATTTCTGGTTGGATTTCACGATTCCCCTGGCACTGTGTTTGAAAGCAGAGGCTGGTAGAATGTAGCGTGTGCTCTGCTTGCTGCCTTATCCCTGCCCCTGACCTGGTGCCCATTTTAAGAGGGTGGGTGAAGGTCGCTTCCTGAATCATAATTAACTCAGTATTTGATAAACTTAGGCTTATAACAAGTAAAATAAAACTTATAACTACATTCTCACTGTCTTCGTTATTTCATTTAAATTGGAGATGACAATTAATTGGAAAAGTCAAAAAAAATCTTATAAAGGTTGAAATTAAAGTGTAGAAACTGTAATTAAACAGAAAGGTCTTCCTGCAATTATAGTGTTTTTTATATAAGGACAGAACATTCTGGATAAACTCAGCAGGTCTGGCAGACCTGTAAAAGGGGGTCATAGAATCATAGAATCCTACAGTGCAGAAGGAGGCCATTCGGCCCATTGGGTCTGCATCGACCACAATCCCACCCAGGCCCTATCCCCACAATCCCATACATTTACCCTAGTTAGTCCCCTGACACTAAGGGACAATTTAGCCTGGCCAATCCACCTGACCTGCACATCTTTGGACTGTGGGAGGAAACCGGAGCACCCGGAGGAAACCCACGCAGACACGGGGAGAACGTGCAGACTCCACACAGACAGTGACCCAAGCCGGGAATCAAACCCGGGGGTCCCTGGCGCTGTGAGGCAGCAGTGCTAACCACCGTGCCACCGTGCCGCCCAACTGGACTCAAAATGTTAACTCTGTTTCTCTCTCCACAGATGCTGCCAGAGCTGCTGAGTTTATCCAGCATTTTCTGTTTTTATTTCAGATTTCCAGCATCTGCAGTATTTTGCTTTTATTTTCATCAGTGTGTAAAGGCAAATGTTAACATGATTTAAACTATGGGGGGCGGCACAGTGGTTAGCATTGCAGCCAGGGACCCGGGTTCGATTCCCAGCTTCGGTCACTGTGTGGAGTCTGCACGTTCTCCCCGTGTCTGCGTGGGCTTCCTCCGGGTGCTGCGGTTTCCTCCCACAGTCCAAAGATGTGCGGGTTAGGTGGATTGGCCGTGCTAAATGGACCCTTAATGTCAGGAGGATTAGCTTGGGTAAATGTATGGGGTTATGGGGATAGGGTCTGGGTGGGATTGTAGTCGGTGCAGACACGATGGGCCGAATGATCTCCTTCTGCACTGTATGAATCTATTATATAAATTGGTTTTGATTTACTGTACAGTTATATCTTTTAAAGGAACAAAATAATTCTTATTTAATTTTCAGAAGTCCTCCAGGATGGCTTCTGATAAATATAATGTACGGCACAGAGCATGAAACAAGAACCTCATATCTGAGCAATGGCAGTATTCAGCAATATTGATTTTGTTTCTCTCTCATTAACCAACTAAGGCATTTTAATTCCATTAGTTCTTCTGGGAGAACCTTGGGCTGTCAGAGCTGTAATATTATGTGAGTCAAATGGGTCACGTTAGTGCTGAATAAATAAAGAAGATGATAACTGGTCATGCCATTTTGGAAAAAAAAAGAAACATTTCATGCAGCTATGAGGTTTCTACTGAGATGATCGATGCTGTTTTTGAGTCTGAAAATGAGATGTATTTGACTTACAAGTATTTCAGTTCAATGCGAACATGTGTCAAAGTTTTTAAAGTTTATTTATTAGTCATAAGTAAGGGTTACATTAACACTGCAATGAAGTTACTATGAAATTCCCCTAGTCGCCACAGTCCAGCGCCTGTTCGGGTCAATGCACCTAACCGGCATGTCTTTCAGAATGTGGGAGGAAACCAGAGCACCCGGAGGAAACCTACGCAGATACGGGGAGAATGTGTAAGTTTCCCAAGCCGGGAATCGAACCCGGGTCCCTGGCTTTGTGAAGCAGCAGTGCTAACCACTGTGGGTAGGTGTCACAGGGAGGGGCTGTGTTGTAAGCCTCGCTGTAATCATTGCCAGATCTAAGCTGAGTGGATACAGTTTTATAGAATCCCTACAGTGCAGAAGGAGGCCATTCAACACATCAAGTCTGCATCAACCACACTCCACCCCCGGTCCTATCCCCATAACCCCATGTAATTACCCATCCTGCTAGTCCCCCTGACATTATGGGGCAATTTACCATGGCTAATCCACCTAGCCCGCACATCTTTGGACTGTGGGAGGAAACCGGAGCAAACCCACGCAGGCACAGGAAATATGTGCAAACTCCACCGAGACAGTGACCCAAGGCCGGGAATCGAACCCGGATCCTGGCACTGTGAGACAGCAGTGCTAACCACTGTGCCACCAGTGCCTCCCTAAATAAACTGTTAAAAAAAAGGCTTGCATTAATGTAGCATTTTTCATGACCACAGGACATCCCATAGAGTTTTACAGCAAATAAAGTAATTTTGAACCAGAACATTATTCGAACCAGAACATTAGCAAAGTTTCTGGATGAATAGTCTAGCAATAATACCACTAGGCCATCGCTTCCCCAATTTAGATTCGATAAAGATTTACAGTTACCAGCACCTTACAACAAAAGATGACTAGATAGTCTGTTCTTGTGACATTGGTTGGAGGATAAATATTGTGGAGATGCCGGCGTTGGACTGGGGTAAACACAGTAAGAAGTTTAACAACACCAGGTTAAAGTCCAACAGGTTTATTTGGTAGCAAAAGCCACACAAGCTTTCGGAGCTCTTAGCCCCTTCTTCAGGTGAGTGGGAATTCTGTTCACAAACAGAGCTTATAAAGACACAGACTCAATTTACATGAATAATGGTTGGAATGCGAATACTTACAACTAATCAAGTCTTTAAGAAACGAAACAATGTGAGTGGAGAGAACATCAAGACAGGCTAAAAAGATGTGTATTGTCTCCAGACAAGACAGCCAGTGAAACTCTGCAGGTCCACGCAACTGTGGGAGTTACAAATAGTGTGACATGAACCCAATATCCCGGTTGAGGCCGTCCTCGTGTGTGCGGAACTTGGCTATCAGTTTCTGCTCAGCGACTCTGCGCTGTCGTGTGTCGCAAAGGCCGCCTTGGAGAACGCTTACCCGAATATCAGAGGCCGAATGCCCGTGACCGCTGAAGTGCTCCCCAACAGGAAGAGAACAGTCTTGCCTGGTGATTGTCGAGCAGTGTTCATTCATCCGTTGTCGCAGCGTCTGCATAGTTTCCCCAATGTACCATGCCTCGGGACATCCTTTCTTGCAGCGTATCAAGTAGACAACTTCCAAATAGCGCCATGGAATCTTTCACCTGCATCTGTGTAGGATGGGAATAGAGGGATATGGTCCCTGGAAGGATCGGGGGTTTTCGTTCAGTCGGGTAGAATGGTCAGTGCAGCCTTGGAGGGTCGAAGGGCCTGTTCCTGTGCTGTAATTTTCTTTGTTCTTTGAGTGCTGGCCTTGGTTTAGTGTATCACCTCAAAGTGGGCACCTCCAACAATGCCGGGCGCCCTCAGTATTGCACCGGAGTGTCAGCTTGGATTGTTGTACGTAAAGTCTGGATTGGGGTTGAACTCAGAACCTTTGGGATGAAGCAAGTGTTTTCAGTGTTAACTGAACTTGCATAGCCCCAGTGACTGAGCCAGGAACATATCGACACAATCATTGGCTGGTCAGGGATAAAACCATCTCACTTTACATCAGTAAACATTTGCACAGGAACAAGTCAAAAGACATTATAGCCAGCTTCCTTCGAATTCATTCCAGGTTATGACAGTTATATATTTTATTTATTAGTCACAAGTAAGGCTGACATTAACACTGCAATGAAGTAACTGTGAAATTCCTCTAGTCGCCACAGTCTGACGCCTATTCAGGTCAATGCACCTAACAAGCACGACTTTCAGAATGTGGGAGGAAACCAGAGCACCCGGAGGAAACCCACACAGACACGGAGAGAACGTGCAAACTCCACACAGACAGTGACCCGAGTCGTGAATCGAACCCGGGTCCCTGGCACTGTGAGGCAGCAGTGCTAACCGCTGTGCCACTGTGCCATCCCAACTCTATATTCACATGCTTCAAGTAATTGGCTTCACTGCCAACTGTGATCTCAATGCCAGATCTCCCCGCTGTGCAACAGATTTCTTCACATTTAGCAACAGAAGGGATGAAAGATGTAGCATTATTTCAGCTTATCACTTAGTCCCCTGCCTCAGCATATCACAGTAAGAGTTTTAACAACACCAGGTTAAGGTCCAACAGGTTAAACCCAGTCCAACGCCGGCATCTCCACATCAGCATATCACCCCAGACCTACCATCGTGACCATTTCAATATCCCGCTGTAACCTCCCTCAGTGAGGTGGCTGTAACAGAATGTCCCCAGAGTACGGTTGGAAGGGGAATGGGATCCTCCTGATCCTTTGCCGTAGCTTCAGTACGTACACACCTGGGCAGGGCTGGCACCAACCCTTTGCTGAAGCTAGCTTGGGAGAACTCAAAATGAGTCACAAGGGATCCGGGCTGATTGTGAGGGATGGGGGTAGGGGTGGGGGGGCGGGGGGGGGGGGGGGGGGGGGGCGCGGTGGGGGTCGGGCTGGGGTGTTGAGCAAGAGCTTGTTCATCCAAAAATATCAGGGGCTGAATTTTCAGGCCATGCCAAGGGGTCGGGGGTCAAAGGTGAACAGAGCCTGAAAATACCAGCTCCGGTCACAGTGCTGGTTTTCTGTCCTCCAATTATTGGCACTGGGCAAATTTTGCCAGGCTGGGTTCAGGATTGGCAGGAATACTCACACTAAACAGGAGAACAGATAATTAAGGGGTAGGGGGAGGGGGGAAGGGAGGGGGAAGGGGAGGAGAGGGAGGGAGAAGGAAGGAGAGAGGGGGAGGGGGAGGGAGGGAGGGGATCGGGGAAGAGGAGAGGGGGAGGAGGGAGGGGGGAAGGGGAGGGGGAGAGAGAATGAGGGGAGGGGGATGGAGGGGGAGGGAGGGGGAGCGGAGAATGAGGGGAGGCGAGAGGGAGAGTGGGAAGGGTGGACGGAAGGGGGTAGGGGGAAGGAAGAGGGAGGGTGGGGGGGGAGGAAGAAGGGAGGGGGGGATGAAATGGGAGGTGGGTTTAGGATCTGGAAACAGTGACAACTCACAGTTTCCAAACCTGGAAATAAAAACCAGCCTCAGATAACAGCATATTGCTCTCTCCATCTCACTGGCTTGCGTATTGCATAATTACATATCTTTAAAAATGCTGTTGCATTATAAATGATATTTGGTAAATTTAATTTTAAAAAGATGCCATTCTTAGTTTATGATTCAAACTTCCTCCTGCATTATTTTGCATTTAAATTAATTTACACATCTCAATAAATGTTATTCTAACGTGCAATGGTAAGCTTTTTGCAACATGTTTGTGGCATTGACTTTTTTCTTGCTGAGGTGGACCGTAAACAAATTAAATGCTGATAATAAGGCAGCAAGGTCAGCTAGCTTCCACGTCACTTTTTGTGCCCCATGTGCAAAGCACGTCCTGAAAAATAATCAGGGCACTTTTGTCAAGAAAAGATATTCAACTCTGGCTGGGGGGGCGAGTTGGGGGGGGAGGCTAAAATTGGGTGGGATCGAGGAGGTGCTGTGCCTTCTCACCTCTGCTGACATTTTACCTTTGGCCAATTGAGGCCTCATTGTGTGTGTTTTGAGTTTAAGGACAGCAGTGTCTGTCTCAGTGAGAGGCTTTATTGAACTGGTCAGAAATGGCAGCCTGCAGTGAGCTTGCCTCATGGCAGAGAGACATGGCTACAGCAAGTCAGATGTGACATCAGAAACAGCCTAAACAGTGTGGGTGTTACTGTGTTCGGTCCCGCTTGAATCCTGCATGTGCCAGGCCCTTATAATAATCATAGAAAGTCTACGGCACAGAAAGAGGCCACTTGGCCCATCGTGCCTGTCCCGGCCAAAAAGCAAGCTGCCCAGTCTAATCCCACTTTCCAGCATTTGGTTCGTGACCTTTGGTTACAGTACTCAAAGTGCAAATTCAGACACCATTTAAAGGAGTTGAGGGTTTCTTCCTCTACTGTCCTTTCAAGCAGTGAGTTCCAGACCCCAACAACCCTCTGGATGGAAAAGGCTTTCTTCTTATCCCCTCTAATCTTTCAACCAATCATTTTGAATCTGTGACCCCCTAGTCATTGATCTCCCTGCCAAAGTAAATAGGCCCTTCCTATCCACTCTATCCACACCTCTCACAATTTTGTACTTGACAATCAAATCTCCTCTCAGCCTCCTCTGTTCAAACCCCAACGTATCCAATCTTACCTCAGAACTGCAATTTTCCAGTGCTGGCAACATCCTCGTAAATCTCCTGTGTACTCTTTCTAATGTTACAGTTTTACCTCAGGCCAAGTGAGGCCCTGAGGTGGGACAATTCATGTGCTTACCAAGGGCTTGTGGGTACCCCACCACCTGAGGAGGCTGCGCTATAAAATCTGACAGCCTGCTTGCAGGACCTGGTGTGTCTCGGAGCTCCACTTACTTCAGGTTTCCTCCACTGTGGCTGGTCTGGAGCCTGCTGCAGTTCCAGTAGTGGCCATCGCTCAACAATTACTGCCCGCGGGCTGTAAAACCCAGTCATGGCTTCCAGAGCTGGCAATGGTGGGGTTGCCCCTGACTTTCTGGCCAGGGGGTGGGGTCACTGCTGCCTCATAAAATCCCAGCCCATCTTTAAATTTGACCAGAAGTGCACAACACGATGATACAAACTTCACCATCAATGTGTTGCTTGTATATGGAGCCACCTCAAGTTGACCTCCCTTTTCAGATATAAAATGTCTCCCGAGAAAGAGAATATACCTTCATGAATGTTGGTGATCATTTTTCTGTTCCCACTTCCACCTCCTGTAGACCCATTCCAGTATAAAGATTTGTACATTAGGTGGATTGGCCATGGTAAATTATCCCTTAGTCTCCCAAGATTGTTAGGTTAGGGGGAATCAGCCATGGTAAATGTGTGGGGCTACAGGGATAGGGCATTGGTAAGGGGTGGCACGGTGGCACAGCGGTTAGCACTGCTGCCTCACAATGCCAGGGACCCAGGTTCGATTCCCAGCTTGGGTTACTGTCTGTGTGGAGTTTGCACATTCTCCCCGTGTCTGTGTGGGCTTCCTCTGGGTGCTCCAGTTTTCTCCCACAGTCCAGAGATCTGCTGGTTAGGTTGATTGGCTATGGTAAATTGACCATAGTTTTGGGGGTATTGGCAGGGTAAATATGTGGGAAAGGGTGGGATTGTTGTCGGTGAGGCTCGATGGGCCGAATGGTCTCCTTCTGGATTCTATGATTGTTTGTTTCTGTGCTTATCTGATTCTGAGGAATGGTCATCGAGCTGAAACACTGGCCGGGATTTTCCAGCACCGTCATGGCAGGACCCACCACAGGTAACTCAGTGGCCCAGCCAAAAACCCACTGACTTTCAGCAGGACTGGATAATCCCAGCAGTGGGTGAAGCTGGAAAATCCCACCCATTAATTCTGTTTTCTCTCTCTCTCTCTTTCCACCAATGCTGCCAGTGCTGCTGAACATTTCCAGCAACTTTCTTTTTTTAATTTACAATTTCCAGCAGTGCTTTGTTTTCTCTTTAATCATTTTCTTCTTGCTCTATGACTTTGCTGCTCAAGGAGGTCCAGCCATGGATGGGGAAGTTGACAATCTGGAATCAAAGTCAAAGCAGGATGTATCCAACACTTCCCACCAGTGTGAATAAGAACAGCAACATTATGGCACCACCATCACCTCCAAATGTCCCTCCAAACCACACATCATTTTGATTTGCACATATCTCACCGTTCCTTCATCATTAGAATTTTCTATCCAACTCTATACTGGATGCACGATCACCACAAAGGCGCAATGATTGAAGGATCATTTCTTAAAATTATTGCAGGGGATGTGGGTATCACTGGCCAGCATTGCCCAATTGCCAGTTAAGACTCAACCACATTACTATGGCTCTGGAGTCACATGTAGGCCAGACCAGGTAAGGATGGCAGATTTCCTTCCCTAAAGGAACATTAGGGAACCGGATGGGTTTTTAGAACAATCGATGATAGGGGCGGCACGGTGGCTGGGCACTGATGCCTCACAATGCCAGGGATCTGGGTTTAATCCCGGCCTCGGGTGACTGTCTGTCTGTGTGGAGTCTGCATGTTCTCCCCATGTCTGTGTGGGTTTCCTCCGGGTGCTCCGGTTTCCTCCCACAGTCCAAAGATGTGTGGGTTAGGCAGATTGGCCTGCTAAATTGCCCTTTAGTGTCAGGGGGACTAGCTAGGTTAAACGCATGGGGTTATGGGGATAGGACCTGGGTCGGACTGTGGTCGGTGCAGACTCGGTGGGCCAAATGGCCTCCTTCTGCACTGTAGGATTCTATGATTCTATAGTTCTCATAGTCACCACTACCTGAGGTTAGGTATTCCCGATTTATTAACTGAATTTAAATTTCACCAGCTGGGGTGGTTGAAAATGAATCTATGCCCCTAGGGCATTAGCCTGGGCCTTTGGATTACCAGTCCAGCGACATTACCACTGTGCCATTAACTTTCCCTAAAGACATCAATGCACTGAATTATACTGGGGTGCCAGGTGCCTGTCTAAGAGATTCTTGGTTAAGTTCTGAGCCGCCCCATTAAGGGGTGCTTCTGACCACCTAACCAATATATTTTTAAAAAATTATCTTTTGCAATTCTGCCGGATTGGTTGTTATTTGTGATCATTCCAGACATGACACAGTTGACATCTTGCCTCCAGTTTCTTTTAGTCCAATCCTTGTGAAGCTGTACAAGACAGTCTCCTGCAGGTTGAGGCCCAAGATGTCCCCAGCACCCACCTGAGCATTCATGAGCCCTCACGCCTGTGTCACTGAAGACTCAACTGCAGATGCCTGGAGTTGCCACGTTCTTCATGTAGTGTGAGCAGCTAATTGTCCTCAACTGTGTAAATGCACCTGGTGGATTCTTCCATATTCTAATGCAGTCTTTGCAGAGTGTTTCACACAAACACGAATGTCTCTCGTACCTTATCTTGCTCAGACTGTAATCCTCCTCCATCCTGTCAGGCCACAATCCCTAGGCCTTGCATCTCATCATCTGTCAGCACCATTTGCTGCTCCTCGCCCATGCATTGTGACTCACCTGAAGCAAGCTCCACAAGCTTCCTCCGAGGTGTGCCTGAGCGTGCCAAGATAGGTGCGAATGACTCAGGAAGGCTTTGAGGATTAGGCTCGCTCAGGACCACAAGCTATTCCGGCGTTCTCTTCTTCCATGCGTACAAATCGAGAGGCAGAACATATCTCAAAATGCAGCCTCAATGAAGCATCGTCAAAACCTGCTTTCGTTGCCCTGGATATTATTGTGGTTGAACATCCAGCTGTGGAACTCGGTGAGGAGAAATTTCTTCACCCAGAAAGTGATGAATCTGTGGAATCCACTACCACAGAAAGTAGTTGAGGCCAAAACTTTGTGTGATTTCAAGAAGAAATTAGATATAGCTCTTGGGGCTAAAGGGATCAAGGGATATGGGAGGGAAAGAGGGAATCAGGATATTGAATTTGATGATCAGCCATGATCAAAATTAATGGCGGAGCAGGCTCGAAGGGTGATTCCCGGCTTGGGTCACTGTGTGGAGTTTGCACATTCTCCCCGTGTCTGCGTGGGTTCCCTCCGGGTCCTCCAGTTTCCTCTGACACTCCAAAGATGTGCGGGCTAGGTGCATTGACCATGCTAAATTCTTTCTCAGTGTACTTGAACAGGTGCCAGAGTGTGGTGACGAGGGAATTTTCACAGTAACTTCATTGCAGTGTTAATGTAAGCCGACTTGTGACACTAATAAATAAACTTTAACTTTCCTGCTTCCAGTTTAATAGAAGGACAAGACACATCGAGGAGAGGGCAGCACTACCTCAGAGTTTGCCTCAGAGGGCTTCACCCTCCCTTCTCCCTCAATGCCCTCATACCCCCTCACGAGAACCTCATTTGTGTGATGATTGAGAACGGATTCACCTGATCGATTCAAGTTAGTTTGAATGACAGATTTTTGAGAAATTTTAAACCACACAAAGGTCTCCTTGTGTGAATAAAAAATTGGTTGACAAAAGTTGAAAGTGTCAAGGCCACATTTTGATCTGTGCAACTTACACAATGACAAGCCACTGAAAAACCACCGCAGCATCAGACTTAATTGTTGAAAATAACAACCCAATAATCTTTTGTCCAACACTCATACATTTGAGTTCAAAGGACAGATGGCTCAGAAAAGCATTGCTAATGCAGAAAAAAAACAGAATTATTTTGATAAGACAAGTTATTTCCAGGAATTATTTTTGATCTTACCCATTATTACTCTCACTGAATCGTGTTATTATTTGTTACAGGTTCGGAGTTACATCAACACTCACTGAGTGTTCACAGTGAGAGGTGTGAAGTAAGGATGTGATTCATTTCCTCCTCATCCTGTCTAAATTAATTCATCTGCAGATTGCCCTTGACAACAACCATCTTGTGTTTATATTGGCATGGCATTGCAAATTCTCATCATCTGGCATGGAAGCAGTGCCACTTACATCCCACTGTATGCATAGAAAATAATGAGGCGAGCGCAGCGTTACAGAATCAGATTTGGTTCGATCATAGCTCCACGCTGCTCTGTAACCGACATCAAAACAGACAGAGGCAAGGTGTTCGTTTTCCCCCCAAAACAAAGGACAACGTGACAGAAATGTGACCATTATCCAAACCGCTGCTTTTAAACCCATTGCTCTGTACTTCATGCATGGTGGCACAGTGGTTAGCACTGCTGCCTCACAGCACCAGGGACCCAGGTTCGATTCCCGGCTTGGGGCACTGTCTGTGTGGAGTTTGCACATTCTCCCCGTGTCTGCGTGGGTTTCTTCCGGGTGCTCCGGTTTCCTCCCACAGTCCAAAGATGTGCAGGTTAGGTGGATTGGCCATGCTAAATTGACCCTAGTGTCAGGGGGATTAGCAGGGTAAATATGTGGGGCTACAGTAATAGGGGCCTGGGTGGGATTGTGGTCTGTGCAGACTTGATGGGCCAAATAGCCTCCTTCTGTACTGCAGGGATTCTATAACTGAAGAAACAACATACAGTTCCCAATGTTGACTCCAGAGCCACAGCAATGTGGTTGACTCTCAACTGCCCTCTGAACAAGGGTAACTAGGGATGGGCAATAAATGCTGTCCAGCCCATGGTCCACGACTGAATGAAAGAAAGAACTGAAATAGGAAATTTGTTACTTGGGTGTGGGAGGACTGGATGCAATTGGCTTAACTGATTTATATATGTGGAATTACATATATCAACCTATAAATTACATCCCTTAAAATTCACCAACATACTAGAGTCAATATGACTCAAGTTTCTTTCAAAACACACACAACACGGTGTTGCCCATGACGAAGGTACAGGATAAAGTGGAGTTACAGCATCAGCTAGTGGCGCCTGTGTGCTATTACAGCACCATTCGGGATTGTTTACATTGGAACCCACTGGAATGGTTCATTTATTTATTGGTGTTACAAGCAGGCTTACATTAACGCTGCAATGAAGTTACTGTGAAAATCCCCGAGTCGCCACATTCCGGCGCCTGTTCGGGTATACGGAGGGAGAATTTAGCATGGCCAATGCACCTAACCAGCAGGTCTTTTGGACTTTGGGAGGAAACCAGAGCATCTGGAGGAAACCCACGCAGACACGGGGAGAACGTGCAGACTCCGCAAGACAGTGACCCAAGCCGGGAATCGAACCCGGTCCTTGGCGCTGTGAGGCGGCAGTGCTAACCACTGTGCATCTTTAACGTTAAATGTTGACACGTGACTAAGACCTCTCAATGTACAGTTTAAAATAATATCTTATAGATGTCCTCATGGCTATTCCTATAATTTTAAAAACCAAAAAAAACCCTTAAAACATCGCAAACTGTTTTCCTGGTTCTTAACAGGAAAAGGCAGGGTAGATAATGGTCAACTACCTCCACTGCCTGGAGATTCTAGATGTGGAGATGCCGGTGTTGGACTGGGGTGAACACAGCAAGAGTTTTAACAACACCAGGTTAAAGTCCAACAGGTTTATTTGGTAGCAAATACCATTAGCTTTCGGAGCGCTGCTCCTTCGTCCGATGGAGTGGAAATCTGCTCTCAAACAGGGCACAGAGACACAAAATCAAGTTACAGAATACTGATTAGAATGCGAATCCCTACAGCCAACCAGATCTTAAAGATACAGACAATGTGAGTGGAGGGAGCATTAAGCACAGGTTAAAGAGATGTGTATTGTCTCCAGACAGGACAGCCAGCAAGATGAGATGAGATTCTAGAACCAGATTCAGGAGAGATGTTAGGAAGCACAAAGGGTGGTAGAGCTTGGAACTCTCTTCCACAAATGGCATTTGTTGCTGGATGAGTTATCTTTATATCTGAGATAGATAAACTTTTGTTAAGTAAAGGTATTAAGTGATATGGGTCAAAGGCAAGGATTAGGGCGGCACAGTGGTTAGCACTGCTGCCTCACAGCGCCAGGGACCCGGGTTCGATTCCTGGCTTGGGTCACTGTCTGTGTGGAATTTGCACATTCCCCCCGTGTCTGCGTGGGTTTCCTCCGGGTGCTCCGGTTTCCTCCCACACTCCAAAGATGTGCGGGTTAGGCGGATTGGCCATGCCAAATTGCCCCTTAGTGTCAGGGGGACTAGCTGGGGTAAATGCATGTGGCTGTGGGGATAGGGCCTGTGTGGGATTCTGGTCGGTGCAGACTCGATGGGCCAAATGGCCTCCTTCTGCACTGTAGGATTCTATACGGAGTTAGGCCACAGATCAGCCATGATCTCATTGAACGGTGGAACAGGCTTGATGGGCCAAATGGCCTACTCCTGTTGGAGATGAGAGTGACAGGAAGTTGGAGATGAGGGTGACTTTGCAAAGGCAAGAGGGCTCTAGGGATTGGTGTTTTCAGGAGAGGGAAGATTTAAAGGAAGTGAGAAGGGGAATACGTTAACAATATCAGCTTACAAAGCAGGCAGGAAATAAAGTTGGTTGGTTGCACCAATGGATGGAGATAGAGTGGAGGGAGCAGAAGGTGGCTCTCCATGACAAGATGAGAGAGTACAGAAGAAAGGAGAGAAATCAGAGCAAGGTGAGAGCTTGGGGTTGGTTAGGGGGGAACTTTGGGGGTTGTTTTGTCCAATGGGCAAGGGGGAAGGGGGAGAAACAGCAGAGGCAGCTGAAGGGATAATTCAAACCTTTGTGACAAAAGAAGTCTCTGAGTTTCTTAAACATTTTGGAGATGTTTGGAGGAGGTAGGAGAGACAGGCTTAAGAAAATGGTTTGTAGTGGAAAAGAGCAACCATCACTTGTCTTAATAATCTCAGAGTAAAGGGTTGCCCATTTATGACCGAGATAGAGAGGAATTTCTTCTCTCAGACAGTAATGAATCGGTGGAATTCTTTACTGCAGAGGGCTGTGGAGGTTGGGCCATTTAAAGCTGAGATAGATAGATTTTTAATCAGTAAGGGAATCAAGGGTTATGGGGTTAAGGAGGGAAAGTGGAGTTGAGGATTATCACATCAGATCAGTCATGTTCTCATTGAATGGTGGAGCAGAATTGATGGGTTGAATGGCCTACTTCTGCTCTTACGACTTATGGTCCAGGATGATCCTAGAATATTCAATGGTTTTGGAAAGGAGGATCCAATTGTGCTTTATGTGGTCTAACCAGATCAACCAATGAATAGTTAAATCGATTGTCCACCATAGATGTTCAAGTTCCTTGGAGTTAAGTGAGTGAAAATGAGGGCCATACCAAGGAGAATGGCCAGGGTGAGGAAGAGTGATGGTTTTGATGAGGACAATGACACTAAAGGTATGATTGAACAGATCAATGGCTGCCAGGGATAAAAGAGTAGATCCATTGATATCCAGGATAGAAAAAGTACAGCGAAGGTTTACCAGGCTGATTCCTGGGATGGCAGGTCTGTCATATGAGGGGAGATTAAGTTGGCTAGGACTGTATTTACTGGAGTTTAGAAGAGTGAGGGGGGTTCTCATAGAAACTTATAAAATTCTAACAGGGTTAGACAGGGTAGATTCAGAAAGAATGGTGGGGGAGTCGAGAACTAGGGGTCATAGTTTGAAGGTAAGGGGTAAACCTTTTAGGATGAGGTGAGGAGAAATTTCTTCACCCAGAGGATGGTGAATCTGTGGAATTCACTACCACAGACAGTAATTGAGGCCACAACATTGTGTGATTTCAAGAAGAAATTAGATATAGCTCTTGGGACTAAAGAGATCGAGGGATATGGGGGGGGAAGGAGGGATCAGGATATTGAATTTGATGATCAGCCATGATCATAACGAATAGCGGAGCAGACATGAAGGGCTGAATGGCCTACTCCTGCTTCTATTTTCTGTTTCTATATTACTGAACATTTCAGAAAATATTGTTGTTTCACCTAAAAATATGGACAACTAACATAGTGATTGTTTTTAACAGAAATAGAATGGGGGGGAAACTGATATGGGGCAAAAGATAACAGTGGAAATGTAATTGAGAAAATTATTTTGTCTTCTACTTTAAGAAAAACAGATAAACATCCACTTCGACCATAAATTAATTACAACCTGGGATAATAATTATAAATGAATAGGAAAATAAGAAGATGTGCTTCTGTGCAACGCCTGCAACATCACAGTTTACTCTGCACAGCAGGAGTTCACATCAGGAGGTGACTCATTAGTGAATATGTGAAGAATGTAGCTCCCTTAATAACTCGGCTTGAAATTCAGGGACTGACTGCAGCAAACAACAGAGCCACACAGAATAATTTTAACAGCTCGAATGAAGACTATGAACACTGAACGTTCATCATGTGACTTCCAGACTTTACAAACCAATATTAGCAAATCTATCAAAGAAATATAAAGTGGTTCAAGCTACTTATCGTGCGCTGGGAGGGGGAGGGGGGGCTGTTTATAATGACAAATTATTCCTTACTCTGTTGAATGCTAATAATCAGAGAACACGCTAAATGAGGTTGTTTGCAAGGATTATTACTTGCACGCTGCAAGATTTTTTTTCAGACTTTTTAGTTTGATGTATGTTTTTTCGTTGTGGTTGGTAGAGTTCTTTAAATTCCAAGGAAAATAAGACCATAAGACCATAAGACATAGGAGCGGAAGTAAGGCCATTCGGCCCATCGAGTCCACTCCACCATTCAATCATGGTTGATTTCAACTCCATTTACCCGCTCTCTCCCCATAGCCCTTAATTCCTCGAGAAATCAAGAATTTATCAATTTCTGTCTTGAAGACGCTCAACGTCTCGGCCTCCACAGCCCTCTGTGGCAATGAATTCCACAGACCCACCACTCTCTGGCTGAAGAAATTTCTCCTCATCTCTGTTCTAAAGTGACTCCCTTTTATTCTAAGGCTGTGCCCCCGCGTCCTAGTCTCCCCTGTTAATGGAAACAACTTCCCTACGTCCATCCTATCTAAGCCGTTCATTATCTTGTAAGTTTCTGTCAGATCTCCCCTCAACCTCCTAAACTCCAATGAATATAATCCCACGATCCTCAGACGTTCATCGTATGTCAGGCCTACCATTCCTGGGATCATCCGTGTGAATCTCCGCTGGACCCGCTCCAGTGCCAGTATGTCCTTCCTGAGGTGTGGGGCCCAAAATTGCTCACAGTACTCCAAATGGGGCCTAACCAGTGCTTTA
Organism: Mustelus asterias; assembly: GCF_964213995.1. Lineage (NCBI taxonomy): Eukaryota > Metazoa > Chordata > Chondrichthyes > Carcharhiniformes > Triakidae > Mustelus > Mustelus asterias. The sequence continues at coordinate 21,168,437 of NC_135824.1, read as the reverse complement.
TAAAGCCTCAGAAGTACATCCCTGCTTTTGTATTCCAAGCCTCTTGAGATAAATGACAACATTACATTTGCTTTCTTAATTACGGACTCAACCTGCAAGTTTACCTTTAGAGAATCCTGGACTAGGACTCCCAAGTCCCTTTGCACTTTAGCATTATGAATTTTGTCACCGTTTAGAAAATAGTCCATGCCTCTATTCTTTTTTCCAAAGTGTACGACCTCGCACTTGCCCACGTTGAATTTCATCAGCCACTTCTTGGACCACTCTCCTAAACTGTCTAAATCTTTCTGCAGCCTCCCCACCTCCTCAATACTACCTGCCCTTCCACCTATCTTTGTATCATCGGCAAACTTGGCCAGAATGCTCCCAGTCCCGTCATCTAGATCGTTAATATATAAAGAGAACAGCTGTGGCCCCAACACTGGATCCATGGATCCAGTGAATTGATCCACCAGTAAATGGTGGTTGTCTGCAATTTATTTTCAATCTCCACGTTCTGACTTTTAATGACACCAATATCCAACATCACAACAATCAGCACAGTTCAATTGCCTCTTTGCACCTTTTGACTTCTTAAATCGTTGGCCTAGTGGTATTATCGCTGGCCTATTAATCCAGAAACTCAGCTAATGTTCTGGGGACCCGGGTTCTAATCCTGCCACGGCAGACGGTGGAATTTGAATTCAATAAAAGAAATCTGGAATTAAGAATCTACTGATCACCATGAAACCATTGTTGATTGTTGGAAAAACCCATCTGGTTCACTACTGTCCTTTAGGGAAGGAAATCTGCCATCCTTACCCGGTCTGGCCTACATGTGATTCCAGACCCACAGCAATGTGGTTGACTCTCAACTGCCCTCCAAGGGCAACTAGGGATGGGCAATAAATGCTGGCCCAGCCAGCAGCACTCATGTCCCATGAATGAAAAAAAAATTCAAACGAGCTCAGTTTGATTTCTTGATGACCTACCACTGCCAAGTACAGGTTTTGCAAATCTGATTTTGAAGAGATCTCACCTGGATTGTGTTGATATAGAAGAATGATGCAACACAGAAGAAGACTAATTGCCCTATTGCATCTGTTCTCATTCTGTGTAAAAAGCTTTTCAATTATCGTTAATCTTTCTCCATAGACCACACGCACGCAAGCACACACAGACACACACACACACACTCCACCATCTTTTCAAACATCATAACTTTTGTTACAGGAAAATATTTCTCTCCATTCCCTTCACTGTGTTGGATTTATTTTGCCAGCTACCCGCAATCCGTGTCTTCCCCTTGCCAAGGACATTTAGATGTCATACTCAAATGTGAAAAATGCAGTTACATAGAATAGAGGTCATGGAAATTTTAGGGAACCAGACAGTGACTTAGACACCAGCCTTTACTTGGATCCAGGTTAAAATTTGAACTTTGATTTGTGATATAATTTTCTGCAGCTGCTATGGGTGTCATACAAAGTGAGCTTGGGAAGTCTCAGCACAGTGGACCGGCGGACAACACAAAACCCCAGTGCAACAAGAAGAGGTAAAATCACTCGACAGACCTGCTGTTGAAGAAATATGTGAGATGGAGATGCCGACGTCGGACTGGACTGGGCACAGTAAGAAGTCTCACAACACCAGGTTAAAGTCCAACAGGTTTATTTGGAACCATGAGCATTCGGAGCGCTGCTCCTTCATCAGGTGAGTGGAGTGGATGAAGGAGCAGCGCTCCCAAAGCTTGTGATTCCAAATAAACCTGTTGGACTTTAACCTGGTGTTGTACGAAGAAATATAGAGCAGTGCTACAGCAGAACCTGCTCTTCTGAGGTAGTGGATATAACCATCTGAAGAAACTTACTGCTTTGTAGTCCAAACATATAGAGCAGGAACATAGGAATGAAGGCTAGAAGCAGCAGGGAGTGGGGTGTGGGCGACGGTGTGTACAAGTGATTTCCCAAAGTGGCCACGGCAAAGCAGTAACTTGAATTTACACAACAGCTTCGAAAGCTGAGCAACATTCCAAGTTGTTTCGCAATTACATTTGAGAAAAATTGACATCAGACCAGATCAGTAGAGATTGGGAGGCATGAATGACCGGGTGGTTGAAGAGATGGGATTAGGGGGCTTTGTTAAAGGTAGAGAGAGAAGGCAAGAGGCAGAGAGATTTAAGTGGAGAGATCCAAAGAATGATTAAGATGGTTCCCACGCAGATCCATCTAGTTTAAAATACTCATGCAGGTAGCACACCCGAAAAGGGCACCGGCAATCAATGACTTCCATTGGATTGGTACATAGAATAACTACAGTGCAGGAGGAGGCCATTTAGTCCAACGAGCATTGGACAACAACCCCACCCATGCCCTATCCTCTTAACCGTACGTATTTACCCTGCTAATCCCTCTGATACCAAGGGCCAATTTAACATGGCCAACCAATCTAACATATTTGGAGTGTGAGGGGAAACCGGAGCACCCGGAGGAAACCCATGCTGACACAGGGAGAATGTGCAAACTCCACACAGACAGTCACCCAAGTCCAGAATTGAACCCTGGCACTGTGAGGCAGCAGTGCTAACCACTGTGCCACCCTACGATTATGCTTAGCAAAATATTACAATGATGTCTGCAGTAAGGCTGACCAGGGAAATTTCCTACTCTTTCCACAAGCCATCAGGCAAATTGGAAGGAATTACAGGCTGCCATTCAACACTTTTACCCATGTTATGGACACACCTTCCTTGGCCATCAAATCCTGAAGTGGGACTTTAAACTGCAGCTTTTGATTCAGAGGTTGGGACGGTACTGGCTGCATCACAAGAGTTTAAAATGTCACAGAGTCCATTACAACCATGACATGACTTTATGTGGGTCAATATCCAAAGACAAATCTTGGTAATGTCTGCTCAATATGTCCATAAAACAAATTTAATACAGATAACTATCAGCTATATGGTCTGGAGTATCATCAGCTGTGTAGTTCTGGGAATGAGGAGTGAAATCATCCAATGTGATCCATAAAGGTCAAATTTTGAAAACCAGTACAGTGTGTGCTCTTGAAGATCTGAGCTAATATAATGATCTAATACAAATACGTCTGAGAATTTTCAATGATGCATTTATAGAATGATCTTATTATTACATGTTGGTGACCAATGGGCATTTTTGGAGTAGAATTAGTGTACAGGGATTAGTTTACAATTTGCCCCTGTGACACACTGATTAGCACTGCTGCCTCACAGCATCAGGGACCCTAGTTCAATTCCAGCCTTGGGTGATTGTCTGTGTGGAGTTCGCACGTTCTCCCCATGTTTGCGTGGGTTTCGTCCCACAGTCCAAAGATGCGCAGGTTAGGTGGATTGGCTATGCTAAATTGCCCCTTAGACTCCCAAGATTTGTAGGTTAGGGAATTAGCGGGATAAATGCGTGGGATTATGGGACGAGGGCAGGAGTGAGCCTGGGTAAGATGCTCTTTCAGAGAGTTATTGGGCCAAATGGCCTCCTTCTGCTCTGTAGGGATTCTATGATTTTCTGATACAAACTCACCGACAATTGAGCTTTCTATATAGTGTCCCTGACTTATAGAAGGACAAATTAAAACATACTGCAGAGTTCAGGAGGTGAAAACAAGTAGGGGAGGAAAACTCAAACTCTGGCTAAGAGAAACACATTGAGAAGTTATTAAAAAACAGGGAGCAAGTTAGCAAGATGGAGCGATTTAGCAAGGAGAATTGTGGAGGACAGTAGAGTGGCTGAATGGACAATATTGAGATAGAGGAAGAAGGAAACACAGAATCATCCAAAGTGGGTGTATATGAACATTGCTGAGGTAGGGGAGGGCAAGGACTACCAAGGAATTGAGAAGGACAAGATTCTTGGCAGTCAGTTCCTGGGGGCCACGTAGAGTCACAGGAACTTAGAGAGGGCATCGTGGTGGAAAGGACGAGGTTAGCATTGGCCAGAATGGGGATGATGAACACTCCAAATTGTCATTTCTTATATAATCATTCAACATAGAAACTTCAAACACCTATAAAGAAATCCCAATACAGAACTGTTACAGTGCAGAAGGAGGCCATTTGGCCCATCCTGACTCCCCCAGCTCTTGGAATGAACAACTCACTTAGTCCCAGTCTCCCGCCTTCTCCCCCTAACCCTGCACATTCTGGCTATGAAGTGTCATAACAGCGGGAAATCTGGAGCATTCCGCATCGGTCTATCCAGCATGGTCTGGACTGTAATCATCCCAAACTCAATTTTTTTGGGGGGAGAATGGTGAGTTTTGTGCTGATTCTGGGAGGTGCGGAGCCTAAACACACCAATGAGCCTGGCTGCAAACCAGTCGGGAACCGTTTTGGAATGATATTCCGGTCTCACAATGCACTGGGAGACCCTCACCCTCCCCCCACAGACATTGGGATCCCCTCTCCATCAGTAGCATGTTTCCCCACCCCCTCCCTGGCATTGGGGCCCTCCCATTGGATCCCCCTACCTGACCTTTGATTGCCCCTTCGTTCTCCACCCCGGCACGACCACCCCTGCATAGTCCCCTTTGTCAGGAGCCTCCGCTCAGGCCCCATCCCCAGTCCGGCACCACCCTCTTGACACTACCCCCTGGCACACTGGCAGTTCCCAACTGCAAGATGGATCCCCGACCACCCAGGTGCTTCAATGGCCTCTGAGCCCCCATGTGGCCATCGCATCCATCCCTGCGAGTGGAGACCAGTAGTGATTCTTGCTGGTCTTGTGCCGTGCCCGAAGGTTGGAAGATCCCGGGAGCTGGGAGAATTTGGCATCAAACGTGGGTGAGATCATAGAATCCACAGAATCCCTACAGTGCAGAAGGGGGCCATTTGGCCCATCAAGCCTGCACCAACGACAATCCCACCCAGGCCTTATTACTGTGACCCCACATATTTACCCTGCTAATCCCCTGACATTAGGGTCAATTTAGCATGGCCAATCCACCTAACCCGCACATCTTTGGACTGTGGGAGGAAACCCATACAGACCCGAGGAGAACGTGCAAACTCCACACAGACAGTGACCCGAGGCTGGAATCGAACCCGGGTCCCTGGCGCTGTGAGGCAGCAGTGCTAACCACTGTGCCATCGTGCCGCCCACACGGTGAGCATCATTAGAAAGGGACCCGATCACAAATCGTTTGGTGCTGGGCGTGTGGCCGATTTCTAGGCCCGCACGGGATCCGGGATCAGCGAGATCTGTGCCAGCTGCGGCGAGACTGGAAAATCGCTCCCCTCTATCCTTTCAAATAACAGTCTTACTATTGACCGTGTGAGTGTGTGTGTGTGTGTGTGCCTCCCCTAGCTGCGTTACAGCAGGAAATATTGGATCAAAGTCATAATTAAACCTGAATTGTAGAAATGGAAAGAAAAATGCTGGAAAATCTCAGCGGGTCTGACAGCATGTGTCCCCCAGACTGGAAACTCTATTCTCTCTGTCCACAGATGCTGTCAGAGCTGCTGAGATTTTCCAGCATTTTTCTGGTTTGGGTTCCAGCATCTGCAGTAATATATCTTTATATTGTGGAAAAGGACTCCTTCTGTACAGCTGGAATGTGAGGGGGGGGGGGGGGGGAGGCGAATATCCCATTAGAGTTACCCCGTCAGTGGGGAAAGCCCCCCTCCCACCCCGGTTATTGCTGGGCTAAGATATCCAGAGACCATCTCCAGCTCATTAAGCAGGCTGGCTCCATGTTGCCCAACCCTATCGCCACGTTATAGCCAAGGGGAGGATGTCTCCTTGCTGCGAGCGGGGGAACGCGGGGTAATTGACATGAAATTGGATTCCTATCTCACACACACACACACACACACACACAGCGATCCGGGCTGCCTGTCAGAGGCTGCAACTGTCCTGACTGCTGGATGGATGCTGAACCCAGAGGGAAGCGGGCTGTTTATCGGCTGAAAGTGTTGCAATGAGAAGGAGGTGGCGGAGAGACGCGGGGGGAATATGACCAAAGGACAGATCGAAGAATGTAACCTGGTAGGTTTGGTCTTAACTGAGTTTAATCATTTCCTCCTCGGATTGTATCCCAGTGTAAAGGGGGGAACCATTCAGTTTAACCCCACCATGGCCAGCCCTTCTCTCAAACATTTAAAAATGGCAAGTGTTTCAAATTCAAAGGATTTCCTAAAATTCTCCCCTCCCCCCTCCCCTAATTTAGGAGCCAGGAATGGGGCAGGTTTTGTATTGTTCGATGTAGTTGTTCTCTGGGTTGAACTCTCTGCTTCCTCTCCCTCCCCGGCAGGTGATACAGGAATTCAATATTCAGGTGGCACTCTTTAGGGAACTGGTCATCTCCATCGGGAACGGTTCCTGCGACTCTCCGGCCGTCCGCAAGGAGATCAAAACTGCCAGGAGCACCTGCAAAGAGCTGGCCAGAAAATCCGAGCGGGTCTGTGCGCCTCTCTACAGGTAAGTACAGACAGAGCTATAACCCCCAGAGCTATAACCCCCAAGCTACAACCCCTCCCCCCCCCCCCCAGAGTTTTAACCCCCATCCCCTCCAGGGCTTCAACCACCCCCAGGGCTTTAACCCCCCAGAGTTTCAAACCCCCCCCCCCCCCCCCCCCAGCAGAGCAAGGCTTTGCAGCCCGAGCTGCAGCAATTGACAATAAATTGCAAACATTGGCCTGGCTGCAAGGTCCAATATAAGAGGTTTGAAATATCTGGAAAGCTCAATCGAATGGGTGCCTGACTCATGAATCTGGTGCAGTTCAAATAAAAAGTTCACTACATTCTGATCAAACAGAAGGTGAGTCAAGTCGAGCTCCTTGAGCAGTGGGTAGTGATATTAGTCGCTCGAGATATTAATCCAGAGAGCCAGGGTAATGCTCTGGAGACCCAGGTTCGAATCACACCATGGCAGATGGTGAAATTTGAATTCAATAACATTCTGGAATTAAAGTCAAATGAAACCAGTCGATTGTTGTAAAAAAAAAAATCCATCTGGTTCACGAATGTTATTTAGGGAAGGAAATCTGCCGTCCTTACCTGGTCTGGCCTACATGTGACTCCAGAGCCACAGCAATGTGGTTCACTCTCAACTGTCCTCAGGGATGGGTAATAAATGCTGGCCCAGCCAGTGACACCCACTCCCCATGAACGAATTACAATAATAGATGGGGAACATAGACTTCCAGCATTTTAGTAAGGTAAGGATTCAGGTAAGGAATCACTTTGGACTCCCAGATGTTAACCTATGTGCCTCCCTTCCACAGAACTGCCAAGTTTATCCAGCAGTTTCTATTTTTATTTCAGATCTCCGGATCATTTGGTTCTTGTTGGCTGGAGCTTCCTCTGGTGTGAGATTGTTTTTGCTACACTGGTTATCTGGTTCAAGTGGCCAGTTTGACTCCTGGCTCCCAAACACAAGCCAGTGGAATGCGTCATTTCCTTTTAAATCTTTTCTTTTATAGCCCCCCCTATCTCCAACACCCCACCCCAGGAAAAGTTCTTCCTTACTTACATTAGAACAAAATCGTCCCCATGCATGGTGATGTACTGTCACGCTCAGGTATCTTACAATAGATTAGAGTCATAGGGTGGGATTTTCCAGCTGCACTCGCTCCAAGACTGGAAAATCCTGTCTGAGGTCAATGGACCTCTGCATAGTCCTGTCCTGCCCACTACGATTCCCACGGTGGGTGGGATGGGAAAATTCCACCCATACAGTTTTACAGCACAGAAAGAGGTCCTTCGGCCCATCTTGTTCATGCCAGCTATCAAGCACCTATGTATTCTAATCCCATTTTCCAGCACTTGGTCCGTAGCCTTGTATGTTTCAAGCCCTCATATAAATGCTTCTTAAATGTTGTGAGGTTTCCTGCCTCTTCCTCCCCATTCAGACCGTGAGTTCCAGATTCCCACCACCTTCTGGGTGAAAAAGTTTTTCCTCAAATCCCCTCTAAATCTCCTGCCCCTGGATTTGTTCACACAAAAAGTTCACTGAAGTTCCCTCAGGCTAATGGAGAGGTTAAGAGAAGTGTCAGAGCTGTAAAGACATTACTGAAGAAGAATGAGATTTTCACTTAAACATATGAACGGAATGAGCTGGAGCAGGTTTTGACTATTTTGAATGCAGAAATAACTTGTCTAAATTCAACCAAACCAATTCATTGATCTGTGTAGTATTAGTGATTTTAGGATTAATTCTTTAATCCTAATTATTGACCCGAATTGCCTGGTAGCCTCTAGTTCCTACTATAGTAATGTGTTGTTGGGTTGGAGTAGTTTCAATAATTACAGAAAACTGCTAGTTATAAAGATTCATTCGAACATATTTACAGATTTTGGAGAATACTCTTGCAAGCTCCTGACCCTGCTTGCTTTTCTTCTACTTCACTTTAGACAGTCCTAGAGTCTCATATCACATCAGTATTTGGCATTCCCTTCTATGGCATCAGAAAATTACAGATAACCCTTTATGGGACTTAGTCCAACATGCATCATTATACTATCCCCACAAGTCTCTGTTCTGACTTCAACGTTCTCTCACGTCCCTGGAAACCCAATGATTCAGTCTCCTAGTCATTCTAAACATTTCCAAGTTTCAAAGTCTTGATGGAAATATGACCTCTTTATGCTCTCATGGGTAAATGTCATTTATTTTGCTCTCCATGTTTTCTTCTCTCTCCAGCTTCCAGTTTCTTTAAGGTCCTTATATCCTCCAGCACTGATGTGCTTCCTTCACTCATCATCACTCATCAACCAATCCTTGCCCATTCTGCTGTTGTGGGAAAATCACCACTCAGTGTCAGACTTAAAGATTCAACATGCAGTTTATCGGACAAAGCTTTGGGAGAAGCACTGGGCTCTCCGCAGTGCACGCAGTCACCTTCTCAACTTTACAATAGCAGTTGAGCATCTTTTACACATTTTCAAATAATAGACAAGTACGGACATCGGCAGTTAGCACATCGTTATACATAGAGTAGATACATTTATGCTTTCATGTCCCCTATCAACGACTGATCTCGTTATCAATACTCATTGTTTTGGTTCTGCTTTATCTCAAGCTAAGGTGCCTCAAGGTCTGATCTATTTCCTGCAGTAATTTAGACACTAACAGGTTTTAACTCGCTGTGCAATGTTTGTGCCCAAGTCAGCACATCTCAATGTCTTTTCCTAGAGTCCATTTTGTGCCAGGTAACCATCTTGTATCCTTTAATTTTGAATTTACTCCAACAACTCCCACTTTTGGTTAGGATTATGATTTAATAATCCACAGACCAACAACAGCAGCATCGTGGGTCCAGCAATTGATATGCCTGACCCGTAACCAACAGGTCGTGTGTCCACAGGTAGACATCCACCTTCTCGTCCTTTCCTTCATCGTTGTTGTCCTCGGTGTCTTCGGGTGTCCCCATCAGGTATTCTTCTTCGGTGACCACACTGGCCCCTGGCACAATCCGAGTCATCATGACTTTACAGCAGACATTAAGACATCCGACAATTAGGCAACAAACAATTATTATTGCAACGAGAATAATCAGTTCATGCATTAAATAGGACCCCCAGGATCCCCCCAATAACCATTCGAGCCAGCTATTCCCCTTCTTGGGGTCTTGTCTAAAGTCATCGAGCTGCTTTCTTATGTCATTAATGACTTGGGTGATGGTGTAGGATTCATCTGTAACATGCGTTATACATTTGTCTCCTATTATTGTGCATACTCCCCCCTGTTGGGATAACTGATAGTCTACGGCATAGCGGGTCTGCTGTGTGTATAATCTTAATTCAGCCAGTTCTTGGTTGACGGCCTCCAGTGCCTTTGATGTGCTGTTTCCCAGGATGGTTAATCCACAGATAAGATGGTTTCTATTTTTGGCACTAATTACTCCTGCTGCCCCCCGCCAGAGACAGGGTCCCAAGAAACCTGTAGCAGAGTGACAATCCCAGTGTGATTGGGACTTCCCAATCGGCACAGAATTCCTTGCTGATGGCCCGGGTCACTATCTTTCTCCGGATATGCCCCTTTTGAGGGCATGGAACAAAAAGGATCGGGAGGGCGGGTGTTGCCGTCGCAAAGGTGCCGTTGAGGAGGAACACAAATCCCTTCTTGGCCCGGTAGCATTTAATATCCTGGTTATTGGTCTGTACGAACTGTATATACCGCCAATTGCTCGGTTCACTTGACTTTCTGCCCGATCCTACTAATTGGCAAGTGTCAAACGGGTATGTCCATTCGGCTGAGCTGACATGAGTCTCATTACACTGACCACAAATGAGTTGCCTCCCCGCGGTTATGTTCAGGCATCTTTGCCCATTACAGGTACAAGTGAACTGGCTTCTGTTTACCCGACAGTGCTGACGGACACACTGTGTCTGTTCACAGGAAACATTCTTGGGGACCAAGGCATATGCACATCCCCATCCCTGCCCCGAGAAGCAAAGCGGGTAGCTTGCATCATCTGAGCATACTCTTCCTCCCACTCCTTGGAGCCCCCTGCACACAGGATCTGTGGAGTTTATTAGTTCCACACATCTTCCCTGTATACCCTTTTATATTTGCCTGTATGTCCTTTACAGGGTGTGTCCGAGCTATCTGCTGTATATAAGTCATGGGGGGTCCACCCAGGGGTGCCACAAATAGGGCCTCTACAGATTGGGCTAGCGGGTAACACACGGTTCGATTACCGTGTAAATGTACATGAGCCTTGTAGAATAAGTTATCCTCTAGCCCTGTCAATCTTACAATCGCGACAACATAGAGTAATGCAATCATATACGCGATCTTAGACATGTTCGCACCAGGCAAGTATCAATCTTATTACTTTATGTTAACAACTTTCCAAAGGCTGCATTGCCAACCCGAACGCGTCAGTTAATCTTGCTTGTAGTCATCACCTGTTTTGGGGAAAGCACTCTGGTCACTTTAATATCACTCATTCGTTTCTTTGTATAATTTCAGCTGGGTCCAATGTTTCCATGCACCTTTTCCCCTTATGTCCAGACAGGCACAGGTATCTCCACTAATTATGACCTCATATGGCCCATTCCATTTTGGTGCAAACCCTGGTTTTTCAGATAATGTTTTTCCCAAGACGCGGCTTCCCGCTGTTGGGACGTCAGGGAGCATTTCAAGCTCTCTCTGTGCGTCTCTTTCTTCCTGATTATCCTTTACTAATTTACACATCCCTTTTAGTTGGGCGTTTAGTTCCAAAACATATTGTTTAATTTTGTCTTTTAGTGGACCTACATCAGCCCCACCTGTTATGATGCTTTCTGGTAATTGCATCGCCCTTCCTGTCATTAGTTCATAAGGGGTTAATCCGGTTGTCCGGTTTGTCGTGGCTCTTAACCTCATTAATATAGTAGGTGATACTACTGTCCATCTTTTTCCTGACGTTTGCATGGCCTTGGCCAGGACATTCTTAAGGGTTCTGTTCATGTGTTCCACCATTCCAGAACTCTGCGGGTGGTAAGGGATGTGGAATTTTTGTTTTATTCCCATCAGTTGGCACACTGTTTTTACCACCTTTCCGGTGGTGTGTCCCTTGATCCGAATCAATTTGTGTGGGTATTCCCCATCTGGGGATTACCTCCTCAGCCAATGTTCTAGCCACCGTGGTAGCAGTACAATTTTTAGTAGGGAACGCTTCTACCCACCTCGCAAACTGGTCTATAATAACCAAACAATAGGTTTTGCCGTGGGATTGTGTTAGTGGCCCTGTGAAATCTATTTGCAGATGTCTCTTCCCATTTCTTTCCACCACCATTCTTTTCCTATATTAGTTGCCATGGCCTCTCTTCCCGCATGTGAGAGTCCATGGTGTAGTTCCAAGAGGGTGTTTTGTATGCACTCCAGTGCCATTACCTTGTCATTTCATCTCCAAACGTTATCAGTCCCTCTGCTCGCTCCCTGTGCCTCCCACTTCCCCTTTTCCTCTTTCGAGGTATCCTCGTGTAAGTCCCGAATATCTATTTTGTCTCCTGTCTGGCCCGTTACCGCTATTGGCAGCTCGCCAACTGCCTCCTGCTTTGATGCTAATTGCACTGCTCTATCTGCGGCTTGGTTCCCTTTGTAATTTACCCAATCTGGGTTGTCCCTTTCTGGTTCCTTCTGATGCGCTTTGATTTTTATTACTGCCGCTTCTCGGGGTTTCTCACTGGCTTTTAGTACTGCCTCGATCCTTTGTTGGTGTTTAATAGGAATTCCTCCCGTGGTTACAAACCCCCTTCTACCCCATGCCGTCATATAATCGTGTATTACCCCGAATGTGTACCTACTATCGGTATATATGTTTACCGTCTTTCCTTCAGACAATTCTAGTGCCTTTGTGAGTGCCACTAGTTCCGCCACCTGCGCGGATAGACCTCCGTCAATTCTTTCTGACTTTACCGTTTCCAATTTGTCATTTACTACTGCCCACCCTGTCCGGGGTGATCCTTCCACATATTTACATGAGCCATCTACAAAAAGGGTCTCCTCAGCTGTTGCTAAAGGTACATCCTTTACCCTACCTTCCTCTACATCCGTATCTACGTCTCCACAGTTATGTGGTTCTCCTGTATCCAAAATTCTTTCTGCTGGGTTATCTCCTGTATCCCTTACTATTATAACTGATTTGCTGGGAGGTAGGGGGACGGCTTCCCATTTAGCCCTTCTTATGTTCGAGACGGACCTTAACTTTCATGTATTTAGCATTTCCACCAAGGTGTGTTTAGTGTGGTGGATTATATTTCCTGTCATTATTATCGGTTCGCTAACCTTTACGGCCCAGACGGCGCAATCGAAGGCGGCTCTGCACCTTGGCAGTCCAGTAACTACCGGCCCTTCTGCTGTTGAGTAGTAACTTATGGGTCTCCGTTTATCGCCATGCTCTTGCGTTACTACTGCAGAGTAGAACCCCCCTTCATTATTACAGTGTATGTGGAAATCTTTATTGGAATCTGGTAGTCCGAGTCCGGGGGCTGATATCAGTTCTGCCTTTAATTTATTATAGGCCTCTTCTTGTTCAGGTCCCCATTCTACGGGGTTTAAAGCTGGCTTTCCCCCTTTAACTAGTCTCTGTATAGGCTCTGCCAATTTTGCGAATTCCGGGATAAAACTTTGGCTATAGTTAAACAGTCCCAGCACCTTCCTGACTCCCCTTACGGTGACTGGCCGCGGCATTTGTTGTACCGCCTTCTTTCGGTCTGTTGGCATTTCTTTAAGCCCTTGTGATATTAAATGTCCTAGGTACAGGACTTGTGCTTTCCCGATTTGTGCCTTTTTGGGGCTCACCTTTAACCCTGCGGTTTTCAGTTCATTCAACACTAGGTATAGTGCTCCCTGATGTCCTGACTTAGATTCTGAAGCTATTAATATATCATCCACGTATTGTAGAATCGTGCTACCCTCTGGTAGTTCTACCCTGTTCAGGATGTCACTCATTTCTCGATGGAAGATAGCGGGGCTATTGTGGAATCCCTGCGTTAGGCGAGTCCAAGTGTACTGTTTGTCTCCCACTGTAAATGCGAATTTGTCTTGGGATTCGGGATCCAAGGGTAGGGGCCAGGATCCATTCGCTATATCCAATACAGTAAAGATTTTATGCTCCGGTGACAATCCATTCAGGATTGTCGAGGGGCTTGCTACAATGGGGTGTAATTTGGACGTGACTTTATTGAGGGCAGTGTAGTCTATTGTGAGTCTGTAACTTCCGTCGGGTTTGCTCACTGGCCAGGTGGGGGAGTTAGTGGTGCTCGTAGTTTCCCTCAGGATTCCTTTCTCCACTAACCCTTTAACTATCTCTACTACGGCTACCTTTGCTTCCGGTTTTATCAGGTACTGTCGGTGGGGCTTATGCTCCAGTCCGGGCACCTTTATCGGGTCAGTTTTGGTTAGGCCAGTGTCTAATTTCATTTCGGCCCATACTCCGGGGACGGAGGCACAGATGGCTCCAAACCCCTCTGTTTCTAGTCGCCAATCTCTGGTGGTGGCTGTGGCCACCTTGATAGTCTCGAGATGACTCGTGAGTTTTCCCATTCCGGTTTTCCGGCCGTCCCGTTTTGGCCAGATTAATTCTCCCTTCCCACAGTCAATCAAAATTTCATACTCCTTCATTAAATCATTTCCCATTATTGTACCCTGTTTTAAACAGGGCGAAGGGTGCCTGTTGGGCATCTATTTCTGCTGTTAGGGCTACTGCGTGTGTCCAACGTCCCCCACTGTAGTCTTGTGCTGGGGGACTGGCGGGCCCTCCGGCTACCTGCCTCCATTTATCCGCTGGACATGCGGCCCTGACCAGTTGGTGTATATCCCTTAGGTGCAGTTGGTGTCCTACCCAAACTGTATCTAATTCTTCCCAAAATTTAGTGTTTGCGCTTCTAGGTTGTAGTTTTCCCAGGGAGGCCATTATCTGTTGTCTTTCACCCGGGGTAAATGGTTTGTAATTTGCTTTTGGTTGCGCGTCTGTTCCCCCTCGGGTTACTGATGCCAAGTTTTTGTCGGCGCTTGCCCTTCCTCTGGAGGGGCGGTTGGTCCCTGTTGTATGGACTCTTAAGGGGGCAGAGGAACAGCTTCCCCTCCCCATTGATTCTCCTCTAATACTCGATTCTTTTTCTCCAATTCCCTTACTCAGGATTCTAAATTTCTAATCTTTTCCTTATCCTTGTTCCACTTTTTAGTGGAGGCGACTACTTGTTCAATTAGTCCAGCTAATTGACGTACTAATAATACCCCTGCCTTTTTTGTTTTGTCTCTCTTTTCCCCATCTACACACTTTCTCTGTTGTTCTAAGGTCTGAGAAACAGCCCAGCCATCCCTTTGCATCTTCTTAATTAACGCGTGTCTGTCTGTCATATATTTATCAATGAGAGAACCCGCAGGTCCCCACTTAGTTTCTCTATTTGCCATCTCACAGACTTCTACACCCCCGGCCACGATTACCTCCTTAGCAACGTGTTTTCTCCACCGTTAGGTTTTCTATTTATACTCACGGCCACGATTACCTCCTCGGCAACGTGTTTCCTCCACCGGAGTCCAGCTCTAGGTCAGAGTGATCAGCTCTTTACCGCACCGCTTTACAACGTGACAGACAAGTACACAAACTACACAAACTTTCATGCAACAGGTGGCAAACTCTGCGTTTGTTCACCACTACAGAGTTTGATGCTAAATGACCTTTGTCACTTGTGCCTCACAATCCTAAGTGCCCTTGTGCCTCCACGCCCACTTCAGGCTCCTCACCTTCGCGTGGGGGATTTCCCCTCTTAACAACCGGCCTAAGGCTGCACGTTTGAGACAGGTACTTCCTTGTCCTTAGTCGATCAGCACAAGTAACAATCAATACTTATTTCTATCCGATAGTACCATAAATTCCCCTAATTTCCACCCATTTCCAACTGCATTGTTGGCTCGGTCTGACTCCCACAGATTCAATAATCTCTACTCCAGTTCGCCGATCGAGGCCAACCGATCAACTCACCAGCAGTGAGATCCTGCCGACTACGCCAATTTGTTGTGGGAAAATCACCACTCGGGGTCAGACTTAAAGATTCAACACGCAGTTTATCAGACCAAGCTTTGGGAGAAGTGCTGGGCTCTCCGCAGTGCACGCAGTCAGCTTCTCAACTTTACAATGGCAGTTGAACATCTTTTATACATTTTCAAATAATAGACAAGTACAGACATTAGCCATTAGCACATTGTTATACATAGAGTAGATACATTTATGCATTTATGTCCCCCATCAACGACTGATCTCATTATCAAAACTCATTGTTTTGGTTTTGCTTTATCTCAAGCTAAGGTGCCTCAAGGTCTGATCTATTTCCCGCAGTAGTTTAGACACTAACAGGTTTTAAGTCGCTGTGCAATGTCTGTGCCCAAGTCAGCATATCTCAATGTCTTTTCCCAGAGTCTATTTTGTGCCAGGTAACCATGTTGTATCCTTTAATTTTGAGTTTACTCCAACATTGCTGTTGGTGCTTTTTTTATTCATTCATGGGACATGGCGTCATTGGCTGGGCCAGCACTTATTGCCCATCCCTACTTGGCCTTGAACTGAGCGGCTTGCTCAGCTACTTCAGAGGGCAGTTAAGAGTCAATCACATTGCTGTGGCTCTGGAGTCACATGTAGGCCAGACTGGGCAAGGACGGCAAATTTCCTTCCCTAAAGGACATTAGTGAACCAGATGGGTTTTTCCGACAATCAGTAGATTCTCAATTCCAGATTTTTATTGAATTCAAATTTCATCAGCTGCCTTGGTTGGATTCGAACCAGAGTCCCCAGAGCATTACCCTGGGTCTCTGGATTACTAGTCCAGCGACAATACCACTGCGGCACTGCCTCCTCCTCTGGATGCTGTTGAATAAAACTTGAACCAGTAAATGCTTCAGAATCACCTGCTTTGCTGTCTTCTTTCATTTCTGATGATTGCGAGCTCTCTGACCTCTGTTTTCCACTCTGTTGCTCAATTTGCAGTCAAAGCTCTTCTTCCTGTTCAGTCTGAACCACATAGGATCTGGAGGTGTGGGGAACTCTCCACTATTTCTCCAAGTCTTGCATGATCTCAGATCCAAACCTATTCTCCCTGTCAAAGATCTGATAATAGGAGGCACGGTAGCACAGTGGTTACCACTGCTGCCTCACAGGGCCAGGGACCTGGGTTTGATTCCTGGCTTGGGTCACTGTTTGTGTGGAGGTTACACATTCTCCCTGTGTCTGCGTGAGTTTCCTCCGGGTGCTCCGGTTTCCTCCCACAGTCCGGAAGACGTGCTGGTTATGTGCATTGGCCATGCTAAATTGACCCTTAGTGTAGCCAAACAGGCGCTGGAGTGTGGCGACTAGGGGACTTTCACAGTAACTTCATTGTAGTGTTAATGTAAGCCTACTGGTGACACTGATAAATAAATTTAAAGATATCACAATGTCAGAAACCCGATGGATCGCAAGCATTTCTTTCAATGATATTATCACTGCTTCCGATGTGTGACCATGTTACTGTCTCACTTTAATTCACTTCGAGTAGGTGAACATTTTCCCTTTAATGCGCAACTAACTCCAATCCTAGGCAAGCCCACGGCCTTGTAGGAAAAGAGAATGACATTAGTGGTTCTTTTGACTCCCATGCGAATTGTACATGTGACACATCTGGATATCATTTCTTACAGTGGCTTCAAGAGACTTGGCCACCAAACCGAATACCATACTTTGGTTCTGCCCTTGGAAATACCCAAAAGTCCTTGATGTACAGGTTGTAAGATTTCAAGTCTCCACCCTCTTCGTTTACAGTTCTATCAGTGAATACCAGTAAATCATCAGTCACTGTCAGATGTGCTTTCTGCTCACAGTACGATCTCAAGATAGGACGACGTGTCCTATGTGTCTAATACAAAATTCTCTGACCTGCTTACATTCCCTTATCTGATTTTTGAGCCTCTTTTGATTTCACTGAATCTTTGTGCGGTTGCTGGCCATGTAGGGACTGTCATTGTGACAAGCTGCTGGATTTCTCCCGCAAATTCAATATTGCATTTTTCTAGATCTTCTGTTTCAATAGGCCTCTGGATTACTAGTCCAGTGATACTACCACTACCTCTCCCGTTACCATTGGCACTGCGTGTCTTTGGGACAATTCCTGTACCCGTGCCTTTCAAAACCTCACCCACAAACGTTAGTTTGGGCTGCCGCCATTAATTGCTTTTCATGTCCCGTGTCTCTCCTTCTCTCCAGTTTTTATGTCTGTATCTGCTACTTTGGGATTTGAGCTGAATCTCTCTCTCTCTCGCTCTCTTCTGACCAATCAATTTTGCCTCCCGATCACTGCTTGCCGACTGAATTGAATCGCCTTCGCCAGTGTCAAGTCTTCTCAGGACTGCAGAATCTCACACTGAAACTCAACTGGTTGACGGGAATTCTGAAAACTGACCTCGGGCGGCCGAGTGGGGTTTTGTATCCAGTCCCTCCCTGGGCCCTTCCTTGGACAAGCCTGATCTAACATACTCCATTGTACTATAATTATAAGTAACCTTGCTACAAGTCATATCAGAAGCAATCTCTAAAGACCAATCGAGAATCGTACAGCGCAGAAGAGGCTCTTTGGCCCATCGAGTCTGCACCAACACATTAGAAACACCTGAACTCCCACCTAATCCCATCTGCCAGCACTTGGCCCATAGCCCTGAATGTTATGATGTGCCAAGTGCTCATCATAAGTTCATAAGATATAGGAGCAGCATTAGGCCATTCGGCCCATCGAGTCCACTCTGCCATTCGATCATGGCTGATATGCTCCTCATCCCCATTTTCCTGCCTTCTCCCCATAACCCTTCAACCCATTACCAATTAAAAATCTGTCTAACTCCTCCTTAAATTTACTCATTGTCCCAGCAACCACCGCACTTTGGGGTAGCAAATTCCACAGATTCACAACTCTTTGGGAGAAGTAGTTTCTCCTCAACTCTGTTTTGAATTTGCTACCCCTTATCCTAAGGGGTGTACTTCCACAAGAGGAAACATCCGCACCACATCTACTTCATTCATACCTTTTATCATCTTGTATACCTTAATTTGATCTTCCCTCATTCTTCTAAATTCCAGAGAGTATCGGCCTAAACTGTTCAATCTCTCTTCATATGACAAACCCCTCATCTCTGGAATCAATCCAGTGAACCTCCTCTGAACTGCCTCCAATGCTACTACATCTTTCCTCAAAAAAAAGGGACTAATAGGGGCGGCACGGTGGCACAGTGGTTAGCACTGCTGCCTCACTGTGCCAGGGACCCAGGTTCGATCCCTAGTTTGGGTCACTGTCTGTGTGGAGTTTGCACATTCTCCCCATGTCTGCGTGGGTTTCCTCTGGGTGCTCCAGTTTCCTCCCACAGTCCAAAGATGTGCGGGTTAGGTGGATTGGCCATGCTAAATTGCCCCTTAGTGTCAGGGGGACTAGCTAGGGTAAATGCATGGCGTTATGGGGATAGGGCCTGGGTGGGATTGTGGTTGTTGCAGACTTGACGGGCCGAATGGCCACCATCTGCACTGTAGAATTCTATGATTCAAAACTGTGCACAATACTCCAGGTGCAGTCTCACCCATGCCTTTTATAGTTGCAACAATACTTCCTTACCTTTATATTATATTCCTTTAGCTATAATTGTCAACATTCCATTTGCTTTCTTCATTATCTGCTGTACCTGCATGCTAGTTTTCTGTGACTCATGAATGATACTTTTTAAAGGATGTGAGGCAACTCGCTTCTACCACCCTCCCAGGCAGTGCATTCCAGACCATCACCACCCTCTGGGTAAAAAGGTTTTTCTTCACAATCCCCCTGATTCATCCCCCCCATTCTGTACTGCTGGACTTCAATTCTAATGTTCTACAAGCTCATGGAACACAGACATTTTATTGTGGTCAATTAAGCAGCAATAGTATCTCCTGATCATGATCAGCCACGATCAAAATGAATGGCGGAGCAGGCTCGAAGGGCTGAATGGCCTCCTCCTGTTCCCATGTTTCTAAAGGGCATTGAAAAGTGTGACTGGTATGCAGTTTTGGTAAATGTAAGAGATAAATTTGTATTGACGTAGCACCTGTCACATCCTCAAGATGTTTCAAAATGCTTTACGGCCAATGAAGTACTCTTCGTTTGTAGCCCCTGAACTGTTGCTCAAGGTCCCACAAGCAGCAAATGAGATGGATGACGAGATAGTGTATATTGTTGACATTGGGTGATTGAAATGCAGAAAGTGCCCAGATTCTTGGTTATTGACATCGAGATGAAGTCATTTGAGGTGAGTGTCTAGACTTTAACAAAGAGGACTGTTTAGGCTGATTAATAAAAGTATAATACCTGACAGCAGCTCAATAAAATGCTGGAAAGAAAAATAGTGGAGTGACAGAATCAATAGGACAAACCTGCACAGTTTAGAAAGGAATTTTGACTCCAGCAATGTTATACAATTATTTGTTAGCATTGTCAAATGCAACCAACAAAAAAAAAACAGACATTGGACTAGAATAACTTTACCACTGGATTCTCTGCTACACCACCTGGCCCCTGACACTCCTAACCAGCTTGCGATCTGCATAAAAGCAAAATACTGTGGATGCTGGAAATCTGAAATAAAAACAGAAGAATATTGCGAACGTTTAGGATTTAAGTTTCAGGCTGAAGGTCTTTCAAACTGAGGAAAGGCCATCGATCTGATATGTTAACTCTCCTTCTCTCTCCAGAAATGCTAACTGGTCATCGGGTCACTGTCTGTGTGGAGTTTGCACATTCTCCTCGTGTCTGCGTGGGTTTCCTCCGGGTGCTCCGGTTTCCCCCACAGTCCAAAGATGTGCGGGTTAGGTTGATTGGCCAGGTTAAAAAAATTGCCCCATAGAGTCCTGGGACGTGTAGGTTAGAGGGATTAGCGGGTAAAATATGTGGGGGTAGGGCCTGGGTGGGATTGTGGTCGGTGCAGACTCGATGGGCCGAATGGCCTCCTTCTGCACTGTAGGGTTTCTATGATTTCTATGATATGATGATCTGGATGATGGTTAGCTTGCACTGCTTAAGAAAGAAACGTTGCTGAATTATAGAATCCCTACAGCGATGAAGAAGGCCATTCGGCCCATCGAGTCTGCACCGTCTCTCCGACAGAGCATCCCACCCAGGCCCACCCCACCCTATCCCCATAACCCTGTGTATTAACCCTGCTAATTCCCCCTAACCTACACATCTTGGGACATTAAGGGGCAACTTTGGCATGGCCGATGCACCTAACTTGCACATCTTTGGACTGTGGGAGGAAACCGGAGCACCTGGAGGAAACCCACGCAGTTATTGTGAGAATGTGCAAACTCCACACAAACAGCCACCCAAGGTTGGAATTGAACCTGGGTCCCTGGCGCTGTGGGGTAGCAACACTAACCACCGTGCCACCGCCCACTGTGCTGAAGTATTTCCTATCCTGCTGGTAACATCTCTGCAGTCATGACAGGGGCAAATCGCTGCAACAGTGTTCACCTCTTCACACTAGAGATCACATAAGAACTAGGAGCAGGAGTAGGCCCTCAAGCCTGCTCCGTCATTCAATAAGATCATGGCTAATCTTTTTGCGGACTCAGCTCCACTTACCCTCCCCCTCACCATAACTCTTAATTCCTTTACTGTTTAAAAAATTATCTATCCTTGCCTTAAAAACACTCAGTGAAGTAGCCTCAACTGCATCACTGAGCAGGGATTCCACTAATTCACAACTCTTTGGGTGAAGAAGCTCCTCCTGAAACGCTGAAACCTCCATCGGTAAATATCAGGTTATCCTGCAATTTCATTGTCACGGAGCACGATAAACAAGACCCGAAACTGATGCATTTCTTTCCTACACCGTATCTATATGTTGGGGGTAGGGGGAGGTTAGATTAGATAGTTGAGGTGCGGTTCAGAATGACACCAGCAGTGTGGGTTCGATTCCCGTTCTGGCCGAGGTAGACTTGGGTCTTGCCTGAGAGACGAAGGTAATGGCAAAAATTGGCTCAGGATGTGGCATCAGCAGATAGTGATCCTAAGCCGTGCCTTTGAGCAAAGCAAAGCAAAGCACACATACCATACATTTATATGTTTCTTCCCAAGCTTATTCTGAAGAGGGCAGTACTTAGTCTGGTTTCTGGGCAGAAGGAACAGTTGTTTGGTGCTTTTGTTAGTAATAATTCCTATGTTCTAGTTTAGGTTAAAAATCCAAATGTCCTCTCTCTAATTCCAGGGCCTGTGTGCTATTGCACCCAAACGCATAATCATTCGGGGAAGTGGTGGAGTAGTGGTATTGTCACTGGACTAGTAATCTAGAGACACAGGATAAGCTCTGGGGACCATTGGTTCAAATCCCACCACAGCAGCTGGTGAAATTAGAATTTAATAAAAAATCTGGAAAAGTCCAATGATCAAAAAACCATTGTAATAATCCAGCTGGTTCACAAATGCCCCTTAGAGTGCTTACCTGGTCTCCAGATCCTCTGAAATGGCACACCAAGCCACTCAGTCGAGGGACAACCAGGGAAGGGCAACAAATGCTGACATCCCATTACAGTGACAACCACATAGCACCATAGAATTCCTACAATGCAGAAGGTGGCGGTCGAGTCTGCATTGACTCTTCGAAAGAGTATTTTACCTAGGCCTGCATAACTCCACGCATTTCCCAGGGCTAATCTAGCTAACCTACACATCTTTTGGACACTAAGGGGCAATTTGGCATGGCTAATCCACCTAACCTGCGCATCTTTGGAGTGTGGGAGGAAACCGGAGCACCCGGAGGAAACCCACGCAGACAGGGGGAGAATGTGCAAAATCAACACAGTCGCCCAAAGCCAAAATTGAACCCGGGTCCCTGGCGCTGTGAGGCAGCAGCGCTAACCACTGTGCCACCGTACGAATGAATATTAAAAAATAAAGAGGGTAATGGGTCTTTCTTTGGAATACGAGTTATTATTTCTCTTCTGATCTAAAACTGATATCCTCCCCAGCCAGTCGCATCACAATGTGCTTCAATTTGGATTTGACTATCTCTCTGAAGATGCACGCTATGCACTCTCAAAGCTAGCCAGAGGCTAAAAAGACTCATACCTTTTTGAGCACTGTTAGTTGAAACACTGTTTGCAACATGCTGTTACTTCAGGAGTGAGATCTTCAGGAAATGAAGTGAAAACTTGTTTAAAAAGTAAATAAATTAGCATGAATAATTTTAAATTTGGAAATTATCCTTTTAAAAATTAGGACATGTTATTTCAATAAAATACCAAGTAGAAATAAATATTTTTAGTATATAAAAACTTACAATTATAACATTTATCATGTAGCAACCCTATTTTGATACAAAATATGACTGAAAATACATTTTGTCTCGATTCATAGGTGGACACTGGAACGTAAAGTAGATGTTGTTTTTGCTGAGAAGAATTATTGTGCCTTCAGAAACTGGAAACTGCACATACTGTACAATGCCAGTTATTTTAGCTGGTCGGATATGCTGAATAGCTAATTGTAGAGAGAAGGCCTGTAATGCCAAAGGGATATTGTAAACAAAGAACTGTTATAAGGATTTGCTGAGGTGTTAACTTGTTAATTAGCTAACATGTTAGAATATGAAGAGGTAGAAAACAAGACAAAGGAATAAATTTCGCTGAGATGTGACGGTATGTTCTTGTCCCAATGGTGTTACAATGAAAGCAAACAAAACCAACAATATTAAAGCCGCATCTTCCAGATACACTATAAAGTAGTGTGGAAAATGATACTACTTTCTAAACAAGCCCAAAATATTTCCTTTTAAATCATTGCATATACATAAAATATATATTTATAATTTACGGGGATAGGGCAGGAGGTGGTGGGCCTGGGTATGCTGCTGTTTCGGAGAGTCAGTTCAGACTTGATGGGCTGAATGACCTCCTTCGGCACTGTAGGTAGGATTTTATGGAAAGAATGGGCGGGATTTTCTGGCCGCACTAGCCCCAATGTTGGAAAATCCCACCCGAGGTCAACAGACTTTTGCATGGTCCATGTCCTGCCCGCTCGTGGCGAGTGAGACGGGAAAATTCCATCCCATGTCTCTGAGCACTCGCAAGTAACATTCACACCATGGAAGTTCCAGGCAATGACCAGCTCCAACAAGGGAGAATCTAACCATCTCCCCTTAGCAATCAATGGCATTACCATCACTGAATCCCCCATTATCAACATCCTGGGGGCTACCACAGAAACTGAACTGGACCAGCCATATAAATACTATTGCTGCAAGAGACTGGGAATTCTGAGGCAGGTAACGCCGGATTGTAATGGAATGCTCTCCACTTGCTTGGATGGGTGCAGCTCCAACAACACTCAAGAAACCTGATACTATCCAGGACAAACAGCCCGCTTGATTGGCTGCCCATCCATCACCTTGAACATTCATCCCCTCCAACACTGACGTGTAGTGGCAGCAGTGTGTACCATCTACAAGATGTCCTCCCACAACTCATCGAGATTCCTTCAATAGCATCTTCCAAACCTGTGACCTCTACCACCTGGAAGGGCAAGGGCCTTAAAATAGCACCACCTGCTGGTTCCTCTCCAAGTCGCACACCATCCTGACTTGGAACTATATCGCCATTTCTTCATTGCCGCACTGAATGTTCCTACAACATATGGACTGCAGCGGTTCAAGAAAGCGGCTCGCCACTACCTTTCGCATAAATGCTGGTCTAGCTGCGGTGCCCGCATCCCATGAACAAATAAAAAAAAGCTTTGCAAGGTGGGTGAATAAACAGAGCAGCAGCTAGTGGAATGGGATCCACAGGTCAATGAGATGGGTACTGTGGAGCCAGTCAATTCCTCAAAACAGACATTCTTAAACTATGCTCTAATGGATCAATGCCAGGTCAGTTTTAAACACATGTTAACCTTTCCTTTTACAATTGCAAGACTTGGGGCGCAATTTTCCAGCTTGGGTATGGCAGCGAGCCGGGAAATATCAGTGGGGTGGCAGTAGCAGGAATCGCAACTGCCATCCAGCTGATCGCAACTTTCCCAGGCCCCTTTTTTCCAATATCATCAGCCTCACACTGGAAATCAGCAGAAGGGAGACTGATTACCATGGAAATGTCAATTACCATATATCATTAGCAAGGACAGTATTGTCCAGGTTAGCTATTGTCTCCCCCCACCATCCCCCTGGGAGAGTTCCCACCAGTGGATATTAAAGCTAGTCCCCGTCAACAGGGACCAGGTGTGATCACCTCGCTGGTGGGGACAGAGGCCATTGAGGCCCCCGGGAGGTTGAGGGCATAGGTGTGCCCCTTGGGAAGTGCCAGCCAGGCACCCTGGCACTGCCCACTGGGCACCGGACAGTGCCAAGGGGGGGGGGGTGAGGCCTGAGGGGGTGGGGCCTAGTGGGGGATGGGACCGCTGCGCACTCTGTATTAGGGATTGGTGGAGGTGGGAGGGGGAAGGGCAATCGGGAGGCCGGCAATGGAGGGGGAAAGGGGGCAGTACACATGCACCAATATCCATAGTGACAGATCGGCGATCTGGTGGCATGAGGTCCCGGCCTGCAGCCCCCCCCCACCTCCCCCCTCAAACGGCGTGACTCCCCTGACAGACTCTGTAAAGCACAGAGAGCCAGAAATCCATCCCAGTAAGTACGCCCAAAAAATGTGCGCTTGTGCACTTATATTTCTTTTGGGAAAATCGCCCCCATGATTTTGCTCATAATCCTGGACTAATCTCAAACAGGAATAAGGGAAATCATTGCCCAGGATCGAATTTGTTACTGCTGTGTCTCAAGTTCTATATTTCAACAATGTATCAACAATGAACTGCAACAAATCTGCAAAATACGCCACAAATCAGCTGACCCAAAAAGGACACTAAACCTTGAAATTGAAACTATGTAGGATAAAGTAATTGTGGATAGTTAAAGACACATGTCCTAATCCATCTTCCCATGTCTCTTGCGCTTTCTCACATTTAAACCATGTAAAAAAATGATCAGAAGCAATAGATTTTATCCACCGGGTAAAACATAAAACAATGGCATTGTCTTCCAAATGATCCAGAAACCAAATTAATATATTGATGTGTTTGGCATTTAAAAAAATCTAAAATACACAGGGGCAACTTTCAACTGCTGGCCATCTGAGTTCTGCCTATAAAACAGGAAAATGAGCAAGAAAAAAAAGTTGATGCTTTAGTTTAGGCCGATCCGATTCAATTTTTAGGTTGCCCATTAAATGGCACCTGCCTAAAATAGGCAGGACTGTTTACAAAGAACAGTACAGCACAGGAACAGGCCCTTCGACCCTCTAGGCTTGCAAGATCACGTTTACCTATCGAAACCAACCGTTTATATCCCCCTATTCCCTGCCTGTTCATGTGTCTATCGAGATAAGTCTTAAATGTGGCTAACGTAACTGCCTCAACCATCTCACTTGGAAATGCATTCCAGGCCCCCACCACCGTCTGTGTGAAACAAACTTCCCCCGCACATCTCCACTGAACCATTACCCCCTTATCTTGAACTTGTGCCCTCTTGTAATCGTCATTTCTGCCCTGGGAAAAAGCTTCCAACTATCTATACCTCTCATAATTTTATAAACTTCTATCACGTCGCCCCCTCAGCCTCCATCTTTCCAGGGAGAGCAGTCCCAGTTTATTCAATCTCTCCTCATACCAGGCAACATCCTGATTTACGTATTCAGATCAAGGACTCATGCTGGTTACGGGACTCAGATTGTAATTTACGGGTCCAAATGGATAAAGCTTTAATCTGCTCCTCCCAGCACCACAGAAATCCTTCAACATTTTGCTGGCCAATTTTGTAACCCCCCCTCATCCCCCTCCCCACAACTGGCCTCACCTGTTGGCTTGATCCATGCAATAGTCAATTTTTATCCTACCAAAATAAATAAGCTTCTCCTATTTAATGGATATGGTGGTTTAATATTGTCTCCGGTACTAGTAATCCACAGACCCAGCACAATGCCCTGGGACCCGAGTACCCAGGTTCAAATAACATCATTGTAGGTAGTGAAATTTGAATTCATAGCATCCCTACAGTACAGGAGGAGACCATTCAGCCCATTGAGTCTGCACCTACTCTCTGACAGAGCATCCCATCCAGGCCCGATCACTGGAACCCCACATATTAACCCCACTAATCCCCCTAACCTACACATCTGGAGACACTAAGGAATAGTTTAGCACGGCCAATCCACCTAACCTGCACATCTTGGGACTGTGGGAGGAAACTGGAGCACCCAGAGGAAACTCACGCAGACGCGGGGAGAATGTGGAGTTTGCAGTCACCCAAAGCCAAAATTGAACCCGGGTTCCTGGCGCTGTGAGGCAGCAGTGCTGACCACTGTGCCACCATGCCGCCAACAAAAACCTGGAATTACAAGTCTAATGATGACCAAATAGGCATTGTGGATTGTTGTAAAAATTTATCTGGTTCACTAATGCTCCTTCAGGGAATGAAATCTGCCATCCTCACCAAGCTTGGCCTCCATGGCCTTCATTTACCATCCTCTGAAATGGCCTCAGAAGCTACCTCAGCTGGGGGCAATTTGGGTAGGGCAATAAATGCTAGCCTAGCAACAATGCCCACATCCCATGAATAAGTTTCTTTAAAAATGCCCATGGTTCATCACCTTGATCCCATGGAGACCAAATCTCGATGGCTGCAGCCACTTGTGATCAAGGCATTGGACAAATGTCACAGACTCAAATGCTCCCTTTTCATCCATTTTGGGTGCGCAATGATCATCCCCCCCCCCCCCCCCTAACATTCTGCGCCGCAGCTGCCTTGCTAATGGTAATGGAATTTTCAAATCCTACATGTGTAAAAAATTATATTTCAGCATTTCCGTTTTAACAGTTATCAATAAAATATTTATGTACAATACGTATTGTTTGAAGAGGCGGCGGTGATGGCCTAGTGGCATTATCGCTAGACTATTAACCCAGAAACTCAGCCAATATTCTGGGGACCCGGGTACGAATCCCGCCACGGCAGATAGTGGAATTCAAAATTCAGCAAAAAAAATATCTGGAATTAAGAACCTACTGATGACCATGAAACCATTGTCGATTGTCAGAAAAACCCATCTGGTTCACTAATATCCTTTAGGGAAGGAAATCTGCCATCCTTACCTGGTCTGGCTTACATGTGACTCTGGAGCCATGGCAATGTGGTTGACTCTCAACTGCTCCCTGAACAAGGGCAACTAGGGATAGGCAATAAATGCCGGCCAGCCAGTGACGCCCATGGCCCACGGTTGGCCCGGGGGGGGGGGGGGGGGGGCGGGAAGCATGACAAAACCATACAAAGAATGCATTTTTGATTTAATAGTTGCTTTTCTCTGTGCTGAAATTCCTATAGCCTTGAAGATGAAAATTTGCAGCTGAGCATCTGCAGACTTCATATCCTGTTTTATGGGTGTCTGGAGATGTTTATAACTGAAATGCTTAAATCAGCATACTTAATGGAATCTTTTCAACTTCGAAAAACAGGTACTTTTTGAATTTACTGACATTCTTACAAATCGAAAATTTATTAAATTGCAAACTGATTGTGAAGTACTGAAGATGTGTGGAAAAATATTTAACTGCTGTTTGGAAACAGACTTTTATACACTAGAAAAGCATTGCAAAGATATACTACTGGCTACATCATATGAATAAGGAGACTATCTGTATTGATTCTGTGGCTCAGATCAGTATGGAGACTAAAGGCTCCACAACACAGCTTATCTTTAAAAGAGTAGCCACAGAAAACATTACTGAAGGTTTGGATTCTCTCAATTAGCTACTCCTACAGTGGAACCCTCCACAGGTTTGAGGAAGGAGTTGGTTTCGACAGGAATTGGATTTAGTCAGACTGCAGCAGACTTGATAAAATGTCAAGGCAAAATCTGCCATTACATGTTGCTGTTTCAGTTTGTAAAGTGAACACAGCATCATGGTATAAAGAATAGGGCATCCTTGGAAGATGCCAGCAGCAGTTAGTGTTATTCTACCAATATTATTCACAAAAAGAATTCTGATTTGATTTAACAAGTGATAGCAACATGGGAAGGAATTTTATTTTGAGTGTAATTTAAAATGGTAAAGCATATTTGATCTTAGAAATATAAACATTTCTATACTCCTTTGACTGTAAATTGAAATAATTTTGCACCTAGAGCTTTGTAACCTTGAGTGAAATTTGGTTCATGTGTTGATTTTTAATTTGGGTGCATAAAGGACATGACAGGAAGCAGAACGGAACACAGGGTGCGGACAGGGTGATTGCTATAAAAATGTTTAATGTATTTGACCTTGGCGGTTGGTGGGAGCAAAAATCAACTGGGAGAATTTCTTCTCAAGTTGCAAGTAAACAAGCCAGAGATTTTGCCAATTGATTTCAATAATGTTGCTTCATTGTAATGTGAACAATCACTGACAAGTCTACATGCAATGGTTAATTCTATTCATGAAATGGTATTGGGAAAAAACTGCAGAGGCAAGGAAAATACAGTATAGAATCATAGATTCCTACACTGCAGAAGGAAGCCATTTGGCCCATCGAACCTGCACCAACCACAATCCCACCCAGGCCCAATCCCCATAACCCCATGCATAAAGCCTCAATCTCTGCATCATGCTAACTGTTTAAATTTATACGGAACTATGAGGTGCAGCTGTCCTGTTGCTAGCGCGACTCTTGTCTGTTATTGTCACAACCTTACAATGACTGTCAACACAGCTACATCTCACCAATGTTGCATAGGCTGAGTTTTGATATGTGGTTGCAAGGCCTTCTCTGTAAAATCCATGGTCCACATGGCTTTGGACTACACCACTTCCAAATGAAGACAGGTTTCCTTTGTATCATGCTAAATTTAACATTCATCATTGAATGGACGTAAATGTTGTAGAGCACTAATATTGCCAATATTAGTGCTCTACAATGGCATCAAGTTGAATTGAAGCCATTCTTATACTCATTTTCCAAACATTTCCACTATTTGTTAGTTCTAGTATTGTTCAGACAAAAGCCAAAAAACTGAATTTTTGTGACTGAAGACCATCTAGTGTACTTATCGGAGAATAAATCACACTAGAGCATCTTTCCTAACTTGATCATGATCTTATTAACTATTGAAGGTAGAACATCTTTTGTCTGTTCACCTGCCAAGTTTTGTTCATATTTACTGACAATGATTTAGTCGCAGCTCAGTTCAAGATGGAGAATTAATAAATTTGTGGAGGATTATGTCAATTGCTTCCGATGCCATTCACAAGGTCAGTGAAGAAAGGGAGGAATAGAATGAGGCTAATTATTTGAGTCTGATGGCCTCCCACATAATGTATGCTCATGATCTTATCACAGCACTTACGATTGATTGCATCTAGTGGCCACCACCTATTCACATAGGGAGTTATGCTTCCCCATCTAACCACTTCCTCAATGATTTGTACAGCATCTTTCCTTCAAGTGGTGTAGGCTAAATCGATGAAGAGCTGGTTAGTTGAGATGATGCACTTGGAAGCATTGAAAGAGAGTTTCATAGCATCAACTTCAATATTTTTCCTCTAACTCCTATCAGGGATGCAAGTTCCAGGTCATAACATTATATCTGCATACCTCTGCCACATAGCCTTCACTATAATATTTCTTCCCAGATGTCAAACACGGGCTGCTTTAATGCCGTTCATGCCCCACTCCTGCTGCAGCGAGGTCAGAGAATTTGGCAGCCAGCCAAATCTCCATTCACTGCAGCAGGATGGGAAAATCCCGCCAGTGTGAACAGTGGTAACATTCCAGCCAGTGAATATTCTTGCAAATTGGTGTTTTGTTGAGTTTTGGAGGTGGTTAGGAAATCTGGATAATATTTGTTAGTGGCCATTGTCTCCAGGAAGAGATCAGATCACCTGGTTGAGATCAGTAGAGTGAACCAAAGGTGCCATCGTTTAGCTTCTTTGTTACTGGAAGGTATTTGATAGTAAAATACTATTGGTTTAGCTCAGTTGGCTGGTTAGTGATTCAGAGCGACGCCAACAGTGCAGGTTCAATTCCCATATCAGCAGCAGTTATTCATGAAAGCCCCACCTTCTCAACCTTTCTCCTTGCCTGAGGTGTGGTGACCCTCAAAGGGGAGAGCAGCCTATAGTCATCTGGGACTATGACAACTTTACCTTTTTACCAGTAATCAGTTCAGGGGTATTATTAAAAAGAGGCCAGACATCATATCATGTGTCAAAGGAGACTTTTGTGGATTGGGATGGGAAGTTCATTTACAAAGTGGGTTGGAGCAGGAATGTAATAGATTATAAGTGAGGCTTGTTACAGTAAGAGATTTAAACCAAAACTCCTTCAATACAAGAATATTAACTTGCAAAGGTGAAAGCATTGCAACAATTTGTTTTACTGCAGTTATCAGAAATGGTCTCATCCTGTGTTAAGCTTAGACTTTTGAACATGCTCCAATTATTTCCTTAAATTCTTAAATAAAGTTATTCTTTTCTGAGCATTACAAAGGCCAATGTGCAGAGTGGACAGAACAAACCCTTAATCCAAATATCTGCTTCAATTTCATTTTTTTTCTACACAAATAGGAAAGTGCAGCTAATTACCCAGACATGTAAAGGCAGACCACTTTTGGGAAAAGGGGATTCCAGTGTCAGCTCCGAACCTCGCAGGTTTGGAGAACTGGGAGAGGTTGACTTTTGGGGTCGTGCTGACCCTTCGTCAGAACACAGAGTTTCCAAAAATTTATTTCAGATTTCCAGCGTTTTTCATTACAGGCAAAGGCTGCTCTCTGACTGGTAGATCTAGACCAATGAGGGAGCAACTTTTTTTGTCCAGTTGGGAATCACAGCCAGGAGTCTAATTCTGTGAATTTAAATATCTGGAATTAAGAATTTACTGATGATCATGAACGCATTATTGATTGTCAGAAAAACCCACCAGGTTCACTAATGTCCTTTAGGGAAGGAAATCTGCTGTCCTTACCTGGTCTGGCCTACATGAGCAGACCACAGAGCCATAACAATGTGGTTGACTCTCAACTGCCTTCCAAGGGCAACTAGGGATGGGCAATAAATGCTGGCCAGTCAGCGATGCCCACATCCCATGAATGACTAAAAATAAAATAACTTTAAAGAACCATAGTTAGTGTTGAGGCTTCCAAAGATTTCTGGTGCTTGTGAGCCTTGGATGTTCTGTAGATGAGGAACTTATATGTTGTACAGCTTTTTTTTGGTACATGAAGCTATTTGAATTTTCTGTATATGGAGAAGTCAGAGGTCAGACAACATAAGTGGATGCAAGTTACAGGACTACAGTTGTGCCCATGTTCTGTTCTTAATAAAGTTACCAAGAGAAAATGCTGGAAAATCTCAGCATGTCTGGCAGGATCTGTAAGGAGAGAAAAGAGCTGACGTTTCGAGTCCAGATGACCCTTTGTCAAAGCTAAAAGGCATAGAAAGTGGGAGATATTTATACTGCAGGTGAGGGAATGACAGATGTGTCATAACCACTGAAACAAGGGGAAAGGCTGCTAATGGCAGTCCACAGAGAGAATAAAGGGTGTGAATGGCCAAACAGAGAAGCTGAAATCAGAGGGTAATCTGTGACAAATGAAGATGTGTGTGTGTGTGTGTGTGTGTGTGTGTGTGTGTGTGGGGGGGGGGGGGGGGGGGGGTTGAGAAAAAGGGGAAAAGGGGAAGCCAAGGGGGAGGAAAGGTAAGGAAAGGGGGGATAAAGAAGGAGGAAAGAGTGGGGGGAGGAAGAAAAATAAAGATAGATAAAAAGAAATAAAAGGTAGAGAACAGTAAAAAAAAATTAAATCTTAATAAAGTTAGTTTACAATAATGATTCTGGTGATCTGTAACATAAAAGCAAGAGAAGAGCAATAAGTGTTAAACACAAGTATATATATAGCGAGAAATTCAGTGGTCTGCAAAAATGATTCAAATTGATACATGAACAGTATCAAACTGTGCATTATTTATTATGTAGAGATGCTGGCGTTGGACTGGGGTGGGCTCAATAAGTAGTCTCACAACACCAGGTTAAAGTCCAACAGGTTTATTTGGTAGCACGAGCTTTCGGAGTCTCGCTCCTTCTTCAGGTGAGCCTGTTGGACTTTAACCTGGTGTTGTGAGACTTCTTATCGTGATTTATTAGTCAGTCATTCAGAAGATGACAATATTAGTGGACAGGTTATCATGGGGGTAGCCGGGTGAAGAAGCAAAAATGCAAGCATGCAGCAAACATCTCCCGGGCTAGCAACAGCCCAAATTTAGATCTGGCCATTGAATGACATATATGGGAATTAAATGGGATGGGAAGCTTAATGCTTTGCAAGCCAGTCAAGAAGGAATAGAAGAGTGAGGGATAATCCCTAGTTACAGACAGCAAGTGGAATATATTTAGAACAAAAAATAAATGACTATATGCTGAAAATAAATTATAGAGTTTTGGTTTCAAAGTCATGTTTGCTAATGAGCGCTGTTTGGAGCAGATGTTGGTTCCTCCTGCGTCCTGAATTACTGAACCACAGCAAAGTGAAAGGGATAAAATAAAGGACATGATGTGAAAATGGACAGGAATGAAAAGTTGATGAGGCATGTTGTTTTGGAAAAGGAGAAAACCTGGAAATGAGGTAAAAGCAAATCACTGCAGATGCTGGAATCGGAGACTAAAACAGAAAATGCTGGAACATCTCAGACGAAGGGTCACCCAGGCTTGAAACGTTGGCTCTGTTCTCTCTCCACAGGTGCTGTCAGATCTGCTGGATTTTCCAGTATTTTTTTGTTTTTTGACCTGGAATAAGGTATTGGGATAAATGAGAGGCACGAGTAAAAGAACCAAAACAGTCAAAGACCGTGGCCGTTATTAGTGTCTGTGCCAGTTTTAAGTTAATGCTGCTTGAACGCCTTGGTTTGTTTGCAAATATAGTTACGCAAAAAATAGGTTACTTTTTGATCTTGTGAATACGACCAAGTACTTATTAACTCCTAAGATTGCAAGCAGAATCTAAAGTTGGAGGGTGAGCTTGGTGATATGCTGATATGTGACAGATGAAGATTATCCCTCATTATCCCTTAAGAAATTACACTTGAACCATTGCAATAATCATCCTCACCTAGGATCGGGAATGATGGAATGTCGAAGCAGATCTGTTGATGATAGAGCATTGAGTATAGCTTCACACAGATGGAGAAGTGTATATGTACGCCCACAGATAACAAATGCTGCTAGAGAAATGCAGTAAGATATAGTGAATAAATTAGATGTTTAACAGAGAAAACCAAAATGAACGAGTAAATGAAGAAATTAAAACAGAAAATGCTGGGATAGCTCAGCAGGTCCGTCAGCATCTGTGGAGAGAGAAACAGAATTAAACTTTATTTATTAGTGTCACAAGAAGGTTTAT
The DNA here is from genome assembly GCF_964213995.1 of Mustelus asterias. Taxonomy (NCBI): domain Eukaryota; kingdom Metazoa; phylum Chordata; class Chondrichthyes; order Carcharhiniformes; family Triakidae; genus Mustelus; species Mustelus asterias. The sequence continues at coordinate 21,134,545 of NC_135824.1, read as the reverse complement.
ATTAACACTGCAATGAAGTTACTGTGAAAATCCCCTAGTCGCCGCACTCCCGGTGCCTGTTCGGGTACACTGAGGGAGAATTTAGCACGACCAGCGCACCTAACCAGCGCGTCTTTCAGACTGTGGGAGGAAGCAGGAACACCCAGAGGAAATGCATGCAGACACGGGGGAGAACGTGCAGACTCCGCACAGACAGTGACCCAAGCCGGGAATCAGACCCAGTTCCCTGATGCTGTGAGGCAGCAGCAGTGCTAACCACTGTGCCCCGCCCACAGAGTCCAGATACGGACTCAAAAACGTTAACACTGTTTCTCTCTCCACAGATGCTGCCAGACCTGCTGAGTTTTTCCAGCGTTTTCTGTTCTTATTTCACATTTTCAGCATCTGCAATATTTTGCTTCCATTTTAATGAAGATATTTAGTTTGAAATGGTTTCAAAACATCACAAATATTTTCATAAGCAACATTACAAAATGCTGCGACTGGAGTCTTTTTTGAAGCCCGTAAATTTTTTAAAGAGTATTTCTCCTGTTTCAGAACAAGTGACTTGTTCAGCTCCTGGAATCACCTGTGAAAGGGAAGAGGAACATTCTCAGGCCCCGTTCCTAGAAGATGTCACCTGTTCATCGTCCTCACAAGAACTGGACATGTTGGCATGTCAATTAGATACAGCACTGGAAATTGAATCCACAGGAAGGTAAAGTCTTTAGGCTTTACATTTTTGCAAATCATAGAAAAGAATCATAGAAACCCTACAGTGCAGAAGGAGGCCATTCGGCCCATCGAGTCTGCACCGACCACAATCCCACCCAGGCCCTACCCGCTAATCCCTTTTTTTACCCGCTAATTTACCCGCTAATCCCTCTAACCTACGCATCCCAGGACTCTAAGGGGCAATTTTTAACCTGGCCAATCAACCTAACCCGCACATCTTTGGACTGTGGGAGGAAACCGGAGCACCCGGAGGAAACCCACGCAGACACGAGGAGAATGTGCAAACTCCACACAGACAGTTTCCCGAGCCGGGAATCGAACCCGGGACCCTGGAGCTGTGAAGCAGCAGTGCTAACCACTGTGCTACCGTACAATATTTCATACGTCTCAATCATAGAATCATAGAAACCTACAGTGCAGGAGACCATCATTCGACCCATCAAATCTGCACCGACTACATCCCACCCAGGCCCTATCGCCATAACCCCACGTATTTATCCTGATAATCTCCCTGACATAATGGGGGGCAATTTACCTTGCTAATTCCCCTGATTAAGGAGCAGTTTAGCAGGGCCAATCAACCTAACCCGCACATCTTTGGACCGTGGGAGGAAACCAGAGCACCCATAGAATCCCTACAGTGCAGAAGGAGGCCATTCGGCCCATCAAATCTGCACCGACTCTCTGACAGAGTATCTTACCCAGACCCTTTCCCCCTCCTAATCCCCGTAACCCCACAAATTTACCATGTCTAATCTATCTAACCTACATATTTTGGGACACTAAGTGGCAATTTACCACTGCCAATCCAGCTAAACTGCACATCTTTGGACTGGGAGAGGAAACTGAAGCACCCAGAGGAAACCCACGCAGACACAGGGAGAATGCAGTCACCCAAGGCCAGAATTGAACCTGGGTCCCTGACGCTGTGAGGCTGCAGTGCTGATCACTGTGCCACCATACAAAAGCAGATAAGGACAGTTAAATGCAACATTAATCCCAAACAGGTGACGTTACAAAAATAATCAAACAGAATGCTGAAAATCTGGTTAGCCTTTTAGATAGATTCATCGTTAAAACTCTCTTGCTCTGAACAAGAGTCCCCTTTCTGGGACTGAGTAAAACAGAGAGAGTGGGACAATAACAGATGGAGATCACAAAGACAGATATTTCACCGATAGCATGTGAATGAATTGAAGAACCAGTGATTTTTTAAAAATGCAAGACAGGCAACTTCACAGAACTCAGCTCGGTCAGGCCTGTGGAAAGGTATTAGAAAAGCAAATGGTTCCCAAATAAAATGGTGGAAATGGATTGAGAGATTCTCACTGGAAAGTTGTGGGAGTTGCCAAAGTCAGAAGTTGATGTCAATATTGACATCGGAAGACTGCAGATAGGCCAGAGGGAGACAAGGTACCTTTCTTCATATTTTTCCTGAATTTGTTGGGCGCAGTTAAGACAACAAAGACGGGAAGGTCAAACAGAGTGAGTTTAGGGGTCTAAAACTGATAAATTGCAGGGAAGCAAGGAATTGCTTAGAAATGTGGTCCTGCATTTAGCCATTCTGGTTGGCTTCCTTGATGCAGAATGCAAGTGCAACACCCAGCCCTTTTTGAATTAATAGCGCATCATAGAATCATAGCATCCCTACCCGTGTAGAAAGAAGCCATACGGCCCTTCGAGCCTGCACTGACAACAATCTCACCCAGGCCCTATCCCCATAACCACATGCATTTATCCTGTTAATCTCCCTGACACTATGGGGGCGGGGGGGGGGAGGGACAATTTAGCATGGCCAATCAACCTAACCCGCACATTTTGCAACTGGAGGAAGAAATCGGAGCACCCGGAGGAAACCTACACAGACACAGGGAGAATGTGCAGACTCCGCACAAATAGAGACCCAAGGCTGGAATTGAACCTGGGTCCCTGGCGCTGTGAGGCAGCAGTGCTAACCACTGTGTCGCCCCATGTGTTAATAACTGGCATCTGCCTTTACAATCACCGTGTTTTATTTGAGTTCACTTTAATCATGGCACTCGTTTTATCTTTGACTGTTGATGGCTTCAGCATCCTCCTTTGTGGTTTTGTCATGGTGATTACCTTTGAAAATATCATGATTTCTGCTATGAATGGGACTACCCAAGTGAAAAGCAGGAATTCTAATTTACATCTTCAAATCATGTAATGGTTTGATAATTAATTTATGATAAGGGTTAATAGCTTTCAGACACCCACTCAAATACAGTGCATCATTGAAACTGAAGAGCCCATAGATTGTTTGCAATACAATGCTGATAGATTCTTCGAAAAAACATTGAAAGACTTTCTTATAATTGTCATTTCAGTGACATTCAGGAAATGAGGTACCTTCTGAGAAATCACAGCGAATCCGTGCCACAATATCTTAAAATACAGGGTATGTATTTGACATATTTGTGTGTGTAAGCTTGCAAAAACTGCACATTTGAAAAGTTCCTTTGGAACAATATGTTTAATTTATATTTGCATGCTATCTAAACAGATGCAAAGGAAAATATTCACATCACCTCGAAATATTTCCATTCGGTTTAAAATCACAACCCTTAAAGGGTAGTGATCAGACTATAATAAAGCTTTAGGAAGACAGGATATATTAACTGAGTGGCGCAGTGCGTTACAACACCTTTGGCCCTAGGTTTGAATCAAATAATAATAAAAAGTGGTCGAAAATGAAATAGGTGTTCTTGTGGCACAATGGGTAGCGTCCCCACCTCTGGGTCTGGAGCTTTGGCATCAAGTCCCACTTCGGGGCTTGATGGCTATGGAAGGCATATACATAATGTGGGCGTATTCACAACAGGGTCAAACAGGTTGATGATCAATCTGTAAATCCTTCTAATAGGCTTGGTGACAGGTGGCAAGAGTGGGAGAGATTCCTGGTCAGCCACACTGCAGCAGGCAATGGCAATCCACTGCAGTATTTTGCCAAGCGTAATCATGGATCAATCCAATGGAAGTCCATGATCACCAATATCCTCTTGGGGCATGGTCCCTGGAGTAGGCAAATGAAATATTATTTGGGAATCTCAATCTGATTCACCAGGGTGCAAATTCAAAACACAAAAAAGATAGTTTGACATTATTTGGGCATAAAGATGATTGGTGTGGAAAATGGGGAAAACCCACAATGGTGCATGGATTTTCACATTGGGCTCCTCGGCACCCAGAGGATCCATGAAAGAATCCTGAAGTCATTAGAATTTTGTCCTTTAGTTGTGCTGAAATGCCAATAAAGCAGGTTTCCCACAATGGAGAAGCAAGTCATCAGACTCTCTGTCCCAATTGCTTTAATTTTACATGCTGATCTCTCATGTGGGACTTTGTCAAAAGCCTTCTGAAAGTTCAAATCAATCACATCCACTGGCTCCCCCTCCAACTCTACTAGTTACATCCTCAAAGAATTCCAGTAGATTTGTCAAGCACGATTTTCCTTTTGTAAATCCATCCGGGTCAAACCGCTATTTTCTAAATTCTAGCACTGTCTTCCAATGTGATGAACCACTATCCACTTGTCTGGATGAGTGTGGCTCCAAAAACACTCAAGGAGCTTAACACCATCCAGGACAAAGCTGCCCACTAGACTGACACCCCTCCACCACTGACGCATGATGGCAGCAGTGTGTACCATCTGCAACTTGCACTGCAACAACACACCAAGGCTTCTTTGACAGCACCTTCCAAACACGTGACCTCTATAAAGGCAGTAAGTAAAGATGGATAGGAGCACAACTTGCAAGATCTCCTCCTAACACCATCCTGAATTGGAACTAAATTGCCATCCATTTACTGTTGCTGAATCAAAATTTTGGAACTACTTTAAGTTTAAAGTTTATTTTATTAGTATCACAAGTGGGCTTACATTAACACTGCAATGAAGTTACTGTGACAATACCCTAGTCGCCACATTCCAGCGCCCTGCTCGGGTACACTGAGGGAGAATTTAGCTTGGCCAGTGCACCTAACCAGCACGTCTATCGAACTGTGGGAGGAAACCCATGCAGACACAGGGAGAACGTGCAGACTCGGCACAGGCAGTGACCCAAGCCAGGAATCGAACCTGGATCCTTGGCACTGTGAGGCAGCAGTGCTAACCACTGTGCCACCATAGCAGCACTGTGGGTGTACCTATACTACTTGGTCTGCACTGGGTCGAGGCAGCAGCTCACCACCTCTCAATGAAAATTAGGGATGGGCAACAAACACTGGCCCAGCTAGTGAAGACCACATCCCACAAAAGAAGTAAGGATGCATAATTCCTCAGAAGTGCATCAATATTCAAAGGAATTCCTCCGTACAATAAAGCTCCTTTGTGGCATTAAACCAAACAAAAAGTTCTGATTTTTAAAAATACCTTCCTCCCCTTTTTCTCCCAATCCCTTACTTATCTCATTTGTTTTACTTTCCTCCACTTTGCTTACATTTCTCCTCCACTTTTATTTTCCTCCCTCATTTTTGTCTCACTTTTGCTTTCCCCCTTTGCATCCAAAACAATCCCCCAACCATTCCCCCCACCCCCCGCCTTACTTCTGATGGCACTGGAACAGTGATACTTCAAAACTGAGAGTATTCCATGAGCATGATGGAATTGGAGAATGAGACATCCAATGAGCAAGATTGCAAAGGGTCCCTGGGGAATGGACTGTTAAAACAAAAACTGACAAGGCAGCTTCTGCTAGATGTAACCAGTCCAGACATGCCAATGTTTCTGAAAAGACTGAGGATAAGGAATTGTTCTCTGTAACCCATTTGGGAATACTTGTTGCCACATTGGATATGGATGTGTCCCATCTTTCAACGGTAATAATACATCTTCACCTTGATAAGCACAAAACTATCTCCCCAATGCAGTTAGTTAAGATGTAAATAATACGTTGATATAAAGTAATCTGCATAGATATATCGGCTTAAAATGACTAATGTTAAAAATTTGAATGAAAGATGAGATAGAAAACAATATGCCAGCTCTTTTAAATGGGTATCACTGGAGTTTAGATTTACCAGAAGATGGTTAATTTTGAATCCAAATGTGTCAGAACTCAGCACAATATTATATATTTTGGTGCTATAATAGTGATAAAGAAGTATACTGGACAAAGCATATAAAATCAAAAATCTATTTCACATGTAAATTTTATAATGCAAGCAGTGAAGTGCTAATTACCATAATTGGTTAGACTATTTTTAAATGTTGAATCCATGAAGCAGAATTGTGATACCCAATTACTCTGTACAATGTCCCCTACAACTGGTTTCTAATGAATACAGGCATAATTACATGCAACCATTAGCACATTACAAGTATTGTGTGACTTAGAGGTGATAACGCTCATTTGATATAATTCCTTTATAAAAAGTCTTGTATCATACATTTTTCAATTAAACAATTCAAAAACTTCAACAGGGCATCAGAGGAGATGGAACCTGCAGTGAAGGGCTTCAGTTATCTGAGGAGATGAGGGAAGCTGGGATTGTTCTCCATGGAGAAGATCAAGGGGGAGATTTAAGAAAATGAAATTATAATGGTCAGAAACGCACTTCTTGAAAAGTTGGTCGAAGCAGTTTCAGTGCTAACTTTCAAAACGAGGATTGGATATATACTTAAAAAGAAGGGATTGTGGAACGAGGAAAAAGAGCAGGAGAGTAAGGCTAGTTGGATATTCCTTCAGGGAGCCAGAATGGACATGAATAATCTCCTTCTATGCTACATGATTCTACGGAAACAAAACCTACACTGTATAGTTACATAAAGCTGTAATACTGAAAATTTGAGAGATTGTATTCAGCACAGCAGGCTGTTGTCCAAACATGAATTATGTTGTTAACCAGACTGGAGACTTAGTTGGCTCGATGCTGCTCAGAAAGCTGCAGTCCCACTAAGTCACGTCACTAGGTGAAGATTGTTGAAGTGAATGTTTAAACTGGTCAACTGCAGCATTGGCATTGAAGGCACAAAGGCAGTGTCAACAATGCAAATATTCACCTCGGTTCCTGCACAGCTTCTCCAGATGACAGTATTGTGTAGTTCTACAAATACCTGTTTCTTAATATGCTTGGAATGTATCCATCTGGAAAAGGCTTAGAATGTCAATTTCTCTGAGATTTATGCACTACGCATGCTAGCCCTGAGCTAATTACTGTCGTTAAATGGGTGGACAACATAGGTTTACAGCAATAAAACAGGCCCTTCGGCCCAACTTGTCCATGCCGCCCTTTTTTGTTTAAACCCCTAAGCTAGTCCCAATTGCTCGCATTTGGCCCATATCCCTCTATACCCATCTTACCCATGTAACTGTCTAAACGCTTTTTAAAAGACAAAATTGTACCCACCTCTACTACTACCTCTGGCAGCTTGTTCCAGACACTCACCACCCTCTGTGTGAAACAATTGCCCATCTGGACCCTTTTGTATCTCTCCCCTCTCACCTTAAACCTATGCCCTCTAGTTTTAGACTCCCCTACCTTTGTGAAAAGATATTGACTATCTACCTGATCTATGCCCCTCATTATTTTATAGACCTCTATAAGATCACCCCTCAGCCTTCTACGCTCCAGAGAAAAACGTCCCAGTCTATCCAGCCTCTCCTTATAACTCAAACCATCAAGTCCTGGTAGCATCCATGTAAATCTCTTCTGACCTCCTTCTAGTTTAATAATATCCTTTCTATAATAGGGTGACCAGAACTGTACACAGTATTCTAAGTGTGGCCTTACCAATGTCTTGTACAACTTCAACGAGACGTCCCATCTCCTGTATTCAATGTTCTGACCGATGAAACCAAGCATGCCGAATGCCTTCTTCACCACTCTGTCCACCTGTGACTCCACTTTCAAGGAGCTATGAACATGTACGTCTAGGTCTCTTTGTTCTGTAACTCTCCCCAACGCCCTACCATTAACCGAGTAAGCCCTGTCCTGGTTCAATCTACCAAAATGCATCAGCTCGCATTTATCTAAATTAAACTCCATCTGCCATTCGTCAGCCCACTGGCCCAACTGGCTAACATTTTGATGGCTATCTTGACAGATTCCTTTGTGCCCATGTTAATTTGTTTGAGGGCTGACATTCTTTCTCAATCCACGTGAAAATTCCCAGGGTGTGGTTGATGAGGAGGGGGAAGGAAAAAAGTAGCACAATACCCATTTTACTCAATTTAAACATGTAGGCATTACTGCTAAATATGACTCATAGAATCATAGAATCCTACAGTTCAGGAGGCCGCCATTCGGCCCATCGAGTTTGCACTGAACCCTATCGCAGTAACCCCATGCCTTTACCCTAGCTAGTCCCCGTGACACTAAGGAGCAATTTAACCATGGCCAATCCACCTAACCCGCACATCTTTGGACTGTGGGAGGAAACCGGAGCACCTGGGAGGAAACCCACGCAGACACGGGGGGAATGTGCAAACTCCACACAGTGACCCAAGCCGGGAATCGAACCTGGGTCCCTGGCGCTGTGAGGCAGCAATGCTAACCACTCGTGTCATGATTTTCCAAACATAATGGCAAAAAGATCATTTTGATGCAACAAAATAAAATTGACTTTTAAATCATAACAGCAATACCGCAGTGGAAATAAAACGACACAAAAAAAATAAATATAGGTTGATGACAACCAAACCATTAGTTCAAATTCTGTACACTTTACAACCTACATCAGGCAGGTGACATGGTCCCATGGCTCTGCAATGCTGCCTGATGCAAGACAAGTGGCCCCAAATCAGTTTCTGAGATCTTACCATTTAATGGCACAATTCATTGAAGTATCAAATTGATTTTTTTCCCTAAAGAGTAATGTCCGATATAGACGAGTATTCCAAAATCCTTGTACATCCAAGTGTGGATAAAAGAACTAATATCTCAGAGGGGATTTATGCTTGGCTTACATAAACCTGTTGTCTGGCTACACATTTTTGTAACAGTTTTAACAACACCAGGTTAAAGTCCAACAGGTTTATTTGGTAGCAAATACCATTAGTATTAGTATTAGCGTCAGAAGGAGCAGCGCTCCGAAAGCTAATGGTATTTGCTACCAAATAAACCTGTTGGACTTTAACCTGGTGTTGTTAAAACTGTTACTGTGTTTACCCCAGTCCAACGCCGGCATCTCCACATCACATTTTTGGGACAGATGTGCACAAATCCACTCCATTAGACACCCTGGCTAGAAAATCTGAAAACTTAAAAAAAAAATATGATTCACCAAAAACTGGTGTTTAATTTATTTTTAAAATCTTAGTAAAATCTAGATTTATTCCTTATTCTGTACTTTCTTTCCCACAGATGAAACCTGTTTGTTGACCCCATCACCCACACATCCAAAAATTCGGAAGAGGCGGAAGTGCGGACTATGTTGTATAAAGAAATGAATCCATTTGTTGTGCCGTCAATTCTTACTAATGAAGTCATAGTTTAGGAATCAAAAGGTGTTTAAAGTTGTTGAATATATTTGGTTGTGAAACATTCAGTGAACCAAGTGCAATATCAAAGTAACTGCTTGAGTAATTCTAATCTGTGGTGTAGAATAGCTACCAATGTGGAATTCTGTTTTGTCTTAACAGCACAAGGCTATTTATTTTGGATTCTTAAAATGCTACAATACTGCTATTTAATGCTGTGTTAGCTTTTTTTGTGCCTTGCTGGTTTTACAAAATTCCTCTCCCTTGTATTGAGATATGAAATATAAAAGCATTCTTTTTTTTAAAAAGTGAGGACTAAACATGAATAATAAACCTGCCGTACAGACCAAGATGGTCAGTAAGATGTGGCTAAATTTATTTTGCGTGAAGAAGCTGCGACAATCCGTATTGAAAAATAAATTGCATGCAGCAATAATTTCTTCTGAAATGATTCTTATGGTGGATATTTTAAACGTATAAAAGATTGATTCTTTTCGACATAAGTGCTTTGAAATGAGTGCAATAAATGCATAGCAAACAAAATTAGTTATAGTCATAGAGTCATAGAGTTTACAGCATGGAAACAGGCCCTTCGGCCCAACTTGTCCATGCCGCCCTTTCTTTTTTAAAACCCCTAAACTAATCCCAATTGCCCGCATTTGGCCCATATCCCTCTATACCCATCGTATCCTTGTAACTATCTAAATGCTTTTTAAAAGTCAAAATTGCACCTGCCTCTACTACTACCTCTGGCAGCTTGTTCCAGACACTCACCACCCTCTGTGAAAAAATTGCCCCTCTGGACACTTCTGTATCTCTCCCCTCTCACCTTAAACCTATGCCCTCTAGTTTTAGACTCCCCTACCTTTGGGAAAAGATATTGACTATCTAGCTGATCTGTGCCCCTCATTATTTTATAGACCTCTATAAGGTCACCCCTCAGCCACCTACACTCCAGAGAAGAAAGTCCCAGCCTATCCAGCCTCTCCTTATAACTCAAACCATCAAGTCCCGGTAGCATCCTAGTAAATCTTTTTTGCACTCCTTCTAGTTTAATAATATCCTTTCTATAATAGGGTGACCAGAATTGCACACAGTATTCCAAGTGTAGCCTTACCAATGTCTTGTACAACTTCAACAAGACATTCCAACTCCTGTATTCAATGTTCTGACCGATGAAACCAAGCATGCCGAATGCCTTCTTCACCACTCTGTGACTCCACTTTCAAGGAGTTAAATCAAATCACGTCCAAATACTCCAAATCACACAGAGCAAGAGATAAAGAAGGTTAGATAAATTTCAAGAGAAAATAGCAAGTATTTATTTTTCCCTTGTTTATTCATCGCATGGTTTAAACTATGTTAACAGTGGTGCCAAAGATGAAAATGGGTTTAATATTTAAGAGGTGGCTTAAGCATTGTTGCACAAGACTGCACCAACAAGGCCAATCTTAAAAGCAGTTCTCTACTACATTAAGATGAATTCCTTGACCTGAATGAATCAAATTACTCGTCAGTAGGAGAAGGCGATCACATAATAAGCCAGCTCCCTTTGTGTGTTCTAAACATATGCTTTCACTGCAGAACTGAACAGGTGAGAAGCCAAGATTCTTCCTTCTTTCTCCACCCAACTTGAAAGCTTTTGGGCCACATCTGCTATTTTTGATTCTCTCTCCATGTGCAGTAGATACTTTAAAAAAATAACTCAATTCCAGGAGAATAACCAACTCAAAACATCCACAAATTTAAGTCGGAAGCATCGAATTCTGCCTTAATCAAGTTGCCAAACTACTGACTGTATAGTCCTTAACTGTTCTTTTTAAATGGACTCCAATTTGACCGACCCAATCTGTATGTGTATGAATGAGAGGAAAGTGTATTTTATCATTTTAAATTGGATCGGTTTGAGTATAATGTCAACCTTTTTATTAAATTAAGAAAACCTCTCCTGTTGGTTATTTTATGATCACCATTTCACTCACTGGATTGGCAAGTATAAACTTTTCAAACAAAAAAAAAGCCTGTTGTGGTCAAACGGGGAGAGGGAAGCCACTCTAACTATCCTCACCTGATCATAGCAACTGAAACATTTATTCTGTGATCATGTTAGGAATCAGACATTTTCTTAGCCTTCTGACAGTGGGAGGTTATACGAACATTGCTGGGGCTTTTTGTTGAGGCTCAGGAAACAACTTGGGAAAGTAAAACAAGGGAACCAGGCTGATACCGGGGATGACGGGATTGATGTATGAGGAGAGATTGACTAGGTTAGGATTGTTTTTGCTGGAATTCAGACGAATGAGGGGGAAATCTCAGAGACTTAGAAAATTCTAACAGGACTAGACAGGGTACATGCAGGGAGGATATTCTCAATGATTTGATTTGTCACATGTATTAACATAGTAAAAAGTATTGTTTCTTGCATGCTATACAAAGCATACCGTTCATAGAGAAGGAAACGAGAGAGTGCAGAATGTAGCGTTACAGTCATAGCTGGGGTGTGGAGAAAGATCAACTTAATGCAAAGTAGACCCATTCAAAAGTCTGACAGCAGCAGGGAAGAAGCTGTTCTTGAGTTGGTTGGTACGTGATCAACTCCGGATCCGATAGTCCATGATGTTTAATCGAACGGGCCTCACAATCCCACTCTCAGAGTGAAGTTTACTGCGTCTTTTTGTGGGGAATTCTCACCCTGGCTTCAATTTGTAAGAGCGATTTGAATTTGATTTGAATTTAATTTGATTTGATTTCATTCGATTCAATTTTATTTATTATTGTCACATGTATTGGGATACAGTGAAAAGTATTGTTTCTTGCATTCCATTCAGACAAAACATACCGTTCATAGAGAAGGAAAGGAGGGAGTGCAGAATGTATTGTTACAGTCATAGCTAGGATGTAGAGAAAGATCAACTTAATGTGAGATGGGTCCATTCAAAAGTCTGATGGCAGCAGGGAAGAAGCTGTTCTAGAGTCAGTTGGTACATGACCTCAGACTTTTGCATCTTTTTACTGAAGGAAGAAGGTGGAAGAGAGAATGTCCGTGGCGCGTGGGGTCCTTAATTATGCTGGCTGCTTTGCCGAGGCAGCGGAAAGTTTAGACAGAGTCAATGGATGGGAGGCTGGTTTGCATGATGGATTGGACTACATTTTGTAGTTCCTTGTGGTCTTGGCAGAGCAGGAGCCATACCAAGCTGTGATACAACCAGAAAGAATGCTTTCTATGGTGCATCTGTAAAAGTTGGTGAGAGTCGTAACTGACATGCCAAATTTCCTTAGTCTTCTGAGAAAGTAGAGGCGTTGGTGGGCTTTCTTAACTATAGTGTCAGCATGGGGGGACCAGGGTAGGTTGATGGTGATCTGGACACCTAAAAACTTGATCCCCATCGATTTAAACAGGGGCATGTTCTCCTTTATGCTTCCTGAAGCCAATGACAATCTCCTTCATTTTGTTGACATTGAGGGAAAGATTATTGTTGCCACGCCAGTTCACCAGATTCTCTATCTCATTCCTGTACTCTGTTTCATCATTGTTCGAGATCCGTCCCAGTACGGTGGTGTCATCAGTAAACTTGAAAATCGAATTGGAGGGGATTTTGGCCACACAGTCATAGGTGTATACAGAGTATAGTAGGGAGGCTGAGAACACAGCCTTGTGGGGCACCGGTGTTGAGGATGATCATGGAGGAAGTGTTGTTGCCTATCCTTACTGATTGTAGTCTGTGTGTTAGGAAGTTCAGGATCCAGTCGCAGAGGGAGGTGCCGAGGCCCAGGCCACGGAGTTTAGAGATGAGTTCCGTGGGAATAATAGTGTTGAAGGCTGAGTGTAGTCAATAAATAAGAGTCTGACATAGGTATCCTTGTTATCTAGGTGTTCCATGGTTGAGTGCAGGGCCAGGGATATGACGTCTGCTATGGACCTGTTGCGGCAGTGGGCAAATTGTAGTGGATCCAAGTAGTCCAGGAGACCGGAATTGATTCATGCCATGACTAACCTTTCAAAGGACTTCATAATGATGGATGTCAGAGCCATCGGCTGATAGTGGTGGGGGAAGTCCAGAACCAGGGGGTCACAGTCTGAGGATTCAGGGTAGACCATTTATGACGGAGGTGAAGAGACATTTCTTCACCCATTGAGTGGTGAGCCTGTGGAATTCATTATCACAGGAAGTAGTTGATGCCAAAACATTGAATGTATTCAAGAGGTGGCTGGATATAGCACTTGGGGCGAATGGGATCAAAGGTTATGGGGAGAAAGCAGGATTAGGCTATTGAGTTGGATGATCAGCCATGATCGTGATGAATGGCGGAGCAGGTTCGAAGGGCCAAATGGCCTCTTCCTATCGTCTATGTTTCTATGAATGCAGGCATACCAATTTAGGTTTGTGAAGGAATCAGACATCACAGAACAAGTCTCTTTCCCTCGGCGGTATATGTCTTTAATGTGAATCCACCCGCGGAAGATGGATATCTTTCACTTAACAGATAATAGACATGGGAAATCCTTCTGAGTAACAAAGAGTCATATAATTCACAATTAGGTGCTGCTGCAGCTCTGTAGGCATGACTGGTGAAACCATATACAAGCAGCAATATATCGCATTTCATGGATGTCCCATCTGATTTATATATAATCTTGTCATTGTAAATTGTATTATAAAATGATTAAAGTATAGGAAGCAAAAGCAAAATACTGCGGATGCTGGAATCAAACAAAAACAGAAAATGCTGGAAAATCTCAGCAGGTCTGACAGCATCTGTGGGGAGAGAATAGAGCCAGCGTTGAGTCTGGATGACCCTTCATCAGAGTATAGGAGGCTGTCATTTGCCCCATCGGGTGGGATTTCCCAGCTGCTTCCATCGGTGGGTTCCCTGGAAGTGGAGGGTGTGAACAATGGGAAAGCCCATTGACTGACAGAACTGGAAGACCTGTTGCAGCTAATGATGGGCCACCTCCACCACAAAACACTTCACAGTGGGGGGGGGGGGGGGTGATGGTGGCTACAATTGGAAATCCCATTGACAGCAATGGGACCAGAGGATCCCGCCGCGAGCAAACAACGCGCCGCCTATCGCTGCCGAGAAACCCAATGGTGGGAGGCTGGAGAATTCCGGCCATATAGTACCAAGATCATCCGTTTGTGTGCGCCAGTAACCTTCCTGAAACAATCTAACACAGCTGTGATGTGGTGGGGAAAGAGAATTTACTTTCCTTTTATGCTGTTTTACTTGAGTATGCATAGCTGAGTGTTTAAGAGTGTTAATAATTAACAGCTAACCCACTTAATAAAGTGAATAATTAAAAGGTTTGGATACGATCAATATTATAGATGAAAAAAAGAGTAATTTGCACGTAATATCCAGTATCATGTTGTACGTAAAACATCATAGAAACATAGAAAAACTACAGCACAAAACAGGCCCTTCGGCCCCACAAGTTGTGCCGAACATATCCCTACCTTTTAGGTCTACCTATAACCCTCCATCCTATTAAGTCCCATGTACTCATCCAGGAGTCTCTTAAAAGACCCTATTGAGTTTGCCTCCACCACCACTGACGGCAGTCGATTCCACTCGCCCACCACCCTCTGTGAAAAACTTCCCCCTAACATTTCCCCTGTACCTACCCCCCAGCACCTTAAACCTATGCCCTCTTGTAGCAGCCATTTCCACCCTGGGAAAAAACCTCTGAGAGTCCACCCGACCTATGCCTCTCAACATCTTATATACCTCTATTAGGTCTCCTCTCATCCTTCGTCTCTCCAAGGAGAAAAGACTGAGCTCCCTCAGCCTATCCTCATAAGGCATGCCACTCAATCCAGGCAACATCCTTGTAAATCGCCTCTGCACCCTTTCAATCTTTTCCACATCCTTCCTGTAATGAGGCGACCAGAACTGAGCACAGTACTCCAAGTGGGGTCTGACGAGGGTCTTATTTAGCTGCATCATTATCCCCGGACTCCTAAACTTAATCCCTCGATTGATAAAGGCCAGCACACCATACGCCTTCTCAACCGCCTCCTCCACCTGCGGGGCTGATTTTAGAGTCCTATGGACCCTACCCCAAGGTCCTTCTGATCCTCTACAGTACTAAGAGTCTTTCCCTTTATATTGTACTCCTTCATCCCATTTGACCTGCCAAAATGGACACTACGCATTTATCTGGGTTGAAGTCCATCTGCCACTTCTCCGCCCAGTCTTGCATCCGATCTATGTCCCTCTATAACTTCTGACATCCCTCCAGACTATCCACAACCCCACCAACCTTCGTGTCGTCGGCAAACTTACCAACCCATCCCTCCACTTCCTCATTCAGGTCATTTATGAAAATGACAAACAGCAAGGGTCCCAGAACAGATCCCTGGAGCACACCACTGGTGACCGACCTCCATTTAGAAAAAGACCCATCTATACACACACTCTGCTTCCTTTGGGCAAGCCAGTTCTGGATCCACAGGGCAGCAGCACCTTGGATTCCATGCCCTCTCACTTTTTCTAGAAGTGAGAGTGTCAACTTCATGTAGGGATTAATTTGGATTTAGTTTGGATATTCCATCGTCAGAAAACTCGAGACTCACCAATAAGGCTCAGGTAAGAATGGCCACTTAGGCAGAAGCATAAGGTAGATTGCTGCGAAGGAACATTACTCCAGCAAGGGATTCAGAGGAGAAAATGTACCAGGAGAACATCAGAATGTAAACCAGAAAAAAACCCACACGCATAAGGGATGTTCTTGCAACCTTTATAAATTACAGAATTCTACCAAAAACAGTTTCTGCAAAGTCCTTTGGCTCCTTGGTTAAAGGTCATAGAGCATGTTGACAAACAAAATGATAAAGGATTGTAACATTAGCTGCATAAGAAAACTGGCATGCTTCAAATGTTCAATTTTTATTTTAAAACCAGTTTGCTCATAATGTCACTTCATATATTCTAATTACATTTGGTTAATGTTGAGATTCTGGATCCAAACATACATGTGTGCAACAAAGGATTCGGATAAATTACCCACACTCTCATTTTCACTGGAGATGATAACAATGGAGTGGTTGAATGTACTTTATTTTTGATTTACTGAAAGGCAAACTGTAATATTGGTATAACTTAAACAAAGGGATGGCAATGTATACAAACATACTAGACAATACTATAGAACAGCATTATTTGCCCTGATTCTTCAGTATTACTGTACAATACTCCAAATTTGTTCATCTCCTAAACCTATGGAACAGAATTTGTACAGCCAAGTTGTGGACATTTGAATCCCATCTTTAAATGCTGTGAGCACAAATTAAACTATGAATGAATTACACAATGCAAGAAAATCTTCAATAATGTGGATAATTTATTTGTTATGGAAGGAAAGAAATTACTGATATTTACATAGTGCAAAGTATGCCTTTTTAATTTCTGAATTATGTACATTACAATGCAATGCAGTATGTTGTAATTTCATGCACATATAACATATAACCTTCATATAACTAATTTTCCAATCTTTACTTTGCACCTTCCTTTCTGTTTTGATTCATTTTCTAAAATTAACTTGAGACAATAAAATACAAAAAAGATATTAATTGTATTTCTTACTCAACATAAAACGAGGGGTACATTCCTGAATGTTTTCCCTTGCCTCTTTGAAGGGAACACAATCGCACAACTTAATTTACAGGATTGATTAGGCCAATCTGGTTCACATTTCCATAAAGTACAATTCATGTTCAGGTCAGTTCTCTCAATTGCAATTCCTTTGACACTTGAGCATTCGAAGCCTAATAAATCCTGTACTCACCGGCATGTAAACCTGGGAGTGTATCCAAACAGAAATGTTTGTGTCTCTCAATCTTTTGCTATTCAAAACACAAGCAATGTACATGAAAAAAAAAGGCGGGGGTTCCTTGTGATTGGAATAGGAGGATGATCCACTGGATTATCCGCACACCATTCATGTATAAATTGCAGATAACTACTGTTTGAAATTTAACATGGATGCTATTTCAAGTTAGTTTTAAAAACCATCACCTTGATGGAATGCACTTCCTTTCGAACAGTATTAATGTAGGATTTTACTTCAGGATATTAGTTTACATTATGAAGGAACCAAACTAAGGTAACCAACTCATTTTGAAAGTTGCTTTGCTTAATATATTAGTTCTTTATTACGAATTAAATACTGGAGATTGTTCAAAAGTCTCCACCATTTTGTATACCAATCGTTCTATTGCAGGTATAAATTCAATTTACAAATGCAATTAACTATTTCAAACAAAAAGATAAAAGTTTAAAAATATTTTCTTAAATGTCTTAACAGCACCAGAGGTTGCTATAGATCAAGTTGAACACCACCTACTGGTGTGACCAGGGAATACAGACTTCCAAGCACATCGAAATGTGGAAACGGCAAACACCATCTGTAAAACGCCAATAGCTTTTTTTTCCCCATCATTTCTATAAAGCAACAGAGTTTCCATAGTGAAAATGTTTCCGTGAGTGACCAGAATCACCAGCCAGGCGTTCCGTGTCCATTTTGAATGCGATGCAACATTCAATCCAATTTGGTTTCATCATAAACCATCTGAAAATTTAGCTCAGGCAGATGTGCAACTTAGCATCACCCATTGTTAAACAACACAACATGTGTCGGGATTAGCTTGTGTGTTAGTCAAGAAATGTCAATAGAGAAAACCTGCAGTTGGTTAGTGCACACTTCATTGAAGCCCTGCCACTCAGTAATAAAAGTAAGCATAATTTCTTTACACCGAGTACTGCAACTAGCAAACTTTTATTTAAACCTAGTAAATATTCAAGCAGAACTGACATCTGATAATTAATTGTTAAAGACATTAAAAATATGTTGCCCCTGTGCATTTTATGATACAATACATCCTGTGGATTTACCAAAACTACTGCCATCAATTCAATACAAAATAAATTTATTTGCACAATGATCATGATGCAAATAAAGTCACAGGTATGATTTGCCCGGTCTATAACTTTTGCTGAAGAAATTTCAGCTTAAATGGATCTAGGCTACTCATTTTTTTGAATGCAGGGTCAATTTTCAAATGCTATTATTAAGACACAAAAATATATTACCTCAGTAACTAGATTCATAAAGATAATCCATTGAGTATGTTACTCAAGTTACTGCAGTCATTGCTTATGCTACAGCACCACAGGTACAGTGTGTAACTATACAAGTAAAGGGTTCCAAAGTTTGTAGAAAAACACACCTAACTTGCATCCTCAGAAACTGCAAGCCTGATCAGATTAAAAAAGGAACCATTAGTTGATTAACTATATAACCACCATTGTTTTTGTTCATGTTTCTGTAAACCTATGTAGCACAATGCTGTAAGGAAAATATTAAAAAGAATTTTGCTTGGTCATCTCATTTAAAATTAATAGCATTTGCTAGTACTGTCCCATGCATGCATAAGGACGTACTTGTAAATTTAATAAATATAGAAATGTTTCACATTGTTTCAGGTTAAATCCCAAAAATCTTTTTTGGGTGAGTGGGTAGAAGGAAGAAATAGGAATTTAGAACTTGAGAATAAAGGGCTGCATAACACCCAATTGCCCATTTAATCAACTTTCTAAATATAAGTCAGGTCTACACTTATCTAACCCTGCCATAAGCAAATTCCAGGCCAATATCCACCATAAACCAGTAATGCTCTTTTTACAGCCAGTAATAGTCAACAGTTTTATTACATACACAAGTCTGGTCACATGCATCTTTTATCAACTTCAAGCTATTGCACATAACTGGATACCACTAGACTTTGAAGATGAAAAGAAGTAGTTTGTACAACGAGTGGATCCCTCAAAAATACCATCATTGCTTTTTAAATTCCTTACAGACAGAACTTAAAAAAAAAATCAGTCAAATTAAACTCTTGCTATAAAACTACTGCCACTTACGAGATGAATTTCTTGTAAATAGAACTACTGGCTTTTTCTCCACCAATTTTTACATTTTCTCCAAAGATTCCAAAAGGACTTTCATAAACCATCTAGAAAAAAAAACATTTATTTTATGATTCAAAATACACCAAACAATTTAGGTCAATGGAGAACAGGTTTTGAGATGGTACAAAACTTGCTAACATGTGATCTTACGACGACGTATCTATACGATTTCTAATTCAGATCATAAATCAGTGAAAGATTGAAATGACAAGGTTACAAAGAGCAAGTTCTTAATTTAAATTGTTCCTATACATGTTTAAGTGTTCCTGAGGTCGTTGTTTCGCTTACAGTAACCCTCCAGGTAGACTCGAATGATTGCTCACAAAAAGGTTTTGTACAGTTAGCCGTTTATTATAATGCTATGCAATTTGATTGAAATGGCAACAGAGGTGTTCTGAATCACATGCTTACAAGCAAAATTTGAATATTGTTTTAACCAAATCAAATGTTAAGAAAATAGTAAGTTACTAGGATAGAAGATCAAAATAAATTCAGACTTTGCAAGAGGGAGAAATAAATCAAATTAATTCTTTAATGTATTAAAGAAAGAAACTTCCAATTATTTTGCGGTTTTGTACACATGGCTTTTACACTACAGACTTGGGGAAACAATATGTACTAAACTAGATAGTTAACCTGCTTCAAATAAAGTGTAACCTTGAATGGGGGGAGCACAATGTTTTTAACAGCTGCTTGTGTTTCAATGCAAGAAATGACAAAACGATTTTTGTAATCCCACGAGTCTACCTAAAATAAATGTAGTTGTATAAAAGAGCTGCTGGTCCAGGTTCTAGAATTATTAGTGGGCTTGGCTCTCTGATTCTGCAGGCTGAGAGCTTTCACTCTCTGTTGTTGCATCCATCTGTTCCACTGTATCTAGTTCTTCTATGTCACTTTGTCCATTGTGATCTTCCTCTGTACTATCAATATTTTTGCCAAGCTGCAATGTTTCCAGTGTTTTTTGTGCTTCTGATACCCAATCATCAATTCTGCTGCTAAATGTTACCACAATGGCAACAGGTTCAGGGGCATAATCTTCCTCCTCTTCATCATCATCATCAACATCATCATCATCCTCTTCCTCCTCCTCCTCAAGCATATCTGGTACAAGAGTGCTGGTGGTGCTTATCATGGAGGAATTAAGAACATCTCTGCAGCTACCATCAAGGGATCCCGTCTCAGTGCTTTGCTGAGAGGCCCATTCTAACATATCGTCGGTCTTCCCTTCTTCCTTGTCTGAACCAGAGGATTTTGTAGTATGGGTTGTCTGACCCACAGAAGAGCCAGTGGTTATCCCCAAGATTGGTTTGCTGGCACTGCCTACGACTGCTGGCAAACTTGAAGACTTATCCAGAACAGTTGTTGCACTTGGTGTGGGTTTCTCACTCTCAGGACATTCAGGTGCATCAGTGGCCTCGACCATATTTCGCCAGTTTGTTTCTAAATAAGAAAAAAGGCATTTTAAAATTATGAAATGACATTTGTGGAGGTACATAAAAAGGGAACATTGCAAGAAATCTTCTAAATTCTTGAGAATGATGGCATTTTGAAATTACTTTTCATTTTGGTCATCCTATTGTAGAAAGGATATTATTAAACTAGAAAGAGTGCAGAAAAGATTTACTAGGATACTACTGGGACTTGACGGTTTGAGTTATAAGGAGAGGCTGGATAGACTGGGACTTCTGTCTCTGGAGCGTAGGAGGCTTAGGGATGATCTTATAGAGGTCTATAAAATAATGAGCGGCATAGATCAGCGAGTCAATATCTTTTCCCAAAGGTAGGGAAGTCTAAACCTAGAGGGCATAGATTTAAGGTGAGAGGGGAGAGATACAAAAGGGTCCAGAGGGGCAATTTTTTCACACAGAGGGTGGTGAGTCTCTGGAACAAGCTGCCAGAGGTAGCAGTAGAGGCAGGTACAATTTTGTCTTTTAAAAACCAGTTACATGGGCAAGGGTGGGTATAGAGGGATATGGGCCAAATGTGGGCAATTGGGATTAGCTTAGGGCTTAAAAAATGGACAGCATGGACAAGCTGGGCCAAAGGGCCTGTTTCCATGCTGTAAACCTCTATGACTGTATGACTATTCAATTCTCAAAGACTGTGCATCTTAACATGATACATTACAGAAATGAACAAGACGATAAGAGTTATTTTCACAGGACACAGAGTTCCATACAACTATAATACACCATACAATAAAAGAAACCCAATTCTTAAGTCTTAGTGAATCCAAATGGCTATTTTTCAAATAAAGATTGATGCTAAAGACAGGGTAGAAACCTGCGAGATGTAACCCACAAAATATCCACGATTTAACCTTTTCCCTATAGCTCAATATAAAAGTGCAATAGAAAAACTGAATGTGCTTGTAAATTAATCTGTACAAAATTTTACTGCTACTCAAATTCAATCATGCATCCCAATCACTATTTTACATATTACATTTGGGAAAGCAAGCGGCAATATAGACGCAAAAACAGAAAATGCTGGAAATACTTCGGTCAGACAGCATCAGTGGAGAGATAAGAGAGTTAATGAGCGAGGATCTCATATAAACTTATAAAATTCTAACAGGGTTAGACAGGGTAGATTCAGAAAGAATGTTCCGAATGGTGGGGGAGTCCAAAACTAGAGGTCATAGTTTGAGGTTAAGGGGTAAATCATTTAGAACCGAGGTGAGGAGAAATTTCTTCAACCAGAGGGTGTTGAATCTGTGGAATTCACTCGCACAGAAAGTAGTTGAGGCCAAAACATTGGCTGATTTCAAGAAGAAATTAGATATAGCTCTTGGGGCTAAAGGGATCAAGGGATATGGGAGGAGGGGGGGGGGGGGGGGGGACGGAAATCAGGATATTGAATTCGATGATCAGCCATGATCAAAACGAATGGTGGAGCAGGCTCGAAGGGCCAAATGGCCTACTCTTGCTTCTAGTTTCTTTGTTTCTATTAATGGTTCAGGTCAATGATTCTTCATTGGATCAGTTTTTATTTCTGATTTCCAAAATCTGCAGTATTTTACTTTTGAATTACTGCAATATAGATCTATTCCAAGGCAACTCTAACATAACAAATATGTCTTTAATAACAAAGTAAAATTCAAACATGCACCAGAACAATAAACATACAAAATGGAAGTAGGCCATTCGGCCCCTTGAGGCTGCTCTGCCATTCAATGACATAATGGCTAATCTGTAAACTTTTTGAAAATCAAGGCCAATCACAATCTTGCTAACAAAGACACTTTGCCTTTTACAGTATAGTTAACCAATGCCTTTTTAAAATTTGGGATTAACATTAACTAATAGGTCTGCATTATTACATAATTAGACCATAAGACCATAAGACATTCCATTATTGTTTAATGTGGTGGAAGTGATGCGCATTACACAATGTTACCCAGATGGCAAATGTGATCCAAGATTGATTGCTTACCATATTCCTTCTCATTCACTTCGGAAATGGGTTCAGATATTACGCTGCAGAATGAAATTGCACTTGCTGCAGAAGGGTTGCGAGAATGGCCCATGTGCGGTACCTTTCTGGTGTGCTTCAAGGCCTCCTCAGCTTGCTCTTGTTCCAAAGCCGTCACCATATCGCGGTATGCCTTACGGGCTTCCTCAGTTAATGCCACCAATTTATTGAACAAGCTCTAAATATGGAAATTAAACAACTGTTTATTTGAAGTTACATTATCTATCAAAAGGAAGCCATCAACATACCGCAGTAAGCCAGAGTGATAAAATCGCAAAGGACATTGTTCACTTAAGATACTTTAACAGTTAATAATCCTACCTGTCCATGATGTGTGAAGCTACTGAGTTGATAAGGAAGGGAGGGTGGCTCAAGAATTTAGTAAGGGAGCTAGGGAATATGGGGCCAGGTGGCTGAACATAAATACAAGATATTCCAGGACCCAGTAGGGGAGGAATGAAGAGCTTTAGAGATGTGGTGGGTTTCAGGGTGGGAGGAGGTTACAGAGATAGGAAGAGCAAAGACGTGAAGGAAATTAAATAAAGCGATGAGAATATTAAATTAGAGGCATTGGGAGGACTAGGAGTCAATGTTGTGACAGTGAGCTTGGTGAGGGATAGGATACAAATTTATGTAAGAGGTGAAATTTAGATAGCATTAAAGAAGGGAAGGTTGGCTAAGAGAACACTTGAATCCAGGAAGTGACAAAGGCATGGACAAGAGAGTTTCAGAAAAACATGGATTAAGGCAGGAGTGGAGACGGCTAATGTTATGATAATGGCTTTGGTCTTTCCAATGTTTAGCCAGAGGAAATTGCGGGTCATTTAAAACATTTTTCTGGTTAAGAGTCCCACGGCACAGATAGGAAATTAGAGCCACTTGGGTTGCTATGGATAAGAAGTTTTGTAGTTCATAACTGTACCAGAAGATTACCTATTTTTCAATTTGCCAATTTTAAGAACAAAGATTAAAATACCTTGCAAATTATTGGTCCATGGGTTTAAAGTTATACTATGAAAAACATTATAATATTTAAAGCACATAAAATTAAAAGGCAGCCATTCAAAGCCAATTGAGTTTTCTTTTAAAAAAAGGCATGTCATTCAAAAAAGTGTGAATTATTTTGAAAATTTAAGGATTTTATTGGTTGGGAGTAATTAGATATGAAGAAATAATCCAAAAAGATGCCTCTTAACTTTCTTGAACCTAGAGTTCAAATTCTTGAGATAAATGAAGTAATAAATCAAACAACAAATTGGCCAAATAATAGGAAACAAGTATAGGAATAAACCGAAGGCGCTCAAATTGGACCCCTGTGATCAGTGGAATCTGTTCACCGTGATTTATACACTATATTCCTCTGCATGGATCACTACCCTGACTTGTTAGAGGCTTGTGCGTTCCGATGATCTTTTGAGTGATGCTATCAGGAGCTCCTTGCTCCTCATAGGGCTACCCTTGGCAGTAAGATGTGGAGATGCCGGCGTTGGACTGGGGTAAACCCAGTAAGAAGTTTAACAACACCAGGTTAAAATCCAACAGGTTTATTTGGTAGCAAAAGCAACTTTTGCTAGTAAGATGATGCCAGACAAAGCGTGATCCAAGAAGTCTTTACTGGCAGAGCAGGCAAAAGCAATGTGTGTACCACCGGCTGCGAAGACACAGGACGGCTACAGTGGCAAGGTGATCCCGGCCATTGTGATTTGACATGTCACCAAAATTTGATCACCAACCTGTCAAGATCGTGTGGACCGTGACAGTGCACCAAAGTCCCCATGTTAAATAAAGTCATGCGCAGACTTCGACCCAGGGTCCAACTGCCACGTACTGTATTGATCAGTTATCCATACTCCTGTACCCTGACCATGGTGTACGAGCATAGTCAACACCAAGGCGGGTTTGCCGACAATGTTACTCCTAGAACAAGAATGAGCAGCCTTCATTGCCTGGCAGAACAACCCAACGTTCGACTTAAGGAAGCAGCATTTCCCAAATCCAAAAGATAAAGACATACGGTGGGAAGGGAAAGCCTGAGAGATCCAACAATATGCTGGGCATCATGACAGGCAAAGCTTTTTTGAAACCTTTGGAATCAACATTTCTTAATGATGACAAGGTCACCACTGAAAAAAACATTTTGAACAACTCCTCCACTGGGAATCCACAGGAACAGGTGATACTCTCCAGGTTATTCCCTGGTGGGGAATCTATGGGTGAACCAGCAACAATGGCAGAGTTGCAACAAGCAACCAAATGGATGAAAAAAGGACAAAACCTTTGGCCTTGATGGTATCAGCTGAGATCTTCAAATACTGGAGGACATTTACTCACATTAAAACTCCAGGCATTCATCCTACGGATTTGGGAGGAAAGAGAACTTACCCCAACCGCATAATTGTGGAATGTGACAATTGTAACCATCTTCAAGAATGGGAGATTGATCATTCTTTGGTAACTATCAAGATAGTTTCCCCTCGTCTATAGCGGGAAAAATCTTGACATACATTCTCCTGAATCACCTACTTCCTGTGGCTGAGGAAACCCTCCCAAAGCCAGAGTGCGAGTTTAGACTTTCCAGCGGAAACGCCAATATGGCCTCTGTTGCCAGACAAATCCAAGAAAAGTGAGATCACTAGGAACTCTTCTTCACAATCATGACCAAAGCATTTGACTCAGTAAATTGCAAGGCCCTACGGATTGTTCTTAAAAAAAAAAGTTTGGATGTCCAAGAAACTTTAATCACAATTCTGCTATTGCTTCATGATGATGACATGACTACAATTGTCTTGGGTAGGAGATCTGAAACTGACACCTTCAGAAGCGGGATAAAGCAAGATTGTCTGACAGCTGCCAAACTATTTACAAACTGCCTGATATTTCTTTGATTTGATGCAAACTGCCTGACAATGGCCATTCACCCTCAAAGATCAATTGCCCTTTGGTGTCAGTATTAAAATAACACCTGCATGGAAAGCTCTTTAACCTCAATCGCCTCCATGTGAAAACCAAATTGACCATGATCTATAGTTTGCAGATGACTGCCAAATCATGGCCCATTTGCAAGCCACCCTACAATCTCTTCGAATCTGCATAAAGATGTTTGACATGTTGTGACCGTTGGAAAAACAAAAACATCTGGTCAGCCAAATATTCCACCTCCCTAATATATAAAAGAACAAAGAAAATTACAGCACAGGAACAGGCCCTTCGGCCCTCCAAGCCTGCATCTACCATGCTGCCCGACTTAACTAAAACCCCTTACCCTTCCGGGGACCATATCCCTCTATTCCCATCCTATTCATGTATTTGTCAAGACGTCCCTTAAAAGTCACTACCGTATCCGCTTCCACTACCTCCCCCGGCAACATGTTCCAGGCACTATGTTGAAGGAGAGACTCTGAAAAATGTTGAACATTCCCCATACCTTGGCAACCACCACTCTCAAAAAGCCACCCATTAAGTTAAAACTTATTAGTTACAAATAAGGCTTACATTAACACTGCAATGAAGTGAAATTCCCCTAGTTACCACAGTCCGGCGCCCGTTTGGGTCAATGCACCTAACCACCTAACTCATTAATGAGGAGATCCAACACCAGATCAGTTGCATCAGCTCACTACGGCAGCAAGTGTTTGACAACTAAGAGTGTAAGTTAACAAAACTGTCACCATGTTCCTGTACTGCAGTGAGACCTGGACTGTGCATCAGCAACACGTAAGAGCACCAGAGAAATTTCATCAGCAATGCCTCTGCCGGATTCAATGGAGGACTGTCAAACAAACGCTATGGCCTTTGTGAAGCCAGCTCCACAAGCATTCAGGCAAAGCTCCTGCAAAATCAACTTTGATGGACTTGATGGTTGAAAATCATCTCTTCCCCAACCCCTCCCACCGGTTCTTGTTTTCTCAAACGGCCAACGTACCTGGGAAGAACAAAGAAAATGCTTCAAAGACACTCTGACGCTCTTCCTGAAATCCGGCAGCACTGACAGTAATGAATGGGAAGAGCTTGCTACCAACCATTCAAACTGGCAAAAACTCATCCATCAAGCTGCATCACACTTTGAGTCACAATGTCTTGGAGACAGAATGCTGGCAGAGAAGGTCAGAAAAGGAAAACAATTCCTGCACTATGGAGTCCATGACCTCGTGGGACATCCCAAAGATCCATGAAGAGGCCTGTTCAGTCATATGGAGGCCAATGGCAGAAATCCATGATCCTGAGTAGACATCACCCTTGAATCGAGGAACAGCTGACTGATGGTATGCCATATTGTTAGCTTTTCCAGCACTGTCAATGAAAATTTGCTCCTGTAGCACTTCAATACTGCAAATCAGTTAAATCAGCCTTTTCAGGCCTCTCTGCCAGAGGATCACAGGGAGGTGATGGGGCTGGCCATCTAGGTGGTCGGGACTGTTGGAAATTTGGAGAACGAAGCTTGCCTGGAGAGGTCTGGGAGGCCAGTGAGGGGGTGTTGCAGGCCTGGCCAGCGATCGGAAGGCTGGCAATGCGGGGCCAGTGCACATGCGCCAATATTGGCATTGACAGGTTGGCGTATGTGCAGTGGCCTGCTCAGTGCTATGCTGCCAGCCTATCAAGCGGGACTAGGCCCCGCTCGAGATTTTCAGAGGGAATCCTGCTAGGGCACTCTGTGGCAGTCAGAATAGAACATAGAACATAGAACATAGAACATTACAGCGCAGAACAGGCCCTTCGGCCCACGATGTTGCACCGACCAGTTAAAAAAAAAACTGTGACCCTCCAACCTAAACCAATTTCTTTTCGTCCATGAACCTATCTACGGATCTCTTAAACGCCCCCAAACTAGGCGCATTTACTACTGATGCTGGCAGGGCATTCCAATCCCTCACCACCCTCTGGGTAAAGAACCTACCCCTGACATCGGTTCTATAACTACCCCCCCTCAATTTAAAGCCATGCCCCCTCGTGCTGGATTTCTCCATCAGAGGAAAAAGGCTATCACTATCCACCCTATCTAAACCTCTAATCATCTTATATGTTTCAATAAGATCCCCTCTTAGCCGCCGCCTTTCCAGCGAAAACAATCCCAAATCCCTCAGCCTCTCCTCATAGGATCTCCCCTCCATACCAGGCAACATCCTGGTAAACCTCCTCTGCACCCTCTCCAAAGCCTCCACATCCTTCCTGTAATGTGGGGACCAGAACTGCACACAGTACTCCAAGTGCGGCCGCACCAGAGTTGTGTACAGTTGCAACATAACGCTACGACTCCTAAATTCAATCCCCCTACCAATAAACGCCAAGACACCATATGCCTTCTTAACAACCTTATCTACTTGATTCCCAACTTTCAGGGATCTATGCACACATATACCTAGATCCCTCTGCTCCTCCACACTATTCAAAGTCCTCCCGTTAGCCCTATACTCAACACATCTGTTATTCCTACCAAAGTGAATTACCTCACACTTCTCCGCATTAAACTCCATCCGCCACCTCTCGGCCCAACTTTGCAACCTGTCTAAGTCTTCCTGCAAACTACGACACCCTTCCTCACTGTCTACCACGCCACCGACTTTAGTGTCATCAGCAAATTTGCTAATCCACCCAACTATACCCTCATCCAGATCATTAATAAATATTACAAACAGCAGTGGCCCCAAAACAGATCCCTGAGGTACACCACTTGTAACCGCACTCCATGATGAATATTTACTATCAACCACCACCCTCTGTTTCCTATCCGCTAGCCAATTCCTGATCCAATTTCCTAGATCACCCCCAATCCCATACATCTGCATTTTCTGCAGAAGCCTACCATGGTGAACCTTATCAAACGCCTTACTAAAATCCATATATACCACGTCCACTGCCCTGCCCCCATCCACCTCCTTGGTCACTTTCTCAAAAAACTCAATAAGGTTAGTAAGGCACGACCTACCTGCCACAAAACCATGCTGACTATCACCTATCAATTCATTACTCTCCAAATAACTATAAATCCTATCCCTTATAATTTTTTCCAACATCTTGCCGACAACAGAAGTGAGACTCACCGGTCTATAATTCCCGGGGAAGTCTCTGTTCCCCTTCTTAAACAATGGGACAACATTCGCTAACCTCCAATCTTCTGGTACTATACCAGAGGCCAACGACGACCTGAAGATCAGAGCCAGAGGCTCTGCAATCACTTCTCTTGCCTCCCAGAGAATCCTTGGATAAATCCCATCCGGACCAGGGGATTTATCTATTTTCAGACCCTCCAGAATATCCTGCACATCCTCCTTATCAACTGTAATACTGTCTATTCTACTCCCTTGCAACCCAGTGTCCTCCTCAGCTATATTCATGTCCCCTTGCGTGAACACCGAAGAGAAATATTGGTTCAATGCTTCACCAATCTCCTCCGGTTCCACACATAACTTCCCTCTGCCATCTATAACTGGCCCTAAACTTGCCCTAACCAACCTTCTGTTCTTGACATACCTATAGAACGCCTTAGGATTCTCTTTAACCCTATCCGCCAAAGTCTTCTCATGTCCCCTTTTAGCCCTTCTAAGCTCGCTCTTCAACTCCCTCTTAGCCAATCTAAAGCTTTCTAGTGCACTACCCGAGTGCTCACGTCTCATCCGAACATAAGCCTCCTTTTTCTTTTTAACCAACAAAGAAACTTTTTTGGTGCACCACGGTTCCCTAGCCCTACCAATTCCTCCTTGCCTGACAGGGACATACCTATCACAGACTCGCAGTAGCTGCTCCTTGAAAAAACTCCACATGTCGGACGTTCCCAGTCCCTGTAATCTCCTAGTCCAACCTATGTTTCCTAATTCTCTCCTAATAGCCTCATAATTACCCTTCCCCCAGCTAAAACCACTGGCCCGAGGTTCATGCCTATCCCTTTCCATCACTAAGGTGAACGTAACCGAATTGTGGTCACTATCACCAAAATGCACACCAACTTCCAAGTCTAGCACCTGGTCTGGCTCATTTCCCAGCACCAGATCCAATATAGCCTCACCTCTAGTTGGCCTGTCTACATACTGAGTCAAAAAACCTTCCTGCACGCTTTGAACAAAAACTGACCCCTCTAACGAGCTAGAGCTATAACAATTCCAGTCAATATTAGTCAAGTTAAAATCCCCCATAACAATTGCCCTATTACTATCACTCCTAAGCAGGATTGACTCCGCAATCCTTTCCTCAACCTCTCTAGAACTTTTAGGAGGTCTATAAAAGACTCCCAACAGGGTGACCTCTCCTCTCCTATTTCTAATCTCCGCCCATACTACCTCAACAGATAAGTCCTCATCAAACCTCCTCTCTGACACTGTGATACAATCTCTGACCAATAATGCTACCCCTCCCCCTCTTCTACCTCCTTCCCTACTTCGACTAAAACATTTGAACCCCGGGACCTGCAGCATCCATTCCTGCCCCTGCTCTATCCATGTCTCTGAAATAGCCACAACATCGAAGTCCCAGGTACTGATCCACGCTGCAAGTTCACCCACTTTATTGCGAATACTCCTGGCATTGAAGTATACACATTTCAAACCCTGCTCCACCCCACCTCTGCAATGCCGTGCATTGCAGTCCCCATCCATGCATCCCTCACTTTCAGCCCCACTACTCAGGATCCCTCCCCCCCCCCGAATCAGTTTAAACCTCCCTGCATGGCCTTAGCAAATTTACCCCCCAGGATATTGGTCCCCTTCTGATTAAGGTGTAGACCATCCTTCTCATAGAGGTCACACCTTCCCCAGTACGAGCCCCAATTGCTTAAGTACCTGAACCCCTCCCTCCTGCACCATCCCCTCAGCCATGAATTCAAACCTTCCCTCTCCCTATTCCTCTCTAAACTATCCCGTGGTACAGGCAAGAGTCCAGAGATAACCACTCTGTCAGTCTTGGCCTTTAGTTTCCACCCCAACTCCATAAATCCCTGCCTAATATCCCCTTCCCCTATCCTCCCTATGTCGTGTGTCCCCACATGTACAATAACTTGTGGTTTATCTCCCTCCCCCCTAAGAGTCCTGAATACCCTGTCAGACACATCCCGGACCCCAGCCCCTGGTAGGCAACACACCAACCCTGAGTCCCTACCTTTAGTTCCGACCCTCCTATCTGTCCCCTTAATTGTGGAGTCCCCAATCACAAGGCCCAGTCTTTTACAGCCCCTAACCACCTGAGCTTTCTCACTCGGCTCACCCCCAGAGATCTGCTCTCTATGCTCAGTTGATTCCTCCTCAACTGTAGCCTCCAGCACCGAAAACCTATTATGTGGGGGATTCAATCAGAAAATCACGTTAAAAAAAAAACCAGTGGGAGTTACTCCCGTTTTCACACGAATCGGGATAATATTTTGGGAGAATTCCAGCCCAAATCTTATTCGCCAAAATCTTCTCCCATTTGTGTTTCCCCCCCAAAGAATAATCCATTGTTTTGCAAAGAATAATCCATTGCTCTTTGGGTGCAAGGATCAGATTAACAAGACTATAAGGAAAAGGAGCAGGAATAGACCAAGTAACATCAAATGACCTTCTTTGATGTTTCACAAGCAAGAATGAATTTTGCAGCTTGTTGAGTTGAGGGTGAAGAATGCAACAACTTGCGGGAATGCCAATTATAACGGAATTCACCTGTCTTGCAATTTGTGTGGAGTCAATTTATTTCTGATCATACTATGCACAGTAGACCCTTCAGATATAAAATGCCTGGCACAATGTGTATTAATCTTCACTAACAAGTAAAGAATTAAGAGTTTGAAGCCATTGAGATGATATCAAAATCTTAAATCTCAGTTCAATCTATCTTTTTTTAAAAAAATGAAATATTCAATAACCGATGATCAATCCAAACCCAGACAGGGCGGTGGAGACAGTGTCAAGTGTAGACTGCTTGCTGGAAAGAGTTTGATACTGTAGACATGAATACTTTAAAATGTTTTTCATTCATGGTTAATGCGTTTGTCTTGTATTTAATTTTTTGCCATGAGGTGAAGATGCCAGCGTTGGACAGGGGTGGGCACAGTAAGTCTCACAACGCCAGGTTAAAGTCCAACAGGTTTATTTGGAGCGTTGCTCCGAAAGCTCGTGATTCCTAATATAACCTGTTGGGACTTTAACCTGGTGTTGTGAGACTATTTAATTTTTTTGCAGCATCCTACTGCCGTTTCCCTGTAAATAAAGTGTTCTCTTAGACTGATCAATCAGCAAAGGCATACTGCTACGTGGATCTATGTGTAGCAATCAATGATATAACTAACAAGCAAAGGGCTGGCTCAGTCAATTAGACGGCAGTCATGACGTGGAGATGCCGGAGTTGGACTGGGGTGAACACAGTAAGAAGTTTAACAACACCAGGTTAAAGTCCAACAGGTTTATTTGGTAGCAAAAGCCACACAAGCTTTCGGAGCCTTTATTTACAGGGAAACAGCAGTAGGATGCTGCAAAAAATTAAATAGTCTCACAACGCCAGGTTAAAGTCCAACAGGTTTATTTGGAGCATTGCTCCGAAAGCTTGCGTGGCTTTTGCTACCAAATAAATCTGCTGGACTTTAACCCGTTGTTAAATTTCTTACTCAGTCAATTAGAAGCAAATTCCATTGTATAGCTTTTGTGCTAACTTTAAGGTGGAAGTAGCATAACTGAAAAGCTAAAAACATACCTCAGCACCACTGTAGTTGAAGATCCCCACAACACTTACAGGAACAAGTTTATTCACACAACGACCAAGAGCTTTACGCCCAAGAGCAAAAACAAAAGGAATTTCTTGCTCCCGAGCCATGGCAATCACATTGTACAAAGCTTCATCTAGTCCACCTGAGGGGAAGAGTAAAATGAGGATGAATTAGACAAAATATTATTTCAACATTGCGTGCCTCCAATAGCTCAAGAAAATACTGCCTACTGTACCTTTTGACTGAATTTTCTCACAGTTTGGAGAGATGATGACACATTTAATCTTTTTTAATTTCATATGCTTGGTCACTTCACGCAGACCCATGACAAGCCGCCTCTTCATTTTGGCTTTGATTGGATCTTTCTGGTAAATCCGTTCTTGAAAGCGAACAAGCTCTTGCAACAACAGTGTCACACATTCATCAATATCTTTACTAAGAACTTGGTTACAGTATCTGGTAAGGGGAACAAATTAAAAATGAAAAAAAAAACATTATTTCCAAACAGGGTTCAAGTGTTAGCAACTGCAGTGCTGATAAAATTACACTGAAAGAAGTCATGAGACTGTTCGAAGAACTTACTAGGGTCCACGCGGCAATGTTAATGGGCTATTTAAATTTGTGGGGCATTCACAAACAACTGGACACCTGTACTCGCATACATTATTTCAAATTGGCTGTCAATCTAATTTTGATTTGATTTATTATTGTCACATGTTAACATAGTGAAAAGTATTGTTTCTAACACGCTATACAGACAAAGCATACCGTTCATAGAGAAGGAAATGAGAGAATGCAGAATGTAGTGTTACAGTCATAGTTGACAGTAGTGTTACAAGTCATAATTGCGCACGGGATGTCTGAGAATGGTTTAATAACCAATAACTATATATGCCTCCAGTACAAGTTACTCATCAAAACAACCTTGTTTCTTGAAAAAGTATTTTAAAAAATCTTCATCCCACTCTGCTGGTCTTTCATTTGAAATATTTCCACAGCAAGTAAAATGCTCCTTCCAACTAATCCTTCCCATTAAGCAAAAGCTGCACAAAGCATTTGAAAAGGAAACTGCTCCAGCCCAAATATTCTGGAGTGATCCTTTCCATTAACCAAATGCTCATTAACGAAACAAGGCAGAACATTAATTGGCAGTTTGTAGCCAAATGCCAGAGCTCAAACAGTACAATGTCTGAAACTTTTTAGATAACTCAATGAACAGACAGCTAATGGTTTTACTGTCAATTCCATACTCCCAGATGAAAAAAAACATGGCACTATATATTTCCTTTGATATACACACGTGGAGCTTCTTCCATCCTGGGAATGCTAATGAGTTTTCCAAAACCAGCTCCTCCCTACATTACAAATTTAAAGGTGGTTCATTTGAAGTTTTAAAAATTTGGCAGCATGTTGCTTTAAGTTATACTGCAACGTAAGTGCAAAGCTAGATTTCCCTTCATAGTGGTCTCACAATCAATACTAAACTAACTATATCTAAGAAATTGGGAGCATTATATTTTGTACTTCACATCGGCATGGTGGCATAGTGGTTAGCATTGCTGCCTCACAGTGCCAGGGTCCCCGGGTTTGATTCCTGGCTTGGATCACTGTCTGTGCAGAGTCTGCACGTTCTCCCAGTGACTGCGTGAGTTTCCTCTGGACGCTCCGCTTTCCTCCCACAGTCCCACAGTTTGGGGCGACATGGTCGCACAGTGGTTAGCACTGCTGCTTCACAGCTCCAGGGACCTGGGTTCGATTCCCGGCTTGGGTCACTGTCTGGGTGGAGTTTGCACATTCTCCTAGTGTCTGCGTGGGTTTCCTCCGGGTGCTCTGGTTTCCTCCCACAGTCCAAAAATATGCAGGTTAGGTTGATTGGTCAAGTTAAAAAAATTGCCCTTAGTGTCCTGAGATGCGTAGGTTAGAGGGATTAGTGGGTAAATATGTAGGGATATGGAGGTAGGGCCTGGGTGGGATTGTGGTCGGTGCAGACCCGATGGGCCGAATGGCCTCTTTCTGTACTGTAGGGTTTCTATGATTCTATGAGTCCCAAAGACATGCTGGTCAGGTGCATTAGCCATGCTAAATTCTCCCTCAG
Organism: Mustelus asterias; assembly: GCF_964213995.1. Lineage (NCBI taxonomy): Eukaryota > Metazoa > Chordata > Chondrichthyes > Carcharhiniformes > Triakidae > Mustelus > Mustelus asterias. The sequence continues at coordinate 21,100,185 of NC_135824.1, read as the reverse complement.
TGTACCCAAGCAGGCACTGGAGTGTGGCGATTAGTGCATTTTCACAGCAACTTCATTGCAATGTTAATGTAAGCCTACTTGTGACACTAATAAATAAACTTTAAACTTGCATCTGCAGGATGCAAACGACTGCACCACACCAATGTCAAGTCTGTAGCATAAATACTTGCAAAACTTACCCAATAAAAGGAACACTGGAGAGCAAAGTAAAATAAGTCGGTTTATGCCATAGTGGTTTTACCTGTTTACCAATAAATTAAGCCCCCACTGATTCAAGTGCTATCTCCTGTCAGAGTACCACCAAAAGGTAACGGCATTACAATTGTTGTTTTTGTCCTAAAAATGTTTTAAAATTCTGTAGCTTTGACAGAAATATTTACAATCCAATAGCAGAGCTTCTTATACAATTTCATTCCTTCAGTGAGATATATGGATGGAAATAACTGGCTTCAATAACTTATGTCCATTTTGTAATGGAACCCATTGCTTGATTACTATCTCATTACTTCTTGTCATTCAATTTGTACACTAGTTTGCAATACCTGTAAATCAAAAATACTCCATTACAAGTTTCTATTCCTTCTTAAAAACAGTGGCAGGTTGTTAAGCCATGTACATTGAAAAAACAAAAAGGATAAAACATGTTTTAAATCAAAGATTCTTCCTTCCCTCCTCTAATGCAGTCAGGAAACTCAAACCAATACTTGTCATTCATTCAAAAATAGAGCAAAGGCTCTTTCACTCAACCCTCATTTACTTTAAGCTGAAAATTCAATTGATTTTAGCTTTTTAAACAGCCAAAGGCAGATTTACACTGAATCTTTAAGCTACAGGAATTGAAATCTTTTGTAAATACACGCACATCTTAGTATTAAAATGTTGCATGTCATCAATGTGTGACATTCTTCGAATGCCATCCTTACAGTTGCAAAATGACCCAGTATATCATATAGAAGCTATGCATTCAAGGCATGAAAAAGTGGGTGGATGGGGGGAGTTTATAAATTCTTTAACCAACTGTCTAAATGTAGAACAATTCAGTCCTACATATAATAGCTTGCTAGTACAATACTTAAAAGTATTTAATTATTTCCATAAATATTGGAATTGTAGCATTTTTAAAAAACTTTCCCAAGGCAATTTAATCAGCTAATTTATATTGAAAACGTAGGAGTTTAAAGCCAATCTTCAGCTTACACTTATTTCTCTACCTTCGTACAATTACATTTCAGAGCTTGAAATAAGAGATCAGTCATCAGACTGATAACCTGCTACTGAAATGTTCCGTGATCCTTCAACGTCAAAACAAAATTGCTCACACATCTAATATAACAATACCGCCATTCTGGAAGCAGACATTTTACAGAATTCAGCCCACCTTGTGCAGTATCACAATTACAAACAATTCCCAGCCCACTGCTTCTATTCATAATGGGATAGAATGGAAAGCCATTTACATTTGTGGATTAAGACGGCTGGGGGCAGCACTATTCACTGTTCTTACGCAAAAGACAACTGGAAAACATCAGCAATACAGATGATATCACCCAATATTTCGGATTGCAAGACAATTCTATAGAACATGCTGACTAGTTAAATTTTAACTTCAAAGTACAAAACTGACAATACCGGACACGTTAATGAAACTCAAAGAACCCAAAGCAGCAAAGATTTTTAATAAAACTTTATCATTCTAAACAAAGATTATTACTTCTCTTTTATAAAAGAAAAATGTTGTCACAAACGTGACTGAGAAAAAGAGATAGCTTTTTATAAATTTTCTTAAAAAGCTTACTCTCTGAAGCGCCTGCTGTGGATTTTTGTGATCGTCGAGGAAGCCATTGGACTGCCAACTCCTGAGCTGACTGGGGACCCCTGTGAAACTGGCGTCATACTATATGGGGAATTCTGGCTTGCAGGAGACAGAGACGTGTCACTAGGAACGCTTAATCCAATGTCTGAAAATAAGAAACTTAATTAAATTAATTTGCTCCATTTTTCTTTTTAAAGTCACAGTTACTTCATTCATCTTGAGCATCTGTTCATTTCAACAACCACATCTGCTGTGATGTTTAAAATTATCTACTGAATGCACAGTCGATGAAGATATTCAGCCTCCATACACATCCAACCTCTGGACATGCAAGGTGATGGAACAAAATAACAATCCCCTGAAAACATTTGGGAAAGCTATTTTGGTGGGTATCTTCCCCACTTCATTATGCACAGTCTCACTCTGGATTATACATCAGTTAGTTGACCACAGAAGTCAGCAGAAGTTTCAAATTATTAAATAAGCAATAGAACTTAAAGCTTCTGAGTACTAACTCAAGTCGCAGGAGGTCAAACATAGGATTACAGGCGAGTTGGGCTAATTAAAGCTCAATATGCCAATTGTCAAAGATTGAAGGATACTTTTCTGGAGTAAAAAAAAGGGGAATCTCTAATATCAAAGCACTTCAGAAACTAGCAAGGGAACTCTGAATACTTAAACATTCAGACTTAGCTTGGATTCCCTACTCCCAGACAGCTAAGCTTTCAAATGGAGACAGTAAATGATGGCACATTTGACCAGCCACCAATAATGGATAGGTAATGCTTTAAGTTTCAAGATTTCTTTGGTTAGTATTGGTACTAGAATAATTAGGACTCCCTAAGAAACGATTGTGGATACAAGGAAAATGTGTAGAGGAATCTTTTGCCTCAGGAGATAGTGTGGCTATCAGATGTTGATGACACAAATGCCAGATTTACTTAGTGGGCAGATATAAACAATGATGAACTTTGGGTCTCAAAACATTATGCAGTCCATTTAAACTGTACTAATTTCTTGTAGATTTACTTTTCGGTAAATAAAACTAAAAAAGCTACTTACAGCTTAAGCTGTAAATGGGGGACATCACAGTGGTTCGCACTGCTGCTTCACAGCGCCAGGGACCAGAGTTCAATTCCGGCCTCAGGTGATTGTGTGAAGTTTGCACATTCTCCCCGTGTCTGTGTGGATTTCCTCTGGGTGCTCTGGTTTCCTCCCACAGTCCGAAAGAACGTGCTGTTTAGGTGCATTGGCCACGCTAAATTCTCCCTCAGTGTACCTGAACAGGCACCGGAGTGCGGTGACTCGTGGATTTTTACACTAACTTCATGCAGTGTTAATGTAAGCCTACTTGTGACTAATAAACAAACTTTTTTTTTTAAACTTTGGAGTCTGATTGACAGCTGCCTTTAAGCAGCTCACAGGCCAGTTTTATATTCAGTCACCAGAACACACAAACATTGTGGAAGGCATTCAAATAACTGTCAAAATGTCAGTATACAGAAACATGTTAATTACATGCCAAAAAATGTAAATGAGTGTCCAAATATAAGTGCACAGAAAATATAATAACTCTCCCTCCAGAGAACTTGCCTTCCTGAGAAACCACTTCCTGAGTTATAGTCTGTTCTTCCGGAAAACTCAGCTGTATGTCACCTTGTTCCTCTGATCCAACAACCGTTGGTTCTATCGAAAATCTGTTTTTCTTTTCTTCTCTTTCCTTCAGGATAATCTTTGTGCAAAGGGCAAAAAGTTTTAATGGACCGACTGGAACAGTAACGGGGACACAGTATCATAATTATCCCCATCTTAGAACATCAATTCATTGCATTATATAGGGAAAACTAAGATTTACATCTCGTGCACAACGGTCTTGACGCTTATTAATTTTTCAAATCCCTTCAACACTAGTTATCATCTTGTCTACCTTTCCATTTAGGTAGAGGGATAAAACATGGCCAATGCTTTGCCGGAAGCATTCAGTCCTTGTACCATTTTTTCCCCTTGACGCCATCTCCCCATGAAGATGGGTCACTTAGTTACAACAAGCCATCCCAACAAAATTCAATAATTATAAATATTCATGTTCCAATATCACTTGGTCAATCGACAATTTCCACTTCAATACAACCGTTTTTTATCAACAAAAATATTTTATAATAACTAAATTTCATTTAAGGAAAATATTTTTAGGTCGAACTGAAGCTGTTCACACAAGTTCATAAACCAATTTTTCCATCCTCAAGCTCATGGTATAATTAATACGAGGGCTGAAAAGTTTTACCATTATCTTCTATTCAACTAAGAATACTGGCTATTTTAGTTTCTAGCAGCCACCCAACCAAGACTTTACCTTTTTAAGTGCAGTTGGACGTTTCGCTTTTGGAATTTCCCTTTCCTTTCCCCTCTTCACCCTTGGGGCACCAGAATCCAGTGGATTCTGAAATCCGATAAACTGCTGATTTTTATGCAAAGTTTTCATGTTCCCACAGTCTTTGACAGAGAAAAGTGTAGTTGTACCAACTGGAAAAAGAAGAGAATCTCGATTAGTCAAATATTTAAATCACTAAAGTCCAGCCTAGCAAAGAATGATTTCTGTAAAAATAAATTACATGGCATACGGAAAATGTGAGTTTAAAAACGTGAAGACTGGGATACTTGTTGGTGAGAGCAATTAATGCGAGAGCCTTTTTGGCTCCGTGATCTGCGCTTGAATCCAGTCCAGATTGACAGGACGATGGGTAGCTGCAATTGCCCATTTTAAAATCATCTGAGGAGTCAACTTAGTTCTATTGCACAAAGAAAACACCCAGTTCAGCACAAAAAAGGTATTAGAAGGTATTAACACTGGTTCAAAACAGGTGCTTTACTGTGGTAGTGTTTACCTAGATGCAGGACATAGTAACAATCTGCCAAAATTGGTGACTATGTTCCATTCCCTAACTGGAATCATTGATTAACATAAAAGATAAAAATGACAGGAAAAAAAACTGTGCTCAAGTTTAGTTACCTTGTAAAACAGATAAAATGATATAGCTTTACACAGAATTTAAACGTGTTTTGCCTTTTGATACAATTTTTGAAATAACCACTTCACTGCTCAAGTGTGTGTTCCAATGATACTGTTTAAAGTTTATTTATTAGTGTCACAACTAGGCTTACATTAACACTGCAATGAAGTTACTGTGAAAATCCCCTAGTCACCACACTCTGGTGCCTGTTCGGGTACAGAGGGAGAATTTAGCATGGCCAATGCACCTAACCAGCACGTCTTTCAGACTGTGGAAGGAAACCCACGCAGACACAAGGAGAACATGCAGACTCCACAAGGATAGTGACCAAGCCGGGAATCGAACAGTACATGCTAACCACTGTACTGTCGCAGTACAGTGGTTAGCATGTTGCTAACCATTGTACTGCAACATGCAATTAAAAATATACACAATGATTCTGATTAATGCCAAATAAGGAGGCTTCACACTGGCTGGCTCAGTGATATAGGTAAACTATTCAGCCAATTAACAGATATAGTTTACGTACAAGTGACGGGTTGGGAAAACCTTCTGTGAAGCAGTCTCACAAGAGGCAGTGTGTTTTGTTTTACAGGAAAGGATGGATTCATTTTACACATCTTTTATTTTCTAACACCTCCTAATGGCTGGCATTGAGGACAACAAAAATGTGTAAGGAATAGTGTAAGAGGGGGTGCTCGGGCGGGAAAGTAGAGAGAAGCCAGAAACCAAAAACAAATCCAGCAAATACAAATATTATTTCAATTTTATAACGAAGGAGGACCAGCCACTGGATTTTCCACTGTCCATTCACTTTGGTGAATCTTTAAGTGTATTTTGTAAGTGCTTTCCCATTTTAATTACAGAAACATTGTTGGGATGGAATTGCCAGAGTGTGAAATTAAACAAGTACAGCAGCAGAATTCACCATACCGGAATATGACAGAGGTTTTGTGTTCGTCAGTTGCTTTGCCTTCAAGGCTTGTTGTTGTTTCTCCAGTGCAGCTAACATGTCACCAAGGTCCAGCTGTACTGGGGCTTTACTCTTCCTCCCTGCTGCCTTATTCAGAGCCTCCTTGGGAAAATACAAAACATAACGAGACCAGGCACAAGAAATCATAGAAACCCTACAGTGCAGAAAGAGGCCATTCGGCCCATCGAGTCTGCACCGACCACAATCCCACCCAGGCCCTACCCCCATATCCCCACATATTTACCCACTAATCCCTCTAACCTACGCATCTCAGGACACTAAGGGGCAATTTTAGCATGGCCAATCAACCTAACCCGCACATCTTTGGACTGTGGGAGGAAACCGGAGCACCCGGAGGAAACCCACGCAGACACAAGGAGAATGTGCAAACTCCACACAGACAGTGACCCAAGCCGGGAATCGAATCCAGGTCCCTGGAGCTGTGAAGCAGCAATGCGAACCACTGTGCTACCGTGACAAAGAGCCAGAGCCACTGCACAATACTCTCCGTAAACTGTTACCCCATACATTTAACTTCATCTTACAGCTGATAAATAAGGTAACCTTTCACCATGCTGCACAATATCTTGTGCCACCTGAACTTAGGTATAACTATTAGCTGGAGCAGGAAGTTATTTGGGGCTAGAGTTTGCTGTTTCTTTGTGGTAGGGAGGAGGAATAGAGACAGCAACTGGGGCATCAGCATAAATAGTGAAAGCCATTAAATTCTTGTTAACTGTGAATAAAGCTTGCCTGATCTGCCCTTGCCCCCACTAAATAACAAATCAAGTGTCAAAATTATTAAGAAGCTTGCAGATATCAACATTCACTCGAAGCAAAACAAGTTACATACCCATGCTAATAACTTTAATGCAACATATACTTTGCCTGTTGCATCATTTAAAACAATTACCACAACAAGAGAAGAAATCAAAATATCGAAATTTCCTTAAGATTAAAAATTCAAAAAGAAACTGACCTGGAGTTTTTTCTGCTCCATGCTGATCTCGGAATACTCCTGAGCAGTAGCCAGAGCAGCAGCCAATGCTTTTTTCCTTTGACTTTTAGCTCGTTTTGGAATAGCTGTAGTTATTGGAATAGGTGTCTGCACTATATTGATTGGAGAAGTTTCTGGCAGATCGCCCAGCTGAAAAACAGCACATAAAAAAATTAGTGGCGAAAAGAATTAACACTACAGATTCCTTATTCATCAATCTTATAAAAGGACAATTTACTCGAGTACCAAGCATTTGGAGGTAATTTTAACTTCAAATGGAAAATTCAGATACTATTTTCAGTTCCTTTTCCAAAATATTTGAGTGAAAACACACAAATTTTTTATGTTAACATTTTGCTAAATGCAGGCATATAAATGTGGTTGAACACATCACTCACCCCCAGTTGTTTTTTAGTGAGTTGACAAATGGAAGGGTTTTTATTCTGAGCATTATCATGAGCTACAGCTTTGCTCTTGGAAACCCCAACTCCAATAATCAATTCCGGAAACTCACTGTCATCCTGTAAGTAACAGAGATTTGCACAATGCTGAAATGCAATAATATTTTATGCATCTCTTACAGGTTACTGGTGACTGTCAGTCAGTGAACAACAAGTGTCAGTTGTTGATACAAAAGTTAACAGACTGGAAATTCAGTCTAATGTAATAAACCATCGGGACAAACCAAATTATATTATTTGTGCAAAGCAGAGCAGGCTCAATGATGCATGGGCAGCATGGTGGCACAGTGGTTAGCATTGCTGCCTCACAGCGCCAGCGACCCGGGTTCAATTCCTGGCTTGGGACAGTGTGTGGAGTGTGCATATTCTCCCCGTGTCTGCATGGGTTTCCTCCGGGTGCTCCGGTTTCCTCGCACAGTCCAAAGATGTGCAGGTTAGGTTGATTGACCATGCTAAATTGACCCTGATGCCAGGGGATTAGTAGGGTAAATAAGAAAGATAATGAGGATAGGGCCTGGGTGGGATTGTGGTCAAATGGCCTCCTTCTGCACTGTAGGGATTCAATGATTCTATGAAAATAGACCGCATCAAAAGACAACGGGGAGTAGGAATTCATCCATTTCTTTAAATCAAGTCAAAAGTATTGATGTTTTTCATTCAACATTGTCCTGGCTTATACCAGTCAACTTAGCTTGAGTTAGAAATTAAAGTCAAGACCTTCCTGATTTTCGTGGCACAGAATCACAGCACATGCTGCAGCTCACTCAACTGAAGTACAGAAACAAGTAGAATCAAGCCAAGATGCAAACATTTCATAGAATGGCTATATGAAACTTCCAATACCTCAAAACATAAAGAATCAGGTTTCTGTTCATCTCCAGCCATCCGCCCATTGACAAACCGTCGCGTTTCAGACGACTGTCCGGCAGTCCAATCACGACTCTTCTGCTGGCTCGGCATCCTCTGTGAAGACAAACTCTGCACCTTCCCTCTGGCGTTATCCTGCACATTAAGAAGTTGTACAATAAAAACTGATCTCTCTGCAAGTGGCCCAGATTTTCCTGAAAACTTGCGCTGTTGAAATGCTGTATTTATAGCATGTACCAATGTCCAAGCGCAAATCTTCTAGAAAGTTGGTGTAATTTGTAGCATTACTTGTGCCATATCGCCAAAAATAAGTTAATTTCCATAGCTCCATTCCCCATCTATGACAGTAGTGAGTCACCTTAATTGATCACCTTTTTCCTGTTTGAATTGAGTTTGAAAGTATTGACACAGGTGACATGCCAGCAGCCGGCTTTCGCCAAGATAGGAAAGAAAATGGAGAACTATACACTTAAACTCTCGAGATAGCTTTACAAATATATCTCTAACACTTTCTGAAACGTTAGCTTGGTTTAACTGCATGGCGATTATTTGCTTTACATAAAGTCCATGAAGATGTTCTTAATTTTGATCTCAATAAATTAAAACTAAAATATGTTAAAACTCTCAGAAATAATCATATTGTGATTGAAATAGACACCATCAAAATTGTCCACCCATAAGGAAACATGGGCAAAAGGGACATTATTTTAATCCTTTAAAGAAAATAACTTGTGCATTGCTTTGAGGTGTCAATGAATTACTGTATGTGAAGTGCAGAAACATTACTCACGTTAGCCTAATAAATAGCTACATTCACAATCTGTCTAATTAATGGTCTTTGTTATCAGACATTATAGAGGCTGAAAGGTGTAGTTAACCCACATTAGAATTTATGAAGCACAACAATACACCATAACGCAATTGACAACATCTTTTACTGGTTTCATCATTCATATTTTGCAATTTATTGCTTCAATTTTCAATATGGTAATTTAAAGCTCTTTCACAAACGCGAAGGTCAGTAGGGACACCTTGAGTTGGTCATTGTTTCACATTAAATCCAGAATGATTTGGAACAAATGTCTGAAATGCAGCAACATTAGTCATCAAAAGCAAAATACTGTGGATGTTGAAATTATGCAATAAAACAAAAGATGCTGGAAATACTCAGCAGGTCAAGCAGCATCTGTGGAGAGAAACGGAGTTAATTTTGATTGATCTGATTTGTCACATGTATTAGTATACAGTGAAAAATATTGTTTCTTGCGCGCCATACAAAGCGTACTGTTCATAGAAAAGGAAATGAGAGGGTGCAGAATGTAGTGTTACAGTCATAGCTAGGGTGTAGAGAAAGATCAGCTTAATGCAAGGTAGGAGCATTCAAAGGTCTGATGGCAGCAGGGAAGAAGTTGTTCTTGAGTCGGTTGGTACGTGACCTCAGACTTTTGTGTCTTTTTCCTGACGGAAGGAGGTGGAAGAGAGAATGTCTGGGGTGCGTGGGGTCCTTAATTATGCTGGCTGCTTTGCCGAGGCTGTGGGAAGTGTAGACAGAGTCAATGGATGGGAGGCTGGTTTTCCTGATGGATTGGGTTACATTCACGACCTTTTGTAGTTTCTTGCGGTCTTGGACAAAGCAGGTCAAGATGACCTTTCATCAGAACTGATTGAACTGAAGTTCTGATGAAAGGTCAGCATAAGATCAAACATTTCCTTCCACAGATGCTGCCAGACCTGCTGAGTATTTCCAGCATTTTTGTTGTAACATTAGCCATCAGCTGTGCTGCTTCCAGTTCACTACCATGCTCAGTGCAACGTATTCGGATTAGAAATTTAAAACAACGAGATTGATGGTGAGATCAGCAAATTAGGCCATGAATTTTACTGGGTATGTCACCAACTGTGGTGTTGCTGAAATGGGTGGTGTATTACGACACACCACAGCAGCCTGACAAGACAACAGGATACAGCATGCAAGGCTTCTGTTCCCCTAACTAACAAGGCTGCCTACGCACGACACGCATGCACACGGGATCCAAAAATAGTACATCCTGCAAAGAGAAACTAAAGGCGGCATTGGAGAACTTGTATTTTGATATTTGATAAAAGGTTGGTTTACAGAAAGTGAAATCAGTGACTGAAATCATCAAGTAATGCAAACAATGCAGTAATTTAAGACATTTCATATTGCCTTTCAAATGCAAAAAGTTTTTAAAGACCACAGAAAATGCTGGGATTACAGTCGAGAATTTATGACTGGATCAGCAAGCTTTGGTGAGCAGTTCAGCTGAATGTGGCTAAGAAACTTGGGTACCTTTCAGTTTCTGTTTATATTGTTCAGATTAACATTGTCATTTTGTTTTGTTTGACAAGAAATCCTCACCTTACCCATTAATTAGAAAACTGCAAATTTCAACTTATGTAAAGGGGACAAAATTCCTGATCTGAGTCACTTGAAGCAATTTCCTTGTGATGCAGTGCTAGTGATTGGCAGGATGTAACAAGTGGAGTCCCACAGGGGTCTGTGCTGGGTCCTCAACTTTTTACAAGTTACATCAATGGGCAGCACGGTGGCACAGTGGTTAGCACTACTGACTCATAGCGCCAGGGACCCGGGTTCAATTCCTGGTTTCGGTCACTGTCTGTGCAGAGTTTGCACGTTCTCCCAGTGTCTGCATGGGTTTCCTCCGGGTACTCTGGTTTCCTCCCACAGTCCGAAGAGTGCAGGTTAGGTGGATTGACCATGCTAAATTCTCCTTCAGTGTACCCGAACAGGTGCTGGAGTGTGGCGACTAGGGGATTTTCACAGTAACTTCATTGCACTTACTCAGTTAATGGTAGGGCGTTGGGGAGAGTTACAGAACAAAGAGATCGAGGGGTACACGTTCATAGCTCCTTGAAAGTGGAGTCACAGGTGGACAGATTGGTGAAGAAGGCATTCAGCATGCTTGGTCAGAACATTGAATACAGGAGTTGGGACGTCTTGTTGAAGTTGCACAAGACATTGGTAAGGCCACACTTGGAATACTGTGTGCAGTTCTGGTCCCCTATTATAGAAAGGATATTATTAAACTAGAAACAGTGCAGAAAAGATTTACTAGGATGCTACCGGAACTTGATGGTTTGAGTTATAAGGAGAGGCTGGATAGACTGGGACTTTTTTCTCTGGGGCATAGAAGGCTGAGGGGTGATCTTATGAGGCATATAAAATAATGAGGGGCATAGATCAGCTAGATAGTCGATATCTTTACTCAAAAGGTAGGGGAGTCTAAAACTAGAGGGCATAGGTTTAAGGTGAGAAGGAAGAGATACAAAAGTGTCCAGAGGGGCAATTCTTTCACAGAGGGTGGTGAGTGTCTGGAACAAGCTGCCAGAGGTAGTAGTAGAGGCGGGTACAATTTTGTCTTTTAAAAAGTGTTTAGACAGTTATATGGGTAAAATGGGTATAGAGGGATATGGGTCAAATGTAGGCAGTTGGGATTAGCTTGGGGGTTTAAAGAAAAGGGCGGCATGGACACACTGGGCCGAAGGGCCTGTTTCCATGCTGTAAACCTCTATGACTCAGTGTGAATGTAAGCCTACTTGTGACTAATAAATAAACTTTAAACTATGATTTAGATGAAGGGAGAGAAGGCATGGTAGCTAAATTGCAGAATACATAAAGATAGGTTGGAAATTACGTTGTGAATAAGACACCAGGAGTTTGCAGAGGGATATAGATAGGTTGAGTGAATTGGCAAAAATCTGGCAGATGGGAGTATAGTGAGAGAAATGTGAAGTTGTTCACTTTGGCAAGAAGAATGAAAAAGCAGAGCCTTACTTAAATGGAGAACAACTGCAGGAGCCGAGGTGCAGGGGGAGCTAGGTTTCCTTGTGCCGGAGTCACAAAAAGTTAGCAAGCAGGTGCAGTATGTGATCAAGTAGGCTAATGGAATGCTATCCTTTATTACGAGAGGAGTTGAAAATAGGATGTTTTGCTTCTATTACACAGGGCATTGGTGAGACCGCATCTCAAATACTGCGTACAGTTTTGGTCTCCTTATTTAAAGATGCGAACGTCTTGGAGTCAGTTCAGATGAGGTTTACCAGATTGATATCTGGAATGGGTAGGTTGCCTTATGAGGATAGGTTGGAAAGGCTGGGCATGTTTCCACTAGAATTTAGAAGGAGGAAAGGTGATTTGATTGAAGTTTACAAGATGCTGAATGGTATTGACAAGGTGGAGGCAGAAATGATAGGCGAGTCCAGAATTAGGGAGGCACTTTAAAATTAGAGATCACTCTTATAGGGCAGAGGGATGTGCAACTTTGGAACTCTTTGCCTCATAAGGCAGTGGAAGCAGGGTCACTGAATATTTTTAAGACGGAGATAGATTAACTCCATTGCACAACAAGAATCCAAGGTTATAGGGGCTAGATGAGAATGTGGAACTCAACGCAAACAGAACCACCATGATCTTATTAAATGGCTGAGCAGGCTCAAGGGGCCGAATGGCCTACTTCGGCTCCTGTTGCGTATGATTGTATGATGTTGGGATATTCACAATAGCAGCAATTAGCACAGAAGTGGATTTAGCATACCAACTGGAAGGTATGCAACTTTTTAGATCTTGGATAGTCCAAATTCTTAACTATCTTAGCAAGTACACACACATACCTGCGAGTTTCGCACGTTTGCTGGTCTGCCACCTCGACCACAAGAAAACGTCTGGATCCGGTCTATCCCAAATCGCTGTGGTACTTGGGAAGCTACATTTGCCCAGCTCGGGCCTCCTGACAAAAAGACCATTTAACCATATTAAGTGAACTGTCAGCTTCTGGTTAGTAAAACATGAACTAATAAAATTTGCGCATCAAAACTTGCTAAATGTGTAGAATCACACAATATAAAACTTTCACAAGTATCAGCAGTTAGGTCATCTACCTGCAGGATTGTAATTTAATGAACAATTATTTATGTAATCACAAAATATAGGTTACAAAGTTTAAAGATTCCAACTTTACATTTCAAATAAAAATGTACATAAATTCATGGACAATGATAGTTGTAATTGCCAGAAACCAAAAAAGCTGAATCCAATCAGATTATATATTGTAACATCTCTCTAAACATTTCCTTCTTAATAAATACTATTAAATATGAATAAATGTATAAAGTACTAAACCTAGGAAGGGAAAGAAAATTTCAAATGTTGTGCATACTTCATGAATGGTGTTGATATAACAATGGACAAAATTCAACATTCACCTAGTGCAATTAGAGCAGTAATGTATTCAAATAAAGCAAAGCGCCATTTCATTATAAAATCAACTGGTTCGAGGTGGCTGACCACAACCAACTTCTCAGGGAAGCTAGGGATGAGCAATTAATGAGGCCCTTGCAAGACACTTTAAAAATCAGAAGAAAACAAGTTCTGTTCAGACCACAGCTTATATGATTTACCCAGTGCTGGTCATGCATACAAAGCAAACGCAATGTGGTTTAAACACTAATCTTTAGCATCAGAGAGCTGAGAAATGCAAGCTTGGTGGTCGCATTCTTGCTTCGAGGTCAAAACATTTCAAGTTTAAGCCCCATCCCAGAGCCTGGCACAATCTCGACCGACTTTTTAAAATTGTTAGCAGATGAAGCTCAATGTGGAGGAGCATGAGGTGATGTATTTTGGTAGGAAAAAACATGGAGGCAATGCAAAATAAGGGCTAAAATTCTTAAGGGAGTGTAGGAGCATAGGGACACATATGTGCACAGATCATTAAAGGTGGCAGGACAGGCAGAGAGAGCAGTTAATAAAACATAGTATTCTGGGCTTTATTAATAGGGACAGACAGTACACAAGCAAGGGGGTTATGCCGAACTTATACAAGACACTAGTTAGACTTCAGCTGGAATATTGTGTACAGTTAGAGGCGCCACACTATAAGAAGGATGTGAACACATTGTAAACTGCAGAAGAGATTTACAAGGATAATTGCAGGGATAAGAAACTTCAGATATGAAGATAGTTTGGCGGGGTTGAGACTGTTCTCCTTGGAGAGAAGGAGGCCAAGGGGAGATTTGACCGAGATGTTCAAAATCATGAGGAGCTGGAGAGAGTAGACGAGGGGAGACTGTTCCCGCTTGTAAAAGGATCAAGTGGGCACAGATTTAAAAGTGGTTTGCAAACAAAACAAACTTTTTCCACACAATGAGTGGTTCAGGTCTGGAATGCACTGCCTGGAAGTGTGGTGGAGGCAGGTTCAATCGAGGCATTCAAGATGAATTAGATGATTGCTTGAATAAAAACATAACTTATTACCCCTCCCCTTCTGTACCAAGGATCTCTCTGCCTCAACGAGATAGAGAGGGCAACAAAAGACGTGGGGGGTGTTGCTTTACTGATTAGGGAGAATGTCACAGTGACACAGAGGGAGGACACCTTGGTGGGATCATGCAGTGAGGCCAAATGGGTAGAACTCAGGAACAGGAGCGGTGCAATCACACTGTTGGGGTTGTACTACAGACCTCCCAACAGCCAACGTGAAGTGGAGGAACTGACATGTCAGCAGATTACGGGAAGACGTAAAAACAATAGGGTTGTTGTGATTGGCGATTTTAATTCTCCCAACATAGACTGGGATTCTTTTAGTGCCAGGGGCTTGGACAGGGCAGAGTTTATTCAGTGTGTCCAAGAGTGCTTCTTGAGGCAATATGGGAAGGGGCTATCTTAAACCTGGTTCTGGGAAACAAACCCAGACAGGTGAATAATGTCTCAGTGGGGGACCATTTTGGGAACAGTGATCACAATTCTATAAGTTTCAAGATACTTGTAGAAAAGGATAGTAGTCCCAGAGTGAAAGTACCAAACTGGGGGAAGGCTAACTACGACAGTATTAGGCAGGAGCTAGGGAATGTAGCCTGGGGGCCGGCTGTTTGAGGGTAAATCCGATATGTGGGAGTCTTTTAAAAGTCAGTTGTTAATAATTCAGGACAAGTATGTCCCTGTAAAAATGGAGGATAAAGATGGCAAGATTCGAGAACCCTGGATGACAAGAGAGGCTGAGAGTTTAGTGAAAAAGAAGAAGGAGGCATACATAAATTTCAGGAAATTGAAAACAGATGAGGCTCTTAAGGAATACAAGGATAGCAGAAAAGAGCTTATTCAGGGATTTAGCAGGGCAAAAAGGGGCCATGAAATATCCTTGGCAGGCAGGATTAAGGAGAATCCAAAGGCTTTTTATTTGTATATAAGGAGGAAGGGGGTAGCTAAGGAAAGGGTTGGTCCTCTCAAAGGAGAATGGAGGAAATTTGTGTGGAGCCAGATAAGGTGGGCGAGGTCCTTAACGAGTACTTTGCATCAGTATTCACAAAGGAGAAGGATATGGTGGATGGTGAGTGTAGAAAGGAGGATGTTGACATTCTAGGACATGTTGAGATAAAAAGGGAGGAGGTAAAAGGTTTTGAAGAACAAGGTAGACAAATCCCCAGAGCTAGATAGGGCCTATCCCAGAATACTGAGCAAGGGAAGAAATTGCTGAGGCTTTGGCCAAAATCTTTGTATCCTCTTTAGCACCAGGTGAGGTACCAGAGGATTGGACAGTGGCTAACACTGATCCTCTGTTTAAGAAGGGCAGAAGAGACAACCCGGGAAATTACAGGCCCGTGAGCCTTACATCAGTGGTGGGGAAATTATTGGAGAAGATTCTTAGGGACAGGATGTACTCACATCTGGAAGAGAACAGGCTTATTAGTGATAAAAAGCATGGTTTTGTGAAGGGGAGGTCGTGTCTCACAAACGTGACTGAGTTCTTTGAGGAAGTGATAAGAAAAATTGACCAAGGCAGGGCTGTGGACGTTGTATACATGGACTTTAATAAAGCCTTTGATAGGTTTCCTTATGGCAGACTGATACAGAAGGTGAAGTCATATGGGATCCGAGATGAGCTCGTAAGATGGATACAAAACTGGCTTGGGCACAGAAAGCAGAGAGTAGCAGTGGAAGGGTGCTTTCCTAACTGGAAGCCTGTGACATATGGTTTGGAGGAAAATGTAGGTGGTCTGATTAGTAAATTTGCAAATGATACAAAAATTGAGGAAGTAGCGGATAGTGAGGAGGATTGTCAGAGAATACAGCTGGATATAAATCGGCTGGAGATCTGAGCCGAAAGATGGCAGATAGAATTTAATAAGAAGTATCACAACACCAGGTTAAAGTCCAACAGGTTTATTTGGTAGCAAATACCATAAGCTTTCGGAGCACTGCTCCTTCCACTCCATCTGACGAAGGAGCAGTGCTCCGAAAGCTTATGGTATTTGTTACCAAATAAACCTGTTGGACTTTAACCTGGTGTTGTGAGACTTCTTACTGTGTTTACCCCAGTCCAACGCCGGCATCTTCACATCAGATAGAATTTAACACAGACAATGAGAGGTGATGTGATTTGGAAGGTCTATTGCAGAAGGAAAGTATTCAGTAAATGATAGAACCCTTAGAAATATTAGCATACAAAGGGATCTAAGCGTGCAGATTCACAGTTCCCTGAAGGTGGCAACTCAGGTGGACAAGGTGATCAAGAAGGCGTATGGCATTCATCAGTCAGGGTGTTGAGTATAGGAATTGGAAAATCATGTTGCAGCTGTATAAGACTTTGGTTAGGCCACATTCGGAGTATTGCGTACAATTCTGGTCGCCACAGTACTGGAAGGATGTTGATGCATTGGAAAGGGTGCAGGAGAGATTTGCCAGGCTGTTGCCTGGGTTGGAGGATATAGACGATGAAGAAAAGTTGAACAAACTTGGATTGTTTCCACAGGAGCGTCAGAGGATGAGGGGGGACTGATAGAGGTTTACAAGATTATGACAGGCTTGGATAGAGTGAATAGTCAGCATCTTCTTCCCCAGGGTCGGGGGCATAGTTTGAAAGTGAGAGGAAGAAAGTTTAAAACAGATGTAAGAAGCAAGTTTTTCCACACAGAGGGTGGTGAATGCCTAGAACGCGCTGCCAGAGGAGGTGGTGGAAGCAGATTCTATAACAACATTCAAGAGGCATCTGGATAGATACCTGAATAGACGGGGAATAGAAGGATATGGACCACATAAAGGCAAGAAAATGTTAGATTAGAGGGGCATCAGTGTTGGCACAGACTTTTTGGGCCGTAGGGCCTGTTCCTGTGCTGTACTGTTCTTTGTTCCAAGACTCTGCTTCCATCACCTTTTCAGGAAGAGTTCCAAAGACTCACGACCCTCAGAAACAAAATTTGCCACACCTCCATTTTAAATGCGTAACACTGTATTTTTTTTAAACAGCAACCCCTAGTTCTGGATTCTCCCACAAGAAGGAACATCCTCTCCACATCCACCCTGTCAAGACCCTCAGGATCTTGCATATTTCAATCCAGCTCCAAAATTCTTGGATATATCTATGCTCCTCGAATTCTGATTCTTGAACATCCTGAATTTTAATCGCTCCACCACTGGTGACCATGCTTTCAGTTGCCCAGGACCCAAGCTTTGGAATACCCTTCCTACACCTCTCCGCCTCTCTACTTTGCTTTCCTCCTTTAAAACATTCCTTAAAACCTAGTTGTCCAAGCTTTTGGTCATCTGTCCTTGTGATTTGGTCTCATATTTACAATGCTCCTGTGAAGTGCCTTGGCACAGTTTGTGTTAAAGACACTATACAAGTTGTTGTTTTTGTATAGCTACAGTGTCTTCACTTAATTCCCTCCCCCTTGAGAAATTCTTATGCTTCAAACTCAAAACTCCTACTAATAACATGGAATTTTGAACAATGTCATCCTTTGTTGCAGGATCATGTTGACTGTTTCAACTTTTCCACTGAGCAGTTGACTTGAACATGACATCTGTTACAGAAATAATGCGATGAGGACATATCACCAGCACCAGATGGTCACCAGTGTAACATTGGACAACAAAGGCAACCAACATGGTTTTGATTGGTGTTGATTGGCCTGACCCAATCGTGTCCCAAACCAAAGAATTTTATCACAGTGAAACAAAATATATATTGAAACCGAGAGAACAATCACCAAGATGTGCAGAACAGATTCAAATAAAAACCTATTAAAAAAATAGCCTAAACTTTAAAACATCTTAATTGAGGACTACAAAACAATGCAGAATAGTTTTTTTTGTCAAATGGATTGCTGTTAACGGGAGGCAGAAAAATAAAAGGAGGAAGCTAAGAATATGTATAGCACAAACAACTCCAGCAGCACGGTGGCACAGTGGTTAGCACTGCTGCCTCACAGCTCCAGGGACCCGAGTTCGATTCCCGGCTTGGGTCAGTGTGTGTGTGGAGTTTGCACATTCTCCCCGTGTCTACTCCAGTTTCCTCCCACAGTCCAAAGATGTGCAGGTTAGGTTGATTGGCCATGCTAAATTGGCCTTAGTGTCCTAGGATGTGTATGTTAGAGGGATTAGCAGCGTAAATATGTGGGGTTTCGGGGATAGGGCCTGGATGGGATTGTTGTCGGTGCAGAATGGCCTCCTTCTGCACTGTAGGATTCTTCTATGAAGATTTAAAGATAAACTATCAATCAAGATTTAAAAGGGCAGTCCCACATTTTGAAGAATGTCCTGACTGCAAATCGTTTTCATCTAACAGTAGGAGATAACATTACTTTAAGACTCAAGATATTTGTAGCTTTATTTCATTTCTTCTGCAAGGCTAACGGGTACAGAGCGCGCGAGAGAGCCTGAGAGAGTGGGACTACCTAATTGCTGTTGCAGAGAGCTGGCACTGGTTCAACAGACCGAATAACAATCTTGTGTTGTAACCATTCTACGATCCTGTTATATTCTTCCTTATATTGCTTGAATTACTTTGTATATACAGAACAGAAGCAAGATATTTGGTCCATGAGGTCTATGTCAAAGTTTATACTGCACAAGAGAATCCTCCCCTCAAATCGTCACTTCCCACACTGCCCCCTTATACAGTATTATCTTTTCCCACATACATGCATCAAGGCCTCCCCATTAAATGCATCAATGTCTCAATCCTTCCCATGAAGCTGTGGCTTCCATATTCTTACCACTGCTGTGAAAATTTTACTGCACAAATATCTCTCATTTTTAATTACCTGTGATCCTTGTTAAATCGTCGATCTGAAATGAAACAAATAACCATTTAATCAAATTCTGTAGATTCACAATATTCCATCAAAATCAAAACTATTTTTAAAATTAATATAAATTGACAATTATCACTATTTTTTTCCGGAACGGAACCCAAACTAGATTTTACCATCTGGACTTTGTCAGTTTTATTCAAATTATTTAAATACAAGGGATTTAAATTCAAGTACATTTATTTATTTGTCACAAGTGAGGCTTACATTAACAGTTCAATGAAGTTACTGTGAAATTCCCCTAATCGCCACACTCCGGCGCCTGTTCGGGTTAATGCACCTAACCAGCAGTCTTTCAGACTGTGGGAGGAAACTGGAGCACCTGGAGAAAACCCGCGCAGACACGGGGAGAACGTGCAAACTCCACACAGAGAGTGACCCAAGCCGGGAATCGAACCTGGGTCTCTGGCGCTGTGAGGCAGCAGTGTTAACCACTGTGCCACCGTGCCGCCCATATTTCAGATTTTGCTCGGATTTCTTCTGAATGTAGTGAAATACAAGTCTAGTTTTGAACAACTGGATGAAAGTGCTGTTTAATTTATTTTACTTTACAATGCATGCTTTTTTACCTTTTGAGATGTAAATTTTGATTAAAGGACCAAATAGTTTTGAGGTGGGTTTCAATCTTATAATTTTGATATGACACACAATAATGTGCAACATATTTGTAATCTAGTTCTTTTAGAACCGATATTGGACTTCATAACACAATAATGCACAGCTGGAGTCTTCCCCATGATTGGTTCAGGTGGAAGTGAAATCTTTGGCTCATCAAACCTCGATATCAACCTGTTCATTGCAGCTTTATTTTTTAGGTTAGCGAGCAGAATGTCAGTTCAATATCATTTGAAGGACAGCACAACTAATAGGGCCCGATTTTACCATCAAGTTGTGCCCGTTTTTGGGTGCAAAAACTTGGTAAAGTCGGGCGTGAGGCGAGTAGCGTGATCCGCGCCCGCCTCCGTGCCTGTTCCCCCTTTACCAAGGGCCGAAAATAGTCGCGTCAGGACCGTGCCCGAAACAGGTGCGACGGCAATTTAAATGCATTTGCATGCATTTAAATTGACTTAATGGGCTGCATGACCAAACTTACTGGCACTTCCCCCTTTACCACCACGTTCACCTGTCCGGATTCGATGCGAAACAGACATGGTCCGCAAAGGTCTGATTCAGGTGCTCCAACTTCTGAACAGGTACGTTCATTAGAGCTTCCGGCGGCTCTCTGACTCAGATCAGGGGTGGTGATGGGGAGGGTGGTCAGATGGCACTCTGGGGGGGTGGGAGAGGCAAGTCAGGTGGCTCTCTGGTAGGGAGGGGCGATTGGTCTGGGTAGCGGGGGGGGGGTGGGGGGCATCAGTTATGTTGTGGGGGTGGGGCGATGTCTGTGAGGGCTGGGGGGGGGGGGGGGGGCGGGGTGGAGGCATTATCGGGCCCGGGAGCGATGTGGCAGGAGGGCGTTTTTCAATTTTTAAAAAAAACTGCGCATGCACAGTTGAAGGTTCCGATCGAAGCTGCAGTGTTTCGGGCGTGATAAGTCCCACCCACAGGCTTCTGCAGCGTGATTCGGAACTGCTGTTATTTCTTCAGGCAGATTGCGTACGGGGGACCTGAGAACGGGTCCAAAAGTCGGATCTGAAGCACTCCCAGTTTCAAGTCCGCCCAGCACTTAGAATTAAAATGGTAAAATAGGGCCCTTAATGTACCTTCTCTGATTGGATGCAAAAGCACAACATTTTGAACAAGAGATGTTTGTTACCAACTCAAACAATTTTGAGCCCAATTATAAAAATATTGGAATTTATTCAATCTTGGCCTATTTTCATCAAGAGGTTTTAACAGTTTTTCAGATTAAATCTCAATGGCCATTTATTGGACAAGACAGCTCCACTCAAAGCTTGTACCAATAAAACTACCTATTCTTCCGTTCAAACATAGGGGAGGCGATGGCCTAGTGGTCTTATCGCTCAACTATTAATCCAGAAACTCAGATAATGTTCTGGGGACCCAGGTTCAAATCCCACCACAGCAGGTGGTGGAATTTGAATTAAAAAATATCTGGAATTAAGAATCAACTGATGACCATGAAACCATTGTTGACTGTCAAAAAAAAAACCCCATCTGGTTCACTAATGTCCTTTAGGGAAGGAAATCTGCCGTCCTTACCTTGTCTGGCCTACATGTGACTCCAGAGCCACAACAATGTGGTTGACTCTCAACTAGGGCAAATAGAGATGGGCAATAAATGCTGACCAGCCAGTAACACCCATGTCTCATGAATGAATAAAAAAAACATTTATGGTAAATCCAAGATTAAGAGCATTCAAATGGTTATTGGATAAACATATGGATGATATTGGGATAGTGTAAATTAGATGGGCTTTAGATTGGTTTCACTGGTCGGCGCAACATCGAGGGCCGAAGGGCCTGTACTGCGCTGTAATGTTCTATGTATGTAAATAATTCTGGATAACATGTTACCAAATTTAAAAGAAGTTAAGGATTCCCTAAATAACTATTTAAACTCATACTTGAAAGCACAAAGACCTGGGCACAATCTACTATCAACACTTTCTGTTCTGCCACATTTTAATATTAGTTTATTTTGATTACGTGAACCATGTAGATTTACATACTTTGCATTCTGTACTCCTTGTAGTAGCTGATGCAGCCTGGCTGTGACTGTGCTTGGGACTGCAGTAGCCACTATCACTGTCAATGTCAGCTTCACTAGCTCCTTGTTCACTCGAAGATTCAGCAGCGGGGTGAGATGCTCTTCTTCTCCTGACTTTTGATTTCCATAGCAAGGGGCTGGCCCTTTCAGAGAGTGATTTATTGGCTACATCCCCAGGAAAGTCTTCCAATGACAAAGACAATTACATTTACAACAAAATATGTAGGTTATAACAAAACTTTCAAATAGCCTCATATCTTATTTTAGTATAAACCCTCTATTCTATACATTAGATTACAGTAAAGTCCTGCCTTTCACGATTTCCTTGTTCATGTCTTCACTTACTTGCACTTTGCCATCACATGAACAATGTTCGTTTATCCGTATTTTCTTCCGCTCTCTCCCCGGAGAGACGGCAGCCATGATGGAAGAGAGACTGAAATGGTTGCAACTGAAGTGCAGGCCGAATGAAAGGATTAACTCAAGTTATGTGTGGATCTCTGCATGGATTCTTTGGCAAGTACACCCTCTGAGCATAGCTCGAGTGTGGGATCAGTTAATTTACCCTGATATCAGTTTCATCACTAATTAATTTTGCAAAATATCTTTGAAAGTGGAGGTAGATATAGGGCAGAATTCTCCCCTCAAAAATTCTAATTTGTGTGAAAACTGGAGTAATTCATGCTGTTTTTCTTTCAGTGGGTGTTCAGAGCAGAATCTCCCACACTCTGTGCATTGCAGAGGCCACCAGCGTGAATATCATTAAATTTCAAGGCGGGAGGGTGGTGGGCTTATCCCTACTGAAGAAGCTCAAATCAGTGTGCTGAGCACGCGCCAATCTGTCAGTGCCAAGATTGGCGCATGCACAGTGGCCCTGCACTGACGACCTCCTGATTGCTGCCCAACTCAATCGCTGGCCAGCCCTGCGATCCCCACAACGCTGGCTCTCCAACCTCAACCCCTCCGAACACATGCTCCCCCCAACAGTCCCAACCAAGCCCCTTCAGTGCCGACCCCCTCAGCAGGCTGGCACTGCCAGAGTGTCAATGCCTGGGGGCATCCCCCCTGCCACACGACCCTCTGGGGGCCCCCGATTGCCCCTCTTCACTCCAGCGGGGTTGGGCCGCAAGCTCCCCTAAAAAAGTGGGGAGCTAGTGTAATCCCCGCTGGAATGAAACACTCTGGCAGGGTGGGAGAGGCTAGCGGGCCCGGAGACTTCAGCCCCGGGCCCGCTAATCTCACTTAAATTAAATGGAAATAATTATTTATATCATTTCCGTGTCTCCCCACAACGCTGGCTCCCCCCCCCCCACCCAAAATCCGCATCTGCCCAGAGTAGATGCCGCCGGAAATCCAGCGCTGGGAGAGGCGCTCACGCAAACCCTGTGAATCGGTTGCCGCCATGAGCGCAGCGGGATTGGAGAATTGCGGCCATAGTCTGGTGAATTTAAAGCTGTTAGACGTGACCTCCGGAGTATTGAAACATCAGCAAGGAACTGTGCTGAACTGGAGTGACGTCTTAAAATGGAGGATACGGCAAGTAAGTGTTGGGGTCAGTTACACAGAGTTTACTTAGTAACATCTTTGTGAATTTATTCAGTGAGTAACTGAACTGTACAGACTAGGGTGGTCTATAGAGCTGTACAGCGTTAGCTGATCTTAACTCGGGCAGTGAGATGATACAATTGACCTTAGAAATCAGCTTTCTGAACTGTTATCCAGTAACTCTGGTGGAATTTCAGGGCGAGTAGATATGGAGAGAACAATTTGCTATAGGGTAACTGCCCAAACCAATGATGGCCTTGCACAGCTGGAGTCAACCCAATCGACTCCCATTCAAAAGCATGTCCCTTGTTTCAATTTTGCCATTTGAGGGGTTTCGTGGGAATGTAAACCCCACGAACAGCAGGACTTCACTGTATCAAACCACTGTATCAAACCAAAAACTATCCATTGGGAAAAAAATAACTGCAGATTGGTCATTAAGTATCAACTTTTGTTGATTTCCATAACTAGAAAACTGACAATGTGCAAAACTACAAACAGTACTTCATCTGTTTAGTAACTTATGAAAATCTCGTGATTTGATGTTAGCATAATACGATGAATTTAAGGCACTTTCTCTGAAACCCAATACCTTGTATATATTTATCATATATATAATGTAACTACCAGCATCAGGATGTGCTTAAAGCAGATAAAAAGTGCAGCAGGATTTGCTGCTGGACTTGGGAATATCATATATAAAAACCTAGCTGTGCCTAAATGCATTTTTTTTAAGTTTCAAAAAGCTGGTTTTCAAAGTATAATTTAAATTTAAAACTACATTTGCCACGTTTGGACATTTTTAAACGCAAAAGATCATTCCTCATTTAAATATCCCCATTCACTATTATATGGTCTTGTTTCCATGCTGATCTCTCTGTCCAGGGCCTGCTATAGTGCTCCAGTGAAGCTCAACGCAAGCTCGAGGAGCCGCGCTTTGTCCCTCAACTCAGCACCCTGCAGCCTTCTCGACTTAAATTCAACAACTTTAGATCTTAACCTCTGCCTCCATTTTGTTGTGTGCTTTTCATCTCTTTTCCTGTTTTGCTAGGTCAGTCTTTGTCTTGTTTCACCCTTTATCCCTTCATGTTGCTATGTAGCATTTCACACTTCATTTGGACACAACCTTGATTTCTTTACTATATCCACTACCACTCTCTGGTCGTTGCGTGACAAAATCTTTTGTTTTTTTAATCTATCCATCCTACCTTTCTCCTCTGTGCTTCTCCCCTCTTTCCTCTCCCTCCTCCCCCCCCCCCCCCCCCCCCCTTTGTTAGGGTTCAAAACATCTTTATCGGAATGAAGTTTGGTTCGATTTGATCAGAAACCCGTAGTCTGGAATTACAGGATTTTTCCAACTTAGACTTTTGAATGAATACCGTTATCAGGTTGCTTACCGGTTTGCTGACTGGCATCCACCAGCAATACAATCTTCGATCTATTTTCAGGACCCGAGGCACTGCTTTCCTTTTGAACAGCTACACTTCTTACCAGGGGCTTGCTGGATTTCAAAACCTGCACAAATATAAGAAATACGATCCATTGCTCACTGCCTTATAAGAGGTGTAAAGGAGATTTCAGGAGGCTGTAGTTTGCCTCAAGAGGAGTGCACCTTTCAAACCACTGAGGTGACCTACCGGGGGAACCATGTAGACGCACAAGGATTACACCCGTTGGAAGATAAAGGAGGTGTCAGCCCCCCAAAAAACAACTGAACTCAAATCATTTTTGGGGATGGTAAACTACTATGGACATTTTTTACCAAACTGATTGATGGTACTGCCCTGCTTGCACATTCTGCCAAAGAAACACCATTGTTGGTCTTGAAAGACTTCCCAGGAAGAAGTTTTCAACTGAGTGAAGCCTTGATGCATTCATCAAACACGTTATTACACTTCAACCCATCTAAATAACATTGACCTGCGACATCTGTCTATATGTTGTCTCATAAGATGGACTATAGCTCTGAAAGGCGAATAGGGTGCATGTCAAGAGCCCTCTCAGAGGCCAAAAAAGGCCACTCACAAATTGATGAGGACAACCTTTGGAATCAAGAAATTCCACCAGTACACAAGGTAGATGATCACTGCCATAATCTAGTTGAATGGTGGAGCAAGCTAGAGGAGCCAAATTGTCCGCACATTCCTGTTGCCATGTTCTGATGTTCCCACATCTGGTGAGGACAGACTCAGGCTGGTTATGACGAGCAAGTGTCATCACCAAGGGTTACACATGATTAAAGAGTATTATACAGGTGCCCGAAACTAGAGGAATCATAATGTAGCAAGCAGTGTATACCTTCCAAAGAAATGAAACAGAAAATTAGTATATATGTTTTTTAAAGAATTCACATAGTCACTAGAACCTCTGGTGTATTAGCATGCTGCAAAATTAGCTGGCAACCATCTTGAATTAACAGGCAAGATCCTTATTTTGCTGGTAATCTTTTACGTCCTCCTAGAACCATAGAAAATTACAGCTCAGAAACAGGCCTTTTGGCCCTTCTTGTCTGTGCCGAACCATTTTTTGCCTAGTCCCACTGACCTGCACTTGGACCATATCCCTCCACACCCCTCTCATCCATGAACCCGTCCAAGTTTTTCTTAAATGTTAAAAGTGACCCCGCATTTACCACTTTATCCGGCAGCTCATTCCACACTCCCACCACTCTCTGCGTGAAGAAGCCCCCCCTAATATTCCCTTTAAACTTTTCTCCTTTCACCCTTAACCCATGCCCTCTGGTTTTTTTCTCCCCTAGCCTCAGCGGAAAAAGCCTGCTTGCATTCACTCCATCTATACCCATCAAAATCTTATACACCTCTATCAAATCTCCCCTCAGTCTTCTACGCTCCAGGGAATAAAGTCCCAACCTATTCAATCTCTCTCTGTAACTCAGCTTCTCAAGTCCCGGCAACATCCTTGTGAATTTTCTCTGCACTCTTTCAACCCTATTTACATCCTTCCTATAACTAGGTGACCAAAACTGTACACAATACTCCAAATTCGGCCTCACCAATGCCTTATATAACCTTACCATAACACTCCAACTTTTATACTCGATACTCCGATTTATAAAGGGCAATGTACCAAAGGCACTCTTTACGACCCTACCCACCTGTGACGTCACTTTTAGGGAATTCTCTACCTGTATTCCCAGATCCCTCTGTTCAACTGCACTCTTCAGAGTCCTACCATTTACTCTGTACGTTCTTCTTTGGTTTGTCCTTCCAAAGTGCAATATCTCACACTTGTCGGCGTTAAATTCCATTTGCCATTTTTCAGCCCATTTTTCTAATTGGTCCAAATCCCTCTGCAAGCTTTGAAAACCTTCCTCACTGTCCACTACACCTCCAATCTTTGTATCGTCAGCAAACTTGCTGATCCAATTTACCACATTATCATCCAGATCATTGATATAGATGACAAACAACAATGGACCCAACACCGATCCCTGCGGCACACCACTAGTCACAGGCCTCCACTCAGAGAAGCAATCCTCCACAACCACTCTCTGACTTCTTCCATTGAGCCAGTGTCTAATCCAATTTACTACTTCCCCATGTATACCTAGCGACTGAACCTTCCTAACTAACCTCCCATGAGGGACCTTGTCAAAGGCCTTGCTGAAATCCAGGTGGACAACATCCACCGCCTTCCCTTCATCCACTTTCCTGGTAACCTCCTCGAAAAACTCTAATAGATTGGTCAAACATGACCTACCACGCACAAAGCCATGTTGACTCTCCCTAATAAGTCCCTGTCTATCCAAATATTTGTAGATCCTATCCCTTATGGATCGGCCGCATTTGGAATACTGCGTCCAGTTCTGGTCGCCACACTACCAGAAGGACGTGGAGGCTTTGGAGAGAGTACAGAGGAGGTTTACCAGGATGTTGCCTGGTATGGAGGGGCTTGGTTATGAGGAGAGATTGGGGAAACTGGGGTTGTTCTCCTTGGAAAGACGGAGGATGAGGGGAGACTTAATAGAGGTGTATAAAATTATGAAAGGCATAGTTAGGGTGAACGGTGGGAAGCTTTTCCCCGGGACGGTGGTGACGTTCACGAGGGGTCATAGGTTCAAGGTGAAGGGGGGGAGGTTTAACACAGATATCAGAAGGACATATTTCACACAGAGGGTCGTGGGGGCCTGGAATGTGTTGCCGGGCAAGGTGGTGGAGGCGGACACACTGGGAACGTTTAAGACTTATCTAGACAGCTATATGAACGGAGTGGGAATGGAGGGATACAAAAGAGTGGTCTAGTCTGGACCAGGGAGCGGCGCGGGCTAATTGTTCCTTGTTTCTCGTTTCAAGGCTTCATTCTATGATCATCTTGCTGGTGCCAGTACAGAACGAGACTGCGGATAGTTGGGAACCTGTCTCGGGGGCAGGGAATTCATATGGTGTTCGTGGAAGTGGAAATGACTAGGGTTGGGAAGCATTTTCCGATCAGGGCCATTGTGATCTCCTGGACTCGTTTCGATCGCCTCAGGGGGTCGGAGAGGAATTTCCCAGATTTTTTTTTTCCCCATATTGGCCCTGGGGTTTTTCACTCTGGGTTTTCGCCTCTCCCTGGAGATCACATGGTCTGGAATGGGGGGGTGGGGGTGAGTTAATAGGTTGTAATGAACAAAGCATCGTAGCTGTGAGGGACAGCTCGGTGGATAGGATATTGGTATGTAGATAGGCTGGAAAATTGGGCGGGGATCCTGGATTCAGGATTCAATCCTGGACCGGGGAGCGGCGCGGGCTTGGAGGGCCGAAGGGCCTGTTCCTGTGCTGTATTGTTCTTTGTTCTTATCACACCTTCCAATAACTTGCCCACCACCGACGTCAAACTTACTGGCCTATAATTTCCCGGATTTCTTTTGGAACCTTTTTTTTAAACAACGGAACAACATGAGCCACCCTCCAATCATCCGGCACCTTCCCCGTGAATACTGACATTTTAAATATGTCTGCCAGGGCCCCTGCAAGTTCAACACTAGCTTCCCTCAAGGTCCGTGGGAATACCCTGTCCGGTCCTGGGGATTTATCCACTCTGATTTGCCTCAAGACAGCGAGCACCTCCTCCCCTTTAATCCTCTTCCACATTCTATGCATTTCATCATAAAAGTCATGAATATCACTATTCTATCAACCATCATAAGAAACTGTGAAGGAATGGTGCCAGTTTTTCTGCTCAAAGCTAAAAATACTTAACTGGCTGATGAGTAAATGGCATGAGATATTTACACACACTGGACACGGTCATGTGAAAGTGACTACATTTCACCAAGTGGAAGTGGTTTTGAGATATTTCCTCAGAGAAAATAGTTGGCATTACTGTTGATCCCTTCAAAAGGAATACAAGATGCATAAGATAGTTATGACTGCCCAGCGGTTGAGTCAGAGTTCTAGTCCAATATTTATTAGGTCATCGCAGCTTTATAATCCAAAAAAATTAATTTTATTAAGAATATTAAATTTGGAACTAACATTGAGCTAATCGGTTCTCCTTTTTCTGATCATTATCCAGTGATCTCTGCCGGAAGACTTTGAGGGGCCATTTTCTGCCTTCCATGCAGGATTTATTAGTCTGTTGACCATTATCTAGGCTTATTAACAAATAATAGTTAGTTGGGTAAGGTATCTGAGAGTATATAATGTCTAGTGCTGGTTGCCAACGCTTACACAAAGATCAATACACAAAGGACGGAGAGATAAAAAGGAGGAAAAATATTTATATATAATTAAGATCTTTAGGCAGAAATGTACCCAACCAGATCATGCACAGTATACAAAACAAACTTATTTCCCTCCCATGGGCTTTAGAATAAAACCAAAAGTCTGGTTTTTAATTGGAGCGAGGAGGAAGAGGGTCATTAAACTTCAGTACATAAGGAGTAAACCCTTACCTTCGACACTGGACCTCTGCTAGTTCTGCCTCTCTGAGCTGCAGCTTGGCAAGCTTGTCCAGCAGGAACAGGTCTTTCACTACACTCACCCGACACTGCATTCACCACATTGGTTGGCTGGAAGGGTGCAGTGTACGGTGTAGGAAAAGGAGAATAAAAGCCCACCATTGGTGTGCATGGTGCCGGCATGAGTTGGTAGTAAGCATAATCTGTAGAAACGGGAGGCTGCGGAGTTGGCAATATGGGATAGGCAAGGTATGGTCCTGTTGAGTTTGGATTCCCTTGCTGCCACCGAATATCACCGTTATAAACAGGCAACTGCCTATAATAGAATACAAAGAAAAACATTAATATATATAGACCTAATTTAAAAACACACACACAATATATTTGCACACAGACTTTAAAATAAAATGCTACCCAATCTCCCCTAGAATTGTGGCAGTGTGCTGGAAGGCAAGCAATTTGAGCATGAGGACTTAAGAAGCAGGCCATTCGATTCATCCAGTCTGCACCGACTCTCCGAAAGAGCATCTTACCCAGATCCTATCCCTGTATTTACCCAGCTAATCCCCTAACCGACACAGCTTGGGACACTAAGGCACAATTTAGAATGGCCAATCAACCTAACCTGCACATCTTTGGACTTTGCACATCAATCATGACCCCAGCAGAATGAGAGATTCCTTCTTACAAGATTTCTTTCTTTTGCCTTACTCTATTTCCCCTAGCACAGCTCATCTACATGTTTGCTACCTTTTGTGAAGAGTGAATTGCAATCAATGGCTTGCTGCACTGTCAAACCCACACACTGCATGAGTAGAACACATTGTGACTTACGTTGGTAATGCACATCAAACACTTGAGCGACTCCAATTTTGTGCATCGCCACCAGTACTCTTCTACTCTCACTGCACCATCAGTTGTTGTTGCTCTGATCAAATCACATTTAATAGTGCGAATGTTAAATTCAATAACTATTTTCAGCAGTTTCTCTGCCACCCAGAAGGTTGATGCACTGACCTGCACTACAGGAGCTTCCACAAAATTCATGATCCTATCAGTGATCCAAAGCCTACTTCCCTTCCAGTACAGCACCCATCTTCCTTCATGCATAGAGTAGTACAGTATTTGATAGTGGTGAACCATAATTACTTACAGGCAGCATGAAACAGACTGCTGATTCTCAAGTCTCCAAGCAACTGGAGCTGTCCTGCTTCTTGCTAATAACCTCTTTCACTGCCAGGTATTTCTCCTCCTGGACTTAGTTTTTATTCTTTCATAGGGTGCAGACATCACTGACAAGGTTGGTATTTATTACCCATCCCCAATTTCCCCGAAGGTGGTGACTGAGTCATCTATTTGAATGGCAGGATTCCTACTAGTGCAAGTATGCTCACAGCATTGATAGGAAAGGCCTTCCAGGATTTTGGTCCTCCAACATTGAAAGAATGGCGATATAGTTTCAATGTGGAGATGCCAGCGTTGGACTGGGGTAAACACAGTAAGAAGTCTCACAACACCAGTTTAAAGTCCAACAGGTTTATTTGGTAGCAAAAGTCACTAGCTTTCGGAGCGTTGCTCCTTCGTCAGGTAAGTGGGAGTTCTGTTCACAAACAGGGCATAAAAAGACACAAACTCAATTTACAAAATAATGGTTGGAATGCGAGTCTTTTGTCAATGAAATCAATCAAGTCCAAGGCGGCCTTCACGACACACGACAACACAGAGTCGCTGAGCAGAGACTGATAGCCAAGTTCCGCACACGAGGACGGCCTCAACCAGGATCTTGGGTTCATGTCACACTATCTGTAACCGCCCACGACTTGCCTGGGCTTGCAAAATCTCACTAACTGTTCTGTCTGGAGACAATACACATCTCTTTAACCTGCGCTTAACCCTCTCTCCACTCACATTGTCTGTACCTTTAAGACTTGATTACCTGTAAAGACTCGCATTCCAACCATTATTTTGTAAATTGAGTTTGTGTCTTTATATGCCCTGTTTGTGAACAGAACTCCCACTCACCTGATGAAGGGGCAGCGCTCCAAAAGCTAGTGGCTTTTGCTACCAAATAAACCTGTTGGACTTTAACCTGGTGTTGTGAGACTTCTTACGATATAGTTCCAAGTCAGGATGGTGTGTGGATTGGAGGGGAGTATGCACGCGATGGTGTTCCCAAGTGTTTTCTGCTCTTGTCCTTCTGGGTAGCAGAGGCTGCTTGTTTGGATGGTGTGGTAGGATGGGGGTTGGAAAGCTGTTGCAGTGCCTCTTGGGGTGGCGGTGATGTAGTGGCACTGTAACTGAACTAGTAATCCAGGGAAATCAAATGGTGAAATTGGAATTCAATAAAAAATTCTGGAATTAAAAGTAACCATGAAGCCATTGTTGATTCTTGTAAAAACCCATCTGGTTCACTAATGTCCTTTGAGGAAGGAAATCTGCCGTCCTTACCTGGTCTGGCCTACATGTGACTCCAGACCCACAGCAATGTAATTGACTCTAAACTGCCCTCGAAAACGGCCTAGCAAGTCACTCGGCTCAAGGCTAATTAGGGATAGGCAATAAATGCCAGTCTTGCTAGCGATGTCCACGCCCCAAGAAAGAATTTTGAAGCATTGTATATGGTACACACTGCAGCCACTGAGAGTGTGTGTGTGTGTGGTATGGATTTTTCAGGAAGGGATGTTGGAAATGAACATTTCCTCATCAATATTTTGTTTCCACACCAAAGGGATCACTAAAACCTTTAGCACAACAAAAATAGTCTCTTCAGATAAAAAGTGGATAACAGGTTGAAGCAAAAATTATGGTTTTCATACAAGGGTGCCACAGTTCCAGATTTAAAAATCAAAAATCAAGAGCAACAGTGCAGTAAAGATTTAAAAATAATGTGTGATGAATATGTTGGACCACACTTATTAGCTGTCAGGCGTCTACTATGCAGCATTTAAAGATGGTTCTTCTGACTAAAAAGTAATTTAAGTGCATCTAGTCAACTCATTGTTTGAGTCCTACTGGCCAATGCTCCAAATATGCTGCATCACAGGTTTATGCTGTTCAGCTGACCTATATTCCAGCAGAGAAAGTATGCCCACCGATACAGACCTGAAGGATGTTGACAATTTGAGCTATTTGATACTCAAGTAATTTGCATTTCATTTTGGGGTCTGGGGATAATGCATCATTGGAAAAGATGATAAGCATCTGAAGCAGAGCTCTCCCCACCCTATCCCTGTAACCCCACACATTCCCCATGGCTAATTCACCTAACCTACTCATTTTGGGACACTAAGGGGCAATTTAACATGGCCAATCAACCTAGCTTGCAGATCTTTGGACTGAGGGCAGAAACCGGAGCACCCGGGAGGAAACCCACGCAGACACAGGGAGATCATGCAAACAGTCACCCAAGGCTGGAATTGAACCTGGGGCCCTGGAGCTGTGAGGCAGCAGTGCTAACCGCTGTGCCACTGTGTTGCCCAGCGGAATACTAATATATTTCAAATGAACTATCCCAATAGGAGCCTGCTTCTGAAATGCTTGTAGTTTTACAGTGCAGGACATTCCAAATCTGCTCACCCTGCAAGACCTGCCCGAGTGTCAGACTGGTGATTTTCCGAGCTCTTCGCTTACACCACCCAAATTGAAAAAACGCTGGTATTAATATTTTCTGCCATTTGTTGTCTGGTTTTACTTTTTGGGCAGTCAGTGCAGAAAAAATGAAGATCCATATGTGACCCTATGCGTAGATTCACAGTCCAAGATAACTTAGGCCATAACAGTCTGAAACCAATCCATTCCAACTAATCCAAGGTAATAAAGATCACTAAATAATGTTCCTTAATTAACTAAAACAGATGTAATACTGAGAAACTGATTTTTAACATTCATTTACAAGATATAGGCATCACTGTCTAGGCCAGTGTTTCGTGCCCTTGAAAGAAAATGGTGGTGAGCTGCCTTCTTGAACTGCTGCAATTCATGGGGTGTGGGTACTCCCACAGTGTTGTTAGGGAAGCAGTTCCAGGATTTTGACCCAGCGACAGTGAAGAAACTGTGATATATTTCCAAGTCAGGATGGTGAGAAGTTTGGAAGGGAACTTCCAGGTGTGGCGTTTCCATGTGTCTAATTTAAAAGCTTAAACATAGGATTAGCAGCTCTAACTAAAATTATGCAAAGTTACATGCTGATTCTTACAGCTCTACTCACCGATTAGCTTGATTTTCTTGTACGAAGGGGTAACAGGTTATCAAATAGCTAGGTATAGGAGGAGCTTCAACACCACTACCATTTCCATCATTAGGAAGAGCCATAGGAACAAGAATGTCAGTACCCTTCTTCTGGGGTATAAATGGCTCTACCTCTGCCGAAAGCTGGATATCCTGAATAAAATGGTGAGGAAACACATTACTCAAAAATAAATTAACAGCAGCAAAAATTACACACACACTTGAATGTTCCACTTTCTCAGAGCAGCCTACAAAAATGGTGGTATTCAACCCCATCTGTATTTTACGTAGGTTAGAGTAAGTAGTCTCACAACACCAGGTTAAAGTCCAACAGGTTTATTTGGTAGCACGAGCTTTCAGAGCACTGCTCCTTCATCAAGATGAAGGAGCGGTGCTCCGAAAGCTCGTGCTACCAAATAAACCTGTTGGACTTTAACCTGGTGTTGTGAGACTACTTACTGTGCCTACCCCGGTCCAACGCCGGTATGACACAAAGCTTACTCATTACCACCTGCCTAATCAAGACTTGAGACAAATCCTCCCCCCGCCGTCCCATCCTCCAAGGTAGCACGAAACCAGAGCTCCTTCTCCATGCAATACTTCCCTATTGCTTCAAGTCCATCTCAGATTGGTTCTAGACTTCACATTTGCTTTCTTCCCCCTCAAAATCAGCCCACTGAAATCAGAAACTCGTCCTACAAGGAAATTAGAGCATGATGTGTCCAATTTCTGGAAGAAAAACACGGATATCCCATTTCAGTATCACTCCAGGACAGCATGAATAGAGTTTCTGCTCCTCTCCTAAGTTAGGCTGGAAAAGGCTCACTGGGGACCTTAGCTGAAAGGCTAGTCACCTTTTAGTTTCAAACATAAAACACACTGAATTCATAGATGCAAAAGATAATCAATGCTTAATGTTGGACGTGAGCAACAGAATAAATATAAGAAATGAGATACATGAAATTCACATATTATACAGTATTTCAAACAGATTTTAAGTCTGTAGCTATTCCTGTTAAGTATAGCTGTCACATACTGCGCAGTGCAAGTCTATTTTGAGATTGAAGCTCCTTTATGGCAAAACTGACATGATAGAAATGTTAGTTCCAACATAATTTGGGTCTCATCATGTCACTAGACTTTCCTGTTGAATGTCTACTGACATGAGGCGAACAAAGAACAAAGAACAGTACAGCACAGGAAACAGGCCCTTCGGCCCTCCAAGCCTGTGCCGCTCCTTGGTCCAACTAGACCAATCGTTTGTATCCCTCCATTCCCAGGCTGCTCATGTGACTATCCAGGTAAGTCTTAAACGATGTCAGCGTGCCTGCCTCCATCACCCTACTTGGCAGCGCATTCCAGGCCCCCACCACCCTCTGTGTAAAAAACGTCCCTCTGATATCTGAGTTATACTTCGCCCCTCTCACCTTGAGCCCGTGACCCCTCGTGATCGTCACCTCCGACCTAGGAAAAAGCTTCCCACTGTTCACCCTATCTATACCCTTCATAATTTTGTACACCTCTATTAGATCTCCCCTCATTCTCCGTCTTTCCAAGGAGAACAGCCCCAGTCTACCCAATCTCCCCTCATAGCCAAGACCCTCCATACCAGGCAACATCCTGGTAAACCTTCTCTGCACTCTCTCTAACGCCTCCACGTCCTTCTGGTAGTGCAGCGACCAGAACTGGACGCAGTACTCCAAATGTGGCCTAACCAGCGTTCTATACAGCTGCATCATCAGACTCCAGCTTTTATACTCTATACCCCGTCCTATAAAGGCAAGCATACCATATGCCTTCTTCACCACCTTCTCCACCTGTGTTGCCACCTTCAAGGATTTGTGGACTTGCACACCTAGGTCCCTCTGTGTTTCTATACTCCTGATGACTGCCATTTATTGTATAACTCCTCCCTACATTATTTCTTCCAAAATGCATCACTTCGCATTTATCCGGATTAAACTCCATCTGCCACCTCTCCGCCCAATTTTCCAGCCTATTTATATCCTGCTGTATTGCCCGACAATGCTCTTCGCTATCCGCAAGTCCAGCCATCTTCGTGTCATCCGCAAACTTGCTGATTACACCAGTTACACCACAGGAGCTGAGAAATTATGACTTACAATTAGCTTTCCTCCACAGTGGAGATCTTAATTTCAGTTGTCCTATACGGCAAGGCTGGTAGAATGGGACGAAAAAATGCTTCAAGTACCAGAGACAATTCAGACTTGGTAGGTCAGAATATTTGGTCTCTTATTTAGTGATGCATTGTTGGTGCTTCTTTTCTTTTAAGTTCCCATTATTTTCTTCTTTCTTTTCAGGCATTCATTCATGGAATGCAAGCACTGTAAGCAAGACCAACATTTGTTGTCCATCCTCAACTGCTCAAGGAGCTGATGAGGAGTACCTTTTTGAACCCATGGAGTCGGTGTATTGTTGATACACCCACAGTGCTGTTAGGGAGTTCCAGAGTTTTGATCAAATGACAGTGGAGGAACATCAATATAGTTCTAAATCAGGATGTTGAAAGGTTTGGAGGGGAACTTGCAGGTAGTGGTGTCATCAGGCATCTGGTGCCCTTGTCCTTCTAGGTGTTAGAGATCCTAGGTTTGGAAGGTGTGGTCTGAGGAGCTTAGGCATCTTATTGCAGTGCATCTTGTGACTAGCCACTATGCATTGATGGAGGGAGTGAAGGTTTGGGTTGGCAGTTAGGATGCCGATCAAGCTTGGTCCTGATGGTGTCAAGCTTTTGGGTTGCTTTTTCGAGCTGCACTCATCTGGGCAAGTTGGAGAATATTCCAACCTTCAAACTTGTGACTTATATTTGGTGGACATGTTTTGAGGAGTCACTGCACAATTCCCAGACTCTGAATTGCGCTTGCAGCCACAGTATTTATGTGGCTGGTGCAGTCCAGTTTCTGGCCAATGGTAATTCCCAGAGTGCTGATGGAAAAGGAAGATTGTCTATTATTGGGGATGATCATTGCCTGGCACAAAGTAGAACACGATCTGCTGTATCTGAGCTGGGTGCTCAAAATGCTTAACCTCCCAGCACTAAAAGTGTAAAATATGTTCCATATGGACATCCTAGATTAACTGATGTCACCACATCTAATGTGAAATAATAATGATGTTGAGTCATAATTGGGTCGATGGATTCTCTAATAAAATTCTCTAGTAAAATTGATCACATAAAAGGCCAAACTGAGATGAAGCTCATTCCCAAGTTGTAGAAGAACAATTAATTAGAGCTTAATTGTGAAATAATACAAATTGGATGTTGATAATTCTAGTATACAATCTAGTTTTACCTCACTATAAGGAGGATGTGGAAGCGCTGGAAAGAGTGCAGAGGAGATTTACCAGGATGCTGCCTGGTTTGGAGGGTAGGTCTTATGAGGAAAGGTTGAGGGAGCTAGGGTTGTTCTCTCTGGAGCGGAGGAGGCTGAGGGGAGACTTAATAGAGGTTTATAAAATGATGAAGGGGATAGATAGAGTGAACGTTCAAAGACTATTTCCTCGGGTGGATGGAGCTATTACAAGGGGGCATAACTATAGGGTTCGTGGTGGGAGATACAGGAAGGATATCAGAGGTAGGTTCTTTACGCAGAGAGTGGTTGGGGTGTGGAATGGACTGCCTGCAGTGATAGTGGAGTCAGACACTTTAGGAACATTTAAGCGGTTATTGGATAGGCACATGGAGCACACCAGGATGATAGGGAGTGGGATAGCTTGATCTTGGTTTCAGATAAAGCTCGGCACAACAGGCCGAAGGGCCTGTTCTGTGCTGTACTGTTCTATGTTCTACAATCGGCTCAAGTTACAATTTAAGATTGTAGAATTGTTAGAATTTTGTTTTAGCATTATAGAATCCCTACAGTGCAGGAGGCCACTCGACCTATTGAGCCTGCACCAACCACAATCCCACCCAGGT
Source organism: Mustelus asterias (assembly GCF_964213995.1). NCBI lineage: Eukaryota > Metazoa > Chordata > Chondrichthyes > Carcharhiniformes > Triakidae > Mustelus > Mustelus asterias. The sequence continues at coordinate 21,062,657 of NC_135824.1, read as the reverse complement.
CCCCGTAACCCCACGTATTTAGCCTGCTAATTCCCCTAAGGGGCAATTTATCATGGCCAATCCACCTAACCCGTACATCTTTGAACTGAAGGGGGAAACCGGAGTGCCCAGAGGAAACCCACGCAGACACGAGGAAAACGTGCAAACTCTATACAGTCACCCAAAGCCAGAATTGAACCTGGGTCCCTGGTGCTGTGTTGCAGCAGTGCTAACCACTGTGCCACCCCCAACATATTATCTATAATTTAATATTTATAGCTCCAATACAGAGCTATGCATGGCCTGAACCTGATTACTTCTTCAGCATAAAAAGGATAGAAAACCATTCAAAACCGTCCAAGCAGTTTAAAATGGCTTCAAGGCGTAACTGTAAACATAACATGGCACCGTAGCAGTTTACAGCAAAGGAGGCAACAATTGGCTCCAATTTGAGTTGGATCTTTGCCACAGTAATGCAGAACTAATTACCCTTTCCAAAGTCATGCATCTTGCTCTGCTTCAGATGATTATCTTCTTTTCCAATAAAAAAAAGGAAATAATCTCTGTCTCAACTATTCCCTGTGCACAGTATTTAGTGCTTTGGGAAATCAATGCATATAAGGACTCTGTCTCTTAAATCACCACTACCTGGTCTTTTTTTTTAAATTGATGACAGTGCATTCCCAACCAGATAGAACAGTAATGCCCTATTCAATCCATCAAATTTTATAATTTCAACAATTGCAACTTATGTTCCTCTTAGCTTCATGTAAATAGTCCCAGTGCATGAAATCTCACCAACTACAACTTTTAATTTCCAGTATAATCCTGTATACAGTGATGAGTACACAAATAATTTATTTCTAGAAACAAAGAAATGAAATTATCTACTTATAAGTTGCAAGCAATCGCCTTATTAAAAACAAAGATAGGATCGAGTCAAAAAGTACATTGAAGATGGTAATATTTTTAGTACATCTCTCCAAATAAATGGCATTTACAACAACATAAAAACAAATTACTGCGGATGCTGGAATCTGAAACAAAAAGCTCTGACAAAGTGTCATCCAGACTCAAAATGTTAGCTCCGTTCTCTCTCCACAGATGCTGTCTGACCTGCTGAGATTTTCCAGCATTTTTTGTTCTACTACAATGTTCCTGACTGAACAGATAAAGTAACAAGGTCGACACTGGGATCCGACCACTGGGATATTGAACACCAACTGAAAGCAAGCAAAATCCCACAAAATGGCAAGTGCTTTCACATCATATGTTGCACAAGGTACTTGTGTCTCTCTCCCCCCCCCCCCCCCCCCCCCCCACCCACCCACTCCCATCACCCACCCACCCACCTGACGAAGGGACAGCCTGTTCCGAACGCTCGTGGCTTTTGCTACCAAATAAACCTGTTGGACTTTAACCTGGTGTTGTTAGACTTCTTACTGGTTTAATATACCAGAGGCTGCAATTTCAAATCCCACATTTTGTAAATGTGTGTGCAATAAATTAGCAAGTTGTGAGTTAGCACCGAAAAAAGTGTCAATATTAAAGTTGCCAGATTTTAGAAAAATCCTTGGGCGCGACTTCAGTCCTACCACACATGGTTGACTCTTAACGCCCTTGGAAATTAGTCAATAAGGCTCTCAAAGATAGCAGCGGTTTGAGGAGAAGGTCCATCAAATTCTTAGAACAATCAATGATAGGTCATGAATGCAGTTCTGCCAATATTGCCCTCTTTCCAAGGAGAGTTGAAATGACTGCAAGTGGGAGAAGCTGAACAAATCCCATGGAAGTTGCAGTTTAGCGGAGCAGCTACAATTTGTTCTGGTTTGCATCACTGCATCATCTGTAAAGGGCATGCAGGAGTGAAACCAAGTTGTGGACTAGCTAAGTATGATGTTGAGAGCAGAAGGAAAACAGATCTTTGGACTGTGGGAAGAAACCGGAGCATACGGAGGAAACCCACGCAGACATGGGGAGAACATGCAAACTCCACACATAGTGACCAACGGCTGAAATTGAACCTGGGCCCCTGGCGCTTTGAGGCAGCAGTGCCACCGTGCCGCAAAATATCACTTACAGGGATTATGTAACAGAATTAAAATACCCATGACTCCCAGTGAATTCATAGAATCATAGAAACCCTACAGCGCAGAAGGAGGCCATTCGGCCCATCGAGTCTGCACTGACCACAATCCCACCCAGACCCTACCCCCGTATCCCTACATATTTACCCGCTAATCCCTGAAACCTACACATCTCAGGACTCTAAGGGGCAATTTTTTAGCATGACCAATCAACCTAACCCGCACATCTTTGAACTGTGGGAGGAAACCGGAGCACCCGGAGGAAACTCACGCAAACACGAGGAGAATGTGCAAACTCCACACAGACAGTGACCCAAGCCGGGAATCAAACCCAGGTCCCTGGAGCTGTGAAGCAGCAGTGCTAACCACTGTGCTACCATGCCGCCCATTTATTATATTGCAAAGTGCAACTTTAAATGGGATAACCATACACTATGCAAAATGGAACTCTGGACAGCTTACAGTGTCAGTCAGTCATTTAACTTGGGTCATCACCCAAGTCCTGCTTAGTAATCCAACCTAACCATCCCAAAGGATTCAATTCCCTTCTGAATATATTTCAGTATTTATTACATTAACTGGTAATCTACTCCATAAAAAGTGAGCACTCAATGAAGATTACCAATGCATAAAAAATGTCAATGAATGTTTTCACAAATGTCCATTTTTTTTCTTAAATGTTGTATTCTATTCTTTTAATTCAAGAAAAAAAACAGGTTTGCACTGTGTTCCTGACCAAATGGCCTGAAATCCTGCCAATCTGGGATTTAAAAAGATATTCCCATAATTTTAAAGTTTAAAAGCAGCTGCAAAAGTTGATGATTGGTAAACAGTTCTACAGGAACCGTCAGAATAAATAATGCAGTCTTGAACAGAAAATGTAGTGTCACAATCCCATCTGATATTACAACTGCAGTGTCAAGTCCCAGAATGGAACCTTGGCTCAATAGACCGTAACTTCTTTTTTGTTTAGAGACCTGGATGAACAGTCACAGGACTGCTGATTAGCTTTTAACAGAATAAAATATTTATTAAATATGAAAAGATTGACTATAACACAATGCTCTTCACCCCACCCAATCTTTACAGATGTACACAGATTTTTAAGGATAACACAAGTTACAAAATATACCTTATACTATAATGTTCTCACAAGTACATAGTCCATGTAAAGCAACCGACCAACCGTGGTCAGATGCACCACATTGAAACGAAGTGGCAGATGCCACCCCATACAACTCTGTGGAGTTCTCATCAAATCCCCAGATACTTATCACACTGAGAAAACTGGTCTCACTGAAGCTTTCACTTCCACACGAGTATTTCCAAACTCCATGTTCAAAAAACATAGGCAAGAATCTTCTCCCAAACAATGCCATATCTCAAATGCCTTCAGCAAGGATCCACTTCCAGGATTTCAGTTTCTCCTTTTAGCTTTTCTGTCTTGGATTGCCACGTGTATTCAAACGTCCACACAACCTTTCAGGTACCCAGCTATGCCAACAGAACATTACTGCTTCAGAGGCTGTATTAACCATAAGATTACTTCAGATGTCGGGCTTTTCATTAACCAAATTCACCAGGTCTGCACTTTTCAGCTGTCTTTAACTGTGAGCCTCTCTCTCTCTTTCGTTCACTTCAGTGAACAGTACCTTGTTCGGGTTCCAGTATTTCGTCCCTCTGACTTCAGTCTTCCTGGGACTTCTCTTTTCATTCATTCCCAGGTTTCTAGTACTATCTGTTCTTTAGCTTCTGAGACTTGCTTTCTTCCCCTTACTCTATTGCCCTGCCTCTGCGAGTCTCACAACACCAGGTTAAAGTCTAACAGGTTTGTTTGGAATCTCGACCTTCTGGAGCGCTGCTCCTTCATCAGGTGAGCAGTGCTCCGAAAGCTCGTGATTCCAAATAAACCTGTTGGACTTGAACCTGGTTGTGCGAGACTTCTTACTGTGCGCACCCCAGTCCAACGCTGGCATCTCCACACCGTTTCTGTGAGAGCCGCTTTCTTCTCAGGGACCCGAATCCAACTGAACCACAAGCACTTATGCTCTTCAGTGGGGGCTCCTGATTGCTAAGCAACAACCTAGTCTTTCTTCAAACCCTGTTTGTTTTCACATCATTATCCTTTTAATTACAATGTAGGCACAGTTTGAAATGAAACAGGCACCTTTGCTTAAATGAAGCTAATTAAAGCTTACTTAAAGCTAAACCTTGTTTCTAATATCCGCAAATAAAAATATAGATTACTTAAAACTACTTTGATTTCCTGACAGCAGAAAAATGTCAAAGTTTGCGATATAATTGGTCTATTACCACTGTGCCATGCAGCGTATACTCGCTGTAAAATTAAGCCAAAATATTTAAGCTCCCATTACAGCAGAAACCTACAATCATTTCATAAAATAGGGTCACCTTAGGTCTAGTTAACTGAGCACATTTGTTTACAATTCAGACAGTCCAAGCTACAAAATTACAGCCAGAATTTTTGCAGCAAGAATTTACAACCCAGTTACAGATTTTTTAAAATATAAAAAAGAGCAAGAACTTCCAAGCTAATAGATAAAATAACCAATAAAAATAGAAAATGCTGGAAATAGTCAGGTCAGGCAGCATCTGTGGAGGGATTTAAAAACCCATTAGAACTAGCATGAAAGGTTTTTGACCCAAAACGTTAATTGTGTGTGCGCGTCTCTCTCTCTCACTGATGCTGCCTCACCAGAGTATTTCCACTATTTTTTTACTTTTATTAGTAGCTGCAGTATTTCGTTTTAATCGGGTTATAAATTACAATTTATGCACAGAACAAAAAGATGCAAGAGTAATTTTCTGCAGTTAAGCTATCGCGCATCAGTTTTTATTTCACAACAAAACTACAAATGAACACATCAGGATGATTAACATGACAGCACATTCTAAGAACAAATTATATACTTCCCAGCTAATGTGATATCCACATATTCAAACTTTTATTAGCTACAAAATCAAACCAAGTTTCTTACTGAATTTTATCCATTTACATCTATTGCTTGGTAACAAACTGAATGTAATGCAAGATATCAGTGGCACAGTCTAGGGGAACTAAATCATCTTTTACCTGTAATTTATAAAACAATCCTTCCAGCTTCCTATTATCAAGTTGGCTAATTCACTACATATTAGCACATGTTGGCAGACTGGATTACTAGTTTCTGCAAATAAAAACAAAACAAAAACAAAACATTAGTGTTTTCTGATACTGTAGTTTTGCACTGTCATAAAGTAATCTGTCAACGTTTCTTTAAAACTGCGCTTACTTTCAGAACTGGTTTCCCTAATACACCAATAACCTTTGTAATCCTATCAATTAATAAAAATTCATCACATATCACCTCCTTGGAAAATGTTTTACATCTCGGGAGATGTCATGTAACGATGGAACATGGCAAACTGCACCAAATTCTACACACTAATTTAGTTTCCAATTGGAAGGTGAAATTGTTCTCAACCAGTTGTATATTTTCTCGGATAAACCAGGGATTAATTGGAGTGATAAAGTCTTGAGAATCAATGAGGGAATCCTAGATGATTCCAAAGTTCATCAAGTTCCTCTGAGCTATTTTCTTTGTATTGATTGATTTCCTGAAATGTTGTTTTATTTGTTGTCTCAATGAAGATTTTCTGATATATTGGCAGTTTGCCTTTGGGTCGCTGGCACTATCTTTAAAAAATTGGGCCAGAGGTCCTGGGAGTGAGCCAGCATTTGCAGGGAGTCCTTATCAAAGAAAAAAGTTCCAAAGTCACTGGCACACAAATGCTGGGCATTTTGTAGCCCTTGAGAATAGGGGAGACATGGTGGCACAGTGGTTAGCATCGCTGCCTCACAACGCCAGGGACCGAGATTCAATTCAGGCCTCGGGTGACTGTGTGGAGTTTGCACATTCTCCCCGTATTTGTGTGGGTTTCTTCCGGGCGCTTCAGTTTCCTCCCACAGTCCAAAGACGTGCAGATTAGGTTGCTTGGCTATGGTAAATTGCCCATTAGGGTCAGGGGGATTAGCAAGACAAATACGTGGGGTTACAAGGATAGAGCCTGAGTGGGACTATTGTTGGTGCAGGCTCGATAAGCCAAATGGCCTCCTTCTGCACTGTAGAGATTCTATGATTAGCACGGACTTCATTTTAACTTCTCAATAAGAGCAGAGGAACTTTCCAGGTCCAGATCAACATTTATCCATCAACCAACATCATTTAAAACAAATTGGCTGATCATTTATTTCACTGATATTTCTGTGATCTTGCTGTATGCAAATCTGCTGCCCTACTTGCTTTACCCTGGTGATGGTCTGGGAAATGGTACTGACCCATTCTTTTTTTCTTCCTGCGTTAGTGTTGGCAAGTGCTAGCATTCACACCACAGAGTCGCAAGTTAAGGTTCAAACCCCAACAGAAATGTGAGCCCATATTTTGGATTGACACTATAGTGCAGTGGCAAGATGTGCCACACCACCTGAAGGATTAGAATTCAGGTGAGATATTAAACAGAAGTCCCACTTACTCTCTCAGGTGGACAAAAAAGATTCCACAACAGTGTCAAAGAAAATCGGAGTTTGCCTAGTATCCTGGTCAATAAATACCAATATAACTGTAAAGGATTACTGGTTATTTCATTTCTCTGCAAATCCAAAGTGGCTGTACTTTAACGCCTATATCACACTTTTGGTGCATCCGAATATCACAACAGGAGTTACATAAATGTAAATAATTTACATTCTTCATTTGGTGATCTATAATTCATGTTTGTCTTATTTAATTTCATGTTTGTGACATCTGCAGTTTCTTTCCCCTCATTTCTCACGGTGATGTACATGACCCCATGACGTTTCACATTCTACAGGTTTGCATTATAGTTTACATCACTCTTTATTCAGCAGTTTGAAGATTATTTACACGTTCCCTTCACCAAGTTAATCTGTTGCTTCCCCCATCCCTTAGTTTGCTCTATTTTTCTAATCTTAATATCCATTCAAAGAGACATAAAAACTAGTAGTAGGAGTAGGCCATTCGGCCCTTCGAGCCTGCTCCGCCATTCATAGAATTCAATATCCTGTTCCCCCCCTCCCCCCATATCCCTTGATCCCCAAGAGCTATATCTAATTTCTTCTTGAAATCAGACAACGTTTTGGCCTCAACTACATTCTGTGGTAGTGAATTCCACACATTCACCACCCTCTGGGTGAAGTTCTCCTCACCTCAGTTCTAAAAGGTTCACCCCCTTATCTTCAAACTACAAATCGCTAGTTCTGGACTCCCCCCACCATTGGGAACATTCTTTCTGAGTTGACCCTGTCTAACCCTGTCAGAATTTTATAAGTTTCTATGTTGTAACACTCCGTATCGTGAAAGAAACACAACAACTCTTCCCTCTTCATAAATATTGACTGATCGCTGTACTTTCAGCATTTGTTTTTAATTCCAGATTTTCACCTTTTCATTTTTATTTTACAGGTATAAACATAGTAATCAATGAATGGGAGGAGATTGCAATTGCAACTTAAACTCTGGATAAGATAAACTTAGTCAAAGTTTTACATAATGATTCAAAACAAGGTACATCAACATGAAGTAAAAACAGAAAATGGTATTGCACAGATTAGTCAGCATGTATTTTAATTTACAAGTTAATTTTTCAGATGAGGCTCTTTAGAAATGGTTCAGTGAGAGGCAGAAAATTCCTTTTAGAAGAACTGGCTGATCATAGATCATAGAAACCTACAGCGCAGAAGGAGGCCATTCGGCCCATCGAGTCTGCACCGACCACAATCCCACCCAGGCCCTACCCCCACATATTTACCCGCTAATCCCTCTAACCTACGCATCTCAGGACTCTAAGGGGCAATTTTTAACCTGGCCAATCAACCTAACCCGCACATCTTTGGACTGTGGGAGGAAACTGGAGCACCCGGAGGAAACCCACGCAGACATGAGGAGAATGTGCAAACTCCACACAGACAGTGACCCAAGCTGGGAATCGAACCCGGGTCCCTGGAGCTGTGAAGCAGCAGTGCGAACCACTGTGCTACCGTGCCGCCCCAAAGGATGCAAAGGAGGGAACAACAAGTACAAATCAAAAATTTAACCATGCCAATAACTGATATAATAATGCAGCATGGTGGAACCTGCACGCCTCTGAATTAGAAGGTTAGGGTTTCATGCCCCTATTACACACCTCTAGCTCACCGGTTGAGACTTCAATCTAATGCTGAATGAAACCCTTTATATCCTGGGACTGCTGCACCTTCAAAAAGTTCTGCACTTCAAGTGAGGCAGCAAACTGAGATCTTCTTAGCCTGGGTTTGGTGGACCAAAAGGATATTAAAGGATTCTATTGCACTTTTCAAAGAGCCAGATGGTCTAGTGTACCAGTAAATATATCTCTTTCCATCACAGCAGTAACATGTTAAACAGATTATTCATTTTGCCACTATTTATGGGGTCTTGTGCACAAAACAGCTGTGCTTACCCAAGTAAATTATATCGTTGTGTGCAAATTGCTTTGCGGTACGTCAGGTTGGTATAATAAGGCACTCAATAAATGCAAGTTCTTTTTGTGGCTTTAATACCATGTAAAATTTGCAAAATGTCTAAAGGCAACTCCTGCTTTGATGACCGGAAAAAAGTTGAAACAAAACTTCTAAAATCTACTATCCAAAAATCTATTCAACTTTAAGAAGAAGTTTTCTTAACAAGGTCAGCAATAGAACCTCGCAATCTTTTAGCAAGAATTAAAACCAATGAGAACCTTACTGATGCCCTAATCTGGAAAGGCAGTTGGTGAAGGATAGATCTGGAGCCAATCTTTACACACATCTGTATTTGTTTACAGAATTACACACAACAAATATATATCTTCTGCCCTCACGACGGCAGTTGTGTGTCCCTTTACAGGGGCTGAAGTGCATTGCCAGTTAATGTCCACCACTTGTGTACAATTATACACAAATATACAATTAACAATGTGGTATCTGAATAACTGGTAATCAGGATGCATCCGTAAGAAGTATTTTTTTAAATTTCAATTGAAGAGCATCATAGCCAATTGACTAAGATTCATGCTGACTGGCAATGGTACTGCCAGCGGAGCCAAGCTACCACACTGCAATAACCAAGATAGTATTTTTAAAATATGTTTGCATTTTACAGCACTCATCATGTTTTATCACCGCTTTGATCCAATTTCTTGAGGAACATGTCAGTAATATTCAGTGTCTTTTAAATTTAAAATTAACATGCATTAACAAATTTCAGGGCGGCACAGTGGTTCGCACTGCTGCCTCACGGTGCCACAGACCCGGTTTCAATTCCGGCCTTGGGTAGCCACTGCTTCTGTGTGGGTTTCCTCTAGGTGCTCCAGCTTCCTCACACAATCCAAAGATATGCTGGTTAGGTCAACTGGCCGTGCTAAACTGCCCCCAAGTTTCCCAGGACGTGCAGTTTAGATGGGTTAGCCATGGAATAGGGTAGGGTGGTGGGTATGATACTCTGACAGAGAGTCGGTGCAGACTTGATGGGTCGAATGGTCTTCTTCTGCACTGTGGGGATTCTATGGTTATCTTATTCAAATGTCAAGCAGGCAGGCCAGCAACTTGTCCATGTTTTTGTGAAGCATTTCAGGAGCTGTACGTTAGCAGGGCAAAGATTTTATGCTTATAGAAATTAAAATGCAAAATCAAAATATTCAATTCTACCATATTTATAATACATAATGATCTACTGTAATTCAATGAATGCACATTCAGCCCACTAGTGAGTTGGGCCTACACAACTCTCCTGTCATGTGTTATTTTGCTACTCCTCAACCCTCACTATGGAACAAATTCCATGTTTAATGGATTACCACTTGCCTCCTACATGCTGAAACTTCAATTTAAAAAAATCAAACATTTGGATTCCCTGGAATAAATTGACACAATGTCTCTCAGTGTTACACTTGTAATGCTGAATCAAGAAAGATGGAAGACAATTAAACCAAATTCCCGTTCCATCTTTAGAAGTTTAAATTGTCCAGTTTTAAAATTACAAAAACAGAATGCTTTTGATTGAACACATCTGTTTTCAGTAATCAAAACTAATATACAAAACAGCAAATTCTAATGTGCTAAAAAAAAAGTACTTCACTTGTTGCAACCTTATCTATCAACTGTTGCAGTCCTTTCAGCAGGAGTCACACTGTTTATTACCTGTATGTGCTGACCTTTAAGCAAGATTCTCAAGCATTCATTTTACAGTACCTGTTTTGATGCCAAAACAACAAACTTAAAAGGCACCATTGTACTGGAAGATTTTAAAAGACTGAAGTCATTGGCAGATGCACAGACCAACAAAAATATATAGAACAAAAAGAACACAATTGGTGAAAATAGGCCTGTTCATTCCATGAGAATTCCTTTAAGTACTGTTTCTTAATGAACACATTGTTAAAGAAAGCCATGCTTGTGCCACACTGAAGCAGCCATTGTAGGACCTATGGAGATGGCGGGACAAATTAGATACAGGGGCAGAAAAGTGCAATGACAGCCCAAGAACCATCATGAAACAACAGTGTGTTTGGTTCTCAGCAATCGCAAGAACAAAGCAGGAAGTAATACTGCAGTGTCAGAGGGAGGGTGACACAACGTTGAACCCTGCTTACTTAACACAACGTAAAGGTTTACTCAAAAATGTAGGTTGCGAAACTGGTCTGGTGCTGAAGTACAAAAGCTTATTCTGTTCATTACAAAAACTTATGACAAACAACATAAATCACAGCAAAGCACATAATGGCAAATCCCATTACCATGACAACATAGATACGATGTGTAGTTTCGGCTTCAAGGAAACATTCATCCTATATGAATTTAGCACATTGCAAAACTATGGTTTCACTGTTATTTTAGGTCTTATGTAAAAGATGTTTGAACAGCAAAACTTCCAGTTTAAAAAAAATTTCTGCCGCAACAAACTTGGCTTTCCAGCTTTAAACAAGAGTTTATAATATACGAGTCATACAGGACCCAAAAAGAGGTGCTCTGCTGCATAGTGGCACAGTGGTTAGCACTGCTGCCTCACCCTGCCAGGGACCCGGGTTCGATTCCCGATTTGGGCCATTGTCTGTGCGGTGTCTGCATGCTCCCTCCGGGTGCTCCGGTTTCTTCCCATAGTCCAAAAGATGTGCAGGTTAGGTGCATTGGCCAAGCTAAATTCTCCTTCCACCGCCGGGATTAGGGGATTTTCCCAGTAACTTCACTGTAGTGTTAATGTAAGCCTACTTGTGACACTAATAAATAAACTTAAAATTAACTAAGGTCCTTAATATTAGCCAACATAGTTGGACTGTGAAACTTTCTAGTTTTCTCAAGTAACTCTGTTGTAATACAGAAACAAACAGTAAATGAATGCTCCAAATACATTATGTGGATGTGCAGATGTGAGACATGCAAGACAGAAAATCAGTTCATTTCATAAATGTGCTGACAAAATGGTGAGTGCTGTCCTGAACTCCTTCAACCTGCTGTCATAGTCCACCTGCTCCGCCTAAACTTTATGTTCTTCCTCCTGCTTGGATATCCATCACCATCTTTGCCCCTGTAAAGTGGTCAGATATTTTTTTGATGCGACAGGATCATTATGGAAATGAAAACTGCTGCATTTTTTACCTTTATTAAATGTACAGAGCAAAAATTGAGTCCATTGTAGATCTGATCGCACACAATTGCATGTAGGTTAAAGACTGATCAGCCATAGATTGTCACACCACGCTTAGGGGAGCACCAAAGCACACGTCCCCATCTCCAGCTATATCAAGGACACCACTGATTGAAAACAATATATTTTCCCAGGTTTTGTGTTCTGTCTGCACCTTTACAGGAGCCTGTCAGAGATTTGTTACCCCCCAAAAAACCCCAAAACTACAGAAACAAACTACATGACACCAATAGTTCGAAGGGGGTTTTAGACCCACCCGCAACCTCCACACCAACCCACCTGCGCAGTGGCACGACTCATATTAGTCATGACATGAGTAAGAGATACCGCACAGTATTTACCATCATTATAATGCAAGGATTATAAGAAAAAGGATGAATATCGCACTATCCTAGTGCCAAACAACCTACCTAGCGTGCTCCCCAACACACTCAAGGTCTTTAAGGATATTAAACCACTAGGATTCAATTCTAACAGGGCCAGAAGCAATGCAGGTAGTCATGCCACCTTGCGCCCCAAGCATAATGAGGATAAAGTTGGATCAAATGTGTGCGTTTAGCTTGGAGTAATTAAAGGAACACATTCCATTATAAACAAATGGACGTTCTTGGTTCTCAAAGGATAACAAGCAAAGTTTACCTGGGTGCTCGTATACTAGATCACCCAGTTAACATGAATCACAAAATCAACAAAAAGGAGTATAACGGCAAGGCATAAAATCCAGGATGAGTGATAAACTGCAGATTATGACTCCAAATTATTGCCAACCACAGAGTTTAGAGGAGTCAAAGTAGGATTGTCGAACAGCCTTAAGGATCCATCACATGTCATCTTCAGGGTAGCAGGATAAAGCAAGGCAAACTGCATCCAGATAGCGTTCAGACATTTTCCAGCTTCATCGAAACCTCTGCAACCGAAGCTACGAAAACGCATGATTACTGGCCAGGGGTCCAAAACAGAATACAACCTTCCACTTCAAGATTAACACTCCCAGCCTTCCTGTCGAAATTAAGAAAAAGTGGTAGCCAGTTCTCAAATATTTGGGAGCTCACCCTCTGCTCCTTCTGGAAAGCCGATCACTTCTCCTCCAGCCGCAGCTCTCCAGATCGATGAAATACATTGAGCTGATTTTCCAAGGATTGAAAACTGGCCTCAACCGAGGAATCGGCATTCTCGACAATAAGGACTCTTTCCTCCGCTTCATCAAGTTTCTTATGGCACTTTGCAGTTCAGCAATATACAAAGAACAGTACAGCACAGGAAACAGGCCCTTCGGCCCTCCAAGCCTGTGCCACTCATTGGTCCAACTAGACCATTCATTTGTATCCCTCCATTCCCAGCCTGCTCATGTGACTATCCAGGTAAGTCTTAAACGACGCCAGCGTGTCTGCCTCCACCACCCTACTTGGCAGCGCATTGCAGGCCCCCACCACTCTCTGTGAGAAAAACGTCCCTCTGATATCTGAGTTGTACCTCACCCCTTGAACCCGTGACCCCTCGTGATCGTCACCTCCGACCTGGGAAAAAGCTTCCCACTGTTCACCCTATCTATACCCTTCATAATTTTGTACACCTCTATTAGGTCTCCCCTCATTCTCCGTCTTTCCAGGGAGAACAAGCCCAGTTTACCCAATCTCTCCTCATAACCCTCCATACCAGGCAACATCCTGGTATATATGCTCATATATGAGCACTGAAATTCTGTTCCAAAAAGCCGGGTTTGTCGACTACAACATTAACCATATTGACAGTCATCGTCCACGACATCACCAAGTTGAGAGTCCACTCACTGACTAAATCGCCATATTAAGAGGTTGGCTCTACCCTGGCTGCCCTCCAACAGCTTCTTTCCATCGAGGAGTTTTATGACTTCACCAGACACTTTGTCACAAAACTTAACCAGAAACCTTCCAGGGACAGAGTACAGAGTTTTCACTCCAGGATTAGGTACTTACGGGTTGTGCATCGGGATAAATGAAAGGATTAAAAGAGGAGTAGTGCCAGAGCTCATGGAAACACAACTGTTCCCCCCCCCGCCTCACCCATGTATACAATTTTAAAGCAACAGAGCCAAGAGGAATTTATTTATTTGCAGGCATACAATTAGTCTGAAACCCTGCAGATTTCACTTATAAAAGGATGTGTTAACCTTGATATTGGCAAGGGAACAGCAATTTCTAATATTTATGCATTGAGATTCTGCCATAGGTGTCATTACACATTTTTAAGAAGTCACTACACGTAATTCTCTCATAAATAACTCAGATTGTGTGTTGTAGTACAACTGGAACTTTACATGAGAAAATAAAACATCTTTGCACAAAACTCTCAGTAGTAACTTCAAGCTGAAACCTACACAATATAAATATGGTATATGTTAGGGGCACCACAATAATTTGGAAAATCTCAAGTAAGAACACTGGTTTGATTTCCCAGTGCTCAGTCTGTGCTGCACTTGGAAAAAGGAGAAGGTATAGCATCTTCCTGCAGTCAGGGCAGATTGGGAAAACATAGACAGGAATGTATGACCAGCGGCCTACAAAGAGGGCATTGGCAAATGACCGGATAGATTGCCAAGATTGCATTCTCCCTTTGCCGTGCTGTTCATTAGATGGTATATGCTTCAACAACATTCACCAATACCCATGGTCAATAACATAATTACAAAATGTTTGCCAAAGTTACATTAATGGCTGATAAACAATCTTTTAAATATAACTCTAAATATTCTGGAGAATCTCTTACTGGCAAAAGATAGTCTGTCTTGTAGTTTTGTATGCTTGCCTCTCCACCACTGATTTTCCATTCAAATACTACCCAGACTATTTGGGTAGCTGCCTTAATGACTAAAATGGTAAATATACTATCCTGTGTGAAACAGAAGACTGGGAAATTTAAATTCTCTCTGCTTTGTGCTGAATTAGCTCAATGGAAACAGCAAGCAGCGCTACATGGCCTCACCTTCCTGCTGTTATTGAGGTTGGGTTTTTTTTTAAAATGGCTTTAAGTATTTGTTTTTCCTCGGAAAGAAACCAACAAACTGGCATTTTTATAACATCTTTCATGGTTTCAGAACATACCACAATGGTTCACAACTAATTAAATACATTCAAAAATTTGGTTAATGCTGCAAAGTAGGGATATGCGATAGCTATTTTGCATACAATAAAGTCCAACAAACAGCAATCAGAAATAGCTAGTTGTTGTTTGAGAGTCACCTTCTCCTTTCCTGGATTCCCCCGTCCCCGAGGGAAGTGTGAAGAAATACATCAAAACAAGGAGCATTTGCTGGTGAGGTTTTTGTTTTAAATTATAGATTACACAGCTAGCCTTTCTTCAGCAATTATAGTTTGATTTGATTTATTGTCACATGTATTAACATACAATGAAAAGTATTGCTTCTTGCGCTATACAGACAAAACATACCATTCATAGAGAAGGAAACGAGAGAGTGCAGAATGTAGTGTTACAGTCATAGCTAGGATGTAGAGAAAGATCAACTTAATGCAAGGTAGGTCCATTCAAAAGTCTGATGGCAGCAGGGAAGAAGCTGTTCTTGAGTCGGTTGGTACGTAACGTCAGACTTTTTGTATCTTTTTCTCGATGGAAGGAGGTGGAAAGGAGAAAGTCCGGAATTAAAGTACCATGGTTATAAAGCAATCACAGGGAGAAATGGGTTAAAGACTGTACTTCCCAAACTTTCCAGGTACATTTTGTTTATTAATTTACAGGATGTGGGTGCAGCTGGCCAGAATTGTTTTTTAAAAAAAGCATCTTCACTTACAATGCATTGCATTTATAAACCTGCTTCTGCCAATGGAGTCATTTAAAATTACAGTGCATATAATATCTCAGCCTCGAGGTCAAAGTGAAAATAAATACGCTGAGGGCATCATGTACAATGGACTATAAGCAGTTGTGGGGCCGTATCCATCAAGGAAAATACACTTCTTAAAAAACACAGGCACAGTTGCCTGAAGTAAAGCCACAGTCCCAGATGACCATAGGCCATTTAACCAGAGGATCAACGCACCTGGATGCGGTGCAAGGTGGGCCTTTGTGAAGAACCTCAGCTGGTACAGGAATTGAATCCATGCTGTTGGTGTCGTTCTACATCACTAATCAGCTGTCCAGCCAACAGAGCTATAAACTTAATGTAGTCTTATCAGGCATGCCCAGCAGTCCTAAATTAACAAGTGCTTGGAATCTCTGCAAGAAAGATAAAACATTCTGGGCAGCAACAACATCTTGGAGGCCATGTTGCAGGGGAAGAAACAATGTGTGTGTATTCAAATATCATGATGCATTTCCCCAAGCAAAAATTTTTTAAAATAGCAAACAAATTCACTATTGGTAGGAAAAGAACCACGCACCATTCTCTCAATTTGGATCAAGAACACAAGTACTTTAAAACAATGTTATCCAATGCATTAACTCGTACCTGTGTGGCCAATTGGGAATCTAGCTAACCGCATCTCTGATCAGTATGTTTTTAAAAAGACACATGTAATTGCAATGCTTCCATATGGATTCAGCAGGCATGTGTACTTGAAGCATTTTTGTTCGTTTGTTGGTAAATAGGATCAAGATAAAAAGCAGAGCGCTTGTTTGGGAGGGCTTCATTTTCTTGGTTGCCGAATGATGTGTACACTTACTTAACGTCTAATATGAAATGCATTTACAGGTACTGAGCGAGTGCATGTGACTAAAACAGTATCACCTTAGCCAACACTGATTTTTAAAAATGAAGTATTCCAATTTGCATAAACAAATCCCAACTTACATTATGGGGAATAAAAATGATTGCACTGACATTTCAGTGCTGACTGCAAAGGTATTTTTCTTTAAAAGCTAGAAATTTTAGCACTTGGGACAGAAAAGCGCAGTTTGGGTAGCTAGAATGGGATCCTGACAGCAGAACTTGTGATTTGGGAGACTGAAGCTTAGTTACCGTTGCTCAAATGATTCACGTTGTTTTTCCTCCTGGATGGGTTTTTGTACAACATGGTTATGTTGACTGAGTCGGTGACCCTCCCTGCATTTTATTCAAGCATACTTCTTGGTGGGTCAGAAGATTTGTAGGAAATAGCAGCCTGCAGGCATCCTCAGTGATATCAATCAATCTCCAAGAAAAGAACAGACTGGACTGCAACTTTAATGCTTTCTTAAGAAGTTTAAATCTGTGGCTTAACAGTAGATTTTGCTGAAGGAAAGCATTTTGGTATCTCTTAAAACCAGGTGCAGAATTACCTGACCAACTTCCTTGACCAGCTTAGAGAAATTAAACCAATCTGGCTCACGTGGCAAGTCAGAAGAGGCACCATATTTTCTGAACTGCAAGCATGAACATTGTGAAAGATGATTTGTGACCTCTGCTCAAGAACAACAAATACTCAGTTACGTATTTTCAACTGGTGGATGAAGCCTTGCTTCTGGAACATTATGGTCACCACCTCCCAACGTGATACCACTCAAACTTGGCATTATATGCCACTAAACCAATCTGCAATAATATTTGAATATTAAAAGGTCAATATTCAAGATTAAAGATAGCAGCCTACACAAGTATAAGGATCGCATTTCTCTTTGCCGTGAACAAGTGTTCTGTTGTCTTGAGATTATATTTGTTACAATACAAATTAAAATCTTCCTTGGTGAGAAAGAAGTATTATTGTGTTAATTTTGGTCATGATTGCAGTGGAGAATGGTGGGGGCAAAGAAAGAGCAGAGTCAAGAGTGAATTTTATTGTGCAACAATTTTAGGACTAGGGCAAGATGACGTTTCTAATGACATCATGCATCAAACTTCCCAGCTCAACTACAGGATTTAAACTGATGTCTTAAAGTTGTGAACTTTTTATAATTAAAAAAATAATTTGAGTGAAAACTGAGAAATGATTACATTTGCGCATGCAAAATTTAGGAATTTCAGCTTAATTTTAACAGTTATTTACTGTGTTACTGGTTTTGTATACTGTAATTTTAAACAAAACAAAAATTAACACTGTGCAAATAAAAATAAATTTAAAGAGAACGGTTTCTGTTAACATTGGAAACAGGAACAGTAATAGACCATACAGGCCCTCAAGCCTGGTTTGCCATTCAATAATATTAGGGCTGATCTTTCTGTTCAATCATTGTATTTTGTTTTTAAAAAAAAAATTCCCTTCATAAGAGGAGATCTGAACCCTGAT
Source organism: Mustelus asterias (assembly GCF_964213995.1). Classification (NCBI taxonomy): domain Eukaryota; kingdom Metazoa; phylum Chordata; class Chondrichthyes; order Carcharhiniformes; family Triakidae; genus Mustelus; species Mustelus asterias. The sequence goes on along the minus strand of NC_135824.1, from coordinate 21,044,678 downwards.
AACCTTGTCAACATTACTTTCCAATCAGTTCAAGGCAGTGCAAGACTACTTGGACAGAGGAAGACTGGAGACTAGAGACATGAAACAAACTGCAAGGGTCTGGAAAAACCAGAAACTCCAACTGGGCTCCTGGTCATCTCACTGATGTTAAATCAATACAGAACTATCATTTGCACGAGCAACTTAAGTCAACGTCCAGTGAGACGAGAGAGAGAAAAAGCAGGGAGTGGGACATATACTGCAGTAGACCCTGACCTCTCATGCAGCTCAAAAGAACACCAAATCTTCCAAGAATCACAACAATCTGAAGGTTTCTATGAATTCTAGATTGGAACATCCCAGCAAAAATTATTATGGAGGCAAGGAGAGCAAAGAGAAATTTGTGGAGCACTGAAAAGACCAACTATCCAAAGAAACTAATATCAGTAACACAAATTTAGCATCGAGTATGATCTCTTTATGCAATGTATGGGAATATATAACAACTACGTCTACATTAAACAGATACATCAAGAGTTTCAATCCAACAAAGAAGGTGGGGGCGTCCAAATCTAAATTGAGCTATACAGCCATTCCAGCTTATTGATGTCCTTTGTCAATATAAACACCTTTATTAGATCACGCCACAATCTTCTAAACACATGGGAATACAAGCCAAGTTTACACAACCTGTGCTCATAATGTAACCCTTTAAGCCCGGTTATGATTCTATTGATATTGTGTTGTATCCTGCCCAATAGCAATAGATCTTTCCTTTGGTTCAGTGCCCAGAGCTGAACACAGTACTGTGCTCCAGATGAAGTCTTACCAAGGCTTTGTACAACTGATGCATCACATCTGCCCCTTTGTATTCCAGACCTCCCCCCACACAAAGAGATAAAGACCAACATTCCAACAGCCTATTTTATTATAGTTTGCAACTAGTTTTATAGAGACATCGAAATCCCTTTGCTCTTCCACAGTTCCCGGTCTTTTGCAACTAAGAAAACATTACAATTTGTCTCAGAGCTAAGGAGATGACCTCACACTTCCCCATGATGAAGCCCCATCTGCTCCTGTTTTGCATACTCACTCAAGACTTTGTAACTTCCTGTTCCCATCTACACCACACTTCCTAAATTATCACTGCAAACTTTGATATACAACTCTCCATTCCTTCAAAGTCATTGACATATAAAAAGGTGAAAAGACGAGCCCCCCCCACCCCACCCAGTACAGATCCGAGGAAGACTACTTGTCGTATTCCAGAGAATATTCCAATTATGCCAACTGGGTTATCTCCCAATTAATTACTAATCACACCACAAGGTTATCTTCAATTTTACATGCATTTATTTTTTCCCCAATCTCTTACTCCAAACCTTTCCAAATGCCTTCAGGAGGTCCACAATAGCCTTTGGAAATCCATATACTTTCTTGTTCAACCACTGATTGACGATCTCTTCAAAGAAAATTCAACTAGATTAGTCGGCCACAATCTATCCTTCACAAATCAATGCTAGTTCTTTGATCAGTTGAATCTTACCCAAATGCTCATTCTGTTTATGACAGATTCCAGTAACCTCTCCACAGTGGCCATTAAACTGCCAGGTTGGTAGTTACCTGGTATTTCCTTCCTTCCCTGCTTAAATAATGGGACAATAGTTCCAATTTTTCAATCCAAAGGTTCAATTCCCGAATCCAGAGAGCATTGGAAAACAATGATCTTATACATCTCCAATTTCCTTACCCTATTTTCCATAGCTAAATTTCTAACGCACAAGGAGGATGCAAAGCAGCAGAAAAAAGCTGAAGCCCTGGAGCAACTTGCCGGTGAGGGAGTGCATTTTAAATTAAATACATTTGGAAAATAAGCAGGCCATTCAGTATCCCAAGTCCGTTCCACCATTTAATAGGATCATGACTGATGCACATCCCAACTTCATTCACCCGTCTTAATACCCTTGGCAAAATTGATTTAAGACTTAAAATTATTAACTGAGCGAGCAGACCTTGTGCATGAACAAATATTTCATGACTTCTCTCCCGAAATGCCTACCTCTGATTTTAAGGTTATGTCTCCTTGCCCTCGATCCATCCACCAGCAGAAAAGGTTTGACTCTTATCTATCTTTGCATCCCTAAGCTTCAGTCAAATCACTCTTAACCATACTGGAGACATTTGGTGGTTGTGAAAAACACTTTAGAAATACAAATCTCCTTTTCATAATCTAGGGACAAAATCTGTCCTCATAATGTAACATTCTGGTCAATCTGTGCTACACTTCTTCCACTGTCAGTATACTCTTTTTTAAAAATGATGCAGGGCCCAGAACTGTACGCAGTACAGCAGGTATGTCAGCTATAGTTAAAATTCCTCCTCTTTAAATTGCAACCATCAAGTTATAAATGTGAGCCTTCTTGATTACAAGAAAAATACTGCGGATGCTGGAATCTGAGACAAAAACAGAAAATGCTGGAAAATCTCAGCTGGTCTGACAGCATCTGTGTAAGAAGTTTAACAACACCAGGTTACAAGCATCTGTGTGGACAGAATGGAGCCATCGTTTTGAGTCTAGATGATCCTTCGTCAGAGCCTTCTTGATCATTTGTTTGCACCCGACTTATGACATTTTGGTGATCTGGGTACATGGATCCTTAAATCTTTTTGGACTGTGCATTGATCCTAGCTTTTCAAAATTAAAAACTTGGATCTAACCTTTTTGATTCAAAATGGATGACTTCACTTCACCTGTGCCTTTAACAAAGATCCTTTACAGAAGCATTATGGAACAAGAAAAGACAGAGCCAAATAAGGAGATATTAGTTAACAAAAGCTTCATCAAAGAGTGTCATTTAAGGAGTGTTTTCCCTATTCACTTCTATCGACCTCATTGTGCAATTTTATTCTCCAAGATTGTGCAATTTTATTCTTAAATCTACACTACTTAATGTTAGAAATGGGTTAACTGCAACCTCCCACTTTAGACCTAATTTGTATGCTAATTGTTTAGTAGCACTCACTGGGATATATAAAGGGGTTACAGGTGGTCCTGGGCGTTGTGTATGTGGAATTATAAAAGAGAATAAAGGGAATCTGTGAAGAAGCTGGACTTGCAACATCGTTTATTACTGGATTGCAACAGAGGGACTTAACACTTAATATGCCACCTATCTTTGGGTCATCAGCAAACTTTGAATATATGGCTCCATATTGTGTTTGTCTAAGTTATTAATAAAATAGCCTGTAGTTGAGGCACAGTGCAGGACTCGGAGGGATACCAGTAGCCACTTTCTACCAATTTGAAATTATTTTCATATTAGTGCCTTCAATGTAATAAAACAGGTACTTCATAGAAGCATTATAAAACAAAATATGATGCTGAACTGCAAAAGGAGGAATTATATTATTAAAAGTTTGGTCAAAGAGGTAGGTGTTAATGAGTTTTTTAAAGGAGGAAATGAGGAAGAACTTTTCCGAGTTTAAAGCTAGGCAACTTAAGGCTTGAATACCAATGGTGGAATGATTAAAATTGGGGATGATCGAAAGACCAGAATTAGAGGGGCACAGATGTTTCAGAGGGTTGTGGGGGTTGGAGGAGATTACAGAGATACAGAGGGATTTGAAAACAAGGATGATAATTTTAAAATCAAGACATTGCTTGATTGGGAGCCAAAGGAGGTCAGTGATCGGGGAACGGGACTTAGTGAGATTTAAGGCATTGGCAGCAGAGTTTTGGATGACTACAAGTTTACACATCTGGAATAAAAAGCTTATATCAGTAGTGGTGATTGTGAAATTACTGGATTGTCATGTAAACCCATCGGACAATCTGATCATACGTGACAAAGGTACAATCTCCCCAGTCAACCTGCAAAGTTCTTCTCACCTACACCTGGAGCTTGTCACAAACTGGGAAAGCTGTCCCAACAAGTGACAACATGACACAGTCATGTTCACAGAATACTTACAGCCAATGTCCCAAACTCCTCTATCCCCAGACATGCTTGATCCCAGCAGTGCGGCAGACCTATCTGTGGTGTCAACACAGTGGTATAGCCTGGGGAGGCAGGAGCGCGGTAAGAAGGAGAAAGAAGAATAGTCCTGGGGGTCCTCAATATTGACACAGCACCCCATGAAGTCTCATGGCATCAGGTCAAAATATGGGCAAGAAAACCTCCTGCTGGGATTATTTGCTTCCCTCCCTCAGCTGATGAATAAACACTCCTCCATTTTTAACACCACATAGTAGAAGCAATTGAGGGTAGCAAGGGCACAGAATGTACTCTGGGTGGGGCATTTGAACATCCTTCACTAAGAGTGGTGCAGTAGAACCACGACTGTCCGAGTTCCTGAGTACTGAAGGACTTGGCCATTAGACTGGGTCCATGACAAGTTGTAAGAGAGCCAAGAGGGAGGCCAACTTGATTTTGTCCTCAGTAAGCTATCACAGGTGCATCTGTCCAATACAGTATCGGTAGGGATGACCACTGCATAGTCCTTATGGAAACAAAGTCCTGTCCTGAACACCTCCATCCTGTTGTGTGGCACAACATCAAAACGATCTGTAACTTTATGGCTCAATATATTCCTCATTCTACCAGTAACACCAAGCCAGGGGGTCAATTAGAAGTGAAGTGTCGCACAGCATGCCAGAAACAGCACCAGATATACCTTAAAAAGGAGTTTCCAACCTGGTGAAGCTACAGCTCAGGACTACAAGCAAGCTAAACATATCTTTTCGATAACATGTTGAGCCAAGACTCCATCTACCCCCTCGGGTAGATGTAAAAGATCGCACGACATTATATCAAAAAAAGAGCTAGTGAGATATCCTCCTGGTTAATATTTGTCCTTCAATCAACATCCCACAAACATTATCTGTCATTATCACATTGAGTAGAAATTGGCTACTGGGCTTCCTACATTATAACAAAGTATATAGTTCAGAACATATTTAAATTGGCTGCAAACCATTTTGAGATGTTTGATAGTTGTGTTCTTTCTTTTGTAAACAGCAGAAGGAGCAGACTATCGACAGTTAAGTGATCACAACCAATGGATCACATCAACACTCTGCAGTCCACCCACATCCAGAAGTGATAGTGGTGCAGAATTAAACAACTAACAGGCAGAAGAGATTCCATGGACATCCCATCCTCAATAATGAAGGGGTCTATGGTAATGAGATTATCCAAGTACTCCAATGTCCTGGAATAATTGATTATGGTTTCCGCCTGAAGGCCCTACCTTCAGAAGCCAATCATCCATTTGAGATTAAGAAACATTGGGTGTAATAACTATAGGACCTGATAACTTTCTGGTTGTCATACTGAAGACTTCTGACCCAGAACGAGCCTTGCATCTAGCCAAACATTTTCAGCACAGCTACAATACTGGCATCCACGTGACAGGAACAGAAAACTGTCCAGGTATGTCCTCTCCACAAAAAGCAGGGCAAATTGATTTCAGCCGATTATCATACCACCATCATCAGCAAAGTCATCGAGTCATAGAGGTTTACAGCATGGAAACAGGCCCTTCGGCCCAACTTGTCCATGCCGCCCTTTTCTTTAAACCCCCAAGCTAATCCCAATTGCCCACATTTGACCCATATCCCTCTGTACCCATTTTACCCATGTAACTGTCTGAACACTTTTTAAAAGACAAAATGGTATCCGCCTCTACTACTACTTCTGGCAGCTCGTTCCAGACACTCACCACCCTCTGTGTGAAAGAATTGCCCCTCTGGACACTTTTGTATCTCTTCCTTCTCACCTTAAACCTATGCCCTCTAGTTTTAGACTCCCCTACCTTTGAGTAAAGATATCGACCATCTAGCTGATCTATGCCCCTCATTATTTTACATACCTGATAAGATCACCCCTCAGTCTTCTATGCTCCAGAGAAAAAAGTCCCAGTCTATCCAGCCTCTCCTTATAACTCAAACCATCAAGTTCCGGTAGCATCCTAGTAAATCTTTTCTGCACTCTTTCTATAATAGCGTGACCAGAACTGTACACAGTATTCCAAGTGTGGCCTTACCAATGTCTTGTACAACTTCAACAAGACGTCCCAACTCCTGTATTCAATGTTCTGACCAATCATGCTGAATGCCTTCTTCACCAATCTGTCCACCTGTGAATCCACTTTCAAGGAGCTATGAACGTGTACCCCTCGATCTTTTTGTTCTGTAACTCTCCCCAACGCCCTACCATTAACTGAGTAAGTCCTGCCCTGGTTCAATCTACCAAAATGCATCACCTCGCATTTATCTAAATTAAACTCCATCTGCCATTTGTCAGCCCATTGGCCCAATTGATCAAGATCCTGTTGCAATCGGAGATAACTTTCTTCACTGTCCACTACGCCACCAATCTTGGTGTCATCTGCAAACTTACTAACTATGCCTCCTATATTCTCATCCAAATCATTAATATAAATGACAAATAACAGTGGACCCAGCACTGATCCCTGAGGCACACCGCTGGTCACAGGTCTCCAGTTTGAAAAACAACCCTCTACAACCACCCTCTGGCTTCTGTCAAGAAGCCAATTTTGTATCCATTTAGATACCTCACCCTGGATCCCGCGAGATTTTACCTTGTGCAACAACCTACCATGCTGGCCCTTGTCAAAGGCCTTGCTAAAGTCCATGCAGACATCATCAACTGCACTGCCCTCATCTACCTTCTTGGTTACCCCTTCAAAAAACTCAATCAAATTTGTGAGACATGATTTTCCACTCAAAGCCATGCTGACTGTCCCTAATCAGTCCTTGCGTCTCTAAATGCCTGTAGATCCTGTCTCTCAAAATACCTTCCAACAACTTACCCACCACAGATGTGAGGCTCACTGGCCTGTAGTTCCCAGGCTTTTCCCTGCAGCCCTTTTTAAACAAAGGCACAACATTTGCTACCCTCCAATCTTCAGGCACCTCACCTGTGACTATCAATGATTCAAATATCTCTGCTAGAGGACCCACAATTTCCTCCCTAGCCTCCCACAAATGTCCTGCGATATACTTCATCAGGTCCCGGGGATTTATCTACCTTGATGCGTTTTAAGACTTCCAGCACCTCTTTCTCTGTAATGGAAGATGGAAGTGATGGAAGATGTCAAACTGTAAACTGTGCTAGCAAGTGCACTTACTCAGCAGCTTACTCAATAGTCTACTCACAGATGCTAAGTCTGCCTTGGTCTAAATATAGACAAAAGAGTTGAATTCCAGAGGTGAGGGGAGTGTGATTAGTCATCAACAAAGCAGTAATGGACAGAGTGTGACAGTGAGCAGCCCTAGTAGAATTGAAACAACTACTGGCCACACTCATACTTCCATACCAAGGAAAATGGTTGTGGTTGTTGGATCCCAGTTATCTCAGCTCCAGAACATTGCTGCAGGAATTCCTCAGGGGTGAGTCCCAAACCCAACCCTCATTAGCTGCTTCAGGAGTTTTTCCTCCATTATAAAGATCAGATGTGGGGATGTTTGCTGATGATTGCATGGTGCTCAGTTCCACTCAACGCCTCAGATACTGAAGCAGTCTGTGTCCCCAAGCAACAAGATCTGAACAACATTCAGGCTTGGATTCATAAGTTGCGAGTAACATTCATGCCAAGCTATGATTATCTACAACATGTAAAAGACTAATCTCCTCCTCCCTTTATTTTCAACGGTATTACTGTCTCAATCTGTTGAGGGAATAAGCAGCCCATTTGACTGGCCCTCCATCCACAACTTAAAAATTCAATCCCTCCACCACCTGTGCACAGTGGCAACAAGTGTACCAACAGCACGATCCAAACCCATGAACTCTTACCACCCTAGAAGGACAAAGACAAAAGATGCATGGGAACAACACCAACTCCGAGTTCCCGTCCTAGCCATTCTGATGTGGAACCATATCACCATTTATTCACTGTCAAAAGGTTAAAATGTTAAAAATCCCTTCCTAACAGCACTATGGTTGTGGCTATAAAACATGGACTGCAGTGATTCGATAAGGTCATGGTGGGCAAGGGCAATTAGGCAGAAAAGCTCAAATTCCAGTTGAGAGTCAACCACATTGCTGTGGGTCTGGTGTCACATGTAGACCAGACCAGACAAGGAGGGCAGAGTTCCTTAACTAAAGGACATTAGTGAACCAGAAAGATTTTTACTATAATTATGGACTTTTAATTCCAGATTTTTTAAAATATTGAATTCAAATTTTTAAGCACAGGTCCCCAGAGCATGACCCTGGGTATACTGGATTACTAGCCCAGTGACAATTCCACTACGTCACCACCTCCCTGTGCAGCAGCATAACATGACTAACTGTACCAAATACCACTGACAGATTGTTCCTCTCTGTCCTACTCAATGTTTACCGTCACAAAGGACACCATTCATGATTTTGACCAGGGCAGCGTTGGTGTCAGGAGCAGACGCCGTCATCAATGCAACCAAATGAATGCCTCACATCATTTGAGAGATAAAACCAGAAGTACAACCACTGGACAAAATACCTTATCTGTGGCCCCAACATCCAATTGCACACTGATGAGATCATTCATTAGTAGCTCTCTAAAAGGTCAACACCGTCTCTTAGCTTCTGAACCACAGAAACCTTACAGTGCAGAAGGAGGTCATTTGGCCCATCGAGCCTGCACCAACAACAATGCCACCCAGGCTCTAACCGCACATATTTACTGTGCTAATCCCCCTGACACTAAAGGGCAATTTATCATGGCCAATCAACGGAGCCCACACATCTTTGGAGTGCGGGAGGAAATCGGAACACCCGGAGGAAACATTCGTACTTACTACTTGAAAATTAATCCAGGAACTGTATGACACCACCGATAATACAATAAACCTTTGACAAAAAGTTACATATCATATTACTATATTTAGTTTTACAATTTGCCATCACTCTCTATAATCATGTTCCATTCTCCAATCTTCCTTGCCTCTTTATTAAAAATATATCTACAACAACAGGTCATTTCAATTTTGTTTGTGAAAGAACTGTTGTTTGGTGCGAATGTCAAGTGGTAAATTAAACTAGTTTGGAATGTTACATGAAGACCGTACAATATTCTATTTATTAATTCATTATAAATAAAAGCCTTTAATGCAATGAAATATTTTAAGACACTTCACAGGAGCAATATAAAACAAAGTGTGACGTCAAGCCACATAAGGAGATATTAGGCCACAGGACCAAATCTTGGCTAAAGAAGGTTTTAAGAAGTGTCTAAAGGGAGGAAGGTGAGGTAGAGAGGCGTGACGGTGTTGCCCAAAGGGTGGAGGCAGGGAATTACAGTGGCTGCGACCGAGGGAATTGAAGGCATGGCCACCTATGGTGGAGCAACCATTATTGGAAATGCACAAGAGCAGAATAAGAAAAGCCCACATATTTCAGGGAAGGTTGTGGGGCTGGAGGAGATTTGCAGACATTTGGGGCGGGGCTGTGACAAGGGCCTTGAGGAATTTGAAAACAAGAATGAGAACTATAAAACCAAGATAGTGCTTGACCGATAACCAAAGTAGGTTGACGAGCGCAAAGGTTATAAGGGAAGAGGACTTCCTGCAAGACACAGGCAGCAGAGTTTTGGATGATCTCAAATTTGCAGAGGGTGGAATTTGGGAGACCAGCCAGAAATGGGCTGGATTCAGCTTAAAAATGCATATTTTGACATGCTCTCTGGTCAACACATATAAAAGTCATTGATAAAATAAAACACAATGTAAAGAATTGATCAGAGGAGTAAATGCCAGAGTATTAATACAAATTAAACATGAATTATCAAAATTCCAATCTATAAGGAATATAAGTATACTAGGCAACTCTTAATAATTGCTTCATAATATCTTAAAACCAAAATTTATACTGGAAAATCGTAACCACCAGATTTTAGGTCCTGAATGTACTTCAGGTGCCCAATTACTACATTAGAGCCAAAGCTGGTTTCAATCTCAAACCAACAGGAATGCTCAATTTAAAGCATTTACTTTCCAAACAATCACATTCAGTAGATTTCGTATGTGAATCTAATGTCTCTGCTGCATTAACTTGGATACAAGCCCAGCAGTTAGAACATAGAACACTCAATAATTTCCAACTTTAGCTAACTCCACAGTTACTTGTCTAAAAAAAAACACAAAACATGAAAGATAAGGCAAAGAATTAAAAAACCCCAATTCTATCAAGAGACATTTTAACATTTTAAACTGAAACAGTTAATTGTCCAATCAACCTTTCCATAGTACAGAGTAATAGTGATCGAACGCACAGAAATTCAGTGACTCAAATAGAGATCATTTTTAAAAATTGAATCTCAGGTGTAATTTTGTAAAATTTTCAGAATATACCATGGGAAGCTTTTCAGATTTCCTGAAAACAGACAAAAATGTCAATTCCAATGTAAGTTACATGGTGACATTTGTCTTACAGTAAAATAGCTTTAATCAGCTTCCACCACAATGCAATGCAAGACATTTTTCACTCTTTATTCTAACTCCTGCAGCACCAGTTGTGCCACATTCCTGACAAGAGTGCTACAGATAAACACATCTTAGGGTAGCTTGTCATTTGTAAGATACTCAGATAGATGCTATAAAGGGAAAAGTAATAATATTATAAAAGGGAAAAAATACTATAACTCAAGTTATACTATAAAAATACTATAACCAGCAAATTTACAAAAAAGTGTTCTACTTGTGTTGCATCTGGAACAAAAGACAAGTGCTTATGTTTCAATTATTGCCATGCCAGCCAAGTGTCTAAATTGTATTTGCCCCAATTTAAAAACTAGTATAATGTGAAGTGTTTAAAGCCCAATAAGCCACACAGTGATTTTTTTTAAGTGGCCCTTAAATGTTAGGTTTTGCAAAGATGCTATCAGCACTTCCTAATGAGAAACAAAAGAGTGGATTTTTAAAAGTGGGAGGATTGAAGTGTCAGATTAGCAAACTCCGATTAAAGCCCACCATCAGCCAATATTATCTCTTGTAAATCCGCCTCCTGCAGGGAGCTGGGACTCGGCTGCTTTACAAGCTCAGATCCGGGTGAAATTTTCCACTCAGGGCCGCTGCAAGGCCTGGCCCCGTCCTCAGCACAAACACATCAACTGCACACACACACAACCGGGCATTGATCGGTTTACCTTCGCCACCTCCTTCTTCTCCATCCCGCTCCGCCGAAAGAGGCTGTCCGACCCTCTCCCCGCCCTCCCACCCCGGAGAGTGCCAGGCGCTGTCAAATGAAGCCGCTCGCCAACGCTGCCAGTCCAACTGCAGGCTTCATGTTGTCGGTCAGGGCTGGGCTGTTGTCGCCGTCGCGTAAACACGTCGCAGTCCGGCCAGGCCCCTCCCCCGCCCACTCGCCGCCAGGCCCCGCCCCCACCCCCCGCGCCACTCGGCCCCCCCCGCGCCGCCAGGCCCCGCCCCCGCCCTGCCAGGCCCCGCCCCCGCCCCCGCCCCCGCCCTCGCACCGCCTGGCGTTGCCTGGCCCCGCCCCCGCCCCCGCGCTGCCTGGCCCCGCCCCCGTGCTACCAGGCCTCGCCCCAGCGCCGCCAGCCTCCGACTCCCCACTCCGCCAGGCCCCGCCTCCGCTCCGCCAGGCGCCGCCTCCGGCTCCACCCCCCCTCCGAGCAATCGGGCCACGCCCCCTTACTCGTCACGCTCACCCGCACGCCGCCAAACCGTGTCCCCCCCCCAACGTCGTCAGGTCCCGCCCCCTCTATCGTCACGCTTTTCCGCGCGCCGCAGGGGGCCTTCGCACTGCCAGGTCCCCGCGCCCAACGTCGTCATGCCCCGCCCCCCCCTCTCGCAATCAGGTCTCGCCGCGTCATCCTCAGGCACGCGCCGGCAGAGCACTTGCTAGCCCCGCCCCCACCGTTACCGTTGCCATGGTTGTGTTCCACCGTAAGAGTTTTAACAACAGGTTTAAGGTGCTGGGGGGTAGGTACAGAGATGTCAGGGGTAAGTTTTTCACTCAGAGGGTGGTGGGTGAGTGGAATCGGCTGACGTCGGTGGTGGTGGAGGCAAACTCGTTGGGGTCTTTTAAGAGACTTCTGGATGAGTACATGGGATTTAATGGGATTGAGGGCTATAGATAGGCCTAGAGGTAGGGATATGATCAGCACAACTTGTGGGCCGAAGGGCCTGTTTGTGCTGTGGCTTTCTATGTTCTATGTTCTAACACCAGGTTAAAGTCCAACAGGTTTATTTGGTAGCAAATGCCATTAGCTTTCGGAGCGCTGCTCCTTCGTCAGATGGAGTGGGCGTGCGGTAAGACGAGCCCATCGATAGGCAGCAAACGCCTCAGTCCCCTCACCATCTTGGAAACAAAGGCTGAGGTGGTAAACAGGGGGGGAGGCAAGAAGTACCCTATATTTTATTTAAGTATTCATGGTCTTAATCCCTCTGTTATTAGAATACAAGGCAGTTGAGAATATTTTCACATGAAGGCAGGTGATGACCGAGCCGTATTATTGCCAGATTAATTAATCCAGAATCTCAGCTAATATTCTGGAGACCCGGGTTCGAATCTCGCCGCGGCAGGTGGTGGAATTTGAATTCAATAAGAGATATCTGGAATTAAGAATCTATTGATGACCATGAAAACATTGTCAGGAAAACCCATCTGGTTCACTAATGTCCTTTAAGGAAAGAAATCTGCCGTCCTCACCTGGTCTGTGCTACATGTGACTCCAGAGCCACAGCAATGTGATTGACTCTCAACTGCCCTCCAAGGGAGACTCGGGATGGGCAATAAATGCTGGCCAGCCATTGATGCCGATGCCCCACTAACGAATACCTTTTTATTCATTCCATCAGTATTTAAACAACTGGCCCTGTTTTATATGATAAATATTTGTTGAATATACATTTCAAATCAAAATGGTCAGAGTTGCTTCCCAAAGAGTATGACTCAACAGACCAGATGATATGAACATGGAGCAGGATGTTCGCTCATCCTGCTCTACCATTCGATATAGATCATGGTTGACCTGATTGTGGCCTCAGCTCCACTTTCCTGTCCACCTTTGACTCTCTTGTTAGTCAGGAATCTGTCTAACTCAATCTTTAAAAAATAACCCTGCCTCCACTGCTCCCTGGAAAGAGTTCCACAGACTAACAACCTTCAAAGAGGGAAAGAAATCCTCACCTCTGAAATATGGGAGGCCCTCATTTTTAAACTAGCTGAGTCCCCTAATTTGAGTCTCTCCCATGAGGGGGAGCATCTTCTCAGCATCCACCCCGTCAAGTCCTTTAACAACCCCAGGATGTTAAATATCTCACTAAGATCACCTCTCATTCTTCTAAACTCCTGTACAGGCCCAACCTTTCCTCACAAGATAACCCCTTCCGAGGATACAGTCGTGTGAACATTCTCTGAACTATGCCAATGCAATTATACCCTTTCTTAACTAAGGACACTAACATTGTACACAGTTCTCCAGATATGGTCTCACCAAAGCCCTGTACAACTGTAGCAAAATTTCCCAACTTGTAGATTCCATTCCCCTTGCATTTAACATTCCATTTGCCTCACTAATCATTTGCTGTACCTGCATACCAGGTTTTTGTGATTCATTTATTAGGACACTGAGATCCCACTGTACTGAAGAGTCCTGCAATATTTCTCCATTTAAATTACATATTGCTGTTCTATTCTTCCTGCCAAAATGGACAAGCCCACATTTTCCCACATTAAACTCCATCTGCCAAATATTTGCTAACTCACTTAACCTGTCTCTATCTCTTTGCATATTCTTTATGTCTTCTTCACTATTTACTCTCTTATCTAACTTTGTGTCATTAGCAAATTTAGCAATAATACATTTGGTCCCTTCATCCAAGTCATTTATGTAGATTGTAAGTAGTTGATGCCCTGGCACTGATGCACTAATCCAAAAAAGACCTATTTGTCCCTAATCTCTACTTCCTGTTGGCTAACCAATCCCTATCGATGCTCATATGTTACCCCTATACCATGGGCTCTTACTTTGTGCAGTAACCTTTGATATGATACCTTATCAGATGCATTTGGAGATCCAAGTACACCACATCCACAGGTTCTCCATTAACCATGTTGTTTGCTACTTCCTCAAAGAACTCTAATAAATTAGCCAAACAGGATTACCCCTTCACAAAACCATGTTGACTCTGCCTGAACGCAAGAACAAGAAGCAGGAGTTGGTAATTCAGCCCCTCGAGCCTGCTCCGCCATTCAGTATGATCATGGCTGATCTCATCTTGGCCTCAATTCCACTTTCCTGCCCGTTTTCCATAACCTTTCAACCCATTATGAATTAAAAAATCAGTCTCTCTACCTTAAATTTGCTCACTATCCCGGCATCCACTGCACTCTGGGATAGTGAACTCCGCAGATTCACAGCCCTTTGAGAGACATAGTTTCTCCTCATCTCTGTTTTAAATCTGCTATCCGTGATCCTAAAACTATGATCTCTTGTTCTAGATTGCCCCAGAAGAGAAAGCATCCACTCTATGTCTACTTTGTCAATACCTTTTATCATCGAGACGGGAGAGGTGCCGGAGGATTGGAGGATTGTGGATGTGGTTCCTATTTTCAAGAAGGGGAATAGGGATAGCCCAGGTAATTACCGACCGGTGAGTCTAACCTCAGTGGTTGGTAAACTGATGGAGAAGATCCTGAGGGACAGAATATATGAGCATTTAGAGAGGTTTAGTCTGCTCAAGAATACTCAGCATGGCTTTGTCAAGGGCAGATCGTGCCTTATGAGCCTGGTGGAGTTCTTCGAAAATGTGACTAAACACATTGACGAAGGGAAGGCGGTAGATGTGGTTCATATGGATTTTAGCAAGGCGTTCGATAAGGTCCCCCATGCAAGGCTTCTGGAAAAAGTGAGAGGGCATGGGATCCAAGGGGCTGCTGCCCGGTGGATCCAGAACTGGCTTACCCAAAGGACGCAGAGAGTGGGTATAGATGGTCTTTTTCTAAATGGAGGTCGGTCACCAGTGGTGTGCCCCAGGGATCTGTTCTGGGACCCTTGCTGTTTGTCATTTTCATAAATGGCCTGGATGAGGAAGCAGAGGGATGGGTTGGTAAGTTTGCCGACGACACAAAGGTTGGTGGGGTTGTGGATAGTCTGGAGGGATGTCAGAAGTTACAGATGGACATAGATAGGATGCAAGACTGGGTGGAGAAGTGGCAGATGGACTTCAACCCAGATAAATGCCTCGTGGCCCATTTTGGTAGGTCAAATGGGATGAAGGAGTACAATATAAAGGGAAAGACTCTTAGTACTGTAGAGGATCAGAAGGACCTTGGGGTCCGGGTCCATAGGACTCTGAAATCGGCCCCACAGGTGGAGGAGGTGGTTAAGAAGGCGTATGGTGTGCTGGCCTTTATCAATCGAGGGATTGAGTTTAGGAGTCCGGGGATAATGATGCAGCTATATAAGACCCTCGTCAGACCCCACTTGGAGTACTGTGCTCAGTTCTGTTTGCCTCACTATAGGAAGGATGTGGAAAAGATTGAAAGGGTGCAGAGGAGATTTACAAGGATGTTGCCTGGATTGAGTGGCATGCCTTATGAGGATAGGCTGAGGGAGCTCGGTCTTTTCTCCTTGGAGAGATGAAGGATGAGAGGAGACCTAATAGAGGTGTATAAGATGTTGAGAGGCATAGATCGGGTGGACTCTCAGAGGCTTTTTCCCAGGGTGGAAATGTCTGCTACGAGAGGACACAGGTTTAAGGTGCTGGGGGGTAGGTACAGGGGAGATGTTAGGGGTAAGTTTTTCACACAGAGGCTGGTGGGTGAGTGGAATCGGCTGCCGTCAGTGGTGGTGGAGGCGAACTCAATAGGGTCTTTTAAGAGACTCCTGGATGATTACATGGAGCCTAATAGGATGGAGGGTTATAGGTAGGTCTAGAAGGTAGGGATGTGTTCAGCACAACTTGTGGGCCGAAGGGCCTGTTTGTGCTGTAGTTTTTCTATGTTCTATGTTCTATCTCATATGTCTTAATTCTCTCATTCTTTCAAAATCTAATGTAGGTCTAAACTGCTCAATTTCTCTTTATAAGACAAACCCCTCATCTCTGGAATCAATCTAATGAGCCTCCCCTGAACTGCCTCTAATACCACTACATCCTTAAATAAGGGGACCAAAGCTATACACAGTACTCCAGGTGCGGTCTCACCAATGCCTTATATAGTTGCAGCAATGCTACCTTACTTTTGTGAACCTGCCTGCAGCGATAGGCGAATTGTAGTGGATCCAGGCAGTCTGGTAGACAGGAATTGCTTTGTGACATGGCTAACCTTTCGAAGCACTTCATAGTGATAGATGTTAGAGCCACCGGATGATAGTCATTAAGGCTGCCTGGCTTTTCTTTGGTACAGGGATGATAGTCATCTTCTTGAAGCAGGTAGGGACCTCAGATTGGTGTAAAGAGAGGTTGAAGATGTCTGCAAATACCCAGGCCAGCTGGTCCACACAGGACCTGAGTGCTCGTCTGGGTACCCCATCTGGGCCAGTTGCTTTCCGTGGGTTGACTTTTGAGAAGGCTGCTCTGACGTCGGCAATGGTGACCTCGGTTACAGGTTCGTCTGAGACTTCCGGGATGGAGGGCATGCTCTCATTGATCTCTTGCCCAAAACATGTATATAATGTGCTGAACTCATTGGGGAGGGGTGCATTGGAGCCGGCGATTTTACCTGCCTTCACCTTGTAACCTGTTATGTCTTGCAGACCTTGCCATAGTCGGCGGGAGTCCGTGTGGCTAGCCTGGGATTCTAGCTTGGTCCGGTACTGTCTTTTGGCACCTTGGCATCTTAACATTTTGGAATTTTATAACCAATGGATCTACTATCTGCGCTGCCACTTCCTTTAATACCCTAGCATGTTGGCCATCAGACTTGCCTGTCTTCAATCTCAATAATTTGTTGAATACTATTTCCCTATTGATGATGATTGTTCTACATTCCTCCCATTCTATTACCTTTTGCCTTACTTATTACTATTGGGGTGGTACTAGTGTGCTCCACTGTGAAAACTGGGGCAAAATATTGACTTAGCGTTTCTGCCATTTCTGCATTCTCCACTATTAACTCCCCAGCCTTATCCTCCAAGGGACCAATATTCACTTTAGCTACTCTCTTCCCTTTTGTATACTCATAGAAGCTTTTGCTATCCTTTTTCATATTTTGTGTTAGTTTTCTTTTATAATTTACCTTTGCTCTTTTCATTACCTTTTTAACCCTTTGATGATCTTTAAAAGTTTTCCAATCTTCCAGCCTGCCATTGACTATTGCAATATGATATGCCTTTGTTTTTGTCTTTATGTTGTCTTTAACTTCCTTGCTTAGCCATGGATGTTGTTGTTGTGTATGTCCCCACCCTTACAATCTTTTTTCCTCTCTGGAATATATTTTAGTTGGGGGGATTTGAATATCTCCTTAAACAACTGTCACTGCTCATCAACTGTCCTACTTTTACAACCAATGCATCTACTATCTCCACTGCTACTTCTTTAAAGAACCTAGAGTGAAGTCCATCTGGTCCTAGGGACTTGTCAGACTTTAGTTCTAATAGACACAGATTCATTTAGAAATATACACTTACCGATACCCTTCTTATTTTTTTCTTGTCAAATATATTATTTACCCACAAGCCTTGCAGAATCTGTGGAGCGAAAAACCAGGTCTGTGCCATTTCATTCAGTTTGGAAAAGTTAGAAATGTAAGAGATTTCTATTATCCAAACCTTGTGGACAGCCCTTAGCAGCCTTTTCCCCTGGTTTCTGTAGCTCTATGCCTTTTAGCTTTGACAAAAGTTCATCTGGACTCAAAACGTCAGCTCTTTTCTCTCCTTACAGATGCTGCCAGACCTGCTGAGATTTTCCAGCATTTTCAGATATGGGGATAGGGCCTGGGTGGGATTGTTGTCAGTGCAGACTCGATGGGCCGAATGACCTCTTTCTGCACTGTAGGGGTTCTATGGTTCTCTTTTGGTTTCAGATTCCAGCATCCACAGTAATTTGCTTTTATCCAGTGTTTAACTCACTGCCACTTCTCTTCCAGGAATGCCTACCCTGAAGAAGAACTGCTCTTCTCTCCGACAGGATTTCCGTATGTCTCTCACCCCCCTATCCACCTTCACTGCTTTCCATTTCTCTGTGGACAGCCCTTAGCAGTCTTTTCCCCTGGTTTCTGTGGCGCTATGCCTTTTAGCTTTGACTCGAAACGTCAGCTGTTTTCTCTCCTTACAGATGCTGCCAGACCTGCTGAGAATTTCCAGCATTTTCTCTTTTGGTTCCAAACCTTTCCCAGTTTGCAAAGTCCCTGTTTCATTCCCCACAGAGATTGCCCCTGGGTTTTTTTAAATTAGAGGAATGGAAGGTTTTGTTTAGGCATACAGGGTCATGTGATGTGATTAATGAGAGGAGTTAAGTTGGTAGCAGAAAAACAGCTTTCTGTTTCAATTTAGGGCAGTTGGTGGCTGGAGCTGTTTGAAGACAGAAGTCTACTCTCCTTGTCCAAAGTCTCTCTGAACTCTTCAAGGCTATTAACCCAATCAAAAGCAAGTATGCCTGGGTTTCCCTACTATAGTTTAAGTGGGCTTTGAGTCTATGGGAAGAATGTTGCTAACTTGGAACTGAAATAGTGATAAGTTAGAAATTAGAGTTGTTTCTTTTCATGTTTAAAGATTGTTCAACTAATACGAGTTACGCTGTTTCATTTTGTATGAGCTATATTTAAACTGTGTTGCGAATAAAGCTTGTTTTATTAAAGATCCCTAATTTGTCAGTAGAATCACTCCTGGAGTGAAGAATCCTATCCTCACATTTATGCCAAAATTAAAAAAAAATTGGTGTCTAATCCAACTTCGTAATATACCTTGGGGTTTGGGTCCGGGATCCTAACACAAGGAGCAATCCAGAATTAATTGGGGGAGGGCCAGTTTCAGTGGGGTGAGAATGGATCTGTTCTGGGTAAATTGGAATCAAAGATTGGCAGCCTACACTGAAATGGAATAATGCCTTTATCGAGGAGATAGTTTGAATGCAGTCAAACTGCATCCCCAAGAGGGAACAAGTGGAACATGCGTCTACTGCTCTAACACAGGTGCAGTCCCCCCCACCCTCCACTCCATTTTCAATGATGCAGTTCTTAGTTATCTTGTTCCAACTAAGTCTCTCCAATTTTTAAAGGCCTCGTGCCACTTTGTCAAGTTCGCCTCCAAATACTACTTGGAATTCATTTTCATCGTAAGGCCTTGGAACATTTAAATAAATTAAGAAGAAGACATCATTAAAAGTTAATGATTGTATGGATTTACTTGAGAAGAGGATGGAAAGCTGCCATAAGCAAATATCAGGTTTCCATGAATAATGTAGATGGAAACAAATAATTACTAATATAAAATGGTTAGATGCTGTTAGAATGGACAAAATAACATCACTATAATCCAACATATGAACACACACACGAATATATGAGTTAGGAGCAGGAATAGGCCACTTGGCCCCTCAAACCTGCTCCACCATTCAATAAAATCATGGCAGATTTGACTGTACCCTCGATAATCACTCACCCTCTTGTTTTTCGGGAATCTACCTCT
Organism: Mustelus asterias; assembly: GCF_964213995.1. Lineage (NCBI taxonomy): Eukaryota > Metazoa > Chordata > Chondrichthyes > Carcharhiniformes > Triakidae > Mustelus > Mustelus asterias. The sequence continues at coordinate 21,025,100 of NC_135824.1, read as the reverse complement.
GCCTTGAAAACATTCCACTGCCTTTTGAGGAAGGAAATTCGAAAGAATCATTACTCTCTGAGAGAAACAAATTTCTTCTCATCTCTGTCTTTAATTGGTGACCCGTAATTTTTAAACGATGACCTTAGTTCTAGATTCTTCCACAAGAGGAAACATCCTTTCCACATCCACCCTGTCAATACATCTCAGCATCTTATATATGTTTCAATCAAGACGCCTCTTACTCTTCTAAACTCCAGTGGATTCAAGCCTAACCTGTCCAATCTTTTCACATAAGACAACCCATACACTGCTGGTATTGCTTAGTAAAAATTATCTGAACTGCGTTTAATACATGTACATCCTTTCTTAAATAAGGAGACCATAACTGAGTTAGTGAGGTTGAGTGTCTTGGGCTACAAGAAGATATAGTTTGAAGTTTATTTATTAGTGTCACAAGTAGGTTTTCATTAACACTGCAACGAAGTTACTGTGAAAATCCCCTAGTCGTCACACTCCGGCGCCTGTTCGCGTACACTGAGGGAGAATTTAGCATGGCACGGTCGCACGGTAGCACAGTGGTTAGCACTGCTGCTTCACAGCTCCAGGGTCCCGGGTTCGATTCCCGGCTCGGGTCACTGTGTGGAGTTTGCACATTCTCCTCGTGTGTGCGTGGGTTTCCTCCGGGTGCTCCGGTTTCCTCCCACAGTCCAAAGATGTGCGGGTTAGGTTGATTGGCCAGGTTAAAAATTGCCCCATAGAATCCTAAGATGCGTAGGTTAGAGGGATTAGCGGGTAAATATGTGGGGGTAGGGCCTGGGTGGGATTGTGGTCAGTGCAGACTCGATGGGCCGAATGGCCTCCTTCTGCACTGTAGGGTTTCTATGATTCTATGAATGCACCTAAACAGCACGTCTTTTGGACTGTGGGAGGAAACCGGAGCACCCGGAGGAAACCCACGCAGACTCTGGGAGAAGGTGCAGATTCTGCACAGTCACTGTTTGCACAAGCTGGGAATTGAACCCGGGTCCCTGGCGCTGTGAGGCAGCAGTGCTAACCACTGTGCCACAGGATGGTCAAATGGGCAGATGAGTGGCAGATGGAATTTAACCCTGAAAAGTGTGAGGTGACACACTTTGGAAGGAATAATTTGACAAGGAAGTATTCAATGAATGGCATGACACTAGAAGGTTCTGTGAAACAAAGGGACATAGACAAGTTTGTGCATAGATCTCTGAAGGCGGGAGGGCATGTTAGTAGGGTGGTGAAAAAGGCATATGGGACACTTGCCTTTATCAATCGAGGCATAGATTTCAAAAGCAGGGAAGTCTTGTTGGAGTTATATAGAAATTTGGTAAAGCCACAGCTCGAGTACTGTGTGCAGTCCTGGTCACCATATTTCCGGAAGGATATGATTGCACTGGAGGGGGGTGCAGCGGAGATTCACCCAGATGCTGCCTGGGATGGAACATTTAAGTTATGAAGAAGTTGGATAGGCTTGGGTTATTTTTGTTGGAGCAAAGACTAAGGGATGACCTGATCGAGGTGTACAAGATTATGAAGGGCATGGACAGAGTGGATAAAGAGCAGCTGTTCCCCTTAGTTGGAAGGTCAGTCACGAGGGGACATAGGTTCAAGGTGAGTATAAGATTATGAAGGGGATAGATAGGGTGAACGGTGGGAAGCTTTTTCCCAGATCAGAAGTGACGATCACGAGGGGGTCACGGGCTCAAGGTGAGAGGGGCGAAGTATAACTCAGATATTAGAGGGATGTTTTTTACACAGAGGGTTGTGGGGGCCTGGAATGCGCTGCCAAGTAGGGTGGTGGAGGCAGACACGCTGACATCGTTTAAGACTTACCTGTATAGTCACATGAGCAGCCTGGGAATGGAGGGATACAAACGATTGGTCTAGTTGGACCAAGGAGCGGCTCAGGCTTGGAGGGCCGAAGGGCCTGTTTCCTGTGCTGTACTGTTCTTTGTGAGGGGCAGGAGGTTTGGGGGGGATGTGAGGGAAAACCCCTTTTTAACCCAGGGTGGCGATGGTCTGGAATGTGCTGCCTGGGAGGGTGGTGGAGGCGGGTTGCCTCACAGCTTTTAAAAAGTACCTGGATGAGCACTTGGCATATCATAACATTCAAGGCTAAGTGCTGGTAAATGGAATTAGGTGGAAGGTCAGGTGTTTCTTGCATGTCAGTACAGACTCGATGGGCCAAAGGGCCTCTTCTGCACTATATGATTTGATGAATATTGTTCACAGCATTCCAGATGTGATCTCACCAAAGCCCTGTACAATTGAAGGATAACCTTCCTACTTTTATATCAAATTCCCCTCACAATTAAAGATAACATTCTATTAGCTCTCCTAATTGCTTGCTGTACCTGCATACAAGCCTTTCGTGATTCATGCATTGGGACACCCAGATCCCTCTGAATCTCAGAGCTCTGCAATCTCTCACCATTTAGATAATATGCTTCTTGTTTATTCTTCCTGCCAAAATGGACAATTTCACATTTTCCAAAAGCTGTGAGCAGCTATTCCAGAATAGACATGCAACTAGAGGAATTTACTTTAATTGGTGAGAAGTGTTGGATGTCTCAGGACAATCAACGGATAGGCATTTAGAACATCCAGTGACACACCTTGCAAAATTAGCTTCTTACTGTGTGAAGTACAGTGTGTTGTACAGAGTAACACAGTATTCCATTAAAATTTTTGGAAACAGCGAAAATATTGGTTTCTGCTAGAATCTCACTGGTAGCAAACTACTCGAACTAGTTGTGAAAAGACACAAAAAACACAGGGTGAATTTTCAGTTACAAAGAACACAAGGACACTGGATCAAAGCTGGAGCCAGGTGCTGGAGAAGGAAATAAGGCAGGCAGCAAGTGTTAGCAAATACGTTGTGACAAACACAACTAGTGAATGAGACAGAGAAATCAACAGTAAAAAGTGACGATGAAAGAGAAATAAAACATCTTCAGGCGTAATATTCCTGGAAGCGAGAGGCTCTGGTTCATTTTTTGTTCTTTGCCATATTAGCTGATCACATGTGGAATGGCAGTCAGGGTGGTGCACCTTAGTAAAAATCTCACAACACCAGGTTAAAGTCCAACAGGTATATTTGGAATCACGAGCTTTCGGGGCGCCGCTCCTTCATCAGGTGTGTCACTCACCTGATGAAGATGCAATGCTCCCAAAAGCTTATGATTCCAAATAGACCTGTGGACTTTAACCTGGTGTTGTGAGACTTCTTACTGTGTCCACCCCAGTCCAACGCCGGCATCTCCACATCATTATTAAAAATCAGCAATGGTTATCCGTCCTAATCACTATGGATGCCAGGTGACGACACAATCAAGTTTGGCTGTGATGTCTCCCTTGTCCTTACTCAAATGGCTTGTCAGATCTCACCATCTCGAGTCACATTTGAAGAATATCCTCTTGGGTAAAAAGATCTGATGCCTGTGGAACTGTATTTCAGCAGAAAAGAAAGAGACAAAAGAGATTGTTGGCATAAAACTGTAACTTTAAACATTAATATCTCTGCTTCCAAAGAATCTAAGCTAAAGTACAATGAACATTTTTGTCCTAACTATTCAAATTGAACCATAGCAGAGACTGTGCTAATGTTTTATTCTAGCGGACACAACAAGCTTTGTTGCAAATGACAGCGCACACCCAATTGTTCACAATGAATTTAAATAGGAACACACACATGATTGTTCATAATAGATGCACTTCAAAAATAGCTTCAGTGTTTTTCTACATACCCACAGGGGAATATTCAAATATAAATATCTATCTGAGTAACACGCCTGATTTCCTTTTAATCCTTAGTAGCGTAAGAACCTAAAAACAAACTGTATTTGTTTGTTGTGCAAATGTTATAAAATTCCAAGGTGTTAACTTTATGCTCTTTTTCCAGCTGCAATTGACGAACTGTACAATTTCTCCTTTTGTTGTTATTTCAGATTTCGAACATATGTGACCTTTGTCCTTTTACCTTTGCTATTTTGTTCGTAGCCTCCCTCTTCCAGGAATGTTACGCCTGAAAATTTTTTATTTCTTTTTCATCGTCACTTTTTACTGTTGATTTCTCTGTCTCATTCGCTAGTTGTGTTTGTCACAACGTATTTGCTAACACTTGCTGCCTGCCTTATTTCTTTCTCCAGCACCTGGCTCCAGCTTTGATCCAATGTCCTTGGGTTCTCTGTAACTGAAAATTCACCCTGTGTTTTTTTGTGTCTCTTCACAACTAGTTCGAGTAGTTTGCTACCAGTGAGATTCTATCAGGAACCAATATTTTCACTGTTTCCAAAACTTTTAATGGAATACTGTGTTACTCTGTACAGCACACTGTACTTCATACAGTAAGAATCTAATTTTGCAAGGTGTGTCACTGGATGTTCTAAATGCCAAATCGTTGTTTGCCCTGAGTCACCCAAAACCTCTCACCAATTAAAGCAAATTCCTCCAGTTGCATGTTTTAACTCCAATCCTTTCTGCAGTAACATCACTTGAATCTGTTTACCAGCTGGCGGGATCTGTCTTCCAGCTTCTAGTCCCATCCTTCATTTTGACCTTCAACAACTTATTGTCTTTAACTTAGACAGCGAACACGATTCCAGGATGCAAGTCGATCACCAGACCCACCTTATTATGCTCCAGATGTCTTCCTTCCTTCGATACCTCTGGACTTAGGGCGGCATGGTAGCACAGTGGTTAGCACTGCTGCTTCTCAGCTCCAGGGACCTGGGTTCAATTCCCGGCTTGGGTCACTGTCTGTGTGGAGTTTGCACATTATCCCCGTGTCTGTGTGGGTTTCCTCTGGGTGCTCCGGTTTCCTCCCACAGTCCAAAGATGTACGGGTTAGGTTGATTGGCCATGCTAAAATTGTCCTTAGTGTCCTGAGATGCGTAGGTTAGAGGGATTAGTGGATAAATATGTAGGGATATGGGGGTAGGGCTTGGGTGGGATTGTGGTCGGTGCAGACTCGATGGGCCAAATGGCCTCTTTCTGCACTGTAGGGTTTCTATGATTTCTATGACTTTAACCATTTCCTCTAATCTTTCTAATTACAAATCACCTGCCTTCAGCATGTGTGTTGTCTTCATTCCCCAACACCCTCACCTCAATAATTTCCAAGCTCAACACTACACTGAGTTTTTCTGTAGCCTTCTCCTTCATGCTTTGTTTGGGGATATCGCTCTGTGTGACTCTGAGCACTTTTTTTGGTTCCAGCCTTTCTGAGACTGCCTCTGACCGTTTTATCTTTTCATCAAATTGAGAAGCACTGCAGCTGAATTTATGCCCTCGAACGTGACTCCTCATAAATTGTCAACTGTGGCATTGTTATCAAACCTACAATAGCAGCACTGTTTAGTGGTTCAAGAAACCTGATTTACCCAAGCAAAAATGGCAATTAAGGTATACGAGGGACAATTCAAAATTGCTTAGCTCGAATTATAGGATAATTCAAATTTGAATTATTGAAAACAAAATCCTCCAGTCTTATTGCAGTTGCTTGTTTCAGATTACCTGATAATAATTTCATTGTTTTGGTAGAAAATTCCAACTTAGAATTATTGAGTAGACTCCATTTTGACCCTTTTCCTTCTCTGGAACATGGACCCAATATTAACCTGTTTATGAAAACTGCCATTTTGTAGTGAACAATAAGCAGAAGTATTGGGAAAGAGCACAGCTGCAGCATCCATCCAAAACATGTTTTACCTCCTCCCCCTTTCTCCTTTATAGACAAACAAATACTATCTACACTATCCATGTTCACAATCACGGCTTGCCCATATCAGAGATTCAGAGAACCCAATTGTCCTTTGATGTGAGATGTTACATCTATTTCCTCCAATCTAGTATACTGTATTTGCTACTCGTGGTGCAGGTTTTTGTATACTGGGGAGACCAAAGCTAGATTACAGAGGCAGGGTCATGACAGCTCCTGAGCTGCCAAACATTTTGAGGTTGGATAACTTTGTACGTCAGGATGCGGTCTAAGCTGACTTAATGTAATTTGTGCAAGTAACTTCTAAATTCACAACCACAATTTTGATATTGTTTTGTGTCCATTTTGAGTAGCAACTTGGCATTGGAGGATGTTGTTGTGACTACTGCGTCAGGTTGCATATCTGGGTTTTGACCACTAGCCCCACCTCAGAGCTCTGCCCCTGTCAGATTGTGTGCCGTCTTGTGCAGAATATCTCCAATCTGTGATAATGACTCCTTTCCACACCCCATCCATTCTCACCCAGAATTTTCCGATGTTGGTCTCCTGCATTGTGTCAATCAAGTTAACTCCAGTACCAGGAACGATTGGGCATCCCCAGGACTTGTAAGGACTGTTAGTTAAGAGATTGCGGGCTTGCAGGTTACGATTTTATTGAATTTTGCTGGAAGACCAGGAATTCCTCAGCCCGCGGGACAGAGCAGAGCAAAGCACCTACGTTAGGTTCGAAGTGCAGATATACCAGCAGTGAGAATATCATCAAGGAACAGCAGCCATTTCCTGGCCATATCCCTTGGGGCAGCAGATCAGCTGTTGCATTGTAGGCAACTTGCAATCCCGAGATCAAAAACATATAGATGATAAAACTGGCTATATTCATGCTGGTGCAAAATAAGCGAGTTTTACATCAAACCAAATGTACATTATACAGCTCATATCTCAGTAAAATAATTATACAGCCAAATACATTAAATTATCTGCACTCAAAGCAGTTACAATTTTCAAAGTGTCTTTTTATGTGGCTATTGCATTTTAAAATCTACAAATTTTAATACACGTTTTCCATGCATTCATTAATTATTCTTTTGAGTAAGTTCTGTGGAATTCATTTTACACAAATTGTCCTCATTTAGAGGATGAGTCGTCCTTGCTTTTGTTCTTTTGAATTGGTCGGGCACTGCTGGACATGGTAGCTTTCATTGATTGTCAAAACAGAATGATATTTTATTTGTTGTGAGCTTAATTGATTTAGTGGTGCCCTTCTTATAAAAAAGGCATTTGTCAGAGATTGAGGGTTGTTTTATGGCTAAAGCCACTTATTGATTGAAACAAAATAGGCAGCACACAGATTTCAGGTTTGGTATACAGTTCTGCTGAGTTAATTCATTGGCAACAATTAGAGAGCTACTATTTGCTTCAGTGACCTAGGATAGGGAGGGACAATTCAGTCAATATTCCCAATGCTGATTGCTATCTTGGTTACCCCAGGCAAACTGTGCATTTGTAGGTGTTGAGTGAGAACAAGATTGATCATTGCTCTAAGGCGATTAGTAATTGAATAGCCCTGTCTATATTCATTATCTGATCTCACACATGACGAAGGACTAACCAGGTGGGTGAGGGGAGTTGGTCACAGTGCAACCAGCCAAGAGGCAGCAGCTTCAGGAGAGGGAAATAAAAACTGGAAGGAAGATGTTTAGTGTCAACTGTGGTTCAGTTGGCATCAGGTTTCAAACCCTCCACAATTGGCCTGGAGTCTGCAGGGATTTGAGATCAATCTCCAGGACACTGCTGGAGAATAATCATAGGGACATTTTGTTTTGTCATTTCCTTTGAACATTTCTCTTTACCAGATATGGAAACATTGAAAATGGGGGATAAAAAGGTTGTTTGGCTGATAATCCAGAATAATCCAATTGTACCAAGTCTTTTTGCATTCCAATTAGTGTAGGAAGGCAGTACGTCACAAGAATGGATGTGTTGGTCAACAAATAGCTGGAGTGTGGGGACAAGTCATGCGATGAAACCTCCAGGAATACATTTAATCACAGTTGGTAAGCCTAAATTGGCAGCTTGCCCACTTCTTGAATTGCTGTGGTCCAGGTTTACGGCCTACTCCAGAGCTTGAGTGCAAAGGTCAAGGCTGACACTCCAGTGCAGCACTGCTGAAGATTCACGAGGGGTCATAGGTTCAAGGTGAGGGGGGGGGAGGTTTAACACGGATATCAGGATGTATTTTACACAGAGGGTGGTGGGGGCCTGGAATGCGCAGCCGGGCAAGGTGGTGGAGGCAGACACACTGGGAACGTTTAAGACTTATCCAGATAGCCACATGAACAGAGTGGGAATGGAGGGATACAAAAGAATGGTCTAGTTTGGACCAGGGAGCGGAGCGGGCTTGGAGGGCCGAAGGGCCTGTTCCTGTGCTGTATTGTTCTTTGTTCTTTGTGCTGCCTCTTGGATGTGATGTTAAACTGAGGCCCCATTTGCCTGGGTGGACATGAAAGATTTTGAAGAGGAGCAGGGGAGTTATCCTTGGTGACCTGGTTCAAATTGAACCCTCAATCAACGTCGGAAAAACAGATGATCTGGTTGTCACATTGTTGTTTGTGGGTATTTGCTGTTTGGCTAAAATGTTTCCTACATTATGATAGTCGCCGTGCTGCAAAAGCACTTCATTGGCTGTGAATTGTTTTGGGACATCTGTTGGTTGAGAAAAGTGCAATATGAATCCAAGTACTTTCTTTGTTCCTGAATTCCAATTAATCTAGACCAGGGCTTCTCACACTGGTGTTCTGCGGGACTCCTCCAGGGGTTCTGTTGTAGGTCTGGCTGTTTTAAATTTAACAAAAAGCTGACCTTCCAGCTTCACCTATTGACGGTGGTGGTTTCACTTTGTTGGTTACTGATTGGTGCACCAATGAACTGAGTAGCTGATTGGACAAGCTGGAAATATTTGATTTGAATTTACAGGCAAATGAAAGCCCTTAGCCACGGGGGCTTGAGAGGACTACAGGAGCTTGCATTGGGGAGCAGAAGCTTGATAGAGGTAGTGGGGGCTAAAAAAAAGGCTGGGTTCAAGACCATGGGGGCCCAAGAGAGGAGGTTGGGGGTTGCCTGTGTGCATGTGCGGGGGGGGGCGGGGGGGTGAGTATGCGTGGAGTGGTGTATATGGGTGTGTGGGGGATGAGTGTGTGTATGTATATAGGGTGATTGTATATGGATGGGTGTGTGAGGCGGTGTGAGTGGGGTCTGTGTGTGGGGGGTGAGTGTAGTAAGTGTGTGTGGTGTGCATGTAAGTGTGTGTGTGTGAGAAAAGTGACTATGGGTGTGAGAGGGGTGAGTGTGTGTGTGCACATGTGAGAGAAGGATGTGTTTGTACGTGTCAGAGAGGTGAGTGTGTGCGTATGTCAGAGAGGGGTGAGTGTGTGTGCGTGTGTGAGAGAGGGGTGAGTGTATTGGTGTGCATGTTTGTAAGAGGAATGACCGTGTGAGAGAGGGGTGTGTATGTGTAAGAGTGGGGTGAGTGTGTCAGTGTGTGAGAGAGGTGTGACTCTGTATGTGTGTGTGTGTGTGAGGGATGAGTGTTTGAGTGTGTGAGAGAGAGAGAGGGGTGAGTGTGTCAGTGTGTGAGAGGTGTGTGTGTGTGAGAGAGGTGCGTATGAGAGGGGTGAGTGTGTGTGTGTGAGAGAGAGGACACGTGTCTGAAATGAGAATCATGCTGTCTAGCAGCTCTCCCAGTTTTAAATGGATTTGTGAGCAAAAGATCAGCATCACTCCTCCCATTAAAAATGACAAAAAGGCAAGACTCGTAAAAATTTGTTGAATAACAGAACAATTTAATTATAATAAATGTATACATATAAGACATAGAAACATCTTTTAAGTTTGGTTTTGTATGTTTGTGCCTATTGTGCAATAATGATCATTTCTTTTGTGGTTTAATTCTTCAACATAATAAGAATGTTTCTTATTTCTCAGTACTCTTGGAAGGGTTCAGTGGCTGGAAAAGCTTGGGAAACCCTGGTCTAGCCATTACCCAGGATCTTGCAATAGCAGCAGACAAATTATTTTTATAATATTTCCATTGTCAGTGAGAATGATTGCAATTTCTACGCACATTAACTGTATCTAAAATCAATCCAACGACCTTCTGTGTTAGAAATTGAATCCAACCAATTGGAGACAACTTTCCAACAGTATGGTTGTAACCTATGTGATCTATACTAAGAAACATTAAATTTCTCAGAGTAATAAATCTGCTTAATTCCTTTATCGTGTACCACAACGTAAATTCACATAAATTACATTGTAAACCTAATTCAACTGTCAATACTTTGTATTTGAGCTGCTTCACAGAGTTATACACTCCAGCAGCAATTTGAAATGTGTTTGGATTATGTAATTATATATTGCATGCTTGTAGGATGCATTAATTTGATGAGATCTGAATTTGCACCTAGCAATGTGGAATAACTTGTTATTCCAGACTTCTAATAAGGCATAAATTCCACTGCCATGGGCCATGGCCTAATGAAGGATCCATTATGGATTGCATCATTGGAACTATAATTATACCAAATGCTTCAACCCACTTGCTAACATTAAATTCCATTTACTTGATATTAAATTTTCCATTTTAGTACACTGTAAAGACTTAAATAGCTAATCACCTTTGATGCCTGAAGTCAACTGTAATTAGCTGCAGATCCTACAGTAAAGCATTTGTGCATAAATGTGCATCCGAGTACGCATTTGAAAAGATTGCTGAAAGGACAAAAAGACATGAAAGTATGTGGAATCTATCCTTGGCCTCCTCTTCTATTTTTCATCTACATGTTGCCCCTTGGCAATGCCATCTAAAAGCACAGTTTCAGCTTCCACCTGTCCACTGATGACACTCAGTTCTATCTCTCTCAACCCCTCCATTCTGTCAAAGTTGTTATAGAATCCCTACAATGCAGAAGGAAGCCGTTTTGCCAATTGAATCCACACTGATTCTCTGACAGAGCACCCTACCCAGGCCCTATCCCAGTAATCCCATATATTTTTCCCTCTAATCCCTCTAACCTACACATCTTGGGACACTAAGGGGCAATTTAGCATGGCCGATCCACCTAACTTGCACATCTTTGGACTGTGGGAGGAAACCGGAGCACCTGGAGGAAACTCACATAGACATGGGGAGAATGTGCAAACTCCACACAGACAGTCATCCAAGGCGGGAATGGAACCCAGGTCCCTGGCGCTGTGAGCCAGCAGTGCTAACCACCGTGCCACCATTTGCTTGTCCGAGATTCAGTTCAGCATGAGCAGAAATCTCTTCCAATTAACTGTTGGCAAGACTGGAGCCGTTGTCTTCAGCCCTCATCCGTTACCTATAAATGTTTTATGAATAAAGTGTTGTTTTGGGGAGGCAGAGGTGGAAATCACTGCATCATCATTGGCCATGCCTTCAGCTGCCAAGAATCTAAGCTCTAGAATTCCCTCCATAAGCCTCTCTACTTCACACTCTCGCTTTCCTCTTTTAAGATGCTCCTTAAAACCTATTTTTTGATCAAGCTTTTGGTCATCTCATCTAAAATCTGGAAACTGTAGCAGCCGCTGGTAATGCATCCAGCAGAGCTCTGGCCTAGGGTTGCCAAGGGATCCAGGCGCAGGTGAGTGACAGATGAGTGTCATGGGGAGGAGGTTCCCTGGCTAGGGAGGGCAGGGGAGTCGGAAGTAAGGCCATCGTGTGGTTACCCCATCATCCTAATGCCTCGATAATGCACTGAGTGTCTTTGAATGAGGTCTCTCTCCACCTCCTCCTAATTGAATACCACTGCTGGTGGGATGAAGCCCTTAAGTGGGCATTAATTAAAGGCCTCAATTAGCATCCAGGCCAGTAAGCCAACCCCAAGCCTTCCTGCCCTGGACTTAATCTGGTGGAGTTGGAAGACGACAGGGTGGAAGGTGACAACCCTCCAAAGCTGCTGAGGTGAGGAGTTGGGTTGGGGGCGGTCGCTTTAAACTCCACCCAAAGACATTTAAATTCAAGTTGTTGTTGAAGAGTGACTTGAGAAGTTTCAGAAGTTTCTCTAATTTTTCCCATAGATTGTTGGCATCCACAATATTATAAAAGGCAGAAATGCACTCATACTATTCCTTAGTCTTAATAAAACTTAGAAAGAATAAATGAAATCTGATTGATTTTGTTGTATTTGTATAAATTGTTGAGCCCAACTAAGTGGTAATAAATGGCATAACATAACATTTGCTTTATGTTGTAATAATTCTGGGAAAGCAACTTAAAATTGCAGTTGATTGAAGTTGTGCGGATGAGTTCAGGTAAAAGCAAGTTACTGCGGATGCTGGAATCTGAAACCAAAAGAGAAAATGCTGGAAAATCTCAGCAGGTCTGGCAACATCGGTGGAGAGAGAAAAAAGAGCTGACGTTTCGATTCCAGATGACCCTTTGTCAAAACTACAGCTTTGACAAAGGGTCACCAGTTCTTGAAACGTCAGCTCTTTTCTCTCCTTACAGATGCTGCCAGACCTGCTGAGATATTCCAGCATTTTCTCTTTTGAGTTCAGGTAAATATTTAACATAAATGTGAATGAAAATACGACAAATATGTTTCTCATTCTGACAATACTTCCAGATGAATGGTAAAGATTGACCCATCATTTGTGTAAATCCATTGGATGAAGAATTTGACCACTGAAAGTGCACTTTCTGTCAATCAGGTTCATATTCCTTTTGTTGAACTCCTGGCCCTGAAAATATTCCTGGTGCTAAGTTGGATAGTCCCCGAAAACACGCACTGGGATTGCAATGCTTGCTTAATCTGTGCTCATTCAATGGAATCCAGGCAACATGCCAACATTGTGTTGCCGGCTCATTATAATGAGTTCCTTATGTATCCAGTGCTCCCTGTGCTGTTCACTGGTTGTATCATCCGGGGTGCCCAATATGATAACTTCTGAGCACAAATCTCCATTATTTGTAGGTCACCTGCACCTCTGAAAGGAAAGGTGCATTCTGGCTACTGGAAGTGCTGAGATCATCGAGAATAGTGTACTGGGCATCATTTGACAACAGCTGATCGTAGGAAAGGACATTTCCATGATTTTTGAACACAGCACAAGAGGTCTTGGTGGAAAAGATGGAATTGAGCTTAGATATCCTGTAGCCTTGGGGGTGGTTGGGGTGGGGGAACGGGGGTGATGGGTAGTCTGAGGCCCTCCAGACACATACTCCATAGGCAGTGCCAGGACCTCACACGGGTGGTTAAGATCAATTGTTGCATCTTCAAACTGCATCACTAACCTCAACTCAATTCACCACACCCCATCACTCACCAACCAACAATCTCTATCACTCAGCACTCATACCTAACATACATATGCTTCACACTCTCATGTACTTAATACTTGTTCAAGCTTCAAATCAACATCTCACACTGCCAGCTATTCAACCATGACAGTCAGCTCACCCACAAGGATTGTACAACACTCAATAACACATTTCCCTCTCTCTTACAGGAGAGGGCGGTGCACAACCGGAGGCAGCAGCAACTAACTAGAGGTGGGGAGGTATGCTAGCATGTTCTAATCTCTGTGGAGGGGATGGTGCTGGCCATTATGAGTAGGGCCTTTGCTAAGGCTATGACCAGCAGTGAGGCTGCAGCTATTGAAGATAAGATTCCTAATCTGTGTTCTCTTATCCCAATGCTTTCTCATTCCACAATATCTTCTGAATGACACTGTAAGCATGGACTTCTTATTTTCTTCCACAACCCTATCCCTGTCCCTTTATCCTCAGTTGATAGCTTATAATTTAGTGTGTAGGATCGAGGTGGAAAAGCAGTCTATAAGTGAGAGATATTGGGCACAGGTGTAGAGGAACCAGGACGGGGAAAAGGATAGTGCAGATACCAGGTCACAGGAGGATGAGGTAGTAAACTAGTTCTGCTGCAGAGGACTCAGTTGATTACTTTTACAGGCCAGTGTGGGAATACAGCCAGAAAGCCTGTACTCAATGTCGGGGAGCATTGTCTCTCACCAACTTGTCACAGAGCTTTATGCAGAGCTTGGAGTCCATCCTTTCAAAAATGTCCAAAAATGTGCGGGTTAGGTTGATTGGCCATGCTAAATTGCTCCTTAGTGTTAGGAGGATTGGTAGGGAAAATATGTGGGGTTACGGGGATAGGGCCAGGGTGGGATTGTTGTCGGTGCAGTTTGGATAGGCCAAATGGCCTCCTTCTGTACTGTAGGTATTCCATGATTATATGATTCTTTCCATAATGGAATGGGTGCATTCATGCAACCAGCTGTGATCCAGCATCTGAGATCAATATCTCAGCTTTTATTGCAGTACAAGCCTAGTCCCTGAGAGCTACAGTGGAAAGTCAGGTTGGCACCATTATGGCTCTGAATAGCAGTGTGCAAAGGGGCTGCCAAGGCATCACAACACTCTGGAAAGAAACCAAAAATACTGTGTAGGTCTGCAGGCCTCAGTAAGGATTAAAAAAAGCTATAAAAAAAAATAACTGAAAAACTACTATCTTTGTTGTACTTAAAATTATTGACTTATTTTACACCCATTTGAACTACAGTAATAATTGGAATTTTGTGTATACCACTCTTATGTTTGAGCTGAAACCATTATAATGATTGAGATGTATTTGGATGCAAGGGTTGATAGATGGATGGTGAAGAAATTGTATAGTAGCTCCCACATGCAATTTTACTGACCTTTAATACAGCAACAACTTAAATTTATATCGAGTAAAAGTTTATTTATTAATCACAAGTAGACTTCACACTGCAATGAAGTTACTGTGAAAATTCCCTAATAGCCACAATCCGGCACCTGTTCAGGTACATTGAGGGAGATTTTAGCATGGCCAATGCACCTAACCAGCACGTCTTTCGGACTGTGGGAGGAAACCGGAGCACCCGGATGAAACCCACGCAGACACGGGGAGAACGTGCAAACTCCACACAGACAGTGACCCAAGTCGGGAATCGAACCCAAGTCCCTGGCGCTGTGAGGCAGCAGTGCTAACCACTGTGCCGTCTCATACTTCTGACGTGATAAAACCAAGGCACCACAAAAGGAGATATTAGAGTAGATGGTCAAAAATCTTGGTTAAAGATCTAAGTTTTAATGAATGTCATAATGGAGGAAAGATGTTTGGCAGTGTGGGAGTTGGGGGATTGGGGGCAGAATGGTATTTTGGAGCTTGGGGTCTATAGGCAACTGAGGGTGCAGCCATTAAAATCAAGGTTGCACAAGAGCCAAGAATTGAAAGGAACGCAGACTGCGATGTTTTTGCTCAACTCTAAATCACCACTTTGGCATAATTTCCTCAAACATCCAGATCCCAATGGGATATCTGGCAGGCATAGTTGCAAATGTAACATTTTCAAAGAAGTACAGGGCTTTGCCAACCATTCTTGTCATAGGATCATTGTATGGTCCTATGACAAGAAATTTGGTCAATGAGATAGGTTGAATGAGCATCTTAAAGGAGGAGTGAGAGAGAGGAGGAGGAGGTTTAAGTAGGCAATTCCAGATCTTAAGGTCAAAATAGCTGAAGGCAAAATGGCCAATGGAGGAGCGATGAAAATCAGGGGATAGCTCGGGACCAGAATTAGGGGAGTGCAAATGTCTCAAAGGGTTGTGATGCTGGTGAAAGTTTCCAGGAGAAAGGAAGGACAAGGCTATTTACCTATTTAATCTTTACTTAGACAGGTGAGTCAATTGAGAACCAATTCTCATTTATAATAATGACCCGGCCAAGAAGTTAACATCGCAGCAACAGAAATTACACAATACAATTCATAACAACACAAAAAACAATAAAGTACAAATTAGCAGTGAAAGCGAATTGACGGTTTAGCAAGTACAAGTATCAGTCAACAGAGTTTAACCCTTCAGCGAAAGGGCGTCCATGGTAATAAAGTTTCAGCTTTAATTGTACCTCGTTCCAGTCACTGGCAGCCGCAAATCGAAATGAATTACGACCAAAGGCGGTATTCACTTTCGGAGTGACCAGTTTAATCGAATCACCTGATCTCAGATTATAAGAAGAGTCAGTGTAACGTGACAAACAATTAAGTGATTTGAAAACAAAGATTAAAATTTTAAAATTGAGGCATCGAAGGCAATGTAGGTCAGCAAGCATTGTTGCTTTAGCGAACAGACTTATCCAACTCACTGAGGTCACGTTGCATCATTACGCGCTCTTTTGTGCTTCCTGGCATAGTTTATTCAGCTGCATAGTTATACCATTGTGCTATTAATGTTGTTTAATGTCTGAGGAGTGCGTTTCGAGTTCATGCAATGTGGAGTGACTGGTGTGTAGCAGTCAGACTGTTTGCCACCTCTTGCTTTCAGGTCTAGCAGCGTAACTTGTGAAAGGAGAGCCGGCTGAGCAAGCCTCTCCCATCAGTGTATAGATTGCACAATCAGCAAGCCCTTTGTTGTGCCTCCCCCTTGCAACATATGTAAACTGGGGCCTTGTGCAACTAGGCTAAAGTACAGGGGATTTGGAGGAAGCCTGACACCCAGACGGGTGGCATACAGGCCCACTGGCATGTGGTTACACTCTGGCACCCACGAACAACACCTCCAGCCATGGGTAAATGGTCCCACTGCCTTATGGGTGTCCCGGGAGAGAAGAAGGCTAAGGAAGTAAACCCTGACAGAAAATCCAGAGTGGAGTGGAGTCCTGTAGGTGGTAATTTGTCATCTATCAAAAAGCTTTCCAGCAACTCCTGCAGCAGAGCTGGTACCAAATAGTACTGGTTCCAATTATTTTCTTTCAATAAACTAGCAATGCTAATATTAGACCAGGCCTACACTCTGGAAAGGACAATCCCCGGTTTGCGATTTATGTTGGCACAACAAAGGAAGGAACAGTTACCGGTATAAGCTCTTGCTCGATTGGCAGAGAGCATGAGCGCCAAGGCACCAAGGTGGGATAGATCATCACATCCCATTGGATAGTTCCCACCCGCCTCTAGTTGGGCAGTCCCCAGTCAGTTAGGTATTGTCCTGCCACAGGTTGCTTGATTCAATGGGTGTTTGGAGTTCAATGGGGTCAGTTCTCAACAGCCAGGTTGCCAATCTATGCACCAGGCAAGACAATTCAACAAAGAAGATACCGCTCTTCTGCATCACAAGCTGGGATGCAAGGTCCACGTGTCCTGGCCTTACTGACAACTTTCTGAAGGTTGACTTTCTGGAGGACTTCAATACATGGGTGAATACCAACTGTACAGCTTGGCCAATGTGCGTAAGACACCGGGGAATTGGCAAGATGAACAAAAATGGACAGAGATTGCTGGAGCTATGTTGTTACCATGGACTCTGTGCGATGAACAATTACTTCCGAACTAAGCTGTGCCGAAAGGTGTCCCGGAGACATCCGTGCTCACGCTGCTGGCACCAGCTAGATCTCATCATCCCGAGAAGCATCACCCTCAACAGCATCCTCATCATTCATAACAATCAGAGTATTGATTGTGACACTGACCACTCCCTGCCATGTAACAAGGTCAGGCTTCAGCTAAGGATACAATACCACTCCAAGAGGAAAGGTCATCCTCGGATCAACACTTGCTGTACCACTGACCCAGAAAGGACCCAGGAGTTTCTTAACATCGTCAATCAGGTTCTTTTGGACAACACCCCAAGGCCAGAGTGTGGTGTCAAAGCGGAATCATCTGCACAACACCATCTATAACTCTGCACTCACTGGGTAAGGGAAAAGAGATCAGAGGAAAGCTGACTGTTTCGAGGCTTATTTGACAGAAGTGGAACCAATTGCTGCAGTCACGAGCAGAGCCCACAGGAACTACAAGCAAGTACCCAGCAAACAAAATCTAAAAGCTCTCAGAGCTTTCAGAATCAAGTCTCAGCTGACTGCTTGGCACTGAACCAATCAATATTGGCTGAAGTTGGGTGCTAGAGGAATGTATGAAGGAATCAAAAAAGTAACAGGCCCGGCAGCAACCAAATCAACTCCCTTGCAGAGAAAGGCAGGGATGAGCACTATTGTATTTCTTTGTCTGCTTCACACTAACTCAGTAAGGAGTCTAACAACACCAGGTTAAAGTCCAACAGGTTTATTTGGTAGCAAACGCCACTTCGTTTGGTGGCGTTTGCTACCAAATAAACCTGTTGGACTTTAACCTGGTGTTGTTAGACTCCTTACTGTGTTTACCCCAGTCCAACGCCGGCATCTCCACATCATTACACAAACTCACCAGCCTTACACCAAGACCGGTAAACTATACATGGGTTTGGTTTATTTGAAGATACAGTATAAGATGGCTCAGCAGACAGATCTACTTTATGGATTCAGCAACCTTTACTCATAAGGACAGCACAGCGACGATTACTACACACGCTACTAGCTGCTAGTCACATGCTGCTCTACATCCTGGTTACTTTCTCATTTGCATAACCTCAAAATGATATTACAACATCCCCTATCATTTCCAAGATAATATGACATCTATTAAGAATAAAAATACACGCATGTTGGGATAGTTGTGAAAACTATTTACACAAAAGGGAGATAGATCTCTGTTTAAGAGTTCAAGAGTCAGTATAATGTATGCATGACTTGCTATTCCTCTTAGACCTTTTAAGGGTATGACCATCCCAAGACCTAGACCTGTCATTTAGGTGTTTTTGACCTGTAGATACAGTGGCATCCTGTGTATTATTAAAGTGTTGGTTATTTTCATGGTGTTCTTCCACAAGTTCCCTTTCTGAGTTCATTCTCGGATGTGTTTTAGATGCAGTTGGAATGCTGGGTGTTATACAATTGTACAATTCCCTTAGCTGGCTTCTGTTTCTCCTTAACGTCACTCCATTTGGTGTTGTCACCTTATAGGATCTAGGCTTATTATGCACTTTGATACCTCCTTGGGTATATGACCTGAACCTTCTGACTTCTGTGCAGACTTGACAGTTCCGCACCTGCATGTGCCCTGTGCATTCTTCCTTGTTTTTTTCTCATGTATCACTGAGAGCTGGGATAGGCGATGGCTTGGCAAGGTTGTCCTAACCTGCCTTCCGAACATGATTTCCACTGATAACAGTAAGCTCATTTCTAAAAGTGTTGACCTTAAGTATAACATAGCAATGCACCCTCCATCCTCTCCCCCCACTTCTGGGCAGCTGCCACATTCCTCAGGCAATCCCTTGACAGTCTGTACCTCTATTCTGCCATTCACAAATTCTGATCACCTAATGGACACTTTGAGCACCTTTCTTAGTCTTCTTCATCATAATTTACATTCCCTTTGTCCTATTACAGCCCCCTGCCATTTTCTTTGCTGTTAGCTCTGACAAAAGGTCATCCAGACTCAAAACGTTGGCTCTATTCTCTCTCCACAGATGCTGTCAGACCAGTTAAGATTTTCCAGCATTTTCTGTTTTGAATGCAGAGATCTTGTTTTATTTGCTTGCACTTCATGATTAATGTCCTAACCGTAAAACCTATTCGCTCAGCAAGACCTGGATCTGGGAAAGTGTGATAGGTTATCACATGGTTTATGCCCCATTTAGCTCGTGTCCTTAAAAGGTCTGCCAGTATTCTATTGCCCACTGTCTGATCTCTTCAGGTGTACCAAACAAACTGAATAGTGCACTGATCGTGTCCACAGCAGATACACTTGAAGTATTCTTCAGCTGTCTGATGATTGGAAACCTGGTTAAGTAGTTAGTGACTAGGAGAAAGTCATTCACATGGCTAGTGAATAAATCTGTTGTGATTTTAGTCCAAGGGGAAAATGGAATCTCGTAAGGACGCAGAGGTTCTCTATGTTGATGGGTTGCTGACTTTGTCGTGCTTCCCACATCCTCACTACCTTCTCAATATCATTGTTGATCCCTGGCCAAAACAATTTCACTCGTCACACTTTTTGTTTGCTCTAAGCACATTTATCCCTGGTATAACTATGACAATATATCCTGCTGAACAGTTTCAGGTACAAACACCTGTTTTCCACTGAAAATAATGTGTGTTGAAATACCTTGTTCATCTCTATAGAGCCAAAAATCTGAAGGTGTCTGGTACTTCCTGTATTGAATCAGGTCGACCTTCTGTAATAACTCTCCATCATCCTTCAGTTGTGAGTCATTTGCTGTTTTTTCTTGAAGTTGGCCAAAAAGCTCATCAAATTGACATTGAGTCCGTCTTCTGCTTTGATGTCTATACCATCTGCTTGTAGATCTTTCGCAGTCTTTTTCAGGTTTGGAAAACCGCTCAGTGTGTCTGAAGTAACCATTTTTCTAGCCGGTTGGTAGCAAATGTTATATCCCCATATTTTTAATCAGAAGTTGTTGTAGTCTGGGTGGCGCATTTGTCAGCATCACATCCGAAGTTTCCTTTAGCACCAAACCTTCTGGGTATATCTACTGTAGATCATGCATTGACTCCCCTAAGGGGAGGTGATGGCCTAACGGCAGATGGTGGAATTTGAATTCAATGAAAAATATCTGGAATTAAAAATCTGCTGATGACCATAAAACCGTTGTCGATTGTCGGAAAAACCCATCTGGTTCACTAACGTCCTTTAGGGAAGGAAATCTGTCGTCCTTATCTGGTCTGGCCTACATGTGACTCCAGAGCCACAGCAATGTGGTTGACTCTCAACTGCCCTCCAACGGCAACTCAGGATGGGCAATAAATTCTGGCCAGCCAGCTTTGGCCTTGTCCCACAAATGAATTTTAAAAAAATGCAATTATTCTTGGCTTCTTCTGCTGTGCAGAGCATATTGCTGATCTCAGTGTATGGTCACAATGTTGAGGTCCTGTATACACCAGTGACCCTGCTATTGCTGGTCCACCCACGTCCATCAAGTAGAATACTTGTGATTTCCATGCTAACTTGCTGTCGCTGCATTTCAATGTCAATGTACCAATGCAATGAATAGATGACCAATTCTAAGCAATTAGTTTGTCTGTCATAAGTTGTATCACTGACTTCCAAAGATCCAGATATATATTTTTCAGGATTCTGACTGGTTCATGACTAAAGGTTTTGGTGAAAAGTGGCCCTGCAATATTTCCACTATCCACTATTTCATTATAGGTTTTAGTGCCTGGCTTTTCTGAGTGTACCAGACTTATCAGGAGGTTAAATGCTTTCCTCCCCATTATGCTCAGGAAAGTTGGAACTGCTATATCTGCCGCTATCTTGTTTGCTTGGATAAAATAGCCGAACCTCTTTGTATATGAGCTCCATTGCTCTGTATTCTCATCTCAGTATCCTGCAAAACAATAGAGGGATTCTGTCCCATTCCCAGGCTTTCAGTGTGTATGCAGCCTCTGATTTGTCTGTGGCCCATCCTGTGGTCTTCAAATCCACATCATGGCCATAATGTTGCCTGCTTCACACAAACTCACCAATCTCACACCAGGACTGGTGAACTCTGCATAGGTTCAGTTTATTTGAATAGACAATACAGGATGGTTCAGCAGACTTTACGGATTCAGCAACCATTACTCACAAGGACAACACAGCTACAGTTCCTACACAGACATTAAACATTACTGGCTTCCAGTCACATGGTGCTCTACATCCTGATTACTCGCTCATTTGTATATCCCTTCAAAGTAACATCACAACAATCGTCGCTGAACCTAGTGAGCAGATGGACATGTGGATGGACCACCATCTCAAGCTCTGCACAACAGAGAATGTTGTCACTGAAGAAACTCTCAGATTTTCCTGTCATGGAGAAGCTGGATAGCAAGCCCACCATAGTTGAGCACAACAAGGAAATTGGCCACCTTGCCAGTGGTGAAGCCTCAGGAAATGATGCAAAACTAGTACTGCTGCAGTGTCTCTATGAACTGCTGTATCTCTGTTGGAAGGAAATATTTGTGCCTCAAGACATATGTGATGCAAAAATAATCACCTGGTACAAAACCAAAGAGGGCTGCAGCATTGTAACAATTACCATGCATCTCCTTGTCAAGTATTGTGGGGAAGGTCTTTGCTCACGTTGCTCTGGCCGGATTGTAGACCTTGGCATCACACATCTACCCTGAGTCTCAGTGCAGCTTCAGAGCTAGCAGGTCAACAACTGAAATTACTTTCTCACAGGAGCTCCAGGAGAAGTTCTGCGAACAGCGCAGACCACCCTACATTACTTGAACAGACATCATCAAGGCCTTCAACCTTATCATTACAGGCAGCCTCTGTAAAGTGCTGTAGAAAATAGGCTGCTGCCTGGACTCCCCCATGTTATTTCTCCTACGCACAAGAACATGCAGAGTTTGTCAGTTACAATGGAGCATTATTGGAGGCTTTGAAGATCAGCAGGGTAAAGCAGGGCTGTGTCCGGGTACCAACTGTCTTTGGCATATATTTCTTCAATCTGCTATTGTACACTTCTGGTCTCTCCAATGACGGTGTCTACCTGCAGGCCAGAGCCCACCAACAAGCTGTTCAACTTGGCAAGGCTGCACGCCAAAACCAAAGTGCATGATGTCCTAGTTTGTGAGTTGCTTTTTGCTGATAATCCCACACCGAATTTCACTTGCAACAGCTTGTAGATTGGTTCTCTTGGGCTTGTAAGAAATTTGAACTGACAATCAGAGTAAGGAAGACCAAATTTATGGGTCAGGACATAGAGACTCCACCTTCTAGCAACACGGACAACCTCACTCTGGAGGTCATTGACAGTTTCACATAATTTGCATCAACAATTACCAGCAACCTGTCCCTGGATACCAGAACCAGCACGAGAATTGCCAAAGTTGCAGCTATCATGTCAAAGTTGAGAAGTCGAGTGTGGACCAACAACAAACTAACCAAAAATACAAAGCTCTGTGTGTACTAGTCTTGAGTTCTTAGCACCCTTTTTTTTACAGTAATGAGGCACGTACAACTTATGCAAGTCAAGAAAAGCGGCTGTTGCCTCAGATGAATATTGGGTATCTCCTGGGAGGACAGTGGTGAATATGGAACTACACCAGCGTTCAGGGATCTCCACCATGTTTGTCCTCTGGAGTCAGCGGCGGCTCCATTGACTGGGTCATGTGAGCTGAATGAATGATGGCTGCATCCCCAGAGACATGCTCTATGGTGAGCTTATCAGCATGAGCCCAACAGGTCGCCCACGTCTGCGATATTAGTTTGCCTGCAAACTAGACTTCAAGTTGACTGAGATCAGAGTTGATACATGGGAAGTCCTGGCTGCTGACAAGCCGTCATGAATGGTGTGAACAAAGCAGAAGACAAAAGAAATGACCAGATGGTGGAAAAGAGAGCCCGCCAGAAGTAAATAAGTCAGTCGACCTCGGGCCAATGCTATTCATTTGTGCCAGCTGTGGAAGGGACTGCCACTCGTGGATTGGCCTCTACAGCCATAACACACAATGTCCAATACAGAAGTGACATAGACCCTAGGTGCAGTCTATCATTTCTCGAGATGGATGGATGCCAATAATAACACCAAGAGCAATATCTAAGGAATATGTAAGTAGCCAGGAAAATTAAATTGCAAAGAACACAGGGCGTGAAATTAATTTTTATCCAGTGTGAAATGGATTCATTTCAAATTGACAGCCCATTTTACACCCGTGCCCATTGACTGCAATGAAAAAGAAAAATGATATGTAGAAGAGTCCATTAGCTCACTACTGCTCATTTTGCATTACTGCTGAATATTTGCTTCACCCCAACTGTTTCTTAAAAGTAGGGGGAGCATGGAACTGGTATACAAGACATGAAAATATAAAGCAAAAATAGTTTAAAAACTTCTGCCATATCAATAACTCATACTATTTGTGGCTTAAATTATTTCCTGTCATTGGTTAATCAGCTCTTTTATCTGGGTCTCTTCCTTTCCTCTCCACAAGATGAATAACTGTTCTGATATTTTTCATCCTGCAGCCTGTATCCCTCACTTTTTTTAAAAACACAATCATTTGTATTTTCTGCAGTCAGGATTGTTTTGACAGCTTTAATAAAAATCCTTTTCCAAATGCAACGTTATTTTGCTTTTATTTCATTTTGGAGTGGTCAGGCTGAATGATAATAGGACCAGGTCTAGAACAACAACTAGCTTTAGGCTCCCTCTATCTGCATCAAATGCTTTTAGGTTAAGTTGTAATATAGGATTTGCTCAGGATAAGGTTGTACATTGGCACAGTATAAATTTAACTTCAGAACGTATGGGAACAGTTTTGTGATGGAATTGAAGCTGCCCAAACTCATTTCATGCCGAACTTTAGAGCTGTTGGAAAAAAATCATGAATTTCCATGTTTTCAGTTTTCTTGCGAACAAATAAATCCATCTTCATTGCTTAATAGCTGGCTTCTTCCAATCCTTTTATGTCTTTTTACATTTCTGATCAGATGCTCACAAAGTAAATCTTGCAACTGAATGCCAAATAACAAAAAAAATGGTTTATGAGGCACTCGATTCCAATGGTTAGCTTTGTGTATTCTATCACATTTCATTAACGACATAAAACAAAATAAGTTCTGCCTATTATGGTGAGTGATAATGATGTAGCTATACATTTAATTAAAAGTATCGATGTAACATACAAAAAATCAGTTGCAAATTGGAGATCATTTTCCTGTAGTATTACATATGTTATGTATGAAATGCTGAAGGAATTTTGAATAAATTTCCGATGCATCAGTCTTTGTAATAATGTAAAATACTCCTGCCACACTGCAGCATTTTCCATATAAATTATCTGTAGAAATGTCAAATATTTGAGTATTTACATCCCACTGCTTTTTTCAGAAACTCAGTGACCAAGAAAAAGACTGATGAAGTTGGTCTAAAACGTGGCAAAATATTAAAGACTTTTTAATGGACGTCCTCATGAAACGTGAAGAATCAATGCATCTCCATTTAAAGAAAAAGCAAGCTTGGCAGTTGAAAGGAAGAGATGGATGAAAGGTGATAAAGCCTTTTTATAAATTGATGAAGATAATGCAAAGAAAGATTTAATCAGACTGACTTGAAATATTCAGTGTCATACTGCTATTTTTTTCTTCATATTGTGTTAGCTTTTAGCCTTTAAATAGATAACTATGATTCTTAAATTGCAATATCCTAAAATAGAATCAACCACTTACTTAATAAGAAAATAGGAGGCATGGTGACGAAAGAGCTGCTAACTGCAGCAGCACAGACTAGGACTGGTAGAAATGGACCCTTTGTATCAAAGACAAAGAGATTTTATTCCTCAGAAGGGAGGCCTTGAAGCTTTACTGAAGAATATGCCCCAGAAAGACCCCAGTCTGGAACTGGAAAATGTACATGCTTCATGTACTCAAGAAAGGAGAGTTATAAACCCATGTCAATCATTGCAGCACAGATCAGTCGCTGCAAGGATAAACATAATCAAATCAGTGAAAGAAAAAGAAATGCATCTTTATAGCCCCTTTCGCGATCACAGAACGTCCCAAAGCACTTTCCAGTCAATAACGTATTTTAAATGTGTAGTCACTGTTGTAAACGTGGCAGCCAATTTGTGCACAGCAAGCTCCCACAACATCATAACCAAATAATTTGTTTTTGTGATGGTTAAATGTTGGCCAGGATACCAGGGCTACCTCCTCAGTATTGAACAATATATTTGATATAACTATGCAATGTGCAAACATGTAAATTGTGTATAGCCAGGGCAAGAGAAATGTATAAAAAGTGGCAGCTTACATTGGATACATCAAGTTTGAGCTCCAGCGCTGTGTAATTATTTATGGTACTAATACAAGTACTATATTCTTAATAAATCTGCAAATGCTTGACCGCAGTGTTTCCAGAAATCTATTGATGATTATCCTCTAACTGCAAGATGTTGATGTGGATCAAGCTGCAGTACTGTAAGTACAATAAACTGCAGTTCAGGATTTTCCTTCATTCTTGTTTGTATGGTTGAGAAATGCTATTAAAAACTGAAATAAGACAAATCCTCATTTCAAGTGCTGTGCATTTAAATGGTAGATAGGAAGCCTTGTGTCGTATTACCTCACAGTCAGAAGCATTGTATCATTTTTATTAGCAAGATTCTCTTTGTTTCTTTCCTGGACAAAAGCAAAATTGACTTGTTGTTGAATCAACCACAAATTAACTGCAGGTTTCTCAAAAAGTCATATACAGACACCCATGTTTTTTTTTTCCTGGTCATTTTTCTGAACAGAGCATGGTGAACTACTCCAAGACTTTTACACAAAGAAGTCTGGATTTATGTACAGTTCTAGACTGATCACATCTGTTGGTCTGCCAAGTTGGCAGAGCAAGATCTGGTGTAGGTCTTGAAGCTTTTTGCTCAAAACTTGCTCATGAAATCAGACACATAAGGGCTCTGGAAACAGTTGGGGGCTTAACTGAAGACAGGATCAAACATTTCAGTCTTTCTTCTGTAATAATTGATAGTTGGCTGATCTTTTCCAGCTTTGGAACTTCTGTACTGTATGCCCTACTTCAAAGATGCCAGATGCTGTAACTTTTTCTTTTGCAGGTTCTGCTTATATTTCTAGGTGGCAGCTCTCACCTAAAAATAAACAAAACGTACAAAAAGCTAAAAAGGTACCAAACCCATTTTTCTAGCTTTGATTTAATGGAAGTGAAGGCTTTAAAACAAATTCAAAGTTGTGGGAGATTAAATTCAATTTTTCATAGTTAAGTCCACAGCACCCCCTTACATGTTGCACACAAAGTTACTTAGCTGGAATATTAATACAAGGCTAAACATTCAATATAAAATTATAAATTTTAATGTTGCTGAAAAGACTAGAAAAACTTTCAGCTTGGGTATATTATTGTTATTAATTCTTGTTGCAAACTATAAATTAAAACTTTTAAATACAAAATATAAATGTAGTGACCTACATCTGAAATGTTTAGATAGCTGGCAGGTTAATACTCTGCTGTCTGTATAGAAAGTTTACTTTCAAGCATGTTCCGAAATACATTAAGTATAATAAATTCATTTGTAACTTTACTACATCATATATAAACTATCTGAATTTATAATCATGTACATTTATCTTCTGTCAAATCATTAAAACAGGAATGCCAATTGCATAAATAAAATTAACAGCGGCATACATCATGCTTAGCACTGTTCAACATTAGCATTAAGACTTTGCTTTTGAAAAGGACCCCAAATTTTAAAATAAGCCAAAGCATGCAATGAAAATAGTGAAATGCTCAGGGGAAAAAAATGTGAATATTCAAAAAATGGTAATTATTCGTGCAGGACACAATCAATGAACAAATGGCCACATTAAGATTAATAAGAATTGTTTTTAAAACCGATAACACAGGCAACAACGTTAACTAGGAAACAGAAGAATTTAAGGTTCAACCATTAAATTCGGGGGTAACAACATGTTGGGTAGTGGAAGCTTGTGATAACTAGTTTATTTTTCCCGATTCATCAGTAATAAGACATTGAAAAAAAAAGCCATACTCAAATTCCAAAATCAAAGTGCTGTATTTTGACTATTCACACAGGCAGCACCAGTAAGAATAATTGCAGTTAAATAAGCTTCAGCCAATTAAAGCTTGAGCAAAGATTGAATTTGTATTATGGCACACAACACCCACACGTCCCGCATTGTAAGAGTTTAAAACTATCAAATGATGTGTTTTCAGTTCTGTGTACTAGGCTAGTTAACGTACTACATTGAAACTAGTCAAAAATGTAAACTTGGAGAAGCCAATTGAATTCCTGACTTGTCTGAATTAACGCTATATTTTAAAGCATGTGCAGCAGATCCACTGGAGCCAAAGAGATGGAACATTGTGTATGTTTTTCATTTGAATCGTTGAGAAAGAAAAAGAAACAAATGGAAGCACTCCAAAATTACAGCATTTCCAATTTGAGCTGCATTTTATTTTGCTGCTTCAAACCTAATGTGACAGTGTGCCACAGATGAAGGTTCCTGTCTATAACGTTTTACTACACTGCAGGTACAGAGAACTCATGGGCCACATAATTTGGAAGTTGACAAAACATTTTGCAGAATGACGCAACCATGCCAAATCGTACATGAAAGAATGCATCTCCAAAAACTGTGATACACATTTTAAATTATTGCAGGTTGTTTAACATTTCAGTTAGAGGTTTTTCTACTGCTAAAATATTTAGATGTCACCGAGGAGAAGAGTCTGTGTTTTGAAATTTTGACACAAACAGCTCTCTGACTGTCCTTTCCCTTATGGTGGAGGGCACATTGTCAATATACCACAAATCTTGTAGCAGTTTGGTTTTCTTCAGATTAAAGCTGTGTCTTGGGACAAATGCAGCAACAAAACACAAACCAGTTGATCAAAAAGCACTTCTGCCATAGCTCTGGTAGTTTTCAGGGCCAACCAACAGCAGTTCAGCCATTCTCAGTTTTTAAGGTTTCACATCACTGCATCTTTTCCTTATTGTATTACTGTAGAAGCCTAAATTGCATCAAGCCAATTTGCTGACAACTGCTTGGTTGAGTGTATTAAGCTGATTGGTCCATTTATCTAATGCAGTATATCGAGCCCCGCCCCTTTTCTGATGATCCAGTTCCAGCAATTGGTTGACTTGATCAATCCGACCGTGAATAGTACTGGAGACAAAATGAAACATTATTTAGTAGATTGAATTGAACATTGTCAAAATACTGTTAACATTTTAATGATAGCTGTAATGTAGCATGTTAATAAATTATTTTTTTAAAATTAGTGTCACAAGTAGGCTTACATTAACATTGCAATGAAATTACTCCAGGCTCCTGTTCGGGTACACTGAGGGAGAATTTAGTATGGCCAATGCACCTAACCAGTAGGTCTCTAGGACTGTGGGAGGAAACTGGAGCACCTGGAGGAAACTCACACAGACTTGGGAATCGACCCCTAACCGTGCCACCCAAATTAAACATGCATTGATTGACATGTTCTAATCATTTGTGGGATTTGGGCGTCGCTGGCTGGGCCAGTATCTATTGCGCACACCTAATTGTCCTTGAACTGAGTGGCTTGCTAGGCCATTTTAGAGGGCATTTAAGAGTCAACCATATTGCTGTGGGTCTGGAGTCACGTTTAGGCCAGACCAGATAAGGGTGGCAGATTTCCTCCCCTAAAGGATATTAGTGAACCAGATGGGATTTTCCAACAATCGACAATTATTTCATGACCATCATTAGAATTTCCAGACAATCAATAGGTGTAAATAAAATGTCACTAGTTTGAAAACAGAAATATTACACCGTTCTTGCTGTAACTGATAGGCTATAGCCATCTACTGCAGCGCCTCAAAAAACAGCAAGAAAATAGACATTGGCCAATAAATTCCTTGGAGTGGCAATCAGCGTTGGATTGCTACTCCACACAGTTACTGGCACTAAAATTCTTAAGTGCCTCTCTTGTCCGATCTTCCTGACTCAGGCAAGGTGAGATTCAAGCAGCGCAGCACATCCCCAGCTCCAGCTTCAGAGTCCAAAAGAACTGGGGCGAAGGAGGAGATGCCTCCTTTTCATGGCACCAGCTGCCATAAAGCAGATGAGTTTAAAAGGTCCCACTGAAAATAACAGGCTAAGGAAAAGGTAAGTGGATGGGATTTGAATTTCTTCTAACTCTTTCAGCATAACACTAGCAAAACCATCCAAAGTTAACGACTTAAATCGCTTTGTCAGGTGGCTCCCAGTGCAATTGTCCAGGGGAAGTTAGTGCTTCTGGACAACTGCCATGTAAATCTTTACCTGGGAACCTCAGAGAGGGATTCCCCAGCACAACTTTGGGGTACCTGGGAGCCAGGTGGTTATCTTGTGTGTCAGCTGTGGTTCGATAGGTAGCACATTTGTCTCCGAATCAAAGATTCTAAGTTCAAGTCCCACTCCAGGCTCCAGGGTTTGAGCACCGCACTGTCAGAGGTGCTGTCTTTTGGATGAAACATTAAACTGAGGCCCCAGCCTGCTAAGGTCGATGTAAAGATTCTGTGGCACCATTGCGAAGAGGAGGAAAGGAGTTCTCTCTGGAGTCCTGGCTGTTATTTATCCCTCAATAAACAAACATCTCACAAAAAAAACCAGTACATCTGGTTGCTGTTTGTGGAATGCAAATTGGCGACCGCATTACAACAGTAACTACACTTCCAGCGATAGTGAGCAGCACTATAGAAATGCAAGTCTCTTTTTTTACAAAAATTATACGTACTTGTCCAATATGCACTGCACCAACAAGCTTTCTACATCAGCTACATCTATGTTCAACTCCTGGGGGGGGGAAAAACATACAAGATTAATAAAAATAAGAGATTAC
The DNA here is from genome assembly GCF_964213995.1 of Mustelus asterias. Lineage (NCBI taxonomy): Eukaryota > Metazoa > Chordata > Chondrichthyes > Carcharhiniformes > Triakidae > Mustelus > Mustelus asterias. Next base: position 20,995,089 of record NC_135824.1, on the reverse strand, counting down.
AGAAATTTTTAAAGCTTCCCAATGAAAATTAATTGGATATCATTGAAGCTGCAACGTTTGATTTTCTGATCAATCCAAGTTTAATTTGTGTGAGAACAGTTGGAAAGGACTGCAGAGCTAAGTGAAAGCAACAACACTGCAGGTGATTAAGAATTGGAAAATGTAAAGAATCAAAGCGGGAAATAATGATAGCATGAATACGATTAGATGCTAACTTAACTCATCTTATGCTATTAATAGCCTCACATACTTCCTTTCAAACATCATGCAAACATTTCCAACATCCTCTACCAAAAGTGCTCTGTGGTCAGAGTAAGAGATGATCCAAATACTTTCTACTGCTTTGTGATCAGCCAACACCGTTTAAATTGCAAGGGTGGTCTTTGTAGCCTCTTTTCCATCATTCAAATGCCCAGTTTATTCAGCATTTATACTCCATAGCAACAACAAAATTCAGTATCAAATTTCCAATCTCCATACAAATGCTTTATATCTGATTTGCACCAATTTATTTTAAATTGGCTTGAGTAAAAAATTATATTGGTCTAACAACCCATTACTGGAGATAATTAACTCAAAGATTGAAATATAGGTGATTAAACACCTATTTGTGGCATAATGCCCCTCAAGCTATAAGCCCTTGGTGACAGACTAGCGACCTGTTCCAGGAATAATTAGTCACAGAAACAGACAAAAAGTCTGACCTATGCACCATCACGAGACAAAGGTTGAGAAAGAGAAGAAGATATTCAACCTAGACTTCTGTTCCAAAACAATATGAATTAAAGTTAAAATCAACAATGAAATGTGATCTCACCTTTGAAATAAATGGTATATGTATCCTAGTGTAAGGCTTTATTAATTTTATCAGGACTTGAGTTCTGATATTCCTCAGTAGCTCTATGAAAAACAGAATCCATTATCACAAAATGTCCCAACTGTCAGAAGGAAGGACACACACAAAATAATTGCACTGGTTTGGACAGTACATCTTCATTAACAGCAAACAGGCTATTGGACATAAGCTACATGTAGAGCTTTATAATTTACTCGAGCAAACAAAATGGCTGCATTTTATCATATTCCTTTGTGCTGCATAATACATATTTAGACTGTTTTTCACACTGATAAAAAGGAAGTTCTATGCAAGTACATGATTTCAATGCAAGTGTATCATTTGGGTTTTATAAAGCAGCCGGACAAATAGTGGACAGATACAGTTCAAAGTGGGCAAGTGCAGTGCAATAAGGAACCAAAAACAGTGTGCATGTTAAATTCAATGGTCATATGGTGCACTGATCAGAAGAGTAGCAAATTCCCCTTTCTAGCTGTGGAATATTGCACAATAAAATGAACCGTAAATATTGGAAATTTTTCAAATTAAACAGAAAATGCTGGAAACACTGAACATCTGTGGAAATAGGAACATAGGCTTAACAATTCAGACCGACAACCTGTCATTAGTTCTGTATTTTCAGCATTTTCTGTTTTTAGTCCTCTGCTATTGCCCATCTCTATTACTGACATGACTGAGTAAAAACTAGGACAAAACATTGAAATATCTCATCCTATGTAGCTCAGTTCCATAAACCAGTGCATTAACCAATTCCGCTATAGGAGAGTTAGAAACACTTACATTTAAAAGCACAGAATAATGAAACACAAGTTGCTCAAGATGTGTAAACTTCAGTTTATTTCCCAGGTGTCTGGATACTCAATGCCTGGTGTAGTCAGCAAGAACTGTGATAAAGCTCTATTCATTTGGATATGAAGTGGGGACCGGCCCAGGTGCTATAAAACTACCTTTAATTTTTCAGCATAGTAATCAATAGTTTCTTCATAAGACTTTCATAGGAAACATTTCCTTCCAAAAAGCCCAAATGCAATCAAACAATGATGGAAAACACCTTTGCAGATGTGCACCTGTAACAACCTCTGAACGAGAGATACACCACACCTGCATGAAACTCCAGGAAACGCATAGAACTCCATCACGTCCAAAGGACACAGACTTAAGTGGCTAATAATTAGTTTACTCATGCATCATCAGATCTGTAAGGATATTAGCCAATATTGGGCTTTGCTTTTCTCAGCCAAAACCTCTCATTATGTATTTTATAAAAGTAAAAATAACCTCAGGCTTAATTACCACAATACCAAGCATGTCCTTAGATCTTTCCATGTTGTGCACTCCAAAATTAAGTGCACGGAGCACTTTGTCTGCAATATTGAGAACACTGTTCCACTGCTCCTGCCATATCGCCCCCCTCTCCTTGCTGACAAATGCAAACAACCTGCATGTTTCATCTAACCTAACTCCAAACTATTATTGTTCTCTGGAATATCTCCCAAAGCCAGTCAGTCAATCATGTGTCAATCTCCCACTGTGATGACATGATTCACATCGAAGAATATTTATCAAATAGTTTCTTCTGAACTTATCCAGTTTAGTCAATGTCTTCCAGTTTGTGAAGGATAGCAGAATGAAGTATTTACTGTATTTATACAGTATCTATGCATTATTGAGGGAGGAATTCCTAATCTTTGCTGTTCTATGTGATTTGCACCAGAATTGAACAGTTACATTACTAAAATCTGCGTGTACACGAAATACTTCTAATAATTTGCTGGGAAGAATGTCAATGAAATATTGGGAGAAAGTTTTTCATAAGTGTACTACACTATAGGATACTAAAGGGGGTTCTCTTGTTTTCAGAAATTCCCTCAGTACATTTAAATTCTTTGCAGTAATATGCCACAGCAATTATTGCATCATAAATATTTTGAAAAAGCAATGTTCAAAGATAGACAGTTCCAGAGCAAAGATTTTTGAAATACATGCATATAAACACTTTGCTTCACAAGTTAAATATATAATTGAGCCATACCTTCTATGTGTTCCCTTATGAAGGGGTCATCCATGATGTTACTGTGATTGGTTTTCAGAATCTTCTCAAATTCAGTGATGTCATTATTTTGATAGGCACTGAAAAACAGCATACCTTAACTTGAATTCTCCTTCTTCAGAATTCTATTTCCCCACTAGGAGCTGATCCTGCCAGTCAGCAGTACAAGTACAGTACACCCATTTATAACATTTGTGGTTTGCCTAAGCAATTATGTAAACAAGACCATTTTCCCCAAATGAAATGCATGAAGAGTAATCCATGTTTCACATGTTGTAGTGGTTTCAGAACCTATCAGCAAAACTAAATTAATTCTGGGTGCAGAAAATATAAATTAACCAGAAGTTGATGATATCTTGAATTACTCTGCTCAATTTTACTGATAACAAAGATGTTGTAACTATTAAACTCGGTGACTGAACCCAATATTCACTCACGCAAGTTATTTAGCTCATTGATCAAAGAACTGATGAGAAGTTGCATTAACACAATTTTAAGGATTCAGAATAAAAGACATTAGACACTGGTTAGAATGGACTTGAATTAAGACAGTCAAATTAGGTCACAGGGCTCAGAATACAATTGATTTACATTGCAAATCAACCCAATCCATCCAAAACCACCAATTCCTCCAAATGACTGTAATTAAACTATCTATTCTCCCTGGAAAGATGGAGGATGAGGGGAGACCTAATAGAGGTGTACAAAATTATGAAGGGTATAGATAGGGTGAACAGTGGGAAGCTTTTTCCCAGGTCAGAGGTGACGATCACAAGGGGTCACGGGCTCAAGGTGAGAGGGGCGAGGTATAACTCAGATATCAGAGGGACATTTTTTTACACAGAGTGGTGGGGGTCTGGAATGTGCTGCCATGTAGGGTGGTGGAGGCAGACACGCTGGCATCGTTTAAGACTTACCTGGATAGTCACATGAGCATTCTGGGAATGAAGGGATACAAACGAATGGTCTAGTTGGACCAATGAGCGGCACAGGCTTGGAAGGCCGAAGGGCCTGTTTCCTGTGCTGCACTGTTCTTTGTTCTATTCCTATGTTCATTAACAGCACCACTTAGATAAATTCATCAAACAGAAGGAAAGTGTTCTCAAATTTATTTTTTGGTAAATATCTCAATTATGACTTTCACGTCAATTTAAAAGACCATGGATGGGATTTTCCAGCCTCACTCTGCCCGAAGCCGGAAAATCCCGCCCGAGGTCAATGGACCTTTCCATGGTCTGCCCCTCGCCTGCTGCGATTCCCGTGGCAGGTGGGATGGTAAAATTCACCTCCAAATCTGCTTTTAACCTCATGTAAAAGTCAGCCATGGTTCACTGAAGTGAAACAGATGTAACTATACAATCCACAATGACAGATTTCTTAAATTATAATTTTAAGTAAAACTATTTTAACATCTACATGCTCTCCTAAATATTCAAGATTTTTTTGCCAGAATTATAGTTTTCAGATTGAAACCTTGCTCTCCAAGTGAAAGTTAAATTTGAATTCCTATTTGAGGCCAAGTGTACTATATCACATTTTTTAAAAATTAGAACACTAACTGCAGGCATGCAATTACGCATTTTGATATCCTGTTATCAATAGACAGTCATTTCCATATAACTTCTGCAAATGTTTAGAAAAGATCCAATGGATTAGAATTGTATAATTTTGAACTCAAGACACTGGACAGAGCCAACGCTTCCAAAGAATGTCAAATGCTGTCTGAAAAGCCTGCAGAATATAATAGCTGAATTCCAATGCTACTCAAAACGATTGCACAACAGAGCAGTTCAATACACTACGATCAAAAATTCCCATATTATTGCATAGCTCCAATTCAGGTCAATATATTGGGACGAAGGAGTCACAGGCCCAAAAGTCAATTTAAGAACATCAGGACATTTCAACTTTCAGATATGGCAGTGGAGCTAAAAGTCCTGCAATCAATTAAGAAACAAATGATTACTATGATTGGGAGAAGAGAACAAGATTTTTCTAAAAGGATGAGCTACGATCAGTCAATTAGAAGCAAGGGGGAGGTGGTGGCGTAGTGGTATTGTTAATGGGCTAATAATCCAGAGACGCAGGGTAATACTCTTGGGAACCAGATGGCAGATGGTGAAATTTGAATTCAGTAAAAATCTGGAATTTAAAAAAAGTCCACTGATGACCATGAAACCATTTCCAATTGTCGTTAAAAAACCCATCTGATTCACTAATACCCTTTTGGAAAGAAAATCTGCCATTCGTACCTGGTCTGGTCGACATGTGACTCCGGATCCACAGCAATGGTTGACTCTCAAATGCCCTCTGAAATGGAGGGCAGTTAGGGATGGGCAACAAATGCTGGCCCAGCCAGCGACGCCCACATCCCATAAATGAGCATTAAAAAATGCATCGATGTTAGATGGTTCTTCAGGACATTTTCTCAAGCGCAAGTTTATTCTTAATGGATTGTTGAAGCTTAATATGTTCTACATAACTACAACAATTTCATTTTTACCCAATTCCCCCCCCTCCCCTCCGCCCATGTAATCTTCAGCTGCAGACTTGGGCAGCAATATTTTGCTCCAACAAAAAAAAAGAACACTCCTAACACTGTAAACCAGGTCTCAAATCTAAAATCACTTAATTTGGTCACGGTTTGTAGTTTACACAAAGCAACAGGAAAAAGAGTTATGTTTTTACGGTCTTATACACAGAGTGACTCACCTTACTAAATTTGTCATTGCAAGAATCTCTGGATCGTTCTTGTATGGCTTGGCCTAAACAGAAGAGAACTAGTAAGAATTGGAATAAAATGCTCCAACAAAACTGAAGGAAATTTAAATTTGATTTCCAACCTTACCTCCTGAGAGTCAAAAGGATTAATTCCGGACTTCATCAGCATGTTAGCCAATACCAAATATTTCAGGCAGGTGGTGCGTCTAGGGCTTCCTGATTCGTCATAATTCTTGAATGCCTCAAAGAAGTCGGTGTGCGCCTTTTCAAACTCTCCTTCTCTTAAGTGCATCTTACCTCCACATTCTGCAACAAATTAGAGGCAGTTTTAATGCCAACAAATGGAAATTTTAATTGCACATTCCTGAGCTGGATTTAAATCCAGATCCTGCAGGTGAAGATCAGTAACTGGAAGGCCGACCAAACTCCCATTGCTCAATTTATTTAGATTTCCCAGAACTATGAAAATCATGTAAATTCACAGCCTGAAGAGACAAAGGCACAGATTCTTTGGTCTCAAGATCTGATTTTCACAGCTCATCACGCCCCTGTTGCCACCTACTGGAGGCTGTGTTCTGTTGCAGTGACAATGGCACGTACAGATGTATTCGCTACAAATCTCCACAATTCACAGTAAACAAAATATCTGTTGACACACAATCAGACACTGGAAAATCTTAAAAGATCAAAATTAATAGGCCAATACTGCAGCGAAAGGAGATTCCAGTAAGGAACAGGATTAACCCCGGTCATTCTCGCTAACCCAATGTTTTAGAGCACATTGATAGGATTGCTTGGAGTACGCTTGGATGGGAGTGGCAGTTCCTTAATAAAGAAAAGTTAAGAAGGGCTAGTTATACTCTAAGCAGGCAGTTTTCCACAGCTGATTAGCAATGACCTTTCTACGAGGTCAGTGGAAACAAAAATGTTCAGTGATTTCAGGAAGGAACTGCATGGGCACGTGAAGGAAACTAATCTGCGGGGCTATGGGGATCAAGTGGGGGAGTGGATTACTCCAAGGAGAACCAGCATGGACTTGAAGGGTCGAATGGCTTCCTTCTGTGCTGCAAGTAATTCTATGACATCAGCCCAGAACGTTAGCAGTACAAAGACAGGCAATGCTGTCTTTTTCTGACATAATTGAGCATAATGCTTGGCCTTTTTAAGGCCAGTGCTCACATATTAAGTAACCTCAGAAGCTATACAGATCATTAAATTTCCATTATCAAACAACAGACCCCATCTGACTGGTCTGTATAGCTTCTGCGGTCACTCAATGTTAGCATTCATTTCTAGAGGGCTAGAATGCAAGAGCGGGGATATACTGCTGAGGCTGCATAGGGCTTTGGTCAGACCCCATTTGGAATATTGTGAGCAGTTTTGGGCCCCATACCTAAGGAAGGATGTGCTGGCCTTGAAGGGGGTCCAGAGGAGGTTCACAAAAATGATCCCAGGAATGAAAGGTTTGTCATATGAGGAGCAGTTGAAAAATCTGGGTCTACATTCGATGGAGTTTAGGAGGATGAGGGGGATCTAATTGAAAAACTTACAGAATACTGAGAGGCCTAGATAGAGTGGACGTGGAGAGAATGTTTCAACTAGGGGGAGACTAGAACTCGAGGGCACAACCTCAGAGTGAAGGGATGTTCCTTTAAAACTGAGATGAGGAGGAATTTCTTCAGGCAGAGGGCGGTGCATCTGTGGAACTCATTGCCGCAATGGGCTGTGGAGGCCAGGTCATTGAGTGTCTTTAAGACAGAGATAGATAGGTTCTTGATCAATAAGGGGATCAAGGGTTACGGGGAGAAGGCAGGAGAATGGGGATGAGAATCATATCAGCCACGATTGAATGGCAGAGCAGACTCGATGAGCCGAATGGCTGAATTCTGCTCCTATATCTTATGGACACTCAATAAATGAGCATTGGCCTAAAAAAGGACAAGCCAGGTTTAAGAGCTAAACATCACAACCATGATTTCGATTGTCTGTGATTACGAAGATCAGCTTTTTTGTAATGTATAAAAGCTTTTGAAAGCAGCCACAAATTACAGCTGAACAATCTTTTAACAAAAGCTCAATGTTCATCATCATTATTTGGGAATCTGAAAATTTCCCTGAAGATTTAAATTTTAAGTGGCTGAAGCTTCTGCTTAGCTACAGAAATTAAACTTGGCGCCTTAAAAAGTGCTGGATGAACTCATTTACCTTGCAGGCTCGTTGGTCTAGGGGTATGATTCTCGCTTAGGGTATCAGTTCATTAGCATGCGAGAAGTCCCGGGTTCAAATCCCGGACGAGCCCCTTATTAGGGGCAGCACGGTAGCACAGTGGTTAGCACTGCTGCTTCACAGCTCCAGGGTCCCGGGTTCGATTCCCAGCCCGGGTCACTGTCTGTGTGGAGTTTGCACATTCTCCTCGTGTCTGCGTGGGTTTCCTCTGGGTGCTCCGGTTTCCTCCCACAGTCCAAAGATGTGCGGGTTAGGTTGATTGGCCAGGTTAAAAATTGCCCCTCAGAATCCTAAAAATGCGTAGGTTAGAGGGATTAGCGGGTAGAATATGTGGGGGTAGGGCCTGGGTGGGATTGTGGTCGGTGCAGACTCGATGGGCCGAACGGCCTCCTTCTGCCCTGTAGGGTTTCTATGATTCTATGACCTTGACAACAGCAGAGTACAGGCATCTTAAATGGCATAACGCTCCAGTCATTATAAAATAAAATGTTACCGATTTTGCTTATAGAGTATGACAAGAGATCTGCTTGTGTATTAAATCGAGTTTAAAAACTGAAAAACGTTCCAAAGATCTGGTAGTGTTAGATCCAGTAGTTTAATACTTTATTAATATTTCTTTGATGTACATCTTGTACAGCATTTCACTAAAGAGCCAAAAAAATTCAAAGCCCTTGTGCAAATGTCCAGGAAATCACAGATTAACATGTATTTACTACCCAAATAAAAAATGATTCATTCCAATGACTTTGGAACTCACCTCTGATGACTCCCATGATAAGTGGATGAGGGATGGCAGATTTGATGTGTAAAGACTGCTCATATAGTGCTTTTAATTTCTTGTTGTTCTTTTGTGCAGTATACATCTGAATCTCCAGAGCATAAATTTCTAATAGTTGCGTTCCTTTCTTCAAATCATCCTCACCATCATCAGTCTATAAAGTAACAAAAACAATCTTGGAAAATGCAAAGGATTTAACTGCATAGATTTAATCAAACACGAGATTAACTGATTATACAAAATAGGATGACAACGCTTCAATAGAATGGGCTTTGTCTGAACTTCCGTGAAGTGTCTATCAGTCGGATTGCCACTCCACTCCTGGTTTCTTACCTGGCAGTCCAACTACTCCTTTCTCTCCCCACCTTCCAACTCAGGCCGGGTGAGAACTGTGCACTGCAGCGCGCTCCTGAGGCCTTCAGTCGAGGGGTGGAGGTAAGGAAGTTACATCCCTTTTTTATGGCACTGGCTGTTGTAAAGTAAGTAAGTTTAAAGGTCCAGTTACTTTTAGAAGCCAGGGAATAAGGTAAATTTTTAAGGTAGGTGGGTAGGATTGGGGGGTTGGAAGTTGGATGGTCAGGTGGTCCAGGGGGATGGGGTGTCTGCTGAGGTTTTAGTACTATTGTTACCCAGGAGTTAGAAGTGGTTTTGCCCAATATTTCTGATGACAGTTGGAACCATTTGAAGTTTGTGATGTAAACCGTACTTTTGGATGGTTCTGATTGCCCAACAGAAGTTTGAACTTCTCAGGAAATTCATAGAATCCTACAGTGCAGAAGGAGGCCATTCGGCCCATCAAGTCTGCACTGACAACAATCCCATCCAGGCCCCATCCTGCTACCCCACACATTTGCCCTGCTAATCCTCCTGACACTAAGGGGCAATTTAGCATGCCTAACCCGCACATCTTAAGAGTGTGGGAGGAAACCGGAGCACCCAGAAGAAACCCATGCAGACACAGGGAGAACGTGCAAAGTCCACACAGACAGTGACCAGAGACCGGAATTGAACCTGGGTCCCTGGGGCTGTGAGGCAGCAGTGCTAACCACTGTACCACACCGGTGCTAACCATTGCCGCGCCAGGCAATCCTTCACCGGAGGCTTCAGCGAGGGTTCCCCAGTGCATCAATGGGGTACCCCCTGGTTACGACCAACTGGAGTCCTGAAGTTCCAGGCCAATGTATATCATGTTCATTATTATTTAATATTTACTAGAAGGGGCGACATGGTGGCATAGTGGTTAGCACTACTTCCTCCCAGCGCCAGGGACCTGGGTTCGATTCCCTTCTTGCTAGGGTAAATGCATGGGGTTATGGGGATAGGGCCTGGATGGGATTGTGGGCGGTGCAGACTCGATGTGCTAATGGTCTCCTTCTGTGCTGTAGGATTCTATCATTCTAAGATCTCCTCCAGCATTGCTCTCTAAAATGTTGCTTTATAGAAGAAGTCTACCACACTGATAAGTGAAATGCATGTATAAGATGGATAATGGCTTTGAAGGGTAAAATATGCAATGATGACAAAAAAAGGTAATGAGAAAAAGAGGTGTGGAGGCCGGATTGTTAAGTAAGTTCAAGGCTGAGATAGACAGATTTTTAATCAGTAAGGGAATCAAGGGGTATGGGGATACGGTGGAAAAGTGGAGTTGAAGATTATTAGATCAGTCATGATCTCATTAAATGGTAGAGCAGACTTGAAGGGCCAAGTGGTCTAATTCTGATCCTATGTCTTCTGGTAATTGTATTTTGGTTCATTTGGGGGAAATTGAATCTTTATTAGAATAAAATTAGTTAATAAATGCAGGTAAGTAATAACTGTACATAATTATAGATGTGGGGGAAAAGGACTGTATTGGTGTTAATGTTGGGAAGGAAGGCTAGAGATATGGGAGGAACGGAGGAGTGTTGGCATGCAGATGTATTGTTAAAAGTATGAGGTTTTGTAAGATGCTTATAATTCTGTCCTTTTTAATTCAATATAAAGTGGAGCATGCGACTTCATGTTGGTTCTGCTGAGCAATAAGACAATATGTCTCGGTTACCATGGAGATGGGGCCTGGACCGAGTGCTACTGAAATCTAGAGAATAAGAGTGTGTGTGTATGTACGTGTCCCATAGAGAGAGAGAGAGCGAGGCAGGGACAGTAGCTGCAGAGGGGGAAAAAAAGGCAGTATTTCTGTTAGTTACCAGACAGAATGGAGGTGAGAGGACATTTTCTTGTTGAAAAGAGAGAACCCATGAAAGTTTAAAGACACTGGAAGATTTCTCCATGCATGGCCTGGTGAAAGAATCACCGGTGTGAGCCCACCCTGCGGAGGCCAGTTTAGGATTTCTCAGAAAACTGAGGGACAAGACTTCCAATGGTCACTGGAAGTTATGACTCATCAAAACAGAGAGAATGAGTCCATTTGAAGCTGGGAATAAATTTGCACTGGTTCCTTTAAAGACTGAAATTCTGCAGCTACTGTCTCTGTCTCTCTCTCTCTGTGGGACACATACACTCATTCTCTTAGTCTCTAGATTTCAGTAGCACTTGACCTAGGCCCCATCTCCATGGTAACCAGGACATATCGTCTAATCACTCAGCAGAACAAACAGGAAGTCGCATGTTTCTTTTTATATTGAATTAAAAAGGACAGTTATTATAATCTGCTGAACTATATAAATGTTTTCAAACATGCTAAAATGCTAATAATGGATGTATTTTCTAGTTTAGTGTATTAGTTGTACTAAGGTTAGTTGATGTTAATTTTAGTTTGTTACAGTGAAAGCCTTAAATTATGAAACCTTGCCATGTGATAATTTGAATCCATCATTTTAAATTCTAAAATCATTTAAAAAAATTTATGGTCTCTGCGGGGATTCTAACAGTATGGGGCCCAGGGTCGTTGAGTGTGCATCATTGAGAACTTAATTTCCAGAAAATGCGAGTACAGGTTCACAAAGCCATATAAAAAGTGCATTGTGTTTTCTAAATTGGGGCACTAACTATTAGAGTAAAAAAGTAATGATGCATTTGAACAAAGAACAGGTTGGGCCATATGGTTTAGCAGTGTGTGCAATTTTGGGCATCCCATGATAGAATGGCAATTAAATCCATAGAGGCTATTCAGCCGAACAATATCAGTGTGGATATCTATAATTATCAGGAGAAACTGGGGACTATTTCGAAGTTAAGATTTAATTGGAAGTTTCACTAAATTAGGGTTTTGATCAGTTAAATATAGAAAAATTATTTCCTCTGTGTGAGGAGTTGGTGCCTATTGAGGTCATGAATTTAAAATTGACACAAAGAATTGCTGGAAGATTGTTTCTAAACATGGCAAACAATTGATACAGAGACTGAACTGCTGCAGCGACTTGGTCAGGCATCAACTAATTTATCTTTTAAGCCACAATTAGAAAAATATTTAAAGCAGAGGAAGATAAAGGGCTAATGGAGAGAGGGTAAGGCAATGGGAATAATTTTTGACTGTTGTAGGTGTCGAGGTTTGTTCTGCACTGTACACTTTATTGGTAAAAAGGAATACATTGGACAACAATAAGTCTTGAGCGGTTCAGGAACTGGAATGCAATTTAAAGTTATTGCTGCCGAAATACAACAGTATTCTTTGCCTATTTTTGAAATTCTGCAAATGTAATGATGAAATATATGACAACTACACAAAAGTGTTATATACCTTACAGATATTGCAAGATGCAAGGCCTCACAGATATGTTTTGAACATCATTTACGTACAATTTTACAATTTAAGTTTTCAAGCTGACAAACTATACTTTAACTATTGCCTCCACGAGCCCTATTCCAAAATACATCATGATCTAGACTGGCATTTCTGTGCCAGCTTTCAGACCACACATTAAAGTTAGGCTCTGGCTACCCTCTGAAACAGCACTATTCAAATAACAGCAGGGAAATTCTCCCAATGTTTGTGCCAACATTTAAAACAGAATATCTGACTATCTAATTGAAACATTCGGGAAGTTGCTGTGTGTAAACTGGCTGCTGTATTTCCTACATTGCAGCAGTGACGGCATTTCAAGAGCACTTCATTAGCTGTGGAGTGCTTTAGCGTGATCTGACATTGTGAAAGGAACTATATAAAGTCTTTCATTTTGTTCTCTTCTGTTTCCCCCAAAATATTTATTCCCAATTACTTATGTTTATTTATTTTTTACTCTGTTCATAACTTGATTTGTAGCTTACTTAAATTGTAAATATATTGTCAGGGATCTTTCTTTATGCTTGTCTGACGTGTGTGGCCTAACTATTGTTAATAATTATATAACAATTGTTAATATTATAAATTACACACACATGCACTCCCAAGAGTCATTTCTCACCAAAGCAGGTATTTGTTACAATTTCATTTGATTTCATTTAGTTTTTTCTCCAGAATTTTTTTAATATATAAAATGGATTTGTGTGCCATAATAAATTTCTTTCATCATAGCTCTCAAAATATCCCAAAATACTTCATGCACAATAAACTGATTAGTTACTGCTGCTCCGCTCAAAAAATACAATATTTATTTCTAACTGTTAACAATGCCTGAATGAAATATGGCACATGAAGACCATTAAGAAACGTGGTTGGCACGGTGGCACAGTGGTTAGCACTGCTGCTTCACAGCTCCAGGGTCCCGGGTTCGATTCCCGGCTCGGGTCACTGTCTGTGTGGAGTTTGCACATTCTCCTCGTGTCTGCGTGGGTTTCCTCCGGGTGCTCCGGTTTCCTCCCACAGTCCAAAGATGTGCGGGTTAGGTTGATTGGCCAGGTTAAAAATTGCCCCTTAGAGTCCTGGGATGTGTAGGTTAGAGGGATTAGCGGGTAAAATATGTGTGGGTAGGGGTAGGGCCTGGGTGGGATTGTGGTCGGTGCAGACTCGATGGGCCGAATGGCCTCCTTCTGCACTGTAGGGTTTCTATGATTTCTATAGGTTGATTTTGTGGTAGGTGTCACTCGAGGGATGGTGACTTTTTAAACATAGTTGGTAACCTAATTGCCATTTTCTCCTGATTATTTGTTCCTAATTTTCCTTTTTTTAATATATTCAGTCAACTGGCTATTTCACTGATAATTTAACTGTCAGTCTCGGCTCTGGTGTAATAACTCACGCTTCCATCAGATCATGGGTTCAAGCCCTACTCCAAAGAATTCCAAACTTCACTAAGATGTTATGTTCAAATTAACAGTTAACTTGTGGAGTTGCCGTCTTTCGGATGAAATTTTAACTGCCTTCCGGTAAATATTAAAGAGCCAATGGCAATATTTAAAGAATAAGAGAGTTGTTCACCTCTCCTGACTAACATACAAAATCTTCACCCGACAACATTTGAACACATTACCTGGTCATTTCTCACATTAATGTTTCTTGGATCTTGCTTTGTGTAATTTGGCTACCATGTTACATTCCAATAGTGAATATACTTTGAAAATACTTAATTGGTTGTGAAGTGTTTTGGGGCATTTGGAGGTTGTAAAAATAATATGCAAGTTATTTTTTCTTTTTACTTATGACACTTTTGAGAAGCAACACCTTTCAGACACATGATGCAATAGATGACACTAAAAGCAAAACCAATAGTCTTTCCATAGAAGTCATAGAAATCATAGAAACCCTACAGTGCAGAAGGAGGCCATTCGGCCAATCGAGTCTGCACCGACCACAATCCCACCCAGGCCCTACCCCCACATATTTTACCCGCTAATCCCACTAACCTACGCATCACAGGACTCTAAGGGGCAATTTTTAACCTGGCCAATCAACCTAACCTGCACATCTTTGGACTGTGGGAGGAAACCGGAGCACCCAGAGGAAACCCACGCAGACACGAGGAGAATGTGCAAACTCCACACAGACAGTGACCCGAGCCGGGAATCGAACCCGCGACCCTGGAGCTGTGAAGCGGCACTGTGCTACCGTGCCGCCTGGTATCTCTTCCCTTGCCTCCCTCAACAACCTGGGATGCATCTCGTACAGGCCTGTGGATTTATCCACTTTTCAGGTGGCTCAACCCTCTAGTAGCTCCTCTCTGTTAATTTCCTCTAATATTTCACAGTCCTCCACCCTGATGTCTACACCTACATTGTCCTTTTCCATTGTGAAGCCCTTTTGGTAGTACAGAGCTTGAGTATTGCCAAAAAAAGACATTTTGTCGAAGACTTTTGTCCAGCACTCATCAGGACAATCACAAGAATACCACCGTCAGGAAAAACAACAATTTTACACTGTATGAGAAGAGAGGACAGAATCATTGCCAAGTGACTCTGATCGGTAGAGACATTGTCATAGAGAATGCACCAACTAATAGTGACTGACAGTTAACTTCCTAATATTGGTTGAAAATTTAAACCAGGCAGCTTGACTTTGATTGGTCAAGGCATTATCCTGAGGAATAAATATATGCAAATGCGTATATGAGCTTGACTGACAATTTTAATTGGTCATCATCGTAATTAGTTAGGATTAGTTAGTAAGTGTTGTCCAATCACAGAACTACATCTAACATTGAACACTGTGTTTTGAGTCTTGCAAACCTGGGCTTGATGGGAATGATCTGTACCTTGCTGTTGCAAATATTATGCTGACAATTTAAGATAGCCAGTTGGGCTCACAGTTTGCTGTCTTTGAGTGTAGATACATAGATGTTTACAGCACAGAAGGCGTTCATTCAGTCCATCGTTTCCATGCCAGTCAACAAAGATCTGATTACATTAATCCCATTTTCCAGTGCTTGGCCCATAGCCCTGGAAGTTATGGTAATGCAAGTGAATATCCAAATACTTCTGCAATGTTACGAGAGTTTCTGACTCAGTTTCAGGCAGTGAGCTCTGGACTCCCACCACTTTCTGGGTGAAAAGGCTTTTCCTCATCTTCCCTCTTACTTTAATCTAGGCCCCTGGTTATTGACCCCTCTACTAATGGAAAAAGTGCCTTCCTATCCACCCTATGTGTGCCCCCCATAATCTTATACACCGCTCTCAAGTCCGCTCTCAACCTTCATTGCTCCAAGAGAAACTGCTCTAGCCCATCCAATTATTCCTCCAGCCCAGGCAGCATCCTGCTAAATCTCCTCTGCACCCTCTCCAGTGCAATCACATTCTTCCGAGAATGCGATGACCAGAACTGCACGTAGTAATCCAGTTGTGGCCTAACCAGTGTTTTATACATTTCAAGCATGACCTCCCTGCTCTTGTATTCTATGCTTTGGCTAATAAAGGCAAGTATCCCAAATGCCTTCTCAACCACCTTATTTACCTGCCCTCCTTCAGGGATCTGTGGACATGCACTCCAATGTCCCTCTGATCTTCAGTACTTTTTCAGGGTCCTATCATTCATTGTGTAATCCTTTGCTTTATCAGACCTCTCCAAGTGCATTACCTCGCACTTATCTGGATTGAATTCCATTTGCCACTACTCTGCCCACCTGGCTAGTCCATTGATATCCTCCTGCAGTCTGCGGCTCTCCTCACTATTTACCAATTTTTGTGTCATCCATGAACTTCTTAATCATACAGTTAAGTCCAAATCATTAATGTACACCACAAATAGCAAGGGTTGTAGCACCAAGCCCTGTGGAACCCCACTGAAAACAGACTTCCAGTCCCTCTACCATCACTTTCTGTTTCCGTGTCCTGGTTATCTCCTCAAAACAATGAGATTAAGTTATCAAACACGACCTTCCCTTAACAAATCCATGCTGACTATCCCTGGTTAATCAATCCGTGTTTATCCAAGTGCAGATATATTCTGTCGCCCAGAATTCTTTCTAGTAACTTCCCACCATCGAGGTTTGATTGACTCACTACCTCCCTGTTTTAATAATGGGACAATGTTAGCAGTTGTCTAGTCCCTTGGCACTTTACCTGTGGCCAAGAGAGGATTTGAAAATTACTGTCAATGCCCCTGGTATCTCTTCCCTTGCCTCCCTCAACAACCTGGGATACATCTTGTACAGGCCTGTGGATTTATCCACTTTTCAGGTGGCTCAACCCTCTGGTAGCTCCTCTCTCTCTGTTAATTTCCTCTAATATTTCACAGTCCTCCACCCTGATGTCTACACCTACATTGTCCTTTTCCATTGTGAAGACCAACGCTAAGTATTCATTGAGGATTGTACCCACATCTTCCAGGTACACATACAGATTACCTATAATGTCCACAATTGGTCCTATTCTTTCCCTAGTTATTCACTTGCTCTTTATATATTTAAAAACTCCTTTGGGGTTTCCTTTATTCTATCAGCAAAGCTTTTTCATGCATGCTCTTAGCTTTCCTAATTTCCTTTTTAAGCTTCCCCCACCCACACTTTCTTTCCTTATCCAGGGACTCTGCTGTATTGAGCCCTCAGTATCTGCCATAAGCTTTTTTTTTCTTAATCCTAAACTTTATGTTTTGATTTGATGTATTATTGTCACATGTATTAGGATACAGTGAAAAGTATTGTTTCTTACATACTGTTCATAAGAGTACATAGGGGAGAAGGAAAGGGGAGGGTGCAGAATATAGTGTTACAGTCACAACTAGGGTGTAGAGAAAAATCAGCTTAATATATGGTAGGTCCAGTCAAAAGTCTGAAGGTAGCAGGGAAGAAGCTGTTCTTGAGTTGGTTGGTACATGATCTCAGATTTTTGTATCTGTTTCCTGACAGAAGATGGTGGAAAAGAGTATGTCCAGGGTATACGAGGTCCTTGAATATGCTGGCTGCTTTTCCGAGGCAGTGGGAAGTGTAGACGGGAATCAATGGGTGGGAGGCTGGTTTGCGTGATGGACTGGGCTATGTTCACAACCCTTTGTAGTTTCTTGCGATCTTGGTCAGCGCAGGAGCCATACCAAGCTGTGATACATTGGATAGGATGCTTTCTATGGTGCATCTGTAGAAATTGGTGAGTGTCGTAGCAGACATGCCGAATTTCCTTAGCCTCCTGAGAAAGCCAAGGTGTTGGTGGGCTTTCTTAACTATAGCATCAGTGTGGAGGGACCAGGAAAGGTTGCTGGTGATCTGGACACCTAGAAATTTGAAGCTTCCAACCATTTTCACTTCATCACCGTTGATGTAGACAGTGGCATGTCCTCCACTAGGCTTCTTGAAGTTGATGACCATCTCCTTCGTTGTCTCTTCACATCCAGGGTTCTCTGATCTTGGTTCCACTTTTTGTCTTTATGGGAACATATTTGCCCCGTGCTCTTTCTACCTCCTCCTTGAAGGCCTCCCACTGCTGACAGTTTTACCTGCAAGGTGCTGCTCCCAATCCACTTGGGCCAAATCGTATCTTATTTTAGTAAAGTTAACATTTCCCCAGTTAGCACTGCTGCCTCACAGCACCAGAGACCCGGGTTTGATTCCCGGCTTGGGTCACTGTCTGTGTGGAGGCTGCATATCCTTCCCGTGTCTGCATGGGTTTCCTCCAGGTGATCCGGTTTCCTCCCACAGTCTGAAAGGCGCGCTGGTTAGGTGCATTGGCAATGCTAAATTCTCCCTTAGTGTACATAAATAGGCACCAGAGTGTGGCGACTAGGGGATTTTCACGATAACTTCATTGTAGTGTTAATGTAAGCCCACTTGTGACACTAATAAATAAACATACAACTTAAACATATGGGAGGCTGGTTTGCTTGGAGGAGGTGGTTAAGGCGGCGTATGGTGTGCTGGCCTTTATCAATCGAGGGATTGAGTTTAGGAGTCCAGGGATAATGATGCAGCTATATAAGACCCTCGTCAGACCCCACTTGGAGTACTGTGCTCAGTTCTGGTCGCCTCATTACAGGAAGGATGTGGAAATGATTGAAAGGGTGCAGAGGAGATTTACAAGGATGTTGCCTGGATTGAGTGGCATGCCTTGAGGATAGGCTGACGGAGCTCGGTCTTTTCTCTTTGGAGAGACGTAGGATGAGAGGAGACCTAATAGAGGTATATAAGGTGTCAAGAGGCATAGGTCGGGTGGACTCTCAGAGGCTTTTTCCCAGGGTGGAAATGGCTGCTACGAGAGGACACAGGTTTAAGGTGCTGGGGGGTAGGTACAGGGGAAATGTTAGGGGGAAGTTTTTCACACAGAGGGTGATGGGCGAGTGGAATCGGCTGCCGTCAGTGGTGGTGGAGGCAAACTCAATAGGGTCTTTTAAGAGACTCCTGGATGAGTACATGGGACTTAATAGGATGGAGGGTTATAGGTAGGCGTAGAAGGTAGGGAGATGTTCGGCACAACTTGTGGGGCCGAAGGGCCTGTTTGTGCTGTAGTTTTTCTATGTTTCTATACTGCCAGCCCTTGAAATGTACTCAAAACTACATATATTAATACACAAGGGCCTATTCCTTGTAGACAGAAAGAACACATACACTCATTATGCCCGTTTCTGCGAAACAAAATAAGTGATTGATGAACAAACCAGCTGTTCACTGGTTTGTTCCTCAGGGCAGTGCCTTGATCAGTCAAGCTGCCTGGTTTAAATTTTCAAACAATGCTTGTTAGTTAACTGTCAGTTACCATTAACTGGTCCATTTTCCGTGGTAACACCTCTACCAGAGTCCACTTGCTAATCAATCAGCACGCTCTTCTCACACAGTTATAAAGTTGTTACATTGACAATCTTACAATTGTCCTGATGAGTGCAAGATTATAAGCTTTGACAAAATGCCTTCTTTTACCAATTTAAAAGCAAAACCATTAATTAGGTAGAACTATAAAATATGCAATTAATTTTGCCACTGGAATGAAAGCAATTGTCAAGCATATGAATGATTTTCACCTGTTTCTCTTCCTCACTTCTAGTGAAACAAGGAAATCAAGACAAGCCATAAAAAAATTCTTGCAATGCATACAGCTCAAAATAGTACTTCCATTTTTGTCTGCACTGATTCGACAATGATGTACAGCAACATCCCAAGGTTCTCAATTTGGCTGGTTCCCAGCATCAGGTGCATTAATAGCAAGAGAAGCCTTGGAGGGCAAGTCACCTGAAGTCAGTGTTCACTATCTTAATGATTAGTCGTTAGTTAACATTTGCGCACATGTCCCAGGTCAAAAAGCTTTTGCTATCAAGAAAACTCTTACTCTCAAAAAAACTTTGATACTTAATCCTGATCGTTACTGTTCTCTGGATTTTTTCAAGTGAAATCAGACTACCTGACAGGACTGGTGAAGTTGGCGTAATATTTTCTGTAGTTTCCCAAACTCTTCTCTTTCCAAATACAGTTTGCCAAGCTGGAAACAAAATAATATCATATTCAGTTGGATATCACAAACAATTGCCTGGCCCAGCATATTAAACCAATTATTAGTTCAAAGTAATTTACAGAACTTAACTATAACAGAAACAGAGTAATTACCTTTGTGTTTGTCTTAAACCATAATCGATCATTCTTTGCATCTTTTAAAGCTTCAAGAGTAGTTTCATAAAACTCTTGCAACAAATCCATCTGAAAAATAAATGTTCAAATAGAGTTGCATTCCCCCCAACAATCGGAACGTTTATTGTTTTTTAAGCATGGACCATGATCCAAATTAGAAGTGGAAGAGACCAGATTTGGATCACAAGCTGAAATGCCAATGTTTATAGCTGTAAGCACGGACCAAATCTTGGAAGCAGAATGATTACTGCACAGAATGGGGCTGTTCGGCCCGTTGTATCGACATTGGGTCTGTAAAACTGATTGTAAGTGTAAAGTGAGTAAAAGCCATTTTTTCTTCAAATCCATTCAATCTTGTGCACTGGTGCTACAGCTAGCTCTCGTTTTTGCAATGATCAGATTCTGTCATTCATAAAACCATATAACCTATCACCATCTTGCCCAAGATGTAATTTTACACCAATTAACAGCATTCAGTGACGGGCCTATTCACTGTTATTTTTGAATTTAAAAAAAAACTTGCTCGAGGACAGTTCATTCTGCACATAAGAATTTCCTCTCATGTGGAAAGAGTGCTAAAATTAATTTGTTTTATTTTTTTAAAAACAATTTCTTAACTTGGGCTTTTAAAAATAATAGCTTTGTTTAGGACCAGGAAAGTGGGTGGCTCTGAATATGGCCATATTTTGTAAGGATCCAATGTTTATCTAACATATTGCATCATGAGAAAATGATGGGTCACACTGGAGGCAGAAAGCAACCACTGTTACATTTATTTAATTAAACACTACACACTATTTCACACTAACTTCTTTCCACTTAGAAAGGAAACTAGAACTAGAGGGCACAGCCTCAAAATAAAGGGGGGTCAGTTTAGGACAGAGTTGAGGAGGAACTTCTTCTCCCAGAGGGTGGTGAATCTCTGGAATTCTCTGCCCACTGAAGTGGTGGAGGCTACCTCGTTGAATATGTTTAAATCACAGATAGATGGATTCCTGATCAGTAAGGGAATTAGGGGTTATAGGGATCAGGCGGGTAAGTGGAACTGATCCACTTCAGATCAGCCATGATCTTATTGAATGGCGGGGCAGGCTCGAGGGGCTAGATGGCCTACTCCTGCTCCTATTTCTTATGTTCATGGAACTTATTGTTTAATTTACAGATAGGCCAATCAGACAATAATTATGACTTTCAGATGGCAGGAAAGTATGAGAATTTACTTCCCCCCTACTCCCATTATTTCCATAAGCAGAACACAACAGGTCCAAGTGTCTTGAATCACTAGGAGGCTTAAATGGCCACACAAATCTTGGGAATTATGAATGATTTCCATAATTTTGAAACTGTGAAAAGTTCAAATGTGCTTGCTATTTCCACAATTCTGCACCTAAGCACACTAGGAGATTAGCAAATGAATGATTGAAGATTAAAGTGGCTCAGATTTACTTAACCCCGCCACCATCAGCAAGAAAAGGCAAACAGCAAGCACTGAAGTTAGATTCTGGTCCATATCTTTGTCTCCTGACATTATGCAAATCTTTTTTCTGACCTTTGATTCAGCTTCCCCGCCAAAGCAAGCTTTCAGGTCCGTTTCTGCGATTCCCCCGCTGCTACCCTGCCTCTTCATCGACTTCTGCTGCTTGACCAAGGTAGATGTAACAGGTTCCGGAGAGGGCAGGTAAGGGAGAAAAAAAAGGGAAGGGGAAGGAGGAGATAGAAATAAAAACGTGAAAAGGACAGAAAGATGTTAAAATGGGAAGAAAAAGTAACGTGACAAAAAGAGAAAAAAAGTTAAAGAAAATAGGTTCAGAAAAGGAGGACATCACAAAAAAACACAAGTTCAGAAATAAAAATGAAAAGTAAATAAAGCATAAAAAGTAGGCAAAACAAAATTGAAAGAGAAATAATAAGATTGGAAAAGTATATTCAAGTCTCCTACAATGCTTCCCTTGTTTACACCTTCCCTCCTATTCTTGTTTAGGAGAGAGAACATATGAATGCTACTGATTCATGAAGAGAAATTGTCAGCACTCTCATCACAGCAAGTTATGATGGGAACTTTTGGTGGGAAAGAGTGTGGAATTGAATGGAACAGCAGCGAATATTTATGCTTTCAAGGCCAGGAATGTCAAACAGTCACACAGTACATAAAACATAAGTGTAGGTTACAACCTCTGTACTCTAGCTCTGCAATGAGCATCTAACAAAACCAGATTAACATTTCCTTGTCCTACATTATTGCAGCCTGCTAAACTTGAGTGTGCGTATGAAGGAAAAGAGCTGACTACAGAGGACGAAATTCGACAGTTAACAGAAGATGCGTCAAAGGACGAGCTGTGGAACAGTGTGGAAAAGCAATTACTTTTGTTTTCCCACTAGCCAAATAAAAAGTCCGCTTTCCAATTTATTTTGAGGCACCGCGAAGAGTAAATTTTCAAAAGACACACACCCCTGCCCCACACAGAATATCTGGGAACTCAAATACGGTCCACTACGACTGACAGGTAAATATTCAAACTACATTAATTTTCAGAAAGAGGGAACAGGCAAGAAACAAACAGAGAGAGCATTAACAATTTTATTTTTACACTTTCAGATCATTTGTACTGAGATGTGTTATATTTCAGAATTTTGCAATGTAACTTAGCCGATCTGCTGCTTAAGAGATACTATAATTTATTTACTGATTCAGCAACTGTCCACTATTTCTACATTTCCTGCCTGTTTAGTTTTAAAATGTACAGGACATGAAACCTTTTGGAAAATGAGTGATCAGGAGCTGCTGTGAGCTTTGGAGGTCTGAATTCTACTCCAGGTTCAAATGGGTTTAACCCTCACTTTAGGACTTGAGGAGCTATCCTTGGTTGAAAATTCAGTGTGGTTTTATGGGACGTGGGGTTTTCCAGATAATATATTTAAACAACACTCCATCTGTCCTCCCAGATGGATGTAGAAGATTCCAGGGCACTCTTTGAAGGTGCCCTGGCCAATATATATTATATTCTCCTATCAACATCCGCATTTCATTTTTGTCTGTGGGACCTTGCTTTGAGCAATCAGCTCCCCACATTAGAGAAGTGATCGTATTTCAAAAATTCTTCATTGACTGCAAAGCACTGTGAAAGATGCTTGCATAAAATATATTTGTTACATGTTGCATTCCTTCTGTCAGGATTGAAAAACTGGAATTCAACTCAAACTCAAGGATCACTGTCAGATCCCTGAAATGACCTTCTTCGAATAACTTAGCTTCATACTTAAGACTTCCAAGTGAAAAGTATTTTATAAAAAAGAAAAAAATTCACAAAGTGCTAGAACATTTATTATAGTGAAGAATAAGTTAGGAATAAGTTTTAGAAGAGGGCAAAGATCACAGAAAAGTTGGCATTTCGCTGACAAGCTGAACTGCTTGATAATCCTAAATTCTCATGTTTACTTTTACCACTTACATAGTGCAGCAGATTAAAAACAAATATAACTGGACACATATGAAGTTCACAAAATGGAAAGCATAGTAAAAGTAGCACATATATGAACACCGCATCAGT
Organism: Mustelus asterias; assembly: GCF_964213995.1. Lineage (NCBI taxonomy): Eukaryota > Metazoa > Chordata > Chondrichthyes > Carcharhiniformes > Triakidae > Mustelus > Mustelus asterias. Next base: position 20,971,559 of record NC_135824.1, on the reverse strand, counting down.
ACATCAGATACATTTTGGTATTTGGTACAATTTATCTAAGTTATCTGTTTTAAAAGCATGTGAAAATTGAATATAAATCCTTCTCCTGAAACAATAATGACTTATGTTACATATAGTTCCTGAGATGTCAACAATCTTCCAGAACTTCACCCAAACTCCTGACAGGCCATTCAACAGTGAAAAACATCACAGCTGACCCTGACTAAACATGCACATTTTCCAGTCCGCATCACTGGATGGCAATCAGAGCCTGAAATCCTGGGAAAATCCCTGAATTCACTCTTGTTGTTATGAAAACTAGTTTAGTTCTTTTAGCTAGGTTTATATTTAAACATTCTGATTTTGGGTTAAATCTATAAATCACATTCAAAAGTTTAATTGCGGAAAAAGAGAGACAGGGTGTCAAAGCTTTTGTCTTGCACTCATCAGAACAGATACACAAGAATACCAATTCTAAAGGGAACAACTGGGGCGGTGCGGCGGCACAGTGGTTAGCACTGCTGCCTCGCTGCGCCAGGGTCAATTCCGGCCTCGGGCCACTGTGTGGAGGTTGCACATTCGCCCCGTGTCTGCGTGGGTTTCCTCCGGCTGCTCCCGTTTCCTCCCAGTCCAAAAATGTGCAGATTAGGTTGATTGGCCATGTTAAATTGACCCTAGTGTGAGGGGGATTAGCAAGGTAAATGCGAGGGATTGTGGGAATAGGTCCTGGGTGGGATTGTGGTCGGTACAGACTTGATGGGTTGAATAGCCTCCTTCTGTACTGTAGGGATTCTATGAACAATCTATGCTACATGAGAAGAGTGCTGTTTGATTGGTAAGTGAACTCCGATTAGTAGAGACAACATACCAGTAACAATTAACTTGCAAGCTTTTGTTCAAATTCAAATCAGGCAGGTTGACTCTGATTGGTTAAGGTATTGCCATGGGGGAAGCTTATTATCCCCCATGGCAATACCTTGACCAATCAAAATCGACTTGCCTGGTTTGAACTTAAACAAAAACTTATCAGTTTACTGTACCCTGTTGTATTCCCCATGGCAATGCTGCTATCAGAATTTACTTGCCAATCAGCATGCTCTTTTCATGCAGTACAAATTGTTGTTCCCTTTAGAATTGGTATTCTTGCATATCTGTTCTGATGAGTGCAAGACGAAAAGCTTCAATAGCATGTCTCTTTTTGTCAGCAAAAGTTTAATTCTCAAAGCAGGATTAAGATAAGAAAATAACTAGATGGAAAACACAGCCACTTTTCATATTTGCACAGGGTGTATTTCATCTTCTCTCTATCCTGATAGTTGTATATATATTTACACATTACACATACAGCTGGCCTGTCTGGTGGCGCAGTGGCCAAAATTCTATGTAAAGTCTAATCTCATTAATGCACAAGTTCATTCCATATCTCTGCATTTGACAATGCCTGATACTGTTAAGTACATTACTCTCTAAAGTTGTTAGGCTGCTTGTCCAACGCCCAGCCTTGAATGCGCCACAAATTCCTCCAATTAAATGTCATAAAGGCAGGAACCGTCTTCATAGGTGGCACTTCACAATTCTCTTGCCACTGATTCCATCCACTTTCCCCAGCTGCAGGCAAAACTAGAGTGTTCACAGACCCACTCCTAGAATTTCTTCTTCATTTGAAAGACCACTTACTTCCACCCCCATCCTGCACCAGCCCACCTACTGTTGAAACTTCATGTTTATCTTAGCTCCGGTCCCGACTATTTTAATGCTCTCTTGGCGAGTGCCCCATCCTCCATAATCTTCAGCACATTCAAAATCCTTGCTCCCTTTTGTCCTAGTCCGAACCAAGACCGTCAACAATTATCCTTGCTGATCTACATCGACTCCCACTCCCCTAAAGCCTCCAATTTAAAATTCTCATCTTCATATTTAAATCCCCCAAAGCCTTCTCCCTCCATGTCCAGTCTACAACACTTCGAGAACTCTACATTTCCTCCATGACTAGCCTTTTGTGAGCTACTGATTCCTTTCAACCAAACATTGGTTGCTATACCTTCGATCATCTGTGCCCTAACCTCTCCACTTCCTTCTTTAATACCCATCTGTTTGTAAAACTTCGACTGACACCTTCCCATATCGTCTATTTGGATCAGAGATTTTACGCTTTCTGATTATCTTTGTGAAGTGCCTTGAGATGTTTTTTCCCCCTAGATGAAAGGTGCTTTTAACTATAAGTTGTCGAATTCTGGATCCAATTTCTTTATTTTGGAGCTTTTGCAGATTGTATCAAGCATTTACAGGGAATCCTACAACTTGTTCTTCTGTCTCAAATGACTTAACATTCTGGCCATTCCCCGTTTCTCTTTGCCTTGTCATTCCAAGTAACTGCCAGTCTTACCCAATGTAAAAAGATGGCAAGTGCATTTGTGAATGTTTACATTTACATTCACTGCTCGAAAGGAGAATGGATTGAAAATTGATATTTAATAAGCAGTATATTTAAATCCTGTTGATTTTTCACAATTTCTTCCCCCTCCACAATTGTGCCAGACCATGACTTCAATAACCTGTTGCGAAAAGGCGAGTTAAATTTCAATAATCAGTAAGGAATTCCAGTTTTAATTGCATACCTGTTTAGAAGTAGATATATAATCAAGGATGGAGTTGATGGATTTTTCTGAATAATTCCTTGTGACTGCACTCCTGATGTATGTTAGCAGCTGCTTATATCTGTTCATCATTTCTGGATAGTTACCCTGTGGGACAAGCCTCAATTATCCTCTATTTGTGGATGTAATTGGACATTATTTTACACTTAGAAATCACATGTCATTTCTCAGGATTTAATAGTTAAACACACATGGAAACAAGTCATCTAATGAAGTATATTAAGCTTGGTGAGTAATGGTAAAAATAAGACAATTCGGTGATTGCATCTTTCGTTATTTTACCTACCTTAATATTTAAAGAGAAATTATTTTGTTTTTCAATCTTCATACAATTAGTATGATTACAAAAAGTTCCCATTAAAGTTCCATGTAACATTACAAATTATGGGTGTTCTTACCAACTTAAAGTTGATTTTAATCATCTGTTTGAGTGCTTTAAATCCCCACTCTCCCTTTTCACCTTCCAGTTCCAATACCTGTGAAAAGAAATTATAAATATTTCTATTTCATACATTTGTTAAAGATAGCCATTTATTCCTTAAGTAGTTAGTGCTCAATTCTAGGAGTCCAAAATTACCTGAGCTAGAAAAATACCAGTTGTTCAATGTATCATTTTAAAGAAGTGATTTGTATCTGAACTTATTTCATCTCAAAAAAATGCAGAGCTACATGTTCAAAATATTTAATAGTCTGTGCACTGATTTGCAGCATGCAGTCATGGTAAACTAAATTTTTACCTGTACAAAATGCTGAACATGCTACTTTATTTGCAATCTCCTTCCAGTGAACTATGCGGGCAATTACACTAAAGGCTTAACATGAATCAATCATGGCCTTGCACTGATGTGGCACAGTGGTTAGCATTGCTGCCTCACAACGCCAGGGACCCAGGTTCAATTGCTAGTTTGGGTCAGTGTGTGGAGTTTGCACATTCTGCGTGGGTTTCCTCCAGGTGCTCCAGTTGCCTCCCACAGTCCAAAGATGTGCAGGTTAGGTTGTTTGACCATGGTAAATTGCCCCCACGTGTCAGGGGGACTAGCAGGGTAAATACGTGGGGTACGGGATAGGGGCTGGGTAGGGTTGGTGCAGACTCAATGGGCCAAATGGCCTCCTTTTGCACTGTAGGGATTCTATGATTCTATGCTGCTGGCCTCTTGTAATGTAAATTAAACATAATTTCTCGAAGTGACGTTGAAGCAAGTAGTGAGAGGCTCCTTCCACTCCAATTTCAGCTCAGGCCCCAAATTCACGTTCTAGCTGCTTTTGCATAACTGCTTAGCACCACCACAGCCCTTTTTAGTGTGAATGTATTGTGTCATACCATGTCTCAATCATATCAATAATGAAGCATCCTAAACAACTTTGCTCATCAAGAGCAATTGTTCTCTAATGACAGATGAACATTGGGATATATCTGCTAAGTGAGGCAGGTTTGTGATTTATGGCGTTTCTTTAAATATTGGTCAGCATTTGATTTTAGTGCTACCATTTGTAATGAAATGGACTTTTAATTCTTTGAAACAAATTATGTTTTAAGCTGTAAACGTGCTAAAGCAAAGCAAGTAGTATTTCCAATGCATGCAGAAGAGCATCAGGATACAGGGAGTTATATGTGGATTATCTATTCATCCGCAGTAATTTGATACCACAAAAGAAAAAGGACATTTTAAAACCTAAGCTATGAAATAACTGATAATTGCATAAATATCACCATCTCAACTGGTTACAATGTGGAGTTAAACAGGCAGCTTGTCAATTGAAATGTATCAAGTGTTTAGAAAACGTGATGACTAAGAGCTCCAACCAAAGATATTTTAAATATAATTAGCTATTATTTGCCTGAACAACCTCCAGATTCTTTCTATGCATAATGCTCAATGCAAAGAAGATTGCTGAGGATAAGTAATAAAAAAACATGATAAAATGAATCTCATGAATGTTACAGAAGAGGGAAGGAAACAGAAGAAAATACAATTACATATTTACATTTGCAATTACACATGGGCAGCACGGTGGCCCAGTGGTTAGGTTAGCACTGCTACCTCACAGCTCCAGGGACCTGGACTCGATGCCTGGCTTGGATCACTGTCTGTGCAGAGTTTGCACATCCTCCCCGTGTCTGCGTGGGTTCCCTCCGGGTGCTCCAGTTTCCTCCCACAGTCCAAAGACGTGTGGGTTAGGTTAATTGGCCATGCTAAATTGCCCCTTAGTGTCCCAGCATGTGTAGGTTAGAGGGATTAGCGGGGTAAATATGTGGGGTTACGGGAATAGGGCCTGGGTGGGATTGTTGTCAGTGCAGGCCTGATGGGCCAAATGGCCTCCTTCTGCACTGTAGGGATTCTATGATTTTTATGATAGCTTTGTTAAAAAACAAAACTTCTACTTTGTGAATAAAATATTTTGATATGAAGAGGATTTTAAACTAGTCTGAAAGACTTGTACCATTCTAATAGCCTGCACAATGAACTTTTTCCTTGAAGTAGACCACAAGCAAATCGAGAACAAAGGTCAAAGTGAAAATTTCAAATTGTTTGATCATAAATTTCTACCAATCTCCAGTCGTCTCGACTCTGTCTTGCCACTGGATACAGATGGGAATTGGGAAGAGAGAGTGAGGCTGACACTGCGCAACTCTCCCTCACTTTAATCCAAATCACGCGCTAGTCTCGACACCATCATCATCACCGTCCTGTTCAACCATTGAAGTCCTGTGGCGATGGGCGAGCGACGAAGCAGCAGGTGTGGATACACTGGGAGCTGTAGTCACGGACCTGCACACAGATGGCCCAGGTCTAATGGTCGTTTTCCGCTGACTGAAGCAGCAGTGAAACTCGGCGTCTACCTGGGCGAATGAGCAGCCCTCTTCAGGAACGCACTGCTCACCTCCGTAGAATGAGGAAGGGGCTAGAAAAGGTGCCCTAACCTTGCCTGCTTCACTACACCCTGGCCAGTTTACCGCAGCTGGCGGGGACCCCGTCTTGCGGTCGAACAAACAAAATAAAACACAAGGTGACACTGCTCACCATTGGCACTTGGAACGTGCGCACGCTTTTGGACAACCCTACAGCAGATAGACCAGAGAGAAGAACAGCCTTAGTTGCTAGAGAGCTTGCAAGATACAACATTGACATTGCAGTCGAGTGAAACTCGTCTTGCCAACGTAGGTCAGCTGACTGAAACTGGAGGTGGATACACTTTTTTCTGGAGCGGTCGTGGCAGCGATGAGCGTCGTGATGCTGGAGTTGGATTCGCCATCAGGAGTCACCTTGTTTGGAAACTTGCTAGTCTCCCCAAGGGTGTGAACAACCGGCTTATGACATTACAGCTTCCACTACAGAACAGAAGTCAAGCCACCCTGATCAACGCTTATGCCCCCACAATGAACAACCTGGACGAGATGAAAGACAAGTTCTACGAAGAACTAGACGCCCTATCAGCAGTGAGCAGTACCGACAAGCTGATCTTGCTTGGCGACTTCAATGCAAGAGTAGGGTGTGACTCTGCATTCTGGCCGGGAGTCGTTGGGAGGCATGGAGTAGGCAAGTGTAACAGTAACGGCCTTCTCTTAATGAAGACCTGTGCAGCACACGACCTCCTCATCACCAACACAACCTTCCGTCTGCCTACCCGTAACAAGACCTCCTGGAAGCACCCCTGCTCTAAGCACTGGCATCTTATCGACTATGTCATTGTCAGGAGAAAAGACAGGCAGGATGTCAGAGTGATCAAGGCCATGTGTGGTGCTGACTGTTGGACAGATCACAGGCTCATTGTCTCCAAAATGAGGCTCTGCATCAGACCCAAGAGGCGACCACAAGGAAGCAAGGTTATGAAAAGAATCAATGTGGCCAAGCTAAAGAACTCCAGCATAGCTTCAGCACTGGTTGACTTAGAAACCAAGCTTGCTGACCTACACCTTGCAGACAGCGCTGAGGACGACTGGGAACACCTCAGGAATGCTGTCCATTCATCTACACTGAAGATGCTCAGGCCCTCTACCCACAAGCAGCACGACTGGTTCGATGAGGAGATACAGGCTCTACTTGTTGAAAAGCACCATCTTCATTGTGCCTGTCAGAATGACCCATCATCAGCTGCCAAGAAAAACGCCTTTACCAGTGCTCGCAGGACAGTCCAGAATAAACTGCATAAAATGCAGGATGCCTGGCTGAGCGCCAAGGCAGATGAAATACAGGGATACGCTGACATAAATGATTTGAAACAGTTCTATGAAGCCCTCAACACTCTCTACGGACCTCAATCTCTCGGGAGTTCCCCCCTCCTGAGTACAGATGGTACAACTCTCATTACAGAGAGGGCTCAGATCCTGCAGAGGTGGGCTGAACACTTTAAAGCCGTCCTCAACTGACTGTCATCTATTAACGGTGAGGCGATAGACAGGATTCCCCAGGTCGATATCAACAGCGCCATGGATGACCCACCGGTAGTAGCCGTAGTCACGAAAGCTGTTAGCCAGCTATCTAGTGGCAAAGCCCCAGGGGCAGACGCCATATCCGCAGAGATCTACAAAGCTGCTGGTCCTGTACTTATCGAGAAGCTCACCGAGTTGTTCCAGTCCTTTTGGAAGCAAGGATTCATTCCTCAGGAACTTAAAGATGCTTCCATCGTACACCTCTACAAGAGGAAGGGCAATGGGCAAGTATGCGACAACCATCGAGGAATCTCGCTGCTCTCCATCGCAGGAAAAACCCTCGCATGAGTCCTGCTAAATCGTCTGGTCATTCATCTGGAGCTGGGCCTGCTTCCAGAGTCACAGTGTGGCTTCTGCAAAGGTGGCGGGACAATTGACATGATTTTTGCCGCGCGCCAACTGCAGGAGAAGTGTCAGGAGCAGAATCGCGAGCTCTACACAATCTTTGTTGACCTCGCGAAAGCCTTTGACACTGTCAGCTGACAAGGCCTGTGGAGGATCATGTCAAAGTTCGGCTACCCCCCCAAATTCATTCAGATGGTATGCCAGTTCCATGATGGTATGATGGCCAGAGTACTGGACGGCGGAGAATCCTGAGGCATTCTCAGTCACCAATGGTGTCAAACAGGGCTGTGTGCTCACACTCACACTGTTCAGCATGATGTTTACTGCCATGCTGAATGATGCCTTCCAGGACAGTGTTGCTGGAATCAGCCTTAAGTACAGAGTGGATGGGAAGCTCTTCAACCTGAGAAGACTTCAAGCTATTACCAAAGTGAAGGAGACTGTTCTGAGAGACTTCCTCTTTGCCAATGACTGCGCCCTGTATACTGGCTCAGAGCCAGAGATGCAAGTCGGTATGGATAAATTTTCCACGGCTTGTGACAACTTTGGATTCACCATCAACATTAAAAAGACCGAAGTCATGCACCAGCCTGCTCCTCATGCACCGTACACAGAACCCATAATCACAATCAAAGGGCAGAAACTACAGGCAGTGGACCAGTTCACTTATCTTGGCAGTACCCTCTCCCGAGCAGTGACCATTGATACAGAAGTTAACTGCAGAATAGCAAAGGCAAGTTCTGCTTTCGGTAGACTGTGTTCCACTGTATGGGAACGTCGAAGAATCAGCCCAGCAACAAAACTGAAGGTCTACAACGCCGTGGTACTCACTACCCTCCTGTATGCCTGAGAAACATGGACTGTGTATCGAAGGCATTCAAGACAGCTCAATCATTTCCACATGACTTGTCTTCGCGGAATATTACGCATCAGATGGCAAGACAAAGTACTAGACACTGAAGTTCTCTCTAGAGCAAGTCTACCATCAGTCCACACACTACTGATGAGAGCACAGACCCGGTGGGTAGGTCATGTCATCCGTATGCCGGACGAGCGCATACCCAAGCAGCTCCTTTCTGGGGAACTCTCTGCTAGAAGATGCTCGCATGGAGGGCAAAAGAAACGTTACAAAGATACACTCAAGGCCTCTCTGAAGTCGCTTGACATAGACACGACCACCTGGGAAACGCTGGCACAAAACCGCCCTACCTGGCGCTGCCTCATCCACAAGGGCTGTCAAGCTTACGAAGCAAGGTGCAATGCTGAAGGACAACTTAAGCGCGAGCTGCGCAAGTCCAGAGCCACCAGCGCAACAACTACAGCGCCTACACAAGTTTGCCCAATATGTGTCAGGACATTCCGTGCCCGAATTGGCCTGATCAGTCATCTTCGGACGCACCACATCCAGCCTCATAATGACTAATGGTGTCGAGGTCCTCATCGACGACGATGGATGAACAACAACAACTAACAACAAACAACAGTGCAGAAGCAAACAAAGATAATTCCAATGACGTTATTAAATAACAGCCCAATTTTGTAGGCATGATTTTGCTGGCTACTCCGCCATGATTTTGAATCTGCCACAATTTATAGAATGTGGCTTCCACAACAGTCATTAAACTGGCCTATCAGCAAGCTTAAATAATTTTCAGACAGCAAACCAGCAGGTGAAATACACAGATTATAATTTACTTGTTAATCATTTTTTCAAAAACAAAACAAAAATTTGGACATATACATAGGATGAGGTAGATGTTGAAATATTACAAAGAAAATTTTGAAAATATAAATTTAAAAAAATAAGGATTATCATGAGAGATTGAAACTCCACTGTCATAAATGTAGTTTTTCAGGCAGAGAGAGGTTGTTCAGCAATAAGTGTGACATAGCATGTTGTTAAAAACTCAAGCACACCTCATTTAACAAGATTTAACATTTTCAATTGTTTTACCCTGAAATAGTTAATAAGTCACATTTAATTTTGCAGCACTGATTCTGTGTTGGTGGCATCTAGGAAGATTACAACAGTGTAACCTGTGAAGGAGCAGGGTATCACTAACAACAACTCCTAAATTCCACTTATAACTGTTACTGTGTGGATGCCAGAGTTTGCTGTCAACTTTATGAAGTAATGACTGTAAGCGTTAAAAGTTTCGCTATCTTTACAACCAAAAATTCTGGGCCAATATTTTAAACTGTTAACTGTGTTGTCATCATCTGTTTTTTTAAAAAATTGGCTTGTCCCTCTTAAAATGTGTAAATTAAGAGTAGAAAAATAAATATAAATTTAGGCTGATCCATTTTTCATTCCTTGTTCTAAACTATGTTCCGAAATGAGGCCAAAATAGAATATAACTTGAACTTCCACTTATCTGGCTTTTGCTGAAAAAAGACATGCTGTCAAAACTTTCCATCTTGCACTCATCAGGTCAGACACAAGAATACTGAATTCCCAAAAAAACAATAATTTATACTGCATGAGAAAAGGCTGCTGATTGGTTGGCAAAGGGACACAAGGTGCAGCCATGGAGAATGCACCAGGAAACAGTTATCCCCCAAGCTTTAGTTCAAATTCAAGAAAGGCAATCACCTCTTCACTGGTCAAGGCATTGTCATGGAGAATTATTGAATTTAAACAAAAGCTTGTGAGATAACATGGCAATGCATTGACCACTTGCCAACCAATCAGCACCCAAATTGTTATTCCTTTTGAAATTTGGGATTCTTGCAAAACAAAAAGCTTTGATAGCATGTCTCTTTTCTCATAAATACTCAAGCAACTACTTATCTGACTATATGTCTCACAGCAAAACATCTAGTGGAAAATAACAGATACTTAATAACACCAAATTTGGGAAAGAGATATGACAATCATGGTGAGAGCTCTGAAAGACTGCAGGACGACATGGACAGATCAGTAGAATGGACAGTTAGGTGATAAAATGTACTTTAAAGTAGAAAAAATTAAATAATACATTTTCAAACTAGAAAAAAAGGGAAAAATGCAACAAAAATGATAACATTTTAAATGAGCTCAGAGACCTTGGTGTGCAGATAAATGGATAGTTAAAATTGTCAGGACAAATAGATAAGGCCATTACAAAAGGCAAATGGAATACTCAGTTAGGTACTGGTTATCAGGGTTGAGAAATTAGAACTTTCTCCACGAGAGCAAAAAACGTTAGTGACCCCATAGAGGATTGTTATAAAGGGTTTGCAATAAACTAAATAATGATAGATTGTGCCCCCACTGGTCATGGAAATGATGTAAGAGTTTTAACAACACCAGGCTAAAGTCCAACAGGTTTATTTGGTAGCAAATGCCACTAGCTTTCGGAGCCCTGCTCCTTCGTCAGATGGAGTGGATATCCACTCCATCTGACGAAGGAGCAGGGCTCCGAAAGCTAATGACATTTGTTACCAAATAAACCTGTTGGACTTTAACCTGGTGTTGTTAAAACTCTTACTGTGTTTACCCCTGGTGTTGTTAAAACTCTTACTGTGTTTACCCCAGTCCAACGCCGGCATTTCCACATCATGGAAATGATAACAGGAAGACACAAATTCAAGGTAATCACCGAAAGAGTTAAAGGGAAATTAACAGAAATCTGGCTACTTGTTGAATTATTTGCCATAAATGTTGCTGAAACAGAGTCCATAGATTATTTCAAAGGGAATCAGATAGTTGCGAAAAAAAGAATATATACTCATTGGAATTTAGAAGTTTGACAGGTGATCTCTGAAATATATACGATTTTGAAAGGGTGCGACAGGGTAGATGCAGAGAGGGCGTTTCCACTGCTGGGAAAATCTGGAACTTAGGGGCACATTTTCAAAATAAGGGGTCTATCATTTAAGATGGAAATGAGGAAAAAATGTATTCTCTCGGAGGGGCATTAATCTTCAGAATTCCCTAACCCTGACAACTGTGGAGTCTGGATCACTGAATATATTCAAGTATGAGTTCGACAAATTTTCAATGCACAAGGGGCGCAGACATAAAAGGCAAATTGAGGTCACAATCAGATCAATTCCGGTTTTATTGAATGGTGAAGCAGGCTTGATGGGCTGAATGGCCAACTCCTATTTCTTATGATCTTAAATGGGAAAAGAGCAATGACTCGGATTAAACCGTCGGCTCATGCGGAGAAATAGCTAACTGCTATAACAGTTTATGATTCTAGGCTAAAATAACTAGATTCTCTCAGTAGGTATATAAAATGTGCCTTAAAAAAATGATTTTCAAAAAAGCTATTAATGAAATATGTTCTTATATATCACAAAATGAATTCCACTAGATGAAAGAACCTTTTGAAAGCTGCTCAGTGCTGCTTTTGGATCATCCTCCTTCAACGCCTTGGAATTGTAATACTGATTTTCCAAATCCACATTTGGCTCAGAGTTACTGTCTTCAGAATATTCCTGTTGGTTAAAACAAGACAGTTGATACAATAATACATAATTAAACATTAGAAAATGATCTTTCTATATCTTTATTCTTTCATTGTTACTCATCCCTAATTGAAAGGATGGCATTAAAGGGTACGAGTGAACCAGATGGATTTTTACAACAATTGATAATTGTCAGATGATAACTGCCACAATCACCATTACTCTTATGTAAGACCATAAGATACAGAGCAGAATTAGGCCACTTGGCCTATTGATTCTGCTCTGCCATTCAATCATGGCTGATTTTTTTTCTCATCTCCATTCTTCTGCCTTTTCCCCATAACCCCTGATTCCCTTATCAATCAAGAACCTATCTATCTTTGTCTTAAAGACACTCAATGATCTGGCCTCCACATCCTTCTGTGGCAAAGAGTTCCACAGATTCACCACTCTCTGGCTGAAGAAATTCCTCCTCATCTCTGTTTTAAAGGATCGTCCCTTTAGCCTGAGGTTGTGCCCTCTGGTTCTAGTTTTTCCTACTAGTGGAAACATCCTCTCCACACCCACTCTATCCAGGTCTCGCAGTATCCTGCAAGTTTCAATAAGATCCCCCCCCATATCCTTCTAAACTCCAACGAATACAGACCCAGAGTCCTCAACTGTTCCTCATATTACAAGCTCTTCATTCCAGGGATCATTCTTGTGAACCCCCTCTGGACACTGCAAACTTAGCAATAGTGCCTTCAGTTCCTTCCTCCAAATTGTTAATGCATATTGTGAAAAGTTGTGTTCCCAGCACTGACCCCTGAGGCACACCACTAGTCACCGGCTGCCATCCTGAGAAAGACCCCTTTATCCCCACCCTCTGCCTTCTGCAAGTCAACCAATCCTCTATTCATGCCAGGATCCTACCCTTAACACCATGGGCATTTAACTTATTTAACAGTCTCCTGTGCGGCACCTTGTCAAAGATGTATTAATTGAATTTGAATTCCACCAGCTGCCATGGTGGGAATTGAACCTATGTACTCACAACAATGGATTACTAGTCCAGCGACATTACCACCACACACAACCACCTCCCCATACAATGAAACTCATCCGATGACAATCATGTCCCTCCAAACTTGGATGGTGTTTGGGGAGCATTTTGAAAAATATAACACTAGGATGCAGTATTATTAATTACATGACTGCCATTGTGGCTGCAGTGACAGAAGTAATTCAAGAAAGTTGACTAACAATTTTGCAGTTCATTTTCAGCGCATTTTCCTAAAGCCGAGCGACAAACACTGGAAATAATTGGCTGTAGCTCAGTTGTATTCCTTTTATATAGGTGAAATAGATGGACTGAATCCTTCCAACCCATATAATTCCTAAAACTTTTCCAAAGATTATTTCTATGACTTAACAGCACTTCATTTATGCCAAATTATATGCATTCATAGTTCAGGGTAAGCTTTTTAATAATGTACATTTAATTTTATTTTCTAAAAGAATGGCCTACACTTTCACTTAAAATACATAACACAAGCAAACAAAAATTTCACAAATAACTAAACCTTTGACACTATATAAAAGGACAGCTACCTAGTTTCATTCCAACATTATCAATAATAATGATAAATGTGGCACACACCAAGTGAAGTGTTCAGGGATAATGGGGATTAGCAGGTCAAATTTGTGGGTTTACTGGGCCTGGGTGGGATTGTTGTAGGTGTAGGCTCGATGGGCCGAATGGCTTCCTTCTACACTGTAGGGATTCTATGATAATTGCATTGTTTTAACAAACTACATGAAGGCAAATTATGAAATCCTAAACCATCTCATTAGAGGCTTTCGATTTTCGTATCAGGGACTACATAATTGGAAAATTGTCACTTTGGCAAGTCTTTAATAGAACTTTGTTTAACAGACACAAGAGGATGATGTGTAAATTGTGTGTTTCTTGGAGTGAGAACACGCCCGATGATTTCGACCTGAGCAAGTGGACTAGGCCCGCCTCGTCAGGTTAACACGTATCCTGGATTTATCATTTAAAATATAACCTGGAGTGAAACTGTTAAAAAAAAATAAGACTACCAATCCTTATAAAAGCAGCAGGGCTGTGGTCCTTAAGGAAATGCTGCTGCTGACGAGCATGACTGGGGATCGGTCACTCAGAGCAATGTCCCTGCTCGAGGGGGAGGGGGACTGGGCCGAAAACATACCGACAAACCACTAAAGACCGACAGGCAGAGCTCCGGGGACTAGTTGTAAATTTTTTAAAAAAGGGTCAATCCCCCCCTCAGAAGAATCCGACATTAAAACCCATACCAAGTCATAGTCTTCCTCATCATCGCACATAAAGTCATCCTCCATGTCAGACATCTTGGAAGTAGTTCATGTGCGGCTCCCACAATCCCGCGCGCTTTCCAATTTGAGCGGCCGGGGAAGTTACTAGCGGCGGGACGGGCGCCCTAGCAACCGAGTGAGTGAAAGGGGGGAAGGGATAGTGTGAGACACCCGGACCCAACAACTGAGTGAAGGGGGGGAAGGGATTGTGTGAGACACTCAGACCCAGCAACTGAATGAGGGGGGGGAAGGGATTGTGTGAGACACTCAGACCCAACAACTGAGTGAAGGGTGGGGAAGGGATTGTGTGAGACACTCAGACCCAACAACTGAATGAGGGGGGGGGAAGGGATTGTGTGAGACACTCAGACCCAACAACTGAGTGAAGGGGGGGAAGGGATTGTGTGAGACACTCAGACCCAACAACTGAGTGAAGGGGGGGGGGGGGAAGGGATTGTGTGAGACACTCAGACCCAGCAACTGAGTGAAGGGTGGGGAAGGGATTGTGTGAGACACTCTCCCCACCAACACAGTGAGGGTACAGGAGAGGGGAGAGATTGTGTGGGACACTCGCCCTCAGCGGCGGCGGGGTAGAGAGATTGTGTGGGGCACTCGGACCCAGTGAGTGAGGGGGAAGAGATTGTGCGGGACACTCGCCCCTAACAACCGAGCGAGGGGGAAGGGATTATGTGAGGCACTCGCGCCCAGCAACCCAGTGACTGAGGGGAGGGGGGGAAGAGATTGTGTGAGATTCACTGAGCAAGCGGGGAATTTACTGGGTTCGATGGCTGTTATTATGAAGGAGGGCACAATCCGCCAGCTGAACCTTATGCAATGGATGCGTTTCTTTCTTCCCTCTCCCTAGTGGGGGTTACTTGACATTGACCCCCTCCCTCGTCCCAGTGAATGTGGGCAGATTTATTAGCAGGATATCCGCGATGGGCGGATCTGGGAGTTTCTGGAGCTGCTACAGTCGCTCAGTGCTCCTGGTCCCGGGTTATTTCCAGCTGAAAGAAGCAGCTGCCGACCCAGGGGAAGGGTATTCAAGGAAGAATGGCGACCCCTCCCCAAGAGCCGGTACAAGTGGCAGAAAGTGAAAGGTAGCGGGCACTTGCACCCTTACTCTAACTTTACAAAGATGGTCGGAGTTTGGTAACATCCAGAGGTTCCGCGATGGACTGATCATTTGGGTTTTTTTTGTATAAGAGTCATGAGGTGCAGCTCACTTTCATTTCACTTTTTCCCCCTTTTGCTAATCTGAAATGGGAGAAATAAAAGTGTCGAAATGTCCCCCTTCACCGAGCCTCCTGACAAGATGCTGGCCACACTCTGAGACAATCTACAATACGTGATCTGTTGCTGCTTTTAAATCGACCGTACTAAATTCTTCCACAAAAATATTTTAGATGGTCACGGTAATCTGGTTCGTTCGATTGTTTTTGAACGACGGGGACACTAGCTAATCTTAATCCGCCTCTTAATGCACCATTGTTTTCAATTGTTCGTCAGGTTTTCGTTTTATGCGAAAGTTCCATGTGTTACAGGGGGCACGTGAGTTGTCACGGGACAAACCTAACCCATTTACACTCCTTGGTTTGGTCACGGGGCAGTGAAAATGTGGGCAGGACGAATAGGGACCAAAGGGAAGATAGTGAGCACAAGTCTTCACATTAGACAATGGCACCATATCGGTAAATGTAGAAGGAATTGGCTTGATCTAGAAGTTCGTCCCTTAGTTGGAAGCATATGCTCAGGCTAAATTCTCGTTGAACATTAATGAACTACCGCTTCTTGTAGCTATTCACCAACTTGGTTATGTACATGAAGAGGGAAGAATGCAATCCATGGATAATACACCATTCGCCTCCAGTTTTGTGTTACACTTTGTGTGTTATTATCCATCATGTCGAGGAAGAGACTGGGCTGTTGGATTATTTAAATTGTACAATAATTTTCCCATCTCATGGATGACAATGCCTCAAGTTCAAAATCATCTAAGAAATTAAGGGGCAGGATTAAATAAATACAGAAAATTTAATACAAAAACCCACAGAATATCAATATTTACAACAGCAGAAATTCCACTTTCACTGTTACAGCGTTGAAGGCGTGGGAGTGAACAATGGTGGTATAGTTAACTATCCTTTTACCTCTCGGTCCAAGGCTTGAATGCAGCCCATACTAGATACTTTTATAAGCAGGGGCCTATAAGTGAGATGTTTGGATCATAATTTACTGAAATGCTTCTAGGATTTTTGCTATTTATTATGGTGCTGAAATTCTAGGAGATGTCATCTTGAACTTTGGCAGTCCAAATGATGCTTTTTGGTTGGAAGTTCCAGGGTTTTGACCCAAAGAAGGAACAGCAAAATATGCAAATTATGATGGAATGTAGCCTTGCAAGGTCACTTTGGAAGTAGTATAGTTCCCATGCATCTTTTGTCTTTAATCTTTTTGATGTTGGAGGTGCTGTCACAGAAGCCCTTGCAATACATTTGTAATAAGATAGATAAATCAACAGCACAAGGAGAGTTAAATGGTTTAGATCTAATTATCATCACGGAGACATGGTTACAAGGTGAGAAAGGTTGGGAAATAAACCTTCCAGGATACACAATATTTACATAAACACAGCCAGAATAGAAAATGAGGGATTTGTTCCTGATAGATAATGAGGATGTAAGTACAGTGTTGCAAAAGGATCTTGGTTCAGAAGGTCAGGAAATACAATCAGTATGGGTGAAGTTTTGGAATAAGAAGGATCAGAAAACACTGGTGTGAGTAGTGTATAGAACCCTCCCCAATAGTTGTACTATTGGACAAAGCATTAAGAAATAATTGGAATTTGTAACGAAGGCAATGTTGTAACTATGAGAGGCTTTAGTATTCACACAGGCTAGAAAATCAAATTGACAAAGGTAGTGTGGAAGATGAGTTTGCAGAATGTTTTTGTGACAATTTGCTGGAATAATACATTGCCGAACTAACTGGAGATGAACCTATTTTAGATCTAGTATTGTGCAATGAGGCAGGGTTAGTTGGCAATCTCATGATAAAATATCATTTAAGAAAAAGCGATCATAATGCAATTGAATTCCACATTAAGTTTTAAAGTGACATAGTCCAGTTCCAACCAAGTATCTTAAAGCCAATCACAAAAAAATTGAGGGGAACTGGCTAAGGTTAATTGGGCAAATAAAAAGTTTGACAGTAAATAAGAATTCAAAATGTTCCAACAAAAATGCACTCCATTAACAAATAGAAAACGAGTAAGAAAGATCCATCTGTGGCTAACTAGAAAAGTTAAGGATAGATTAAAAGAGCCTTCTGATATTACAAAGAATAGTGATAAACCTGAGGTCTTGGAGTGTTTTAGAAACCAGTAAAGGGCAATCAAAAGTTGATAAAGGAAAAAAAAAACAGAGTTAACTAGTCAGGATTATAAAAACATTGTAAGAGATTTTACAAGTGCATAAAAAGGACAGTAGCTAAAATATACATTGGTCCCTTAGAGGCAGAGACATGAGAAATTATCATGGAAAATGAAGAAATGCCAGAGACATTGAACAAATACCTTGTACCAGTAGAAGACACAAATTAAATACTAGAAATGGAGGATTACCAAGGTGCTCAAAAGAGTGAGAAACTGAAGGTAATACCAGCAGAGAAAAAGTATTGGCAAAACTAAAAATTGATAAATCCCCAGGACCTGATGGTCAAAATCCGAGAGGTCTAAAAGAGATCCGCAAAGACATTGGATGCACTGGTTATGGTTTTCCAAAATTCACTAGATTCTAGAACAGACAAGGCAGATTGGAAGCTGGCAAATGTAACACCACTATTCAAAAAAGGAAGAAGATAAACAGAGAAGTACAGGCCATTTAGCCTGACGTTAGTTGTCATGAAAATGCTGAAATTTACAGTATCAAGAAAGTATTAACTTAGAAAATCATTGTGTCATCCATGAAAGAGAAATTGTGTTTGACAAAATTGAGTTTTTTTTGAGGTTGTAACTAGTAGGATAGACAAAGGAGAACCACTCGTTGTGATATACTTGCATTTCCAAAAGGCATTTTATAAGGCTTTATAAGTTTAAAATGCACGAATCAGTGTTGGGGCCTTAGATATTTACTGTCTATGTTAATGACTTGGCCGAAGAGACCAAGAGTACCTGTAAGTTATCTAAGTTGCTGATGATACAACGTTAGGTGGACATGCAAGCTGTGGGGAGGACACAAAGAGGCTGTTAAGAGATACAGGTTAAATGAGTGGGAAACAAAATAGCCGATGAAGAATAATGTGGAGAAGTTTGAGGTTATTCACTTTGATAGTAACAGAAAAGGGGAATATATTTTAAAAGGCATAAAACTTTTAATGTTCAGAGAGACTTGGGGCATAGTCAAACAAGGAGCACAACATCATGCAGGTACCACAAGCAATTAGGAAGGCAGATAGCATGCTGATCTTTATTGCAAGATGGTTGGATACATTAATAAAGAAATCTTGCTACAGTTATAAAGGGCTTTAGAGAGATCACAGTTGGAGTACTGTGCTCAGTGATCTCCATTTCTCAGGAAGGATATGCTTGTATTAAAGGCAGTGCAGCAAATCTTCACTGGGCTGATTCCTGGGATGATAGGATTGTCTTATAATTAGAGGCTGAGTAAATTAAGCCTCTACTCTGCACTTTAGAAGAATACAACAGGAAAAATCTTCATTCAGAGGGTTGTGAATCTTTGGAATTGTCTACATAGCTGGTTGTGGATGCTCCATTATTGAGTATATTTAAGTCTAAGATGAACAGATTTTTGGTGTTTCAGGGAAGGCATATGGGGACCAGGTGGGTGAGTGGAGTTGAGACAGAAAATCAACCATTATCATATTGAATGATGGAGGAGGCTTGAGGGGCAGGATGGTCTACTCCTGCTCCTTATTGCTGCAGTGCATCTGGTTAAAAAGTACAAACTTCAGCTGGGTTATGCTGACAGTGGAGAGAGTGGATGTTTTGTGGACAGTGTTTTTGAGGTCTGTAGCGAGTACTATTGCTTCCTAAATCCTTTCAGTGGTGTCCTGCGACACCTTGCAACAGCAATGTTACAAAGTCTTCCACTACGTTATAAAGGTTTTGAGATGTGTGTCCTTTTAAAAAAAATGTCTAAATAAAGAAAAGAGGTCGCACAACATCAGGTTATAGTCCAACAAGTTTATTTGAAATAAACCTGTTGGACTATAATTTAGTGTCATGTGACCTTTCACCTTGTCCATCCTGGTCCAACACTGGCATCTCCACATCATAAATAAAGAGAAATTTAGTAAATTTACTGCTGTTTTCTTTTTAAAATTTAAATAAATTGCCAAGCTACAAATAAACATCACCAGTAATTAACATTTGGCTTCAGGCTCTGCCTATTTACAACAGTTTGACTTTGTTGTCTTATAATAGGAAATATGTATATATAAAATGATAGTACAGAAACATGCCATTCACCCCAACTGGCCTATTCTGATGTTTATGCTCCGCATGAGCCACCGTCCACCCTACTTCATCTAACCCTGCATAATATTGTATTGCTTTCTCCTGAAGGTGCTTATCTAGCTTCCCCTTGAATGCATAGAGTCATAGAAGGTTTACAGCAATAAAACAGGCCCTTCGGCCCAACTTGTCCGTGCCGCCCTTTTTTAAAACCCCTAAGCTAATCCCAATTGCCAGCACTTGGCCCATATCCCTCTATACCCATCGTAACCCATGTAACTATCTAAATGCTTTTTAAAAAACAAAATTGTACCCACCTCTACTAATACCACCTCTGGCAGCTTGTTGCAGACACTCACCACCCTCTGTGAAAAAATTGCCCCTCTGGACACTTTTGTATCTCTCACCTTAAACCTATGCCCTCTAGTTTTAGACTCCCCTACCTTTGGGAAAAGATATTGACTATCTAGCTGATCTGTGCCCCTCATTATTTTATAGACCTCTATAAGATTACCCCTCAGCCTCCTACGCTGCAGAGAAAAAAGTCCCAGTCTATCCAGCCTCTCCTTATAACTCAAACCATCAAGTCCCGGTAGCATCCTAGTAAATCTTTTCTGCACTCTTACTAGTTTAATAACATCCTTTCTATAATAGGGTGACCAGAACTGTACACAGTATTCCAAGTGTGGCCTTACCAATGTCTTGTACAACTTCAACAAGACATTCCAACTCCTGTATTCAATGTTCTGACCGATGAAACCAAGCATGCCAAATGCCTTCTTCACACTCTGTCCACCTGTGACTCCACTTTCAAGGAGCTATGAACATGTACCCCTAGATCTCTTTGTCATCTATGCGTTTAGCCTCAACTACTCCATGTAGTAGCGTGTTTCACATTCTGACCACTTACTGGGTAAATAAGTTTCTCCTGATTCCTTATGGATTTATACGTAATCTCACCAATTGCCACAATTAAGTAAGATTCCTATTTGAGTGAGAAATTATCATTGGCATTTTTCATCTGATTTTCATATCCCCATCACAGCACCATACAAAAGTCTGCTGTTTCAAGAATTCTCACCACAATTTAGAGTATTCACCTTCCTGGAGTGGTGCAACAAAGCTCACAGCTCCTCGGTATAGCAATTCTAGTAGACGCTTTGTAACAGCAGTGGAAACCAAAACAACTGAAGATCTTTGCAAAAACATTGTGAAGTTCTTTAACGAGTGTAAGTTTACAAAAGCTGAATGCCGGTCCAAAGGAGGAGAGGTGACCGAGAATGAGTTCAAGTGGGGCATTCCTCTGATTAAAAGCTTTGTGTTCTACATCATTTGTTTACTGTGCTTTTGTTTGTCATTATGTGCTCATCATTTGATATCGATCGTTTGTTTTTTAAGTTTGAGGACCTAGAGAATCCTCCTAAAATTCAGGTAGATGATTTCTGTCTCCTGTGTAAAGCAGGAATCATTTACATTACATTTTGTTTCTTCAGGTTTATGAAATTAAAAGAGGCTTTTATATCTAAATATGGTGCACCACCTGCCTTTTATGCCCGAGCTCCTGGACGAGTCAATTTAATTGGTATGTTAATGAATTTAGAATGTACTGCAGACTATTTTCAATACAGACATTTTTTTAACATTTGGTATTTATTTACCGAAAACCGATTTTGCCACCTGTTTTAAATTAAAACTGCACATTTTAATTTTGTATTCTGTAACAATACACTTGCGTAACTTCCCTCTATACAGATTTTTAATGAAATTTGATGGAAAATTTTAACACAACTAAGCTACCATTAACACCTGTATATAATGCTGTAAATAACATGGAGATTGTGGGCATTGGAATAATAGACTACATCGTCTCATGCATCTTCTTCACCTGTCTCAGTTACCCTCACGCATTCAATTCGCAGCATGACTCGATGTTTTTAAGACTGAGGGAACATGTCTGTTATGCTAGTTATGGAGGAACCTTCATATAAACCTAGGCAGAGTGGTGGTTGTACGTTGTTTGAAATTAATAACCTAACTGATAAAAAAACTGAGAGGATAAGAGCAAAGTTCAGAGTACAAAAAAAGGCACAAGTCATATAAATATTCCAGAAGCAGATAAGGTTATAGGAAGTACTAAAATCCCTGTCAACACTGAACCTGACAAAAACTTAAGACAAATTACAGTGCTTTACAAAGCATCAGCAAATAAAAGTGGTGGCACAGCGGTTAGCACCAGGAGCCCAGGTTTGATTCTGGCCTTGCGTGCCTGTCTGTGTGGAGTTTGTACGTTCTCCCCATGTCTGCATGGGTTTCCTCCAGGTACTCCAGTTTTCCCCCCACAGTCTAAAGATGTGCAGGTTAGGTGGATTGGCCATGCTAAATTGTCCCGGAGTGGCCAACGATGTGTAGGTTAGGTGGATTAGCCATGGTAAATGTGTGGGGTTATGAGGATAGGGTGGGGATGGGGGCGGGATCCTGGGTAGGATGCTCTTTCAGAGAGTTGGTGCTGACACAGTGGGCCGAATGGTGTCCTTCTGCACTGTAGGGATTCTATGGAAAAGTCAATAGATCAAAGCTATAGACTTTGACCTATAGTCAAAGGGCTTATGGACAGGATGGGAAGTTACTCAAAATGTCCTGTGCCAAAATATTTGCAATATAAGAAATAAAACAATTGGGTTAGAAACACAAATTCAGGCTGACGGGCTATATCCCTGTGGAAAGAGGGATGTTGGTAAAGTAGGAGTACCAGTAATGATATAAAACGCAATTAAATAATTGGAAATAAAGGACTTGAGCAAGGGTGAACAAGTATTTGAAACAGTGCATAGAACTAAAGAGCAATGAAGGATGCTAGTCTCTGGTGGGAGTTTTCTGCAGACTTCCTGACAATTGTGATGTAGTGGGCTCCAGACCTCACTGCAGCCTTGGTCCAAACATGACCACAAACTGAATTCAGGTGAGCTGAAGTTGACTGACTTGGACATCAAGCTGCCATTTGATTGAGTGGGGTACAAAAGAGCCTGGCTGTAGTCAAATTATTTTGGTCCATGTAGGTGCCAACGACACAAGTAGAACTAGACAAGAGGCTCTGTATAGAAAGTATGAGGAGTTGGGCACTAAATTAAAAAGCAGAACTTCAAGGGTCATCATTTCTGGATTATCTGAGTCGCATGCAAATTGGCATAGGGAACATAAAATTTGAGAGGTGAATACTTGTTCAATGACAGGTGTGGGAGAAATGGGTTTGTTGGACACTGGCACCAGTACTGGGGAAAGGGGATCTGTACGGTTGGGAGGATCAACTGTTCTTGTGAACTGCATAACAAGAGCAGTAGAGAGAGTTTTAAACTAAATAATAGGGGCAAGGGATTAAATGTGGGCAGATGTGGCATATCAAGGAGTAGAGACAAGGGAAGAGAAGAAGGTATTAATATGGAAAATGATAAACAGACCATGACAGGAAAGGACAAAGAGTAAATCAACAGATGAGGCTGGAGATTACAAAAATAATAAAAAGACAAAACTTAAGGCTTGTTTCTGAATGCACGTAGCATTCAGCACAAAACAAATGAACTGATAGTGCAGATGGAGATTAGTAAGTGCAATCTAATAGCCATTACAGATACATGGCTGAAGGGTATGCTATTTTTTGGGTACTGAAGGGAATGTTATTTTTTTAGGAAGTTAGGAAAAGGTAAAGGGGTGATTTTGTTAATTAAAGAAGACAACACAATAGAGAGTGATGGCCTAAGTTCAGGAAACCAGGATAGAGAAGTGGTTTGGGTAGCAATGAGGAATGATAAAGGCAAGAAGTCAGTTGTGGGAGTGGTTTACGTTGCTTCTAACAGTAATCACAAGATAGGACAGGATATCAATGAACAAGTAGTTGGAGCTTGTCAGAAAGGTATGGCAGTTATTGTGGGGGACTTTAATCAGCATAGGGATTGGAAAAATCAGATGGGCAAAGGTAGCATAGATGAGGAGTTCATAGAATGTTTTTGGGATAGTTTCTTAGAACAGCACATTCTGGAGCCAATCAGTGAGTAGGCTATACTGGACCTGGTATTGCACAATAAGATAGGATTAATTAGACCTCATAGTGGAGGCGCTCCTAGGTAGCAGTGATCATGATTGAATTTTACATCCAGTTTGACAGAGAGAAGAGTGGGTCTAAAACTAATATTTTAAACTTAAGTAATAACAATTATGAGGGCATGTAAGCAGAGTTAGCGAAAGTGAACTGGCAATTTAGGTTAAGGGATAGGTCAATAGAGATGCAGGGGCAGACACTTAAAGGGATTCTTTTCAGAATACACAGATTGGATGCATTCCAACAAGAAAGAAAAATTAACAAGGGGGGACACACCCACATTCTGTAGTTAACTAAAAAAGGTTAAAGACAGTATCAAACTTAAAGAAAAAAGCATATCATTGCACAAAGATAGTTTACAGGTCCGAAGATAGGAGAGAATATAAAAAACAACAAAGAATGACTAAAAGATTAATAAGCAGAGTGTTGGTGGGGTACCCGAGGTGGCTGGTACTGCCTAAACTTCAGACAATACAAGGCTGACGAAGCCAGTGTCTCAGTTTAAAGACGTAACTTTATTTAGACCAGCAGTTGTTAGGAGACCATCAAAGGGTTAGGGCAGCTAGACCTCTCTGATAAAATCTGACGTATACAATTCAAAGCAGAATTACAGGTTTTTCTTATCAATTACTCCCACTTTTCATTAACTTTAAATGAATCATCTTCAATACACACAAATCAACAAAAATACCTGTCATATACCTTAGCCAATCGCATCTTACCCCCTGGCGTAATGACATTTTATTAGTCTGTAGAATCCGGAAGCTAACTCCTGTCTTTGCTGACCCCACTTCCCGTGTTGCCTAATAACCTCAGACACTAGCCCAAAGTTCAAATGAACATTCCCATGGGTTCCCTTATAGGTCACTGCCAAACCAGATTAACACATGACTCCATATCTGGGCATGCATCCATCTTGTCTGGACAGTGAATAAACCCTACTCGTGAAATATGATTAAGTGTTCTAAATGTTCTCTCTGTTTAAAATCTTACTGATAAATCTTCCATATTCTCAACATCTAAACATTCTCTTGGAATATGGCTTTGCCCTAATGCCTTTTACCATGATACTTCACAGCAAATTGCTCTTGGCTAAAATTAACATTGTACCTTAAAAATACATTAATACATTCAAAATATCAGCATACGTGTTTTAAAATCATAATCACTTGTTTAAATCTCTTACTGCATCTCATATATGTAAACTGCTTTCTTGTTAGCTCATAAGCTTGTTTTAAAAGCCATTTAACTTAATGCTGGTAGTTCTGTTAGTGCCTTAATGTCCAATGGTTTAAACTAACCTGTTGGGGTTCTCTCTCACTTACAGGGGGGGAATTAAAGTATGAGAGAAAGCTAGCTAGAAATATAAAGTTGGTAAGAGTTTGTGTCGATATTTAAAAAGAAAGAATTAACAAAATGATCGCTGGCCCTGAAGAAAGTGAATCTGGAGAGTTAATGGAAAATAAGGAGATGGCAGATGAGTTGAGCAGGTGTTTTGCATCGGTCTTCACTATAGAGCAGTGGTCTCCAAATTACGGCCTGTGGGCCACATCCGGCCCGCAGCGGGCTACATCTGGCCCGTAGCCAGTGGGGCGGGACGGGATTCCCGCTGCCGAAAACACTCCCGCGTCCGGAACCCCGCCGCTGACTCAGGATCCGGACGTGGGGACGGAAGCCACAGGCCAGACATTTGCTGCCGCTCCGCGCGGTGTCTGATGGACCCATGGGAATCCCCGCCCTCTTTACCGGCCTATTGTCCAATCAGAGCTGCCATCCTGTGACTGACAGTTCATTAAACAAATCAGCAATTGAGACATCTGTTATCCAATTGCCGCTCTGCATTGACTGAGTGACAGCTGCTTTATCCAATCCGTAAGCTCCATCTGTCTGAAATGAGCGAGAACAATGACAATGATGGCGGCAATTCAGACCAATTCAGTTATGGAAGGAAAAAAGAAAAGAAAAGTGGACAGTGAGTGCCGCCTGTTTAATGAAGAATGGGGTGTAAAGTACTTCTTTGTACAAGCAGGTGATAAAGCCTTGTGTGTCATATGCAACAAAACTGTTGCAGTTTTGAAGGAGTACAATGTTCGTCGGCACTATGAGACCAAACATGAACCAAGTTATTCCCAATTCACAGGAACACAGCGTTCGGAAAAAATTGAATCAATGCAACGCAGGTTGCTTTCCCAACAAGCTTTTTTAATGCAGAAGATTACTGAAAATGAAGCTTTAACCAGGGCCAGTTACAAACTCGCTTATGTGTTGGCTAAAAGAGGAAAGCCATTCACCAATGGAGATCTCATCAAAGAGTGTATAATGGAAGCAGTGGAAGAGTTATGCCCAGAAAAAGCAAATCTGTTCAAAATCATCAGTCTTGCGCCAAATACTGTTGCTTGTAGAATTGAGGATATAGGAAACAATATATTTCACCAAATTGCAGACAAAGCAAGACATTTTCAGTTGTATTCTCTCGCACTTGATGAATCGACTGGTATGTGAGACACATCACAACTCCTAGTATTCATCCGTGGCGTCGACAGTGAATTTAATGTGACACAAGAATTAGCATCAGTGCATAGCATGCACAGCACAGTAACTGGAGAAGACATCTTCAAAGAATTGCAAAAAACTGTGTTAGAATATAACCTGGAGTGGAATAAACTGCAATGTGTGACAATTGATGGAGGAAAGAACATGTCTGGGGTGAAGAAAGGTTTGGTTGGACAAATCACAAAAGCTTGTGAGGTTGGTGGATTCTCAAAGCCCATGTTTCTGCATTGCATTATCCATCAACAAGCATTGTGCGGAAAATATGTGGATATGTCTTGCGTTCTGAAACCTGTTGTTTCAACAGTGAATTTCATTCGATCTCACGGGCTTAATCATCGCCAGTTCATTTATAAAACTAATTTTTTTTCTTTGGCCCCCGAAAATGTGTAAAATATACGACGTGGCCCTTGTACTGAAAAGTTTGGAGACCCCTGCTATAGAGGATACAAATTACATCCCAGAAATGGTTGTAAGTCAGGAATTGGAAGGGAGGGAGGAACTCGGGAAAATTACAATCACCAGGGAAGTGATATTTAGGAAATTGTTGTAACAGTGGGTTAATTGGGCCCTATGGATTTGATCCCAGGGTCTTAAAAGGAGTGCATAGTGAGCTAGTTGATGCAAAATTCATTAGACTTGAGGATGGTTCCATTGGTTGAAAAATAACTAACCTAACTCATTTATTCAAAAAGTGATGGAAACAGAAAGCAGCAAACATAGGCCAAATAGCTTAACGTCTGTCATAAGGAAAATGTTAGCAGCTATTAAGAAAGATGTCATAACAGGGTGCTTTAATAGATTCAAGGTAATCGGGCAGAGTCAATATGGTTTTGTGAAAGGGAATTCATTTTTCCAATTTATAGGAGTTCTTTGAAGAAGTAACAGGTGCTATGGATAAAGGGAATCTGGTGGATGTACTGTATTTAGACGGCATTTGATAAGACATCTCATCAAAGGTTATTGCAGAAACTGAAAGCTCATGGTGTAGGGGTAACATATTGGCATGTATAGAAGATTGGCTAGCCTGCAGGAAACAGTGAAGAGATAAATGGGTAATTTTCTGGTTGGCAGGATGTGATGAATGATGTGCCACAGGGATCAGTGCTGGGGCCTCAACCCCTTATCATTTATACAAATGATTTGGACAAAGGGACCAATTGTACAGTTGCTAAATTTGCTGATGACATAAGATAAGTAGGAAAGTAACTGGTGAAGAGGACAGAAGGAGGCTACAAAAGGATTTAGAGAGGTTATGTGCATGGACAAAGATTTGGCAAATGGTGTATAATGTGGGAAAATGTGAAATTGTCCATTTTGGCAGGATGAATTAAAAATAAGCATCAGCAAATGGTGAGAGGATGCAGAATTCTGAGATACAGAGGGATTGGAGTGTCCTGGTACATGAATTGCAGGCACAGCAAGTAACTAGGAATGCTAATAAAATGTTATTTTTTATTGCAAGGAGAATTGAATACAAGAGTTAGGGAAGTAATTCTTCAGTTATACAGGGCATTGGTAAGATCATATCTGAAGTACTGTGTACAGTACTGGAAGGCTGTAAGCATATTGGAAACAGCTAAGAGAAGGTTTACGAGATTGATACCTGGAATGGATGGTTGTCTTATTAGGAAAGATTAGACAGGCTAGACTTGTATCTGCTAGACTTTAGAAGAGTAAGAGAGACATGATTGAAACATGTAAGATCCTGATGGAACTTGATAGGTGGATGTGGAAAGGATGTTTTCTTTTGTGGGAGAATCTATAACTAGGGGCCACTGTTTAAAAATAAGGGGTCGCCCAATTAAGACAGATGAGGAAAATGATTTTCTCTCAGAGGGTTGAGAGGCTTTGGAATTCCCTTCTCCCAAAGGTGGTTGAGGCAGAGTCTTTGAATATCTCTCAGCCAGAAGTAGACAGATTTTAGATAAGCTAGGGGGAGAAATATGGGAGTCGGCAGGAACGTGAAATTGAGGTTAAAGTTAGATCAGCCATGATCTTATTGAACGGCGGAGCAGGTTCGTGGGCTCAAGTGGCTTACTCCTGCTCCTAATCTGTATGTTTGTAAATGCAGATTGGGCAGAACATTCTCCAATGTTGGAGTCATATGTAGACATAGCAAAAAGGCTGTGGTTGTTGGAGATCAATCATCTCAGCCCCTGGATATCTCTGCGGTCGACCCTCAAGGCAGTGAACTTGGCCCAACTGTGCGGTTGTTTCAGTGACCTCTCCATCATAAGGTCAGAAATGGGGCTGTTTAATGATTGCACAGTGTTCAGCTCCCTTTCAAATTACTCAATTGAAGTGGCCCATGTTTGTCTGCAGCAAGATCTCCATAACATCCAGTTTCAGCTGATAAACAGCAAGTAATGTTCACATTACAGAAAATGTTAGATTATGACTATCTCCAACAAGAGACCCTAATCACTTCTCTTGACATTCTTGACACCGTGGGTGGCACAGTGGTTAGCACTACTGCCTCACAGTACCAGGGACCTGGGTTCGATTCCCGGCTTGGGTCACTGTCTGTGTGGAATCTGCATCTTCTCCCCGTGCCTGCGTGGGTTTCCTCCGGGTGCTCCGGTTTCCTCCCAGAATCTGAAAGAAGTGCGGGTTAGGTGCTTTAGTCATGCTAAATTCTCCCTCAGTGTACCCGAACAACGCCAGACTGTGGCGACTAGGGGATTTTCGAAGTAACTTCATTGCAGTATTAATGTAAGCTTACTTGTGACACTAATAAATAAAACTTAAAATTGCATCACCGTTGTGCAGTCCTCTACTATCAAAATCTAGGCAATCACCATTGGCTAGAAACTCAATCCAACCAGATACACAAATGCTGTGGATATGAGAGCAGGTCAGAGGATGTGTACTCTGTGCTGAGTGAATCATTTCCTGCATTCTCACTGGCTGCCTACCATCTACAGGGCACAGATCAGGAAATGGATACTCTCCTCTTGCTTGGGTAGGTGCTCCTGCAACAACTAGGATGCTCAACACCACTTCCTCTACAATCAACGTATCATGACTTCAATGTGTGTTACCTCCAACATGCACTGCAGCAACTTCATCCCAAACCCATGACTTTCACCAGCTTGGAAGGATGTGGGGCAAAACTGTGGGAACAACACCCCCTTCAAGATCCCTTCCAAGTCACACAGATTGCTCACTTGCAACATAATTTGGGGCGGCACGGTAGCACAGTGGTTAACACTGCTGCTTCACAGCTCCAGGGTCCCGGGTTTGATTCCCGGCTCAGGTCACTGTCTGTGTGGAGTTTGCACATTCTCCTCGTGTCTGCGTGGGTTTCCTCCGGGTGCTCCGGTTTCCTCCCACAGTCCAAAGATGTGCGGGTTAGGTTGATTGGCCAGGTTAAAAATTGTCCCTTAGAGTCCTGTGATGCGTAGGTTAGTGGGATTAGCGGGTAAATATGTGGGGGTAGGGCCTGGGTGGGATTGTGGTCGGTGCAGACTCGATGGGCCGAATGGCCTCCTTCTGCACTGTAGGGTTTCTATGATTTCTATGATAATTATTTCTCATGGCCTTACGCTTGAAAGGGGGAGCAAATCAACTTGGGCTCCTGCTCCATATCGGCATCTAGAAGTCGCATACTTACTTGAAATGAGTGTGCGGATGCCGAGTAGTGACAGAATTGGGCTTGGTTGTATGTTGCTCCCATGATTGAAGACTAATGGCAGTCATTGTTTGGGCTCACTTTCGGGGAGATACTGGGGAATTTTGATCCAAGTTGCTGCTTTCTGAGATGAAGAATAAGGGGAAAAGATTAGAGAGCAAGAAAACAATCATGAAGAAACTATACTATGATACTTTTACCCAGGCAAAAAATATCTGAAACTTTATTATTAATTTAGTTAACTTATGCTCCTCTGTATATTTACAGCTATTTTTGTCCTTTCTTTCACAGTGACCCTGTAGTCATCATTGGATGGTAGCACAGTGGTTAGCACTGCTGCTTCACAGCTCCAGGGTCCCGGGTTTGATTCCCGGCTCGGGTCACTGTCTGTGTGGAGTTTGCACATTCTCCTCGTGTCTACGTGGGTTTCCTCCGGGTGCTCCGGTTTCCTCCCACAGTCCAAAGATGTGCGGGTTAGGTTGATTGGCCAGGTTAAAAATTGCCCCTTAGAGTCCTGAGATGCGTAGGTTAGAGGGATTAGCGGGTAAAATATGTGGGGGTAGAGCCTGGGTGGGATTGTGGTCGGTGCAGACTCGATGGGCCGAATGGCCTCCTTCTGCACTGTAGGGTTTCTATGATTTCTATGATTACTGGCTTAAAAATTAAGCAGTGACTTAATGATCAGAAGCAATTTAACATTAACAACTAAATCTCTGGAGAGAGCACACAAGTTGATGTTTTGGTTGTGACTATTGAAATTGAAGAAATAGCAGCTTTTAAATAGGAACTTAGAGAATGGAGCTGAAAAAAACAAGAAACAAACACTGGAGGGTGTATGGGAAGAAAGACCTGTAATAAACTTAAAGTAAAGATAGGAGTTGATTAAATGGCTGAGCAGGTATTAACATGAGGCAGGAGGACCTTCCTGTTTGGCACTGTTCAATCCTATAGCTTTAACATTAATTTTAATTTCTTCAGGCCTTAACCATAGCTTACACTTTATTTTAAATGACAAGAGCAAGTGTGGTGGGATGGGTCTACTCAGGGAGTTTGGGTGGTGCAGGAGGTGGAAATCCTCTGGACACTGTATTGGTGGAGAAATCTGCATCCTTGGTGCTTGGCCTGATTCTCTTTAGAACATTAGATCCTTTGTTTCCCCTGTTTATCTTGTCTTCAGTTCTGACTAATACCCTAATTGCTTTAGATATTCCTATAAGCTCTCTGCTTCCTGTCTCTCGTTGTGTATGCTTTTTCCTATTGACTCATTTTTAATATTAGCCGTTTAATCATCTTCCGATTCTCTTCACATTACAATCTGCTCGTACTACTTGGTCCATGTGTGTTTTTGTTTCTTTTCTTCCCCTTGCCCATGTTAGGCTACTATTTAGAAGCTGTTCATTTTTTGAGTTCCAGTGAAGGATCACATAAAAAATATATGAACCACTGCTTTCTCTACCGATGCCATCGGGCCTCTTGAGTGTTTGCTGCAGTTTGTATTTTTGTTTCAGATTTCCAGCAGTTTTTTGTTCTTCAGAATTTTCAGTTTTAACTGTGTGAATTAATTTAGTCATCTAACTGCATCTTATGATAGGGCACCAGCAACAGAACGGCCATTCACGTGGGGCTGTCTTTGCATTTAGCCATGATGTGGAGATGCCGGCGTTGGACTAGGGTAAACACAGTAAGAAGTCTCACAACACCAGGGTTAAAGTCCAACAGGCTTTCAAAGCTAGTGGCTTGTGCTACCAAATAAACCTGTTGGACTTCAGCCTGGTGTTGTGAGACTTCTTACTTTGCATTTAGCTACATGCATGGGATGTCTGGCTACTGACACTTATGCTTGAAAGGAGGGAGCAAATCAACTTGGGCTCCTGCTCCAAGTGGTCCTACTGACCACTATTAGTGATGGTATTTCTACAGGTTGAGCAGAGATGACTGGACAGGGAGAAGATGCTGCTTGAGTCCAGATGAAAGGGCAGCTTCAAGTTTTTAATGAAAATAAATTATTTCAAATTTTAGTAAGTGCAAGAAAAGTAAGGCAACAAACTTGAAATGGGAAAATGACCTTAGAATCATATCTATTAGGTGGGAGTAAATATTTATATATATTATATGTATATTATATATACATAAAAAAACAGTTCTAAATATTTCACAACTTTGCATTTGCCATCAATGCAAAGCTAAATAGTGCAAGACCACCTACTTGCTTACCCTGGTATAAGCTAGAATTGGCAGGACTATACTGTTCGTGCCAGTGCTGTTAGGCTTAGCAACTCCGCCAAACCAATTCCCAGCACATGCTGTTTGAAAGGAAATATTTTGAAAGATTCAGAGAGCCAAAATAAACAAGAAAGTTAATGAGAATTGTAAGTGGCTGATGTCAGTAGCTTTTCTGACCAGTGTAGGTTTTCAGTAAAATTATAACTTGCACATGATGCATGCTATTAAATATAGTAAATACACTAAAGAACAGAGCTAGTGAAAAACTTGTAGGTGATAAGAAAGAATCTACAATTCCTTTCAAAATCTCAGGCTGTCCCAAAGCATTTTGCAATCAATTAAATACATTTGAAGTGTGGTCGTTGTTGTAATGCAGGGAAAATAAGACGATCAGTTTGTCCTAACACAGGGATGAGATAAATGATTTTAGCGATACTCATTGAAGGGTTGAGCATCGGTCGGGTTACCAGCACAACTCTCTTGCACATCTTCAAAAAGTGCCATATGATTGTTTATGGCAACTGAGCAGGTAGGTATGACTTCAGCGTAACCTGGAAGGTCCCAGAGGACTAGAAAAAGGCTAATTTAACACCCCTGTTTGAGAAGGGAGAGAGGCAGAAGATGGGAAATGAAATGAAACATAGAACTATGCAATCCAAGCACACGTGCTCCAAGCTAATATTTCAAGCTCCAAGCTCACAACCCATTGCAATGTTACACGTTACACGTTAGCCTGACCTCAGTCGTGGGTAAGATCTTGGAGTCCATTATTAAGGATGAAATTGCGGAGCACTTGGAAATGCATGGTAAAGTAGAGCTGAGTCAGCACAGCTTCACCAACGGGAGGTCATGTCTGACAAATCTGTTGGAATTCTTTGAGGAGGTAACGAAGAAATTAGAGAAAGGAGAGCCAGAGGACATAATTTATTTGGATTTCCAGAAAGCCTTTAACAAGGTGCCTTACAGGAGGCTGCTAAATAACCTAAGAGCCAATGGTGTTAGAGCCAAGGTACTGGCATGGATAGAAGATTGGCTGACAGACAGAAGGCAGAGAGTGGGAAAAAGGGGGTCCTTTTCAGGATGGCTACAGGTGACTAGTGGTGTTTCACAGGGGTCAGTGTTGAGACCACAATGTTTCATTATATATATGAATGATCTGGAAGGTGGAACTGAGGTTCCAGTTGCTAAATTTGCAGCTGATACAAAGATATGTAGAGGGACAGGTAGTGTTGAGGAAGTGGGGAGGCTGCAGAATGACTTGGACAGGTTAGGACAATGGACAAAGAAGTGACGGATGGAATGCAACATGGGAAAGTGTGAGGTTATGTATTTTGGTAGGAAAAATAGAGGTGTAGGCTATTTTCTAAATGGGGAAAGGCTTCGGAAATCTGAAGCACCAAGGGACTTGGGAGTCCTGGTTCAGGAGTCTCTTAGGTTAACATGCAGGTTCAGTTGGCAGTTGAAAGGCAAATTTAATGTTAGCATTCATTTCTAGAGGGCTAGAATACAAGAGCAGGGATGTACTGCTGAAGCTGTAAAAGGCTCTGGTTAGACCCCATTTGGAATATTGTGAGCAGTTGTGGGTCCCATACCTAAGGAAGGATATACTGGCTTTGGAGGGAGTCTAGAGGAAGTACACAAGAATGATTCCAGGAATGAAGGGTTTGTCATATGAGGGGCGGTTGAGGAGTCTGTGTCTATACTCAATGGAGTTTAGAAGGATGAGGGAGGGATCTAATTGGAACTTACAGAATACTGAGAGGCAGGAATAGAGTGGATATGGAGAGGATGTTTCCATCAGTGGGAGGGACTAGAACTTTAGGGCACAACCTCAGAGTGAAGGGATGCTCCTTTAAAACTGAGATGAGGGGGAATTTCTTCAGCCAGAGGGTGGTGGATCTGTGGAACTCATTGTCACAGAGGGCCGTGGAGGCCAGGGCATTGAGTGTCTTTAAGACAGAGATAGATAGGTTCTTGATCAATAAGGGGATCAAGGATTACAGGGGGAAGGCAGGACAATGGGGATGAGAATCATATCAGCCATGATTGAATGGCAGAACAGACCCGATGGGCCGAAATACCTAATTCTGCTCCTATACCTTATGGTCTAACCTGTCATTGGAATGCCAGTACCTCCAGCAGAGCAACACTCCCTTCAGTCCTGCTTTGAAGTATCAGCCTGCACATATGGCCAGCTCTTGGAACAAGGTTTGGATTCTATGACTGCGAGAGAAGAGTGCTATCATTGAGATAGCATTTTAAACTGAATTAAACAAAGTTGTAAAACACACCTAACTTTAAGTAGGTATATTGTCGATTCTTCAGAAGAGAAACTTTGTCATGAAGGCTATAGTACAATGCAAATTTTAAACAACAAAATAAAATCTGTGTTCCATTCCATTTATTGAAAAATATGAGAATCAGATGGTCAGAAACAGCTTTGAACCACAACGGCAATTGAGATGGAATGATTTAGACATTGTTATCTGTTGCACATGGGACTAAGTATATAAAGCCAACGAGAGGGCTAATATTGCAACTTAGAAAAATGGGTGTTCAAAGTGGAATGCTTCAATTATGATCCAAAATGCTGTTGGTGAATGTTGTCAAAGTAGAATTTTACTTCTCCAACTATGATTTATTGGGCAAAAACAACCACTGCGGTTCTATACACAGAGATCATTGATTTGATATATGTATATATATAATGACCTGACATGTATTAAATGATCTCAGTCTGAGGGCATTGTAGGTCTGTGTTTGGTACAGCACTCCTATGCCAGGAAGGTACAAATCAGTATCTAGTGACCACTGAAAACAGCATGTGGGCGTGTGAATGTGAAGACAGAATTAGGCAATATTTTAATAACCAAATAACACTCACTGGCAGGAATAGATGCCAGAGGAATGCTGACACATATGTGGAAACTTGCACCTCATTATGACTCAGTATTGTCAGGAAATAGGGAAACTTATATTCTCTTTCAATATTATTCAGTAATTAATGGAGTCTGTTCAATCTAAATGTCATATTTCAAAATCTTTTTGATTATGCGTGTGAAATCATACTTTATGTGACCTTCTCTGAAATATTTACTTTAGTAAGTATATAAAATTGGAAATGTACTTATCCACTTAAGAGGCATGCATGAATGAAAATAACTTTAATCATTTATATCTTTTGCAGGTGAACACATTGATTACTGCGGCTATGCTGTGCTTCCAATGGCTTTAGATCAAGATATTTTGGCTGCTGTCACACCAACAAAAACAAAACTCATCCAGCTGGCAAACACTAGCCCTGTGTACCTGTAAGCAATTTAATTTGAATTGGGAGTTAAAGAAAACTGTAGCAGCTTACATTCCACTTTCCTAATGGACCATTTTGTTTACTGAAAAGTCTTGACGGGTGCTAAATTCTCATTTCTGCGAAGTTATGTTTGAAGTTAACTTTTTAAGGTTTTTCTTATTTTAAGTCTTTTAAAGCATAGTTGGTCAGCGGGTGCACCAAGAGATGTAAGATCTTGGTTTGAATCTGTATGTTTCTTCACCGACCCTGTTACTGATCAAAGTCATGCTATTGGAAGAAGTGCCAAAAAGAGGCCAGGGATTACCCATGGAGGGAAGAAGAAACATTGGAGACAGGCTACTTTGGGATGCTGTTTTGGCTTTCCAAGCAGCTAGTAAATAGAGAACCTCGAAATAGGTCACCTGGCATCTTTTAACTTGGAAATGGTACACGGTATGGGAAAAACAAAATAACAAAATGTGATGAGGGATAATGTGAAAAGGGTAGTTACATAATTTCTTGGTCAAAGACAAAGTCAGAACAGCATTTTACATTATAATAAAAGCAAAATACTGCGAGGGCTGGAATCTGAAACAAAAACAGAAAATGCTGGAAAATCTCAGCATGTCTGACAGCATCTGTGGAGAGAGAATAGATGTGGAGATGCCGGCGTTAGACTGGGGTAAACACAGTAAGAGTTTTAACAACACCAGGTTAAAGTCCAACAAGTTTATTTGGTAGCAAATGCCATTAGCTTTCTGAGCGCTGCTCCTTCGTCAGATGGAGTGGATATCTGCTCTCAAACAGGGCATTCAGAGACACAAAATCAAGTTACAGAATACTGATTAGATAGAATGCGAATCTCTACAGCCAACCAGGTCTTAAAGATACAGACAATGTGAGTGGAGGGAACATTAAGCACAGGAATTTAACCTGTGCTTAATGCTCTCTCTACTCACATTGTCTGTATCTTTAAGACCTAGTTGGCTGTAGAGATTCGCATTCTAATCAGTATTCTGTAACTTGATTTTATGTCTCTGTACGCCCTGTTTGAGAGCAGATATCCACTCCATCTGACGAAGGAGCAGCGCTCCGAAAGCTAATGGCATTTGCTACCAAATAAACCTGTTGGACTTTAACCTGGTGTTGTTAAAACTCTTCCTGAGAGAGAATAGAGCCAGCGTTTCGAGTCTGGATGACCCTTCGTCAGAGCATTAAATGTGTTGGTGAAATCCTAAATGGTCATTTGCCCAGGCTAGGGTAGAATAAAGGATCAGGGCAGCCAATGAGGTTAAACCAAGGGCTTTACCTGATGTAATTTTTCAAAGTCATCTCGGCTTTTTTTGGTTGGAATAAAAGTACTGAAAAGTAATTTCATTGCAGTGTTAATGTAAGCCCACTTGCGACTAATAAATAAACTTTACTTTGAATTTGGGGATGATTTCCATGGTTGCAACAAGTGACTTAGTAAGGAGCACGTATGTTGAGATTTTGAAGGGAAATCTACCATTTGAGGAGTCTACTTGTATGTGGCTTGATCCAGTAACAAAACTAACATTGGAAACATTTGAAAGCATATTGTGCTGAGTTTGAATGTGTTTGGTATATTCAGGTTAAAATAGTCAAAAATTGATCCTTCTCAGGCTAAGCATCTTTGACCAAAAGGAAGCAGCCTTTCCCTTTGAGGCAGAGGAGTCACTTCTGGTGGAAATCTGAGATTTAAAATGTTCTGGAATAAAGAAACAAAGGAAGACTTGTATTTATGTCGTGCCTTTCATGAATTCAAGATGTCCTAAAGCACTTTACAGGCAATGAAGTACTTTTTGAAATGTGGTCACTGTCATAATGTAGTAAACACAGCAGCCAATCCAATTTTGCTCACAGCAAGCTCTCACAAACAGCAACATGACATTGACAAATAATCTGTTTTCATTGATGTTGATTGAAGGATAAATATTGGCCAGGACATGGGGGATAACTCCCATGCTCTTTATAAGTGGTGCCTTGGGGTCTGTTATGTCCATCAGAGAGGCAGACAGATGGGGCCTCAGTTTATGTCTTATCTGAAAGATGTCTTGACAGTTCAGCGCTCGCTTATTGTGGCACTGGACTGTCAGCCTAGATTCTTGTGCGCAAATCTCTGGAGATAGACCTGAGCAACCCTCTGACTCAGAGGCAAGAGTGCTACCAACTGTGCCATGGCTGACACCTCGATCAGTCACAATGGGGCATTGACAGTGGTGGTGGAGAATGATTTTATGCACTTTATGCATATTTTGAAGTTTGGTTTATGCCTGCTTTCAAAGTGAAGTAAAATTAAAACGTAGAATCCAAGAGATTATGACTAAACACTGTAGTCTCAATTTTAATCCTGCTCACGCCGTGAGAATGGTGTGTGTGTAAAATTGGTGGTCAGTCTTGCTCCACTTGCCAGTTTAACTCCTGGTTTTCACAATTGTTTGGTTAGTCTGCAGGGTAAGCTGATAAATATTTAAATATAATTGTTTGATGTTGTAATCCTAATGGGATCCCAATGCCACTTTAACTATGAAATGCTTATATGGTCCTGAAGTTTGTGGCAAAGAGTTTCAGAGCTAGAAGAGGTCCAGCTAAGTTCAGTTTTTTTTTAACGTTTGGTGGTCCAGGAGGAGCACACACTCCTTACAAGAAAACCTTGTGAGGATATCCTTTACTCTGGATTCTGCCTTCACCCACCCCACCCCGCTTGGCCTATCCGACTTTCCTAATCGTAACACAATAATCAGAAATCCCCACGCTTAACATGCTGAGGGCCATTTCCTTGGGTCCCTGGTATAAGCCCACAGTTGCACCATTTCTTGCTCTTTCCTATTGATTTCCATGTCAGTTCGAGCAGAAGTTGGCAGTAGAGCATTTAAATAAGTAGGAAGTAAAACTTGCTTGTTTTCCATGTTGGCATCATCATGGTAGTTTCTCTATCTCTCCAGCCATCTTAACATCAGGATTTATGATGCTTTT
Source organism: Mustelus asterias (assembly GCF_964213995.1). Lineage (NCBI taxonomy): Eukaryota > Metazoa > Chordata > Chondrichthyes > Carcharhiniformes > Triakidae > Mustelus > Mustelus asterias. The sequence goes on along the minus strand of NC_135824.1, from coordinate 20,933,158 downwards.
CAAAGAAAGAATTCGCACATTTTCAAGTGCCAGCTAATAGTACGCTTGATGTTGGCAGTGTGAAAAAAGAATGGGCTCCTCAACCTGGCAAAACTATAACCTGTTAAAAAGAAAAGATGATTTAAAATCTTAAAATCTTTTCTAGCCATTGGTTTTCCAAGTTGGTGTCTTGTTAATGATGTAGTGTGTATTAATAGATCATGATGTGGAGTTGCCGGCGTTGGACTGGGGTGGGCACAGTAAGAAGTCTCACAACACCAGGTTAAAGTCCAACAGGTTTATTTGGAATCACGAGCTTTCGGAGCGCTGCTCCTGCATCAGGTGTGTGGAGAGGTAGGTTTCACAAACACGGCATATATAGACAAAGACACAATTGCAAGCTAATGGTTGGAATGCGTATTATCTTGCAATTGTGTCTTTGTCTACATACGCCGTGTTTGTGAAACCTACCTCTCCACTCACCTGATGAAGGAGCAGCGCTCCGAAAGCTCGTGATTCCAAATAAACCTGTTGGACTTTAACCTGGTGTTGTGAGACTTCTTAACAAATAATGGTTTCATGTTTTTCCATTTTAATACCTGCTCCATTAAACACTTGTTCTAACAACGCTCTTATCAGATGGTTGATTATTTTTCAAAGGTGAACAGGAATAAATATTTTAAAGTTTGAAGTTTCTTTATGTGTATTTGTTTATAATAGGTATTTAATATTGCTAATGGGTCTAAGGCCCTGGGATGATGCTTCAAATATTTATCTTGATCTTATTGTAAAATATTATAAAATGCTGCAGCAGTTAGCTCAAGTGCTGCAGTAATGTTTCAGAAAATTTGTAAAAACATCATATGATTGACAAATATAAAATATTATACTCCTTCCTCATGCAGAAAGATATAGTTTACCTATTATTTAAAAAAAACTTGCTTCAAATGCAAATAGTGGTTTGTTTTCTCCTTCCCAAAGCCTTATAAGTCTACTTATTTACACCGTCAAACAAATGATAGTAGAAATAAAAAAGATGCATTTACATTATTTGCTTAAAAATTCAGTTACTTTACTATTATTCCCCCCTTCCCCGTTCCCATGAGAGTCTTTTTCTGTTACTTACAAATATATTTTTAAAAATTATAAAATATTTACATTAATGGAGGCATAATTTTCATACAAACCTGTGTTGGTATGTCATTGCCCAGTCCAACATTCTCTTTACTGTTGAGTCCACAGTGACCGACATGTGAACTGAGGGTCATCTTCCTTGGTCTGTGCCTGATTCCAGTTGCACTGTCTATAAAGTCAGCATGAAACCTTCTTAAATATCCTTTCTTGGCCCCAGCAGAAACATCACACTTTCTACAAGATAATAAAAACCCTATTCCAGGCAACACCATTTGCTCGATTTTATGGAATAGTTTTTACTTGTATGAAGCACCAAAAAAATAAATGTAATCTCTCTTTTTCCCACTGTTTGGCCCTCAGTTATTTAAAACTGTGGTGCCTGGTTGTCACTGAGGGTGTTGTAATTCCTTCAGAGCAAAGTGAAAACTACAGTGCTTAGGATGCATCTCTACCATGCACACAAACCTTGTCCACAGCAGTTCTAGCAGTCCAGCTGAGGAGACACTTTTGAATGATCCCTTAGAATGGTGTGGAAACTTCACTTAGATATTCCTAATATTAAACAACCACTACCATGGGCAAGGCTGGTGATATTTTTCCAGAATCGTGTACTTTTTTTCATATTCTGAATGCTTTCTACTCAATAAAGAAAGAAAATGCCAACAAGGTGCTGCCAAGAAACTTGTTGTGCAGTGTGATTGGTCAGCTTCTACTACCATTACCTCTCTTGAATCCTACACTGTTGCTAAGTCATCACACTGCTGATCAAGAGCAGAAATTTCCTCCTTTTAAGTGTTGGGAAGATAGAAGCTATGGTTTTTGGTTCCCACTCCATTCCCCAGCTACCGATTCCATCCCTCTCCCTGACAGCAATCTGAGTTTAAACCAGCTTTGGAACAAATTTGGTGCCTCATTTGATCCTGAGTTTCTGATCTTATACGTTGGCTGTCACTAAAACTACCTATTTGCACTTCCGTAACATCACTCGACTTTGCTCCATCTCTGTCATCTGTTGCTGAAATCCTCATCCATGCCTTTATTACCTCTACACTCCAGTGCACTCCTGGTTGGTTTCTCCCTTTCTACCATCCATAAAGTAGAGGTCATCTGAAGTTCTGCTGCCTGTGGGGTTTTTATTTGTTTCAAGGGACCTGAACTAGGGCAGCATTTATTGCTCATCTTTATTTGCCCTTGTGAAGGTAGTGCTGAGACACCTTCTTGAATGTCTGCGTGATATAGGAACACCCACAGTGCAGTAAGGAAAAGAGTTCCAGGATTTTGACAGTGAAGAAACAATGACATAGTTCCAAATCAGGATGGTGTGTGACGGTTAGCTCAGTTAGTTAATGGCTATTGTGCAGGTTCAATCCCTCTACAGGCTGTATTCTTGGAAACTTGTCCCCTTACCTTGCTCTACTCATGATGCAGTGTGGTGCCGCTCAGGCTTTATAACCAAATGTCTCAATGGCTAATTACTTTATCCATGTCTTAACTTGAATTAAGTTCCATTCCCTCATCCCTTGTGCTTGCTCAACTAAATTTTCTCTCAATCAAGCACCGTTTTGGTTTGAAAATCTTCATCCTTGTTTTAAAATCCTTCTGTGGTCTCACTCCTCCCTAGCTTTTTAATCTCCTCCAGCCCCAATAGAGTCATCGAGTCATAGAGGCTTACAGCATGGAAACAGGCCCTTTGGCCCAACTTGTCCATGCTGCCATTTTTGTTTTAACCACTAAGCTAGTCCCAATTGCCCGCGTTTGGCCCGTATCCCTCTATACCCATCTTACCCATGTAACTGTCTAAATGCTTTTTAAAAAACAAAATTGTATCCGCATCTACTACTACCTCTGGCAGCTTGTTCCAGACACTCACCACCCTCTGAATGAAAAGATTTCCCCTCCGGACCCTTTTGTATCTCTCCCCTCTCACCTTAATATGCCCTCTAGTTTTAGACTCCCCTACCTTTGGGAAAAGGTGTTGACTATCTAGCTGATCTATGTCCCTTATTATTTTATAGATCTCTATAAGATCATCCCTAAGTTTCCTACACTCCAGGGAAAAAAGTCCCAGTCTATCCAGTCTCTCCTTACAAGCCAAACCATCAAGTCCCGGTAACATCCTAGTAAATCTTTTCTGCACTCTTTCTAGGTTAATAATATCCCCTGAGATCTTTATGCTCCTCTAATTCCTGCCAGTTATGCATCCCTAACTTTATTTCAGAGAAACTAGAAGCAGGAGTAGGCCATTCAGCCCTTCAAGAGTGCTCCACCATTCATTTTGTTCATGGCTGATCAGCAAATTCAATATCCTGATCCCGCCTTCCCCCCCATATCCCTCAATCCCTTTAGCCCCAAGCGTTATATCTAATTTCTTCACGAAATGGCACAACGTTTTGGCCTCACCTACTTTCCGTGGTAGTGAATTCCACAGATTCACAACCCTCTGGGTGAAGAAATTTCTCCTCACCTCAGTCCTAAATGGTTTACACATTATCCTCAAATTATGACCCCTATTCTGCACTCCCCCACCATCGGGATCATTCTTTCTGAATCTACACTGTCTAATCCTGTTAGAATTTTATAAGTTTCCATACGATCCCCTCTCACTCTTCTAAACTCCAATGAATATATTGCTCCTCTGTTGGTGGCTCCAAGCTCTGGAATATCATCCTTATACCCCTCTGCCTCTCTGCCCTACTTTCCACCTTTAAGGCACTCCTTTAAACCTACTTTTAGTCTCTCTGATCTAATGTGGCTTGATGTCATAATTTGTTTTATAATGCTCCTATGATAAGCCTTGGAACCTTTTATTACGTTAAAGATGCCATGTAAATATAAATTGTTGCTTGTTAGACAATGATAGTTTTGGAAAAAGAATTTCTGCTTTTTTTTGGAATAATTTTCCTGTCTATTATTTTTATCAAATGAGGGCCTCAAGTATCAGTTTGGCCCAGCTGATAATCTCTGACTCAGGTGATGTTTGTTTGAAGCGCACTTACTATCTGGGTTGAACTTGAGTGCAATCGTGAGGTGGTTTCTGTATTGACTGAGGTGTTGGCTTTCAGAAAAGGTGTTTAAACAAGGGGCTGTATAGCCGTTCTGATTTGTCAGGCCAATATTGTAACGTCTTTCTCGTAATCAGCATATTATGATGGCCTGGTGCGTATTATCGCTAGACTATAAATCCAGAAACTGAGCTAACGTTCTGGGAACACGGGTTCGAATCCCGCCACGGCAGATAGTGGAATTAGGATTCAATAAAATAAATCTGGATTTAAGAACCTACTGATGATCATGAAACCATTGTCAGAAAAACCCATCTGGTTCACTAATGTACTTTAGGAAAGGAAATCTGCCGTCCTTATCTGGCCTGGCCTACATGTGACTCCAGATCCCTCCAAGGGCAACTAGGGCTGGGCAATAAACGCTGGCCAGCCAGTGACGCTCATGTCCCAGAAATGAATTAAAAAATAGCAGAGGAGAGGGAAGGATTCTGCTGAGCATATAACTGTTACATCCCTACCATTGCAGTAGTGATTAATTCATTGTGTGAGAAACATTTTGAGATGCAGCTTGAGATCGAATATGCTATTTAATTGTGCCCTTATTTGGTACTTCTACCCTTAGATTTTATTTTCACATTTAATCATTTGGATGACTTGATGAGTGGCTTTTTGAACCTATCGTTATTTTCAGTCCTACAGAAATGTGATCTTTTGGAGGAATAATCCCTTTAAAAGAGTTAACTATATAAATGTGCACTCGATAGAAGACTTGAATATATTTAATAACGGAATAATAAGTAGCTTATTGGGTCTTGTAGATTCCTCACACAGAGTTCTGATCTTACTCATGTTGTTGTGAGATTGCATCTTGGTGTGACAATTGGAGGTCTTCTGATTCCAGGGTATGGATATGGATCTTTTAGATTATAAAGGAGAATTGACCCACTTATGCAGCTCCATCCCAATTGGTAATTGGGAAGGTTTGTAATGCAGGTGCCTTTGGGCAACAGGGAAGGGTACATGAAATTGGTGATATATAGATAATCTAGAAAGGAATCTAGTGTTCTAAACTCTTCTGAATAAAAAATCTATCCCTTGAAAAATTGAAATGGTTTTGTTTTTCGTATTTCTGCATACTTTTTAAAACAGTAAGAAGTTTAACAACACCAGGTTAAAGTCCAACAGGTTTATTTGGTAGCAAAAGCCACACAAGCTTTCGGAGCTCTTAGCCCCTTCTTCAGGTGAGTGGGAATTCTGTTCACAAACAGAGCTTATAAAGACACAGACTCAATTTACATGAATAATGGTTGGAATGCGAATACTTACAACTAATCAAGTCTTTAAGAAACGAAACAATGTGAGTGGAGAGAGCATCAAGACAGGCTAAAAAGATGTGTATTGTCTCCAGACAAGACAGCCAGTGAAACTCTGCAGGTCCACGCAACTGTGGGAGTTACAAATAGTGTGACATGAACCCAATATCCCGGTTGAGGCCGTCCTCGTGTGTGCGGAACTTGGCTATCAGTTTCTGCTCAGCGACTCTGCGCTGTCGTGTGTCGCGAAGGCCACCTTGGAGAACGCTTACCTGAATATCAGAGGCCAAATGCCCGTGACCGCTGAAGTGCTCCCCAACAGGAAGAGAACAGTCTTGCCTGGTGATTGTCGAGCGGTGTTCATTCATGATGAATAAACCAGAAATGCAGAAAACAAGTAGCTGTGAAAAAGGCAGCATATTAGCTCTGAGCAAGAATCATTCTAACTCGAAACGTTGGCTCTATTCTCTCTCAGTAAGAAGTTTAACAACACCAGGTTAAAGTCCAACAGGTTTATTTGGTAGCAAAAGCCACACAAGCTTTCGGAGCTGCAAGCCCCTTCTTCAGGTGAGTGGGAATTCTCACTCACCTGAAGAAGGGGCTTGCAGCTCCGAAAGCTTGTGTGGCTTTTGCTACCAAATAAACCTGTTGGACTTTAACCTGGTGTTGTTAAACTTCTTACTGTGTTTACCCCAGTCCAACGCCGGCATCTCCACATCATGACTACTTTTTAAAATCCATTGAGGCATCAATAGCTAAATATCCAGCTGTAAAATGTTTATATCAGATTGATCACTTGAAGCCCATATTGCTGCCTGTCAGAGCCACCAGAAATCTATTTCAAACCATATTATTGTTTTTAGATTAAGCCTAGAGCTCACTAAATACCTTAATGGATTTTCTTTTGGAACTTGTTTTGTGGGAAGTTCATTGGCAACCTTTGTGGAAAAGCAGTAGGTGGCAGCAGTTAGCTATGCTTTACAACACAGTCGCTCTAACATTGGTCTTTATTTATTTCTATAGGGACTATAATGTTCATATAAACAAGATCCACATTGACACAGCTAAACCTCAATGGCACAACTACTTTCTTTGTGGATTTAAAGGAATTCAGGTAAAGTAGAACAATTATTTTTCTGAGCAGGTTAGTGTAAAGTAAGTGCACAGGTAGAGGTGCCATCTATTGCGTGAGATGTGAAAAGATGGCCACACCTGTCCTTTCAAGTGCATATAAACAATCCCATGACAATATTTTTAATCATAAGTTCACAAGATATAGGAGCAGAATTCTGGCCTCCTGAGTTTTTTGCTGCCAATGTTTTATGCTCCCTCCCTAAATCGTTCTGTCTCCCTACTTCTCTTTCCTCCTTTAAGATGCTCCTTAAAACTTATTTCTTTGACCAGGCTTTTGGTCACTGCCCCAATATCTCCACATATGCATTAGTGGCAAATTTTGTTTGATGTTTTAGGAAGGGTCTGTGTTGGAGCTGCTCTGATTTAACATATGTACGTAAATGCCCTGGACTCGGGAACAATATTAAAAGCACCAAATTGAAAGATATAACAAATCTTGACGTGGACTGTGAAAGGTTGTGTGGGTAGACACAGAAAGGTCAAGAAATGAGGAGAAGGTTGAAGACTAAAGTTAATATGGAGACAATTTAAGTAATATGTCTTGCAAGTAGTAATAGAAGGAAGAATACCTCAAGTAGTAAGATTTTAAATGGAGCAAAGTGACACACAGATCATCAAAGACATCAATTTAAGTAATACTATGGTTGGAATATTGTGCATAGCTTTGGGACCTTTTAAAAGCAATAAGACAGCGCAAAATAGTCTTGTCATTAAAGTCTCGATCGGGTAAATAGTGAGGTTGTTTGCATTGGTGAGCATGAAAGGGCACCAATTGAAGATAATAGTTAAAATGAAGGTTAGAAAAATATATTTGCATGGATGGTAGTTAATCTGGAACTTTTTGCTGCAAATAATTGTTGAAGCAGAGTATTGGTATTTTGAAAAGGGAATTACATAGTTGCTTGAAATAGTTGTAAACAGGAAAGTGGGATTGGACTGGATGGCTTGTGGGGAGGAAATCACCTGATGGGCCAAATAGTCTGTTCTTATTTGCTATAATTGTGGAAACATGCTCATTAGCACCATTATGCCTTGAGCTACTCAGTTTGTTTATACTTCATTGTCTGATTAAATTCAGTAGTTATTTCCACAAAGTAATCAGTTCAGAATCCATGACCGCTATATTTGTGATTCATGAATCACCTCATCATGGGGTTTGATGAAAACATTTTATTTGTTTTAAGACTAAACAAAAACATGTTTGCTATGGAGAAGCATGGGATAACTTCAATGTACAGTGAAATGAGAAATCGCAGCAATGAAAAATGATACATACATGAATGAATACTTCATAGAATCCCTACAGTGCAGAAGGAGGCCATTCGGCCCATCAGATCTGCACCAACAATAATCCCACCTAGGCCCTATCTCTGTAACCACACATATTTACCCGGCTAATCCCTCTAACCTATGCATCCTGGGATATTAAGGGGTAATTTAGCACCTAACCCGCACATCTTTGGACTGTGGGAGGAAACCAGAAAACCCGGAGGAAACCCACGCAGACACGGGGAGAACATGCAAACTTCACACAGACAGTGACCCAAGCCGGGAATTGAACCCAGGTCCCTGGTGCTGTGAGGCAGCAGTGCCGCCCCAAACTTGACAGTTGTTAGTGCGATAGAATTCTATGACATGTTAAAGACCACAGAAGATTCCATCTTCATCTTAAATTGTTGTCATAATGGTTTAGTGTATCATAGTGCTGTTTCACAGAATGTGCAAAAGTATTCATTCCCTAATTTACGGAGTTCTTGGTCTTGTATTTGTTTCAAGGGAGGAAAGATTTGAATAAGGTATCCTTGAGATGGTTTTAGCAAACAGGCAATCAAGAGAGGGTATAATCAATTAAAAACATGTCGACTAATGAAGAATGATGACTCGAGGCAAAACAGTTACTCAGGGCATTAATTCTCAAGAGGAATGAAACCTGGATTCCAGACAAAGCTTGCAGTTTGGTCAACTTGTATTATAAAATCTGTAGGCATTGCTGCTGAGTGAAACTCAAAATGCAACATTTTGATAAATACAGTTTATTTATTTGTCACAAGTAGGCTTACATTCATCAAGTGATGAAGTGACTGTGAAAATCCCCTAGTTGCCACTGAGGGAGAATTTAGCATGGCCAATGCCAACCAGCATGTCTTTGGAGTGTGGGAGCACCTGGAGGAAACCCACGCAGACGCAGGGAGAATGTGCAGACTCCACACAGACAGTGACCCAAGCCGGGAATCGAGCCCAGGTTCCTGGCGCTGTGAGGCAGCAGTGCTAACCACTGTGCCACCATGCCGCCACATGTATGTCTCTTTGGTGCGTTAAGCTAGCTGTAGATAGCAAATATATAGATACTAAGTGGCTTTTAATCTGAATTAAACCAAAATTTGAGGCAGATATACATGGTTGTTGTAGGGAACAGCATCTGGGGACATGCTTGAGTGCTGGAAATTCATGGGAGGGATGTAATGGGGGATGGGAAAGGCATAGGAAGAAGGAATGGGATGGGGATGATATGAGAGGGATGAAATGAAATGCATGGGATGTGTATTGAATGAAATTAATGGCATGAGAAGAATAGAATAGCTTGAGATGGAGATTTAAAGAAGTATTGTTGAAATAAAGATACCAAGTTCACTGCAAATGGTCTCTTTCGGAATGACAATGTTTGTATCCACTTAAAAAACATACAAAAACAATTAAAAATTTGTCTTTTTAATAAAAACACATTTGCTTGCAGCATCTTGTACATTTTTAGAACAAAACTTCTGCATAGTAATGTTAAATAGAGTACATTGGAAATTTGTACTACTCTTTATGACCCTTCTACAGAGTCATATGGACTCTGTTTCTCTCTCCACAGATGCTGCCAGACCTGCTGAGTTTATCCAGCATCTGCAATATTTTGCTTTAATTTCTAATTATAATTGCTTCCAACTCTCATTGAGTTAAAGATTTAGGTGTTGCTAAAACAAAGAGGCTTAAAATGCTGTATATTTCAAGTTTGTCGCAGTAAATGTAACAAACTCAAGAATCATGTGAAATTCAAAGAAAAACAAAATGTAACCCCTGGCATTTAGCAGTCAATTCTGCACAATGATGACTTAATTCTACAGCATAGTTGTGAGGATAGGCAATTACACTACATTCTGTAGACAAACTACATCAAGTTCTTTCCATCCTTTTTTCATTTAGGAGATGATTGTTCTAGTACTTGTGGTGAACCTACCCACGTAGCACAATTGGAAGCATAAGCTAACTTGCGGCTGCACACATATTTAAATCTACCTTCCTAGATCAACAGGCTATCAGTTAATGGAATGGCAAAAGGGGTGCTGATGATCAGAATGGGTCCACGGGGATCATTCCCTACGAAAGGTGGTGTCACATATCCACCATCAAACTGGTAGTCAGCTGAATGCAAAACAAACATACTCTGGTTACTGTGTTGGCATTTGCGAAATTGATTTGTGAATCACCTTGGGTCACAGGACAGCAGTGGTGTGTCAAAGATCAGCTAGCTGACTCATTATTAGATCAAGTGGTGGTTTAGCAGACAGCGGAGATAGTCTAACGTGACCACAATGCTGTAATAGATTCCCATGGGCATTTCCACTAAATATGGAAGAAACTATTCAACCCTCTGTAGTCTTTCCAACAGCAGTTTGGAATTAAGTGAATCCATTTGAAAATTAAGCTTTTTAAAATACTTTTTTCTTGGAATGTGGGCAACAAGTTGCTCTGCCCTGGATATTGTTGAGTTGCATGAATGTTGAGTTGCATGAATGTTGTGTGGCCGCACCCTTCCAGGCCAGTGCTGAGTATTCCATCACACTCCTTCCTCGAGACTTATAGATGGTGGAGAGAGTTTGAAAGGGTCAGCATGTACACTGAACTGAGCCAGCCACAATCTTGATGCGGCAGGTCCAATTAAGTTCCTGATTAGTAATGACTCCCAAAGTGTTGATGGCGCGCTTCATGACAATGATAGTGTTGAAGAAGTTTAAGGGGAGATAACTAAGCTTTTTCTCATTGGAGATGATCCTAATCTGTGACATGAATAAGAGCTGCAACTAGTCAGCTTAAACTTGGGTGTTATCCAGAGCACTGTGTGGGTTCACACCAGTTGCTTTTTTATTGGAGTTGTGAATGGTGTTAAACACTGCGGAATCATCAGGAAATAGCACCACATTGAAAGGGCACTGAACAAACAGTTGGAGCTGGTTGGTCCAAAGATGCTTCCCTCATGAACTCCTGCAGTGATGTCTGGCCTTGAACAGTGACAGCCATTTTGCTTTGCATCATGTATGACTTCCTGCCATTGCAATGTTTTGCCTTTAGTCTCTATTAACTTCAGTTTTGCTAGGGTTTCTTTGTGCAAGAATTAGTTTGATGGTACCTTAAAGTTGAGGGTAGTTAGTCTTACCTCATCTCTGGCATGTAGCTCTTGCATCTATGTCTAGACAAAGACCGAGTCTGTAAGAGTAAATCAACACGTAACACTACAAAAATAATAAAAGGATAAAGCTTAAGGCTCTGTATCTAAATGCACATAGCATTTGAAATGAAACAGATGCACTGATAGTGCAAATAGAAATTAATAAGTACGATCTGATAGCTATTAGGGACATGGCTAGAAGTTGACATAGATTGAGACCTGATTATTGAAGGGTATGTGACATTTAGGAAGGTTAGGAAGTTAAAAACAGGTGGAGGGGTGGCTCTGATGAATAATGATGGTATTAGCACATTAGAGAGGGCTGACCTAAGTACAGGGAACCAGGATATAGAAGCAGTTTGGGTTGAGATGAGAAATTATAAAGGCTAGAAGTCACTTGTGGGAGCAATGTACAAGCCCTCTAATTGTAACTACACCAGGACAGAGTATAAAAGAAGAGATAATGGGAGCTTGTCAAAAAGTACTGCAATAAGCATGGGGGATTTTAATCTGCATATACATTGGAGAAATCTGATAGGCAAAGGTGGAGTAGATGAGTTCATGGAATATTTTCAGGATAGTTTCTTAGAACAATACGTTCTGGAGCCAACCAAAGGGCAGCCTATACCAGACCTGGTATTGTGCAACAAGATTCATTGATATCATAGAATCATACAATCCCTACAGTGCAGAAGGAGGCCATTCGCCCCATCAAGCCTGTACCGACAATAATTCCATCCAGGCCCTATCCCCGTAACCCCACATATTTACCCTGCTAATCGCCAGACACTAATGGGCAATTTAGCACAGCCAATCAATGTAATCTACGCATCTTTGGAGTGCGGGAGGAAACTGGAGCACCCGGAGGAAACCCATGCAGACATGGGGGAATGTTCAAACTCCACACAGACAGTTACCTGAGGCCAGAATTGAACCCGGGTCCCTGGCTCTGTGAGACAGCAGTGCTAGCCAGTGTGGTGCCCATAATAATTTCATGGTGAAGGCACCCTTAGGTAGCAGCGATCATAATATGATTGAATTTTGCATTCAGTTTGAGGGAGAGAAGAGTGCATCCAAGTCTAGTATTTTAAACTTAAAGAAGGGCAACTGTGAGGGCATGAAAGCAGAGCTGGTGAAAGTGAACTGGCAAATATGCTTAAGAGGTAGATCAACAGAGCTTCAGTGGCAGACATTTAAAGCCTAACATCTGCCATTGCTAATTTGCAAAGAGAGCCTACAGAATATGGAAGAATTGACATATTTCTTTCCAAATCCACACCTATCCAATTTTTTTGTAATAAATAATATGGGAACACTGAAACAACGAACTTGTTCCAGCATAACCCTGGATTGACCTAAAAAGAAATCTACTAAATAAGGCAGAGCCAAGCAACCCAATGTTAAATTTAGCAGTTCAGTAACTGAATACTTTTCTTACCCTGAGGGAGCTGAAAATATTGCAAGGCCTCAGACATTCTAAGCAAAAGTGGAAGAACTACCACCCTAATTTCTCAGAAGTGGTCATAACTTAGGACACAACAGCAAGCACATTGAGTCTGCCTCGCCTAACACATATTAGCTGAGGCAATTAAAAGCACTTTCCGATATCACACACCAAGAGTGTGGAAGATGTGAAGGAAAAAAAGAATTGTACAGTTGAACAAAGGAATGTTAACACATCCACCCTTCAAAAAACCCCACTGAGAGGGAAACAGGAAGCAATCAAACTGGATGCCACCATGGTTGAACAAATTACCGAGGAGAACTCCAGACTAAGCCCTAAATATAAATGGTCCTTGGGCCATTTCTTGGATAATTCCATTGAATTGTGAAAGTCATTCATGTTCTGTATATCTTTCTTGGATTATCTCAGAGTGTCAGGTGCTGGACAGAGTTGTATTTCTGTGCCAGATTTGACGACTAATAGTCATTGGGAGGTCAGTACATTGAGAGCTTGAGGACGGTGTCAAACTAGCAAATTGCTAGTTAAAAGCTCCCTTTAAATTTGCCTTGGCATCTTAATTTTACGAAGTTGGGAGAATAGAGTTACTATGCATTTGATCCCTGCAGAGGGGAGGGAACCCAAAGGATGGTAATGAACAATGTGTAGGAAAGAGAGGCTCAAAGAAATACAATTGCACTGATTGCTAATATCATGAACAACTCGTGTCCTGCCGGACAAAGATCAACATTTATAATGAGGGCTGAAATGGTTGATTAGGCCCTTAGATTTCCATATGCTACAGCGATCATACAGTGGCAGTTTCTAATGTTCAACATGATCTGGTCCTAGGTGCCTTTCAGTGTCATTATTGAACCAACTGTCCATTGATTAAGACCTGTACGGGTCTGTCAGAATTCTACTGTTGGGGGAAGTGTTCCCCCTCAATTAGGATCACATAATGGTGGAAATCACGGGGTAAACCTCAAGATCCTCCCTGAGCTCTCATGGTGCAGAATACCAGTATATATCGTGCTGGGGGCCACATAATGCAGGTTTTTACAATACAATGGCACGTCCCAGAAGTAATTTTGAAATGTTACAGACTAAAATAAGCAATTTAAACAAAGAGTGTCAAAGGGTTCCAAGGGTATAGCTTGTTTATATTAATTTTAATTTCAAACTCCATTGGGATGGGAGTAAAGCAATACTTGGCAGACTTCATTTTCTTCTGAAACCAAAGCACTTTGTGAAACATTGCGTGATAGCTTTATAAGCTATATTCATGCAAGAGACGAACCCTGTGGATCAGCCCTGCTTAGACATATTACTCAAACTTTTATTTTTCATATGGGTTTGGCTACAGTTGTAGGACAAAACAACTGGCATCTATGTTTTAGGTCGTAATTTGCTTATAGTGCTGGCAGGGGAATTGCGAACATAACACTAGTTTTTATTGCCATGTTGCTTCCATTCAGATTCACATTTTTACTGAGGTCATTTAAAACTTTGCATTCATTTTGCTATGGTAAAGTTCTGTGAAATACCCCCGTTCACGTTCCACTTAAAATTTCAAGCATTTCTTCTTTTTAAACCTGTTTTTGCCAAAACGAACTGGTTCTAAGGGAATTTGTATGCGTATGTATATTGGCAAAGGGCAACATTTTTGGTCACCAGAGGCATTTCCGTATTATTATTTGTGCAACTGTCCTGACCTAAGCAATGGATCTTAAGACTTAAATACCTAGTTTACTCTGGAGTAAAATATATTGCTTATAATTGTATTTTCCTCCCCAAATAATGCCAGATCCATCCAGTTTAAAGAGGTTAGCTGAATTATGGGAAAAGCTCAGTCACGGAATCTGCAGGGAAGGTGAAAAGTACAGTATTCTGGGTAGGCTGACTACATTGTAGAAAAATAGAAGCTATTGCAAGAATAGCTATATTTATTTTGTACACCAGCTAGAAAGTACTACTTAAATGCTGAAGAGGTATTATATTTAAGTGGAAAGTCAGAAGAAGCCACTGTATCTCTGCATCAATTCAGACTTTCCTCAATGAAGTTCAGGCAAGTGCATTTTAGAGTTTTCGTTTGAGAAAAACTGCCTGGGAGAACATACACAGAGTGTAACTACTTTCTGAGACGCTACACACCACTCAATCCAAGTATAGCCGTATGATTTTTGGTAGTAAAGCCTGTAAAGTATTACACCCTATCCAAGGAAACATTTTGTCTCTTCAAATCTTATTAAAACCTTTAACTGGTTGTCTTTCTTGCTAACAATGCAGACATAAACTGGGATTATAAGTGATCAATGTGGGGAGGGGTTCATAATTTCCCCCATAATGAAATTCTAACCCAGGTTAAGCCGTAGTTGTTAATAAGAGGAGAGGTGGAGGCATTTCTCCTTTTATTAACAACTAATCTGAAATCTATAGTGTTTATCACTTATTCCCAAAGACAATTTCCATGTTCTAATGAGAATGGCATCTTGTAACAATATGCTAATTCCCTAAATTGTTTAATTTTGATATTTGTAATTTTTTCAGAATTCAATTCAGAAGAAACACTGACAGACCCATCCTGGTCTGAATCAGTTGGCAACTGGTTCAATAATGCATTCACGAATGTACTTTACGGTATATACAATACTGAAGCTGGCAGGGGATTTAGCCTGAAGATCGGAGGATGTTAGGAGCATTACGTTTACATTTATAGATGTTATGATCCCTGTGGAGATTGCTAACATTTAAAAAGAAATTCAAACTCCCAGTTAATAGCCAAAAGGATGGCACAAGATTGTATGTTTTAAGATTTTTCCTGTAACAGATGACTTAAAAGCACTCAACGCAACACTGTTTTTATGGGCAACTTAAACATAGCTCTTTGATACCTATCACACATCATACTCTTTAGAGAATTACAGTCCCTATGCGAAAGTCCACACTCGCTTCCAGCTTCCATTGGGGTCACATTTTCCATTCCACCAAAAGTAACTTCAAGTCACCATCTCCAGGCGCTTCCTCACTTTTTGGAGATTTTCCAAAATGCATTACTAGCAGTTAAGCCCGTCCCAATCATTCTTTTGCAGGTCATGGCAGGGTGAATCTTCGGGATTCCCTCGGTGGCTGCGGAATGCACTTCTACTAGAGACCGTCTCTCTCCTGCAAATAACTTTGGTAACTCACAAAGGACCTGCAGCCTTTTCTCTCTCTGCTGACCATGTGATTCCTCTCCTCTCTCTCTGTTTTCTCATCTGCCCAAAGACTAACCCACTCCATCTGACGAAGGAGCAGCGCTCCGAAAGCTAATGGCATTTGCTACCAAATAAACCTGTTGGACTTTAACCTGGTGTTGTTAAAACTCTTACAAATACTTGGAGCCAGTAAGTCTATCAACTGTTAGCAAAGCTATCCTTGCCCTGGTGTTCCTAAGTGTGAGAACTTCACACTTTGCTCAGCAGGTCCCTTGACTTAATTAGCAAGTTTTGGTATCAGGCAGAATAGTTAGATAACCCCTTCATTTTAACCTACATTTAAAGAACCAGTTCAAAGCATCATAATCTTATGAACCTCGGAAATGTTATATGGATTAAAGATAAAGATAGAAGGGGGAAAAAAGACAAATTTCAGAAGTACAGAGGAACAAAGAAAACAATCTTGCAGAGAGAATATATTCCCATTGTGCTCAACATATTCCCACTGTATTTACAAGAAAGATGAATGAAGAACTGCAGACCAGAGGGGGATGTAAAGTATTTTGGGATATCAGTTTAAAAAGAAAACTATTATATGAAAGGATTAATGAAACTTAAAGTTGAAAATTTACTCGGTCTGGATGGTCTACACACTGGAATATTGAGGGATGTTAGTGATGAAACTGATGTACTGACTGTAATTTTCAATTTGTGACATGTACCATAGATTATGGAGTATATATCAACCCGACGTATAAGATGATCCCACTAGTCGGCACCACCAATTATGTTTAGGTCTATACTCAGTGTATAAAGTGACCTCCTTTTCTGCTGCTATCAGACTTTTGAATGGACCTACCTCATATTAAGTTGATCTTTCTCTACACCCTAGCTACTAAGTTCTGCATCCTCTCCTTTCCTTCTCTATGAATGATATGGTTTGTCCGTATAATGCGCACGAAGCAATACCTTTTACTGTATACTAATACATGTGAAAATAATAAATCAAATTGAAAAAGAATGGAGTACAAAGCTGGCTTCAAGCTAAAATTCGTTGACATTTGTGAACTCATTGAATAACTCTGCTGGGAATTTGCTGTTAGTGAAAAACTGGTGTGAGGATGGAAGAAGTAGGAATCCATACCGACAAACTAGTGTACCATGAGAACAGGGGCCAGCAACTGGCAGATCTTGAGAAGCATTTATCAGAATGGTTACATAGTCACCAGAAATGCAAAGTGTATATACGTACTTAAGTGGGCCATATCAAACCCGGAGTTCAGCAAAGATTTCAGAGCAGCAGCTAGTTGGTGTGACAACTTTATGGAACAAAAATGTCTAGTGTTTGTGGCAGAAGACCAAGGTTGCCTGGAGCCGAAAAAAAGTTGTTCATCCGGTACGAGGTAAGTTGTTTTACACAGAGGGTGGTGGGTGCCTGGAACCCGTTGCTGGGGGAGTAGTGGAAGCAGATACGATAGTGACTTTCAAGGGGTGTCTTGACAAATACATGAATAGGATGGGAATAGAAGGATATGGTCCCCCGAAGGCTAGGGGGTTTTAGTTCAGACAGGCAGCATGGTCGGTGCAGGCCTGGAGGGCCAAAGGGCCTGTTCCTGAGCTGTAATTTTCTTTGTTCTTTGTATTCCAAAATGTCCAGTTTCCAGCAATTCAACATCAGAAAATGGCATAGGCACCAGTACCCGTCATGTCGCATTGGCAATTCATGGATGAAGTAACCATGAATTTCAATATGGCCAGCAACCAAACTATGGAGTGGAAAGGTTCAGAAACAGTTCTAGTGAAAATCACAGGACACAAGAGGGCAGGTCTTTTCATGGTACTAGCCTGCATGGCCGAAACATGGAACAAAATTAAAGCCGATAGTAAGTTTTCAAATATAAAACCATGCTGAAAATCAAGTTCCCTGCAGGAGATTCTGTGTTATGTCCATGACAATGTTTGGATGGATGAGGATGGCATGAAGTTGTGGATCAATAATGTATGGAATCGGTGTCCCTGTGGCTTGCTCAGAGTATGTAGCTTATTAATGTGGAGCATGTTCAGATTCCATAGAACCAATGAGATCAAGAGGCACCTGTGAAGAAAGAACAACCAGATTGTAGTTAGACTAGGGGGTCTAATATCTGTAGTTGAACCTTTGGATGTGTGCATTAACAAGCCATTCAAGGATCACTTCTACACCAAATAGTTGATGGAGAAAACATCTTCACAAAGAGTGAAAATATGGTCCTGCCCCACTTGATGCTTTGTGTGGTTTGGTCATGCAATTATATGGAATCCCTTCAGTGCAGAAGGAGGCCATTCGGTCCATCAATTCTGCACCGATTCTCTGACACAGCATCTTACCAAGGCCGTATCCCCGTAACTCCACACATTTACCCCACTAATTCACCTAACCTACACATCTGGGGACACTGAAGGACAATCTAGTAAGGCATATCCAACTAACCTGCACATCTTTGGACTGTGGGAGGAAACCAGAGCACCTGGAGGAAACCCATGCAGACACGGGGAGAATGTGCAAACTCCACGCAGACGGTCACCCAAGGCCAGAATTGAATCCAGTCCCTGGCGCTGTGAGGCAGCAGTGATAACCACTGTGTCACCGTGCTGCCCAATGGAGTGGTTTTAGTGAATAAAGCATCATCAGCTTGTTACAGAAAATGTAGAACATCCAATTCAGTGGCTGAAGAGGAAGATGATTTGTTGTGGAGGGATGATTCTGAAACCAAAAGCACCAAATTCGATTCTTGTGGGATCCTTGTGTTGATATTATAGTCACAATGACTCAGAATGAATAGGATGAACTTGAGTCAGATGCTGAGGACAATGAATTTGACAACTTGTAAAATGCTTTGATTGTGGTTAAAAGTATCCTTGCAGAAATAATTAATTCAATAAAATCTGTCCCATTTATTTAATTTGAATTACTGGTGTTAATTTATTTTTCAAATTTCAAACTGACAACCACCTATCATCGGTGATTCACATTTTATAGTCATGTGTAAGTCGACCTCTATTTTGGAAGGACTTTTTGAGGCTTAAAAGGTCAACATGTACGCATGAACCGCTTCCCCTGTCCACCACTCCACACAAAAAAAGACTAAAATGAATAAAAATGGAAAAACTCCAGAGGACAAGGAGAAAACAATCCACAATATAAGGGCAAGGCATCACAAGGGCCAACAAAGGTTGGACGTGAGCCGAACAAAAAGTGGCAGAACAAGTAGAAAAAGGACCTATCCTCTGTCCGACCCCAAAAGCCTATCTTCAGAGGGAAGAATCTAGTGCGGTAAGAATTCAAGGTTAGGCAGTGCTTAGGAGGCAGAATGAGAATGCATAGCTTTGCACGATACAGACTTCTCTTGGCAGTAATATAGTAGTTCCAGCTAGGCATTATAAAAGACTTTGACATGCAGTATAAATAATGTGGCATAACGTTTAAAATAACTGTTAAAATAATGCAGGTTCTGTAAGTACAACGGCCAAGGTTCAAGGATTTTGTCTTCAAAATAGTGTTAGGGTTTGCAATGGCTTCTCCTTATATCCAATCCCCTTTAGCTATCTGTTAAAACTCTCCCTTCACTGTCTCTTTCCCCCTGCCCCTCACCCCCCCTATGTCCACGTGGAACACTATGGAAGATTAAGCAATCTTTGTCCCAAGAGGTCCACGGGGAATCACTGATTGATCTCCCTGTGGGAGATCCCAGGATTGGGACTAGCGTGTGTACAGCACGGTAGTGGTTTTACTTTGCATTCTGTAATAAACTATGTTCCTTTCCTGTCAGGCTTCCTGAGTCATTACAGTCTCCAATAATCCAGTGATTATAAGGGCAGGAAGAAACTGTGTTTCTCAAGGTCCCGCAGCTTAAGTGGTTTAGAAATTAAACCAGTGCCACCTGGCTCAGGGAAATGCACATGGCAGTCTGAATCTTTGATAACTTGTTGACTGGCTAAAATGTGCTGCTCCACATTTGGCTTTGTCCACTGTTGATTTTGTTTCAAGGAAAGCATGTTTGGTTTGATGAATTGTTCTCCGCTTCACTATTCATCTGGAAATCTCATAAAATCAAAGGTGTTGTTAGCATGTACATCAGGGCCTTTCAGCTCCAAATCGTTAATACTTAAACACTTAAACTTCTTCACTTGGCTTCTATAAAATCTACCTCTGGTAGAATCTTGTTCATAGAATCCTTACAGTGCAGAAGGAGGCCATTCGGCCCATCGAGCCTGTACCAACAGCAATCCCAATCAAGCCCGTAACTCCACGTATTTAGCCTGCTAATCCCCCTGACACTAAGGGGCAATTTATCATGGCCAATCAACCTAACCCGTACATCTTTGGAGTGTGGGAGGAAACTGGAGCATCCGATAGAAACCCATGCAGACACGGGGAGAATGTGCAGACTCCACACAGTCACCCAAGGCCGGAATCAAATCTGGGACCCTGGTGCCGTGAGGCAGCAGTGCTAACCACTGTGCCACCGTGCCGCCCCTGTTCTCTGTTTTTCAATCTACACTGTCACCAGCATGCGATTTTACTTTTGAGAATATAGAATATGACGTGTTGAAGTGGTAGAAGATTTAAATAATTACAAACTTTTACAAGAACTTTCAATTTAACCAGAAGTTAAATTACCATATGCACCAGGTTTCAGAGAGTATCCCTTGAACAACAAGTGAAACACTTATTTGGATGAGCACAGAAACATCATAACATTCAAGGATATGGAACAAGTGCTGGAAAATGGAATTAGTGTGACTTTATTGGTAGATTATTACTGTTGCATAATAGTTGAAAGTGCTGCCTTTTCTTTGGTATATCACTGGAGTATTATTCCACTGTAAATTTATCAGAGGAATTATTAACTTCTTGCATTTTAGAACAAAGAAAAGTACAGTACAGGAAAAGGCCCATTGGCCCTCCAAGCCTGCCGATCATAATGTCCTAACTAAACTAAAAAAAAACCTTCTGCCCTTACTTGGTCCATATCTCTCTGTTTCCTCTCTATTCATGTATCCATCCAGATGCCTTTTAAATGTTGCTAATGTGCCTGCTTCCATCACTTTCTCTGGCAACGCGTTCCAGGCACCCACAACTCTCTGCATGTAAAAGTTTCTTGCACATCTCCCTTAAACTTTCCCCCTCTCACCTTGAACTTGTGCCTCCTTGTAATTGATACTTCCACCCTAGAAAAAAAGCCTCTGACTATCCACCCTGTCTATGCCTCTCATAATTGTGTAGACTTCTATCAGGTCTCCCCTCAGCCTCCGCTTTTCCAGTGAAAACTATCCTAGTTTATTCAACCTCTCCTCATAGTCAACACCCTCGGGACCAGGCAACATCCTGGTGAACCTTTTTGCACCCTCTCCAAAACTTTCATGTCCTTTTGGTAGTGTGGTGACCAGAACTGCACGCAATACTCCAGATGCGGCCCAAACAAGGCTTTATATGCAACATGACTTTCCAATTCTTGTACTCAGTGACCCGTCTGTTGAAGGCAAGCAAGCCATATGCCTTCTTAATCACCTTGGCCATCTGTGTTGCTACTTTTAGGGAATTGTGGACCTGCACGCCCAGATCCTTTTCTGTGTTAGTTGCATTTGGCTAGAATTTTAAATGACATTAGCACTATCTGTAAATAAATTAATGACGAACTATATCAACACACTATAGTACAACTATATAAATCTTTTATTCTGTTCCCCTGTTCCTTTTTGTTCTTCATGCTTTGCTTCTTTCTTAATCTCCTTTTCACTTTATGATGCAAAAATATTGAATATTATTTTGCCTGCTGTTGGAGTTTTGTATTTTAATATTTTTGGAGAAATATGTATTTTAAACTCTTTTATCAACTGAGAACATTTATTTTATGAAAAATTATTTTCTCAGGAACATTTCAACCTCATTGCCAGTGGAATGAACTGTGTGGTTGATGGCACAATTCCAGCCAGTTCAGGACTCTCCAGCTCTAGTGCATTGGTTTGCTGTGCAGGCCTCATCACTATGGTTGCCAATCAGAGGATCCTATCGAAGGTATGACCTAACTATACTATTTTGTATAACAGAAATGAATATCACTGCAAATTTTGCTTTCCAGTGAGCTGCATTTATATAGTGCGTTTGACATAGTAAGGATCCAAAAGCACTTCGCAGACGCAGCAAGCAGTAACAGAAGAGCTAATGGAGATGACAGAAAATTTACTCAAGAGATTTTTGAATTTGTGGGGAAAATATGGAAAAACGGTTATAGCCAAGTAGCCCTGGAGAGCAAATGGGTGGAATGAATGCCCTAGGTCTAGTGGAAAGAAGAATGATTGGGAGATTGAAGGACATGGTATTGGATCATAGATTGGTATGAGTTTATTGAAGTTCTTACTCCATGGGATCTGATATATGGTTAGGGCACGGATCAGAAACCCCAAGGTATACTATGAAGCCATACTAGATCCCAAGTATTTGCTATTTTGGCATTAATATGAGAAAATGATGTTTCACTCTAGGCGCATTTCTGCTGACAGACTGGGAAGCTTTTATCAAAACAAACTTTATTTAACAACACAGTTTAACTATAACAAATGAATTAGATCGTTTACCAATCGAACAATACTTAAAAGTGACAAGATACAATTCTTAACTGCTAACCTATCCCTATGAGTTCCAATTCAAGGAATATTCCTCTTATAGACTTAAACCCCTCTTCAAAATTAGTTAGCAAAACATAGGCTTACATGCCTGTACTTAGGTTGTCAGCCCTAAAGCTCTCAGACAACCTCCACAGAGAGAGAGAGAGAGAGAGGCATCTTGCTTCTTTCAGAATCAGGCAGGAGCTGCTTGTTTTAAAAGTGAAAGAGAAACTGTGTCTCTTCCCTGCAAGCTTAGCACCTCTCATTAGCACGTGACTCGGTCCCTGTCAATCAACCTAATCAAAACTCTACCCTGAAACCCCAAGGGAAACCTAAGTAAACACAAATGCATTGACTCTGGTTAAACAAACGCACCATTAGTTAAAAAGAGATATTATCCTGCCGAGAAATGCTGGAAAATCTCAGTAGAAAAAGATTTACGGTAGTTATTTTAAAATGGAATGTCTCTATTTTTCCAAAATAAAGTGAGAAAGGAAAAAAGAGAGGTGATGGCTAGAGTTTCCTGTGTCAGTTTGTTCTATATCACTTTGACAGCAAATACAGGAAAACTGGGCGATGAAGGAGTGGATGTTGTTAATGAAGTCTACACAATACGCAGAACCAAGAGTATTTATTCTATGTAGACTAAAGCTGTGGTTTGTATCTTGTCCTTGCTTTTTGAGAAAATTGGTTGTTAATTGTTCACCAGTAAAGACTTTGCACAGAATTCTCCCATGGCCATGTTGGTAGTTCAGTGGCGGACAATGGAATGAATTTGGCAGGAGTGTAAAATTAGGTTTCATGTCAGCATGAATAGCCCACAGTATCTTCTGCTGGTGCCCACCCCAGTGGATCAGGAAACCCGCTGGAGACCACCGCGAAACTGATTCGCATCCCACTCCTGGGATGCAGATGAACACCCGACCAGAACCTACCCCCTCCCCCCAAACACCCTACTCCCAATTCTCCCTGATGTCAGCAGGAAAATATGCCAGTCCAAAATACGCCTGGCACAACGTGGCATGCAGATCTCGGGACTTGCCTGAACAATGGGGCCAGCCAGCAGCCCTGTACCCCAGAACACCACAGCAGCGAAGGAGGGGACCATCCACAGGTGGACCTTCCAGATTCAGTGTCATCAAAGAAGTCCATCTTCCAGCCTCAATGTTCCTGGGGATCCATCCTCTTACTCAGGAGGTGCGTCTTCCGGTCTCAGAATGTTTTCGGAGATCCACCTTCATTCTCAGGAGGTCTATCATCTTCCTTCAACAGTGGGTCAGTGATGTTGTGTGCCTTTTCAATATGGTGCTCATATATGATGGTAGACTATGCGCCATTAGGTCTGCCTTGTCACTGAATATCGTGCAATACGTGTGAATAATAAATCAAATCAAAATATTCAGTTGCATTGTTAATGAGGTTGGGGCTGGGAGATATGGCCTGGGCAGTGGGCAACACTCCACATCCAGCCCCCGCCACAGGACTCAGTCCCAGATGGGAGAATTGCGCCCTTTATTCTCTTGCATTATGATGACCACTTCTATATCACAGTAACTCTTTGCACTTTAAGTATCTCCATTTGGTGTAAACTTCAGCTCATAGAAGGAGTTTAAACCAGAAAGCATTACGTCACTGATTAAGCCACTCCAAACAGTGCTTTCAAGGAACGGATTCAATACAATGATTAGATTTTCTTCACCTGTAGCATCTATGGTTTTCTTTCTTAGGGAAGTGTCTGTTCCTTTACTTCCTCATGGCTTATACCAATCACTGTATTCAGTTTGATAGCTTATTGGATAGTGGTCAGTGCCTCTGAGTTGAGATTTTACAGATCCCGCCCGAGGTCAACGGACCTTTCCGTGGTCCGCCCCTCACCCGCTCCGGTTCCCATGGCAGGTGGGGCGGTAAAAGTCCGGCCATTAACTGGTCATTTATCTCATTGCTGTTTGTGGGATCTTGCTGAATGCAATATGGCTACTACATTGACATACTTGGGTGACTGCATTTGGATGGTATGCATTTTTCTGCACCATTTAAACTCAACAAAAATCAAGCAATAAACAGGTAGTCATTTTTATCAGATAATAATGTATATTTGTAATTCATGGTCATTTTATGGGTTATTCGTGCCTTTTGTAAATATTTAGATGGGATTTTCGGGCAATCTGCTTGAATCATTTCATTATCTATCTTTATCACCATCTGCTTAAATGGTTCCATCTGATTTTATACATAACGTGGTTGATAGAAGGACATTTTTTCAATATCAAGACTAAACATTGGGAGCCAAACACTTCAAGATCAGAATCTGGCTAAGATCAAACATTGGTTTCAAAAGCTTAATTACAATCTTGCAGTGAAACTCAAAATGTTAATAGAAAAATGGCATTTTTCTGTAGCAAACATATTTGCGAATGAAGCTATTTAATTTTAACTTGCTGATGGTCTGCTTTAGAAGCTAATCACTACTTAAAAACTATAGGTCAAATTTTAGTCTTGTACTTGATTATCCAGTTAATGTATTTTACTGTCCTTTCCACAATTGATATCCCTAAATTTGAAGAATGCCTAAAGAGATTGTCCATTCATGTACCAAACCTTATTAAACCTGTCACTTTTACAAGTGAAATAGTTATTGGGATAAAAGGTATTTTGGTAGAATACAACAAATTTGATTGCATGTTTTATAAAATAAAATGATCACTATGAGAAAGAGAACTCAGATTTATATCATTCAGGGATACTGTTGCATTTGTAAATGGCGAGAGAAAAAGCTGTTACCTGTTGCTCATCATGCTAATTTTTAAAATGGAAGATTGTATTTAATTGAGAAGTTAGCTGGACGTTACTGAGGACATTATCTTTTTTTCCCCCAAAAACATAAAGGCCTCCCACAATTTTTTGAGATTAAAAAAATCTAAAGTTACGTACAATACTTATTTCTGTATTCATAGTTCTTGAGATAAGCTGTGTGGAAAAATATGATTAAAATCATTGATGCACAACTTTTAAGAGATCCTGTTATATGGAAAAAAAATGCAAATAAGACAATTATTTCAGCCTCAAAATTTACATAATATTTTTGAATCCCCCCCTCCCCAACTTTCCGTTCCTCTGATGCTGACAGGATATGTAACTTTCTTTCCTTTGCCCTACATTTGGCATGATGTGGAGATGCCGGCGTTGGACTGGGGTAAGCACAGTAAGAAGTCTCACAACACCAGGTTAAAGTCCAACAGGTTTATTTGGTAGCAAATTTGCTACCAAACTTGGTAGCAAATTTGCTACCAAATAAACCTGTTGGACTTTAACCTGGTGTTGTGAGACTTCTTACTACATTTAGCAGCCATGCCTTGTTGAATGAGGTATATAACTGGGTTTTCAACAATGTACCAGCTTTATAACTACTGCTAAATGCTCTCAGTGGTTTTGGAAAGCTAATTTTATTTTGTGGATTGTAATTTTTCCATAGTAATAAATTCCACATTTTTAAATGTTTTTCTTCTTCTCACAAGTTTATTTATTTTTATGTTAGCTTCTGTCTTAATGCAATCATCATTTATTTTGCTACTGGAAATTTTAAATTCGAAGTGAAGGATATTAAGTGCTTATAACTTAGTGGTTTGCTCTATGTGAACATTTCCATGTGACTGACTGTTTACTAACCATGCTGTGGAGATACCAGCGTTGGACTGGGGGTGGGCACAGTAAGAAGTCTCACAACACCAGGATAAAGTCCAACAGGTTTATTTGGGATCACGAGCTTTCGGAGCGCTGTTCCTTCCTCAGGTGAGTGGCCCGTGATTCCAAATAAACCTGTTGGACTTTAACCTAGTGTTGTGAGACTTCTTATTGTGCCCATCCCAGTTCAATGCCGGCATCTCCACATCTTAAATACCCAAAACATTTTTTGGCCCAAAGCAACCCCGCCTCCCCACCAGGGCCATCTGTCACTTGTTCTTAAGTTTTGCTTTCACTGAGCACTGACCTTTAATTTCCCATTAACACATTCTTATACCATACTTTATGCAACTACTCGCACCTTCAGTTGTCATTTACACTTCCTCTGTCTTATGACCTACACATTTTTGTTGCAATCTTTCCTAGCTCCCACCACCTTCTACTCTACTCCACCCCTTCTTATACAGTATAGAATATGTCACATTTCTACCCTCTTTAGCGCTGAAGAGGTGCCACAAGGACTCAAAACTTTAGCTCTATTTTCTCTCTCCATAGATGCTGCCAGACCTGCTGAATTTTTCCAACATTTTTCTGTATTTGTACCCAGTAAAGATAAAATGTGCTGGAAATGGTCTTTGTGCTATTTACATTTCCATAATTTCCGGCTTATTTTCTTTCAACATAACTTTTCCAATATTAATTTAATTAAATTAAGAATTTCTTGGATGAGTTTCAGAGGAATACTTGCAGAAATGCTGCGATTGAATTTAATCCCAACCCCAAAATCTCGTGTGTAATGGGTACCATTGTTCAGAAAGTATTTATTTCCAAAGGCATGTAGTGAATAATTACAAATAAATGTGCAATAATATTGCCACTGCATTTCCTATTTAAATAAAAGTGCCAACTAATTTGAAACCTTTGGTGTGATATTGCAAATTGCTCTCCTGATTTGTAAAGACTTTTTCACTTTCCCGTTCAAGGGTAAAATGACTGTTTTTGGGGTTCCTCCAAGGAAATGTTTTAAATTAAAAGAGAAATTTGTTACACAATCAGTCTAAAGGGAGAGACTTAGCGACCAGGAAAGATGATGATTTTATTCAAAAGGATTCCGATCCATTTTAGATTTAGAAACTAATTCCTAAAAAGGGAACGTTGGAGGAAGGTGGTTACTTTGCCAATTACCTTGTAGGCCTTGTGCCCTAGAGATTGGCAAGTAGCCATCAATTTCAAAGAAATTCACTTTCACATATTTCAATGGAAGCCAGAGTAATTTTCTTTAGTTTCAAATAGTGGAGAGGTGTTGCCAATTGAAGTGTCTACCTTCTGGCCAAACTTGCATGCTACTTAAAAAAAAAATGCTAAAAATGATTCCTGTATGAGGTACGTGTTTATGTCCATAAGAGCAGAATTAGGCCACTCGGCCCCTTGAGTCTGCTCTGCCATTCAATCATGGCTGATATTTTTCTCAACCCCATTCTCCTGCCCTTTCCCCATAACCCCATATCCCCTTATTAATCAAGTCAGTCTGAGTAGTCATAGGAAGTTCAGGATAAGTTACCAGATTTATGCAGTTTTCTAGCTGCTGTGTTTTCCGAAGCATATTTATATGTTAGTTATAAAAGTCAAACCTAGTTAATGGCATTTAACTCAGAACAGTATTTCGTATGATTGCTTCAACAACATCCCTAATCACAAGCTGGTGGGCTGTCACGAGGGCAGCCCCACTGAAATGGCAGCAAAATATTTTAATTATACGAATGTAATTTTAGTTATGCAGTAATTTGGGATGTTCTGAGGAGCCATGATCATTTTTTTCCCCAATACATAACTTGATTGTCCATTATACAAAGATACCTAAGGATGCTTAAGGGTTAGTAGTTTGATCTGGAGATGTGATGTTGGTGTCAGAATAACAGGGAAATGTGCCCAGCATGGATAATGTAATGGACGGTGTTCTCAGCATGAATGCTCTATTATTAGATTCTTCACAGAGTAGAGATTTACATTTGATGGACTTACCTTGAAAGAGCATATAATAAAGTATAGTGATAAAGTGAAAGAAGCAAATTTAAGTCAGCACTCATGATTTGATTTGATTTGATTTATTATTGTCACATGTATTAACATACAGTGAAAAGTATTGTTTCTTGTGCGCTATACAGACAAAACATACCGTTCATAGAGAAGCAAACGAGAGAGTGAAGAATGTAGTCTTACAGTCATAGCTAGGGTGTAGAGAAAGATCAACTTAATGCAAGGTAAGTTCATTCAAAAGTCTGACAGCAGCAGGGAAGAAGCTGTTCTTGAGTCGGTTGGTACGTGACCTCAGACTTTTGTATCTTTTTCCCGACGGAAGAAGGTGGAAGAGAGAATGTCCGAGGTGCATGGGGTCCTTAATTATGCTGGCTGCTTTGCCGAGGCAGCGGGAAGTTTAGACAGAGTCAATGAATGGGAGGCTGGTTTGCGTGATGAATTGGGCTACATTCACGACCTTTTGTAGTTCCTTGCAGTCTTGGGCAGAGCAGGAGCCATACCAAGCTGTGATACAATCAGAAAGAATGCTTTCTATGGCGCATCTGTAAAAGTTGACGGACAGAAGCAGTCCAGCAGCATCTCAAGTGGGAGTCAGTAGCACAAAGTGAACATTCTGTGGTGATGTAAGTAGAGAAAGCAGACAGTGTAGCACAATATGTGATGGTCGCATGTAGCTGTAGGAAAAGAACAGTGGGAGCAGTTCCTTTAAGAAGGAAGACATTGAAATGTGTTATAATTCAGTCAGAAACTCCAAAGTGTTGTATGAAGTCCGCCTGGATCATAAGTTTTGCACTTTGAATTTGGCTAGGGTAAGCATGATATGTCTCACTCAGGTATGATTCAAATGACCCACTAGGGAGCTTTTATCAAACAAAGTTTATTTAAGAATATAGTTAACATGTATGGAAAGAAAATTAGCAATACCTTTTATCAATTACAAACAAAAACAAAACAGCCATGATAATGTATAACCCTTAACAAATAAATCTAAAGTGTTCCAATCAAACAAAACTTCCTATAGACAAAACCCTTTCCACAGGTTTAACTCAGCAAAGATTAAGGCTCACGTGATACTGGAACTGAGTCCTTTGGCTGTAGAATTGAAACCCTGACTTTTTAGCCTTGTAACCCCAGAGGGATACACCCAGAACAATTTGAAGTCAGAACAGCTTCCCAGAACATCAGGGAGAGAGAGAAACACTGCTTTCAGTCTAATGTCCACTCCCTTCTAAACTAAACTGCAGCCAGCCAAACAGAAAATGAAACATTAAATTCACCAGGAAGGAAAGAAACCTGTTCAAAACACATGACCTGCCAACCAGTCTTCTCACCATGTAGGGTCATAAAATAATCCCAGAAGGTACCTGAGGCCCATATTAAAAATAAACAAAACCCCATTTAAGCCACTGAAGGAGCAATAAAAGGACTCCTACAGACAACTCAGCAACAATGAAATAAGATGAGGCTGTGAGAGCTGCAGAGAACATGATTTTTAAAAAATCTCTTAAACATCACAAATGGCAGCAGGAAAAAGACAGCAGTGTGGGAGAATGTAGGATGCTGGCTCTATGGTAGGCGGGAGGAGTGCTTTGCCACTGGGAATTGTAGAGAGCGGAGGGGTGCAGGTGGCGCAATTTGACTTAAGCAATATAATTGGGCAATTACAGGAGTCTCTGCTGTTTGGAGATAGAAATTAGAATTTGTTTTTGTTGGAGGCCTCAAAATAATGGTGAAGGAAGATGGGACAACTTTGCATATTAAAAGCAATGCAAGCAGGAATTGATTGCTCAGTATCATAGGAGAAGAAGTAAGTTTAATAGCAAGAAGTGCTACAGCCCATAAGGATTTTAATGCAGGTGGACAATTTATTATTACCTGCTTGGTGTGGCTTTTGTATTGTGCATTATGTGAAGTTCCTTTAAACTTGGATCTATGTAACTTCCTAATTTCATGATGTGGAGATGATGCCGGCGTTGGACTTGGGTGGGCACAGTAAGAAGTCTCACAACACCAGGTTAAAGTCCAACAGGTTTATTTGGAATCATGAGCTTTCGGAGCGCTGCTGCTTCATCAGGTGAGCCACCTGATGAAGGAGCAGCGCTCTGAGAGCCCGTGATTCCAAATAAAACTGTTGGTCTCTAACCTGGTGTTGTGAGACTTCTTACTGTTCCTAATTTCAGTTATCCCTTGTAGAGAGGTGTTGTGAAAATTCAGAAGAATAGTTAAGATTTTTCCTGAACGTGTCACAGAATTGTTACAAAAGAAGGAGGATACTTATTTCAGAGCAGCATTGGAAACATATTGTCTTGTTCCAGCATTATATATGGAATGGTTAGGGAGCACGAACACTTCGTTATCCTTATTTATTGAAGTAACGGAAGAAAAAAATTGTCCTGCGTGTCAACAGGTGATTGGCAAAAAAGGAAAGCTTGGGAAAAATCACTCAGTTGTAAATATAACCAGTCAACATTTTTTTTTACATGTTTTCTCTCATCCTCTTTACAGTTTGGCAAGAGAGTGTCCAGAAAGTTTAGCAAAGCAAGATTTGATTTAAAACAGAACAGATTGTGGCATTTAACTCCACCCTGCATATATTACTTTTGTTTCGGTTACAGGAATATGACTTCTATTGTAAACTTAAGGAGGTTCCTGTTGTGAATTATAAACCCACAACCGTAAATTATTAAATGGACACAGAGGGAAGGCATTCAGTTGAGGCAGGGAAATTAAACTATTGTTTTGTATCTTTTGTAGTGCCGTTCTGGTCCCCACACTATAGGAAGGTTGTGATTGCACTGGAGTGGGTGCAGAGGAGATTCACCAGGACGCTGCCTGGGATGGAACATTTAAGTTATGAAGAGAGGTTGGATAGCCTTGGGTTGTTTTTGCTGAAGCGGAGGTGACCTGATCGAGGTGTACAACATATAAGGGGCATGGACAGAGTGGATAGGGAGCAGCTGTTCCCCTGAGTTGAAGGGTCACTCACGAGGGGGGACATAGGTTCAAGGTGAGGGGCTGGAGGTTTTGGGGGAGATGTGAGGAAAAACTTTGTTACCCAGAGGGTGGTGATGGTCTGGAATGAGCTGCCTGGGAGGGTGGTAGAGGCGGGTTGCCTCACATCCTTTAAAAAGTATCTGGATGAGTACTTGGCACATCTTAATATTCAAGGCTAGAGGCCAAGTGCTGGTAAATGGGATTAGGTGGGAGTTCAGTTTCTTGCATGTCGATGCAGACTGAAGGGCCTCTTCTGCACTGTATGATTCTATCAATGTGTGTTCTATACATGCTTTCACTGTGACCGTAAACATTGAGAGAGTGAGTCATCATCATAGAAATCATAGAAACCCTACAGTGCAGAAAGAGGCCATTTGGCCCATCGAGTCTGCACCGACCACAATCCCACCCAGGCCTGACCCCCATATCCCTCTAATCCCTCGAATCTACACATCTCAGGACACTAAGGGGCAATTTTAGCATGGCCAATCAACCTAACCCGCACATCTTTGGACTGTGGGAGGAAACCGGAGCACCTGGAGAAAACCCACGCAGACACGAGGAGAATGTGCAAACTCCACACAGACTGTGACCCAAGCTGGGAATCGAACCCAGGTCCCTGGAGCTGTGAAGCAGCAGTGCTAACCACTGTGCTACCGCGCCGAGTGTTCATGAAAATCCATTAAAACTAAAACATATTACAGATCTAATGTATGTTTGATATATATGTGTTAATTAAAGAGAAAGGAAGCTTTTGTTAGCTATTGCAGTAATAAGAGCAATAGGCACCAATCCTGAACAGGAATAAATGGGTGCTCTTCATTTCTTTATCATTTTTATCTGATTTATACCCTGTGTCTGTGAAAAACATAGAAGTAACATTTTAAATTGTGCTTAGAATCCTAGGATCCCTACAGTGCAGAAGGAGGCTATTCAGCCCATCGAGCTTGCACCGACAACGATCCCACCCAGGCCCTATCCCTGTAACCCTATATATTTATCCTGCTAATCCCCCTGACACTAATGGACAATTTATCATGGCCAATCTACCTAACCCGCACATCTTCGGAGTGTGGGAGGAAACCCAAACACTCGGGGGAAACCCACACAGACACAGGGAGAACGTGCAAACTCCACACAGACAGTGACCCGAGGCCGCAATTGAACCTGGGTCCCTGGCGCTGTGAGGCAACAGTGCTAGCCACCGTGCCACTCTGATTCTTCTATGATTCTAATTGTGCTTTGTGGTAAACTTTGCTTATGGCAGCACAGAAAAAGTGTGAAATGGGGTCCTGAGACCAGATGCAACAGAAAACCAGATTTTCTTTCATTTTTAATAAAATTCATAGACTTCGTCCCGTGCAGAATTAGGCCATTCGGCCCAAGGAGCCTGCACCAACTCTCCGACAGAGCATCCTACCCAGCTCCTAACTCCACAACTCCATGTATTTACCCCACTTATCAACCCTAACCTACAAATCTTTAGACACTAAGGGTCAATTTAACATGGCCAATCCACCTAACCTGCACATCTTTGGACTGTGGAGGAAGCCGGAGTTAACCCCCGCAGACACAGGGAGAATGTACAAACTCCACACAGTCACCCAAGGCTGGAATTGAACTTGGGTCCCTGGCGTTGTGAGGCAGCAGTGCTAGCCACCGTGCCGCCCCCATGTTTGGGGTTGCTCACAGACTTTCAACAATGCTATGAATTCTGTTATAAAGTGCAGGCAAATTAATGAATAAATTAAACATGATGTTTTTCAATCTGTTGAAGTTGTAAGGACGCTAAGAAATTGTCTTCTAAAGTACTCTGGCAAATTTCCCAACGCTTGTGGAATTCTGTTGTTCAAAAAGTAGTCTGTGTGTCAGACTTGTTTATTCCAAAACACAAATGGGAAGTGGAGCACGTTGAAAATCTGCTTGTGGCAAATCTGCGCCAAACATGGAGCCTCGCATAGTGCAGGCATGAGAGCAAAAAGTTAACAACAGATAATATCATTGCTTAATTCTGGTGGCTATGATGACAACCAGATAATGTCTGACAAACGTCCCAGCTCCTGATGAAAATAAGTGCCATTACCATACAAAAACATATGTGAAATAGCAGCAAATTGGAACTTAGCATGCAAAGTTGAAGCAGATGTAACTTTAATTAGTCTCACGTTTAAGAAGGACTTACTCTTTTAAGCACTACCCAAAAGTAATTTTTCTGATTTATACTTGAATGGCACGCTATTTTGTTCTGTGTGTAAGACCAATATCAGTGTTTATATGAAAATCTGTTACTATCTTCAATTTCCATTAACGTTCCTTCTTTAATAATAGTACATAATTTGTAACAGCGGATTTAATTTAATTTTTTAAAGACCAACACATCTCATAGTGTTAATACTGAATAGTATATAATAATTATCATTTATCAATCCTGTACTGATGTAAGTGTTTTGTTCCTTATTGTAGTGGGCTTTGTTTGTCCATTGGGGTGGGAGCTCTTGGGGTCTGTCCTTGGGCTGCCACGGTGAATCCTAGTGCTCTCTGGATGGCAATAACCTCTGTGTGATTTGGAGATGCCAGAATACCGTGCCAATTTAAATAGGGTTGGGGGCCTCTGCTGGGAGGTGCTTTGTTGCCCTTCTTTGTATTTTTTCCTGTAACTCTTCACTGCTCTTAACCTCTCCTTCTCTGCTCTACCTGAAAATTTCTTGGTATCGACTCTTTCTGTTTTGCCACACCACCACCCTGTTTTTTTTCATTTTTTGTTACCTGCATTCTGGACCAAATCTCTGCAAGGGAAAACATGGGGTTGTAGTTGGAGCTGGTGTTTACGTTACAATAGCGATTGCATGTCAAAATTACTTCTTCATTGGTTGCAAAGCGCTTTTAGATGTCCTGAATTCATAAATCTAAGTTATTTCCTTGTCAGATGGAGTGTTCTGGGAATAGGAAAACAAAACTAACTAGCTGGAGCCAGACAATGGATGCATCAGCATTTTATCTCCTAGATTTGCATTTGTTTTTAGAAAATTGGACACGGATACCACCATCACATGTAAGAACACCACCCACTGGGTACACAGTACATACTCATGCGACTCGGCCAATGTTGTCTACCTCATTCGCTGCAGGAAAGAATGTCCTGAGGCGTGGTACATCAACGAGACCACGCAGGCGCTACGACAACGGATGAACGGACACCGCGTGACAATCACCAGGCAGGAGTGTTTCCTTCTTGTCGGGAAACACTTCAGCAGTCAAGGGCATTCAGCCTCCGATCTTCGGGTAAGCATTCTCCAAGGCGACCTTCAGAACACACGACAACGCAGAATCACCGAGCGGAAACTGATAGCCAAGTTCCGTAAGCATGAGGACGGCCTCAACCGGGATCTTGGGTTCATGTCACACTACACGTAACCCCCACCATTTGGCCTGCGCTTGCAAAATCTTACTAACTGTCCTGGCTTTAGACAATTCACACCTCTTTAACCTGTGATTATCCCTCTCTCCACTCGCATTGTCCGTGCCTGTAAAGACTTGGTTACCTGTAAAGACTCGCATTCCAACCATTTTCTTAATTGCGTCTCTATCTACATGTGCCGTGTTTGTGAACCCAACTCTCCACTCACCTGATGAAGGAGCAACGCTTTAAAAGCTCGGGATTCCAAATAAGCCTGTTGGACTTTAACCTAGTGTTGTGAGACTTCTTAATTTAGGAAATTGGACCTGAATTTATCTGTGCCTTGACCTAAAGGAGCTTAGGGCTGTCCTAAGCATAAAAAGAATATATCTGGATCTATATTGTGGATGTTGACTTTGTGTGAGGAACAGATGACAGGGTGATTGAGGGAATCAATAAAGTTGGTGAATTACTTTTTTTTAAAAGATATTACTTTTGTGATTTACTTTCAAGAGTATTTAGCTTGCTGGGTATAAGGGGTTTAATGGCACCTTTATCTCAGAATGTTTATGCTGCAGACTGATTTGGATAGAAATAGTCTTGTAAATGTTTTTGTGGATTAGTACGCAAGAAAAAAATGGAGTGCTGATTAAAAGAAAAATGAGGAAGAAACATATTGAGTGTTCGAGATGTGAATAATATTTCACAACAAGACACTGCAGTCGCAGCATTTATTATTGTCATAAGGATTTTTACATTTCACATCGATTTTATGTTCATGAATTGTGCGGGTAATTTTGTCTCAGTAACTAATTCGAAGTACTTGGATTCATTGCACCTTGATTCATATTTGGAAGAAGTTCAGATTTATAAGCTATTGGCACCTGATGAATTGTTCAGTAGGTATTCTTGGTGTCTTCCAGTTTAAAATGTTGGAATAAAAAACATAATCCCAAGTATATAAAAAAAAATTGGTTAATTTCTGCTTGTCCTCTGCTTCCCACTTTCCTCCCGATTTCATTTTTGGGCTCCTACTTTTTAAAGTTACTGGGCAGGATTTTCCAGCCACGCTCGCCCCAAGACCGGAAAATCACGCCTAAAGTCAACGGACCTTTGCGTGGTCCGTCCCCTGCCCACTACGATTCCCGTGGTGAGCGGGACGGGAAAATTCCACCCACTATATTTTTCTATTAGGCTGAGTAAGTCTTAGTTTTCTATAATTATTTTAAAAATTCGAACACTTGACTTACTTTATTTTCAATCATTTATTTTGAAGGTAGAAATATTTTTGGCTAAATTGGTTGAAAAACAGCTCTCAACAAGTTATTTTCTCAGTCCAGAACTCTGAAGATTAATATCATGTGACAGATGTAGTCAACTCAGTTTTTGATGTATTTTATGACAAAGAAACTTGTCAAAGTGGGACAAGTTACTTCATTGGCAGTGTCGTCAAGCCAAGTAAGATGAGTCACTGATGTAAGAAGAGTTAATTTTCTCCTTGTTTTGTTAAATGTTGAGCCTCCTCACATGATACTGTGTATTTCACTGCACAACCTTTGCCTATGAAATATAAAACATTGCAGATAAACCTTTATGCAAAATAAGTGGCACGGTGGCACAGTGGTTAGCACTGCTGCCTCACAGCGCCAGGGACCGGGTTTAATTCCGGCCTTGGGTCACTGTCTGCGTTGAGTTTGCATGTTTTCCTCGTGTCTGTGTGGGTTTTCTCCGGGTGCTCCGGTTTCCTCCCACACTCCAAAGATGTGCGGGTTAGGTGGATTGACCATGGTAAATTACCCCTTAGTGTCAGGGAGACTAACAGGGTAAATAGGTGGGGTTACAGAGATAGGGCCTGGGTGGGATTGTTGTCGGTGCAGGCTCAATTGGCCAAATGGCCTCCTTCTGCACTGTGGGGATTCTACGATAAGCTAAAACTGTCCTGTGTTGCTTGTGCCAATGTATCTATCTGAATCAGAAGCTCTTTGTGTTTAAATTTGCAAAAATAGCCACTGCCTAACATATGTCCTCTTTGTTCGTCACATTAGATAAATGTTATTCCACAAACGGGTGTGTGAGGCCTCAATTGTCAAGATTATTTTCAATCTCATTGCTGAGTACATATGCAGATGTAGAATCTTGTTTGGCATTAAGTTATAACTTGAAGAGAAAATGGAAATGATTAGCAGAGTAATGTAGCCACAGTATTTTGTTACCTAATTTTCCATATTACTCATAGCGTTTGTGGCACTGAAATAACACATAGCTCAGTGGTTCTCAATGTGGTGCCTGCGCAGGTCCAAAATATAAGTTACTAATGTGCAATATTCCAGCTGAGGTTACGTATTTTGGTAGGAAGAATGTGGAGGGACAATATAAAGTATGGGGTAAAATTCTTAAGGGGGTGCAGGAGCAGAGGGACCTGGGTGGATATGTGCATAAATCACTGAAAATGGCAGGGCAGATGGAAAGAGCAGTTAATAAAGCATGAATAAATATTCTGGATTTATTAATAGGGGCAGAGAGTACAAGAGCAAGGAGGTTGTGCTGAACAGATACAAAACGCAATAGACCTCAGATGGAATATTCTGTACAATTCTGGGTACCACACTATAGGAATTATGTGAGCGCATTGGAAAGAGTGCAGAAGAGGTTTACAAGAATGGTTCCAGAGATGAGAAACCTCAGTGATGAGGATGGATTGGAGACATTGGGACTCTTCTTGGAGAGAAGATTTGGTAGAGATGTTCAAATTCATGAGGGGGCTGAACAGAGTAGATAGGGAAAAACTACTCCCGCTTGTAATAGGATCGAGAACATGAGGGCACAGATTTAAAGTGATTTGCAAAAGAAGCAGATGTGAAGTGAGAAAAACCTTTTTGACACAGCGAGTGGTTTGGGTCTGGAATGCGCTGTCTGGAAGTGTGTGGAGGCAGGTTTGATCGAGGCATTCAAGAGGGCATTGGGTAATTATTTGAATAGAAACAATGTGCAGAGGTACGGGAAAAAGGCAGGGGGATGGCAGTGAGTTATGATGTTAGTTTGAAGAGCCAGTGCAGACATGATGGGCCAAATGGCTTCCTGTGCCGCAACAGTTCTGCGATCCATCAAAATCAGTGGCAATCTTCCCATCAATTCTGGTGAGTATTTCTATGGTGGCAGGACCAGTAGGTGATTTGTGGGGTCTTTTGCCCTGCTATGTGGCCCAAGTACCAGAAAGCTTAAGAACCACAGACTAAGCTTAAATTGATTTTGACATTTTCTGCTTATTTTATCATGAATGTTTAGTCTTGATGCAGCAGGCTTTTATTCTGTTAATTTACTACAAACATGTAAGATAAGAATTCTCTGCACTCGGGAGAATATTGTAATTTCCACTAAGATTACATTGGATCATTTTAACTATCTTTGGCAAGATTTTTGTACATCAGCTATTGAGATAATTTAGTCAATTTCAAGCTAAATTGCTCTGGTTGATTAGAGTTGCTTGCTTTACAGTAAAAAGTCTCCAGTTTAATATGCCTGAGAATCCAGATTTTTATATTGGGCAATTTAAGGAGGGTCAAAACCTGATTTGAAAAAGAAATGTCTTTCATCCAGGGTAAAACCTGAAATTATTGAACTGAAGTCATACCATGTGTTGGAGAATCCATGAAGCTGGCTGTCAGAAGGCTTCCATTATATTTTCTTCCTACAGCGAACATGAAACATTTGAAATGACACCCATGGTCCATTTAGCAAGACTGCTTCTTAATGTAGCATTGCACAGATAAAAATATTCAGCTGCCTGATGCTAATGTAACAGGAAGCTAGAAGTCTTTAGTATTTCATATTTCTATGTTTGTTTTTGATTAGTGTGATCATATCAAATGATAAAACGCTATCCGTTTTGCACGTGGCAACATGTGTTAAGGCACAGAGAATTAATCATTTAGATTGTGCCAGTATTAAGAGATGCATCTGTGTAACAGGATCTACTGTAGTTAAGCATGCAGGTTGGTCACTCTGGACCTGTTTCACCATCATCTCAATTCTCTCTTTAAGTGGTTACATGCTTCAGTGCCAGCAACAAAATTCAACCCTTCTTTTGATGGCAGCTGCAGCTCCTTTAAGAACTGTAGCTGTTCTAGTTTCCTCTTTCTTCTTACACCGCCCCCCTCCCCATCCCAACCTCACTCCATCAAGTTCCCATAGAGGCTTGTGGCCGGAAAGTCGACAACAACAATGATTTCAGCAACAATAACAGTGATATTAGCTGTATGAGCAATTGTGACAATAAGAGTCAAGCATGCTGGGATATCTGGTCAAGTTATAATCAAAAATAGATGCAGGTCATAAAGTTGCTGCAAGCTGTGACCTGGCTTGTGGACTGTGATCTGACACTTCCTACGCTGACCAAATAAGGATAGTTTTTTGAACTAAGCTGGACATGGCAGAGCCATACTCATATATGGGTTGAGGTTTATGTGACTTGTATGCAATTTAAACTAAGCATTATGGAGTTGTCTATGAGTAACTCCATTAGCCTGGTTGAACAGTGTG
The DNA here is from genome assembly GCF_964213995.1 of Mustelus asterias. Lineage (NCBI taxonomy): Eukaryota > Metazoa > Chordata > Chondrichthyes > Carcharhiniformes > Triakidae > Mustelus > Mustelus asterias. The sequence continues at coordinate 20,894,230 of NC_135824.1, read as the reverse complement.
ATCGGTTTCTGGTAAGACCATTGGCTGAGCACCAGAGAACTTTCTGGAAGAATCTGAGAAGTTTAGGATAAAGGCATGTGTTTCAGCCCAAGTCCTCGGTGATAACTCAGAGACTAACCATTGCAAGTGTGCCCTGAAAGAACATCCTCAGAGAAGACAAAGAATGACATGGAAAATTTACATATAGAGTGGACTTGGCCACTTCGTTCTGAACTGGGTAATATTCATTTCAGTTAAAGAGTTAAAGTTAAGAGTTAATGTTGAAGTGGAAGAGTTAAAGTGTTGCAACTGCTGTGAGTTTGACTTTTGGTACACAAAGTGTTAAATAAAGAAATTGTGTTTAAACATTTAAAGTTGACTTATTGTCTTTATTCACTTCAGAGATTAAAATACACAGGTTTGTACAACAACTAAGGAAATTTGGCAGGTCAGCTACGACTCTCACCAACTTTTACAGATGCACCATAGAAAGCATTCTTTCTGGTTGTATCACAGCTTGGTATGGCTCCTGCTGTGCCCAAGACTGCAAGGAACTACAAAAGGTCGTGAATGTAGCCCAATCCATCGTGCAAACTAGCCTCCCATCCATTGACTGTGTCTACACTTCCCGCTGCCTCGGCAAAGCAGCCAGCATAAATAAGGACCCCACACACATCCAGGACATTCTCTCTTCCACCTTCTTCCATCAAGAAAAAGATACATGTCTGAGGTCACGTACCAACCGACTCAAGAACAGCTTCTTCCCTGCTGCCATCAAACTTTTGAAAGTAGCTACATTATACTAAGTTGATCTTTCTCTACACCCTAGCTATGACTGTAACACTACACTCTGCACTCTCTCGTTTCTTTCTCGAGAAATGGTATGCTTTGTCTGTATAGCGCGCAAGAAACAATACTTTTCACTGTAAGCTAATATATGTGACAATAATAAATCAAATCAAAACAGGCTTAATACAGGTTGGATTTGTACTGAACATAAACAAGGTTGATCCAAAATATTTGGTAAAATTGGCTATTCTTAACTTGAATGAGCATGGAGTTGACTCACATTGCTCTCATCCTGTAATCTCAAACGCTATACCCTATTTAATGCCCTTTTTTTCTCTCCGTTTATGAAATATTCTTACTTCTGTAAGGTAATGAAATCTTGAGTCTGGAAAGAAAGCCTGGGACATGTGCTAGCCCTGGATGTTGGATTTAAGGGGGCTGTTGCTTGAATCTGTGATCTCATGGTTGTGAAGTCAACATCTTAACTCATATATTATTGCCAGGCCCAAGAAAATTACAGTATCCACAGGCCAGACAACCTTGTTAACTTTTGGGCTATGCAATTAAACGTTATGATCGCAGGAATAAAGCTGCTCCAATGTCAGAGAGTATTAAAATTCCCTTGTTATAGTAATATTAAGTGTGAGACCAAAACAAAGCCATTCAAATCAGTTTTATTTCTTATTCTATCTATTTTCTCTCCTCAGAAGATATTGACACTACAGCAGATGCGTGACCCATGTCCGTTGACATTGGTGGGGTCAGAAGACCCCATCGGCGGGCAGGATTGGAAAATCCTGGCCCCGATTTTAATTCAGTTACATGCCAAATTTCACACAAACCCTCTGGGAACCCGAGAATACATATTGAGCAACAAGAGGGAACATTTTAATTCAGACTAACTAATTAATCACTTTCCCCCCGATGTTAATTATTCTACATATAGAGTTTTTAAAAACCAGGCGTGCAAAACATTTACCCCCTAGGTTGAAAATGTAAAACTTCGGCTATTTGTCTCCAATAACAGCTCCCATTATTATCTCATCAGCATTAGTTATGTTTAGGTTGTGTGTTACAGGAGCAGAATCATGTAGAGTAATGAACCAGTAGCAGTCAATTACAGTGCAACAAAATCAAATAGTGGGTGGCCTTATCTTTTGGAAATTATCTAAGGAATCTACAGCAGTGGGAGAGCACCTTATCTCCGTGTAGATCAATTCTCACTGGGGAAACAGACTTGACTGGGACACAAAAAAACTTCTTAAGTAGATCAACCTAATTGGTAACAACAGAGAAATACATTTTAAGATATTTAGTGAGACTCACCATTGTATTTCATATGAATTAAACAAAAACTGACCAACCCAAACCGATCGCAAATAATGGCCCAGATTTTATGGTTCGTGGCAAAGCTTACTGCTGACCTCAAAGAAAGCTTCCCACAAAGACCTAGTGATTTCTGTTATGCATTTCCCCCTTCCTTAAATCAGTTTGAATTTGGTACAAAATCAAGACATCCTGAAACAGTGATGCCATCAAACCAATCATATTGAAGCATTCTCATAACCAGCAAACCAGGAATTAAATGCACTGATATTCCTCCACTTTCAATTAATTTTTTTACAAACAAATAAATGATTGGAACTTCCACATGGGATTAAGGTAGAATCACAAACAGCAACTTCTGGATTTCCACGTTCAACTGCACATATGCAGTCCCCAGAACTTGCCAGTAGCAAATTGTGAATGCTGACTGTTTCACCATCATGTGGAGATGTCGGCGTTGGACTGGGGTGGGCACATTAAGAAGTCTCACAAGTGAGTCTTCCTCAGGTGACTCACCTGATGAAGGAGCAGCACTCCAAAAGCTCGTGATTCCAAATAAACCTGTTGATCTTTAACCTGGTATGGTGTTTCACCATCGTTATTACTGCAAAATCTGAGCCGATAGGAGTTTCTCTCACTATTGGAAGTAAAGTTTTGGAAGTAAATTTTGTCTGTATAGCACCCAGAAATAATACTTTTCACTATGTTAATACATGGTGACAATAACAAATCAAATCAAATAGTTGAATCCTTTCACCAGTTTTTTTATATGCTGTTAAGGCACCAGGTTCTGACTGTTGAATGTGAACTTTAAAAAAAAATTATTTCATGGAGTGGTTAAAATCTAAATTGGGCGCAGGTAAAAGATAACATAAGAACATAAGAAATAGGAGCAGGAGTAGGCCATCTAGCCCCTCGAGCCTGCCCCGCCATTCAATAAGATCATGGCTGATCTGAAGTGGATCAGTTCCACTTACACGCCTGATCCCTATAACCCCTAATTCCCTTACCGATCAGGAATCCATCTATCCGTGATTTAAACATATTCAACGAGGTAGTCTCCACCACTTCAGTGGGCAGAGAATTCCAGAGATTCACCACCCTCTGAGAGAAGAAGTTCCTCCTCAAGTTCATTCATTCTGAAATGCATTACACATTGACTGATCAAAGAACACATTGTTATGAGGGTTATACCATAAAAATAAACACTAACCAGTGCTAGAAAATGACTACAGATGTATATATAAATTACAGGCACAATCCCTGAATTTTAATAGCCCTGGAATTTACCACAGAAGTTTTACAGAATTAGCCATGTGTGGAACTAAAGATTGGAATGTAGCCAATAATCTCAGGAATACTGTTTGATTCCCCCATAGTTCTAACTGGAAACAAATGATTAGATAGCATTTCTTATCTGATGTTAATGGGGAAGAACTTTGATAGCAGAATGGAAATTTCTGCAGAAAATAACTATCTCTAAACTATTCCAAAGAATAAAATGGGACAAGAAGGGATCACGACATTATAACACAAATGTACAAATACTTTATAACATTTAAGATGCATACGATGAAGTAGTTTTACCTGTTTCATACATTCACTGCCTTTTCTGAGCTTCATCCCATAGCCCCTTTTTATTGTTCTCTGGAGCCAGGGCTTAACTTTTCAATACTGTTAGGTTGTTGAATACTTTGAGAGGTTTCTCTCCAAATCTTTTTTTCTACACTGTAATCTAACTTATGTCTTGTAGCTTCGTTTGGTGATTAAAATTATCCTCCAAATAATGATAAGCTAATGCAAAATGTGGACTCGATTGCACTCCCTACGACCTATGCCCTATTTCATGTGTTACGCAATTCAAGATTGCATTTACCTTTCTCGCTGCTACATCTCATTGTACAGATGATTTCAATGATCTCTACCCACCAATATCCCCAATTCCTTTACCTGTGGAGTAAGGCCATTTTGTTCAAAGTTTCAATATTTACTCTCCTCCCACCGTAGCACTTTGCACTTATCAACGTTGAATTTAATCTGTTATTTCTCAGCCCAATTCCCAAATCTGCTTTTGCTCCTTTAGACTTGATTAGCCGGCCCTTTGAAGCGGACACCCCCACTCCCGCCGCGGCGCCCCCAGCAATCCAGAGCTGTGGGTCCAAAGAAATCAGGAAGTGGATTGAGAATGCCCCAACACATTTCATGCAAGATTACGCATGTTGCAATTTTTGGTGAATTCCTAACACCACATCGCTGTGTGTGCTTACATAATTTATTTTTAGAATCAGCTGTGGAAGAAACAGACACAGGACATGAAGCTCATGAAGTTTACTGAGAAATAAAATGATCTCGAAGCCGGGTGTGAATTGAATGCCTGACATTAATCGGTAGTTCTTTATTTTTTCATGGAATGTGAGCATGGCCGGCAAGGCCAGCAGTTGTTTGCATCACTAATTGCCCTTGAGAAGCTGGTGGTGAGCTGTCTTGAACCACTGCCATCCAACTGCTGTAGGTAGGCTCACAGTGCTGTTTGAAAGGGAATTTCAGGGTTTTGGTCCAGTGACAGTGAAGGAACAGTTCCAAGTCAGGGTGGTGTGTGGCTTGGAGGGGAACTTGCAGGAGGTGATAATATTCTTTTATTAACACTATGACTCTTGTTTTTATTAACGCTGTTAGATGATTTGTAGACCACATTGATTTAATAATTCCTCACCATTTATAGGTGGAGCTTGCAGAGATCTGTGCAAAGTGCGAACGTTACATTGGCACTGAAGGTGGGGGTATGGACCAGTCTATTTCATTCCTGGCAGAAAAAGGAACGGTGCGTGACTTTTTAGTTCCAAGTTTGGGACACATCATCACTTGTATGTAGTGGCTACAATTCTGTGCGTCAAATACTTATTTTGTTCCACATACTAATTTCATCTCACCTTAAAAAGAGGAAACTTAAGCACAATTTTAGAAAACAAATTTACTAGTATCAAGATTTTTCCAAGTACTTTAAACTGTGTTGTACAAGTGGTTAAACTGAAGTCATAAACAATAGCTTTTCTAAATGTGGAATTTCATCAATTGGTCAAAAGAGCTTTCTATGTTCAAGGATTGGAATGGATCGATTTCACAGGGCAATGTTTCAGGCCTGAAATATGTCTGACAGCACACTGACCACAGACAGGGGTATCCCTGTCGGCCATCTTGGATTCTTGCACATATTAATGAGGGACCAAAGCTATATTTAAGGATCTCTTTAAAAAATTGGGCAGTGCTGAATGAAGCAGGCACTAGGTCTCAAAATAACCTACCAGACAACCCAAGTTTATATCTTCAAATTAGCAAGTTGCCTCTGGAGGCTTGCCAAGGGCTGGCTCATAGGCAATACTGAAATCAGTCCAGGTACCAATTTCCGGAGATCCTCAGGCTAACTTCTCCGATGTGCTTTGCTGTTGAGCTAACTGATATCACTCTAAAGCATCCTAAAATCCTCAAGGAAATGAGAGGGGAAATGAGCCATATTTAAAACTCTTACATTACATCTTCGGAGTGGGTTATGAAGAATGTTTTCACCAAATGAATCTGGCAGGTTAAAAATTAATTACTGCCAAGAACTGTAGCAGGCAAATGCCTGGGAGCATTATGTGATACGTTATTGATACTCATCTAAGGAACAATTTTTTAATGGAGAGCAATGGGTCACTTTCTACTATTCTGTTTCATTTCTTTGAGAAGGTTATAGAACTTGTGAATTAGATCTACATAGTGGAAGTCATTTATTGGATTTTCAGGAGATATTTGATCAAGTTCTATATTCAAAGGAGGTTAAAGCTCATGAAGTTCATGTTTGTTTAGCCAGTTGTGTTGACATGTAGCTTTATGGTGTTAAGCAAAGGTGGTCACAAATGCTTTGGCTGGAGCAATGATGACTAAATTTCAGCACGTCCATTTTAGGCCTATTGCTGCTTACAGCATTTGTAGCTCGGCCTTTTGGCTAAAATCAAGTGTAGTATGGAGAGGATGCTGCACTTGGCTGAGGTCATTAGGTTACATTGAAGCTTCATATGTTTCATATGAAGCAATTTTTAAAAGCGGCATCTCGGCCTTTTGGCTAAGATGCAAATGAGCCCAAGTCTTGGAGGAGGAACCTCCCCCTTCTCCAATCAGCTTGGCTCATGTAGATCGGGCCCAGGACAGGGTGGTTTGGTCGCTTGCCCTGTCTTGTCAGCCTGGATCGGAAATGTCTCAACTTGTTGAGACTCTGAATTGGATTTGATTTGATTGAATTGGAAAAGTATATTAAAAAAAAAATTTGTAGCTGGTTAAATGATCAGGCAGAGAATGACATTTATTGAGTGTGTTGAACAGTGGTAGTGCTGGGAGAGATAGTCTTTTGAGTTTTGCTTGATTGTCTTTAGAGAGCGTGGTTACTTTTGCAGAACTTGCCCTTAGAAGATTGAATAAATGGGATAAAGTCCATGAGAGGGCAGAGAGTCTTTGGACCATATACAGGAATTTCACACCAGCCCACAATCTCTTCCTCTAGCTTGTTGAGCAAAATGTAATTTTAATACTGTGTTTTTAAGAACTTCTTAAGTTTGTCTCAAATTGCATTTTAACTATTTTTAGTTGTGAATTTGTCTTTGTAATTTGCAGGGATCATAAGTGGAGGATAATTTCTGTTCAAGCAACCTTTTTGATGGAAGACAAACTAAACTGCAAAATTGGCTGCAGTTTTTAAAATCATAATTCTCGTATTAATAGTGACAGCAATATACAGTGTTACCTTCAGTAGGTGTACAATAGGGATATTCTCAATAGGAATGCTGCTGCTGTCACGCTAATCTCTTATACAAGACTTGGCAAATTATATAGCACTTGGCAACAACACTAGCTGAAAGCATCTCTGTTCTGCAGCCCTAGCAATCATGATAGTGTATTTCTTTCCCATTTTTAATTCAGATTCAGGCAGTGCGTGATTGTCGAACATGCAATTTAAATCACATGGAGTAGAACATTGGGTCAATTGAAGGTTCTCCACTGTTTGTAGAACCCATGAATGCCAGGTTATTCATAATACATCTGCTCTTTGCTGGTGTTTTCACTCAGATTCAGAAGAACAGAGACATATGGAAAAGATAAACATAGCTTTCCCAGTTCTGCCCAAAATTTGATTCGCAGTGTTCTCCCTGTATTGAAAATGCTGACTCAAGCTGTAGTCTTGATTCCTTCCCGTGTCTAACTCAAGTGCTTATTCTCCTTGTTTGAGCCTAGAGTGTGTCCCAGGAGGCTATTCGACTGTAGAGGGCATTACAGCTGAGCTCAATTCTGCTCTCAGTTCACATCCTTGACATTCAGTGGTGTAACCATCACTAAATCCCCCACTGTCAACATCCTTGGGGTTACCATTGGCCAGAAACTCAACTGGACTCGTCACATAAACACAGTGGCTACAAGAACAGGCCAGAGGCTAGGCATATTGCAGTGAGTAACTCACCTCCTAACTCCCCAAAGCCTGTCCACCATCTGCAAGGCCCAAGTCGGGAATGTGATGGAATACTCCCCAGTTGCCTGGATGTATGAAACACTCAAGAAGCTTGACACCATCCGAGACAAAGCTTGATTGGCACCACATCCACAAACATCTACTCCCTCCACCACCAACACTCACTAGCTGCAGTGTGTACTATCTACAAGATTCTGTGCAGGAATTCACCAAAGATCCTTAGAGAGTACCTTGCAAACCCACAACCATTTCCATCTAGGAGGACAAGGGCAGCAGATACATGGGAACACCACCACCTGCAAGTTCCCCTCCAAGTCACTCACCATCTGACTTGGAAATATATCGCCGTTCCTTCGCAGTCGCTGGGTTAAAATCCTGGAGTTCCCTCCGTGATGACATTGTGGGTCAATCCACAGCACGTGGACTGCAGCAATTCAAGAAGGCAGCTCACCAGCAGCTTCTCAAGGGCAACTAGGAATGGCCTAGCCAGCGACGCCCATGTCCCATGAATGAATAAAATTAAAAATACAATTTCTAGGAGGAAGCAAACAGGAGAGAAAGAGAAAGAAATACCAGAATGCACAAAATACTGGGAGGGACAGAAATCACTAGTATAGCAAGTTAATAGGTGATGTCGGAGTAAGGGAGAAAGTAATGATATCTAAATTAAAGTTTCTGTGCATGTATGTATAGTAAATAAGTACTAAGTACAAGTTCTATACAGAGTATAGTAAACAAGATTGGGGAACTACAGGTATATATTACATTGTGGAAATATGATGTAATGTAATGGAGACCTGGCTCAATTAAGGGTAGGTCTGGGTGTTAAATATTCCCAAGTACAAGGTGTTCGTAAAAGATAGGAAAGGAAGGAAAAGAGGAGGGATGACAGTGTTAGTTAAAGAGGGCATTGCAGTGCTGGAGAAAGAGGATGTCCCAGAGAGATCAAGGACAAATTCAATTTGGCGAGTGCGAGGGAACAAAAAGAGTGCAATTGCATTGTGTAGTGTATGGACTGCCAACTAGTGAGAAGGGTGTAGAAGAACAAATCTGCAGGGAAGTTACAGAGAGATGCAAATAATATAGAGTAGTTATAATGGGGGGACTTTAATTACCTGAATGTAGACTCGGATATTGGTAGCGTAAAAGGTGGAGAGGGGCAAAGGTTCTTAGATTGTGTTCAGGAAAATTTTCTACAGCAGTATCTGTCCAGCCCAACAAGAAAGGATGCGCTCTTGGACCTGATGCTTGGAAATTAATTTTGATTTGATTTATTATTGTTGCATGTATTGCGATACAGTGAAAAGTATTGGTTCTTGCGCGCTATACAGGCAAAGCATACCATTCATAGAGAAGGAAAGGAGAGGGTGCAGAATGTAGTGTTGCAGTCATAGCTAGGGTGTAGAAAAAGATTAACTTAATATAAGGCCCTGAGAATCGCCAAATCTGTAAGAGATCGAATTAGAGCATTGTTAGAGAGTTTCTAAGAGTTAAAGTTTTAAAAGCATAGAACGAGAGTAAAGATAGAATTAGAGGGTATGTTGGGGACAGCTCACAAGAAGTCGCCTCGCTCCGGCACCATCTTGATAGTAGTGTTGTAGGTAAAAATACCTGAGAATAATATACCTCTAGTTGTAGGTCAAAATGCAGTGTTTATTTTCACAATTGTGGGAGAAGTCAGGTTCCTAACAGCGGACCCCCAGCCTTTCTCCTCGAACACAAGTAAGAACAGAGTTTTATACATCCCAGTTCCCGCCCCTTATTACATTTGCAATTCTCCAGGATGTCTGTCACTGTTCGTCATTCATTGTGGGATCCTTGCTGCATCGGCGGTTTCTTCCTTTGCATTGCCGCGATTGTTTCTGTTCTATCCCTCTACGTTACGCACAGCCTTGAAACAACATCACAGGTTTTGCACAAACAGGTTAACTAAAACACAAGAACCTAAATTGGATATTTATATCAGTTTAAAATAGTATAGATGCATAGCATATAATGAATATATATATCTATTGTTATACGAAGACAGAAGGCATACATGTCAGCTTTACCGTGTTAAACAAAGGTACATGAAAATGGAGACTGGGTTAGCCGCATTCCTGAATACGATAAGCTGGAGACAGCAGGGATAGCTGTTCCTCTTATCTACTCTGGATGCACGAAAACAATGAATTCTAACAAAAACAATGAATTCTACAGTACTTCTCACGAATCTCTTAAGTATTACAGAGGTGAGTCTCGATGCTTAAGTGTTACAAGGTTCATTAACCCATTCCCGTCTTCAGTAGTGAGCCAAATAGTTCAAGTGTCAGTGAGGGAATGTTGAGCAGACAATGATAATTGTGACTTAAGGTTTAGGATGATAATAGAAAAGGGAAATAGACAATTCAGAATAAAAGTAAATAACTAGGGAAGAGCCAACTTCAATGGGGCAAGAATAGAGCTGGGCCGGTTAGACCGGAACGAAAGGTTGGCAGGAAAAACTGTAGCTGAACAATGGGCTACCTTCAAAATAGGAATGGTCTAGACACAGTCAAGGTAGATTCCCTTAAAAGGGAAAAGTAGGATAAATAAATTCAGAGCTCCCTGGATGAAATAGGTAGAAATTAAGATAAGGAAGAAAAAGTGTGCTTGTGACAGGTATCTGTGTAATCTGCCATTTTACCTTTGACAGGCCAAGTTGATTGAATTCAACCCACTCCGAGCCACCAACGTAAAGCTTCCAAAGGGAGCTGTTTTTGTGATTGCAAATAGTTGCCGAGAAATGAATAAAGCTGCAACAGCTCATTACAATATCAGAGTTGTGGAGTGTCGGCTTGCAACAAAAGTAAGATAACTTTTCCTTTTCCTGATTCTGCTATAAGATGTACAAAGGAGCTCGATGCATGGTTACTGCGTGTACTGTACATAACAATTATCCCTCAAAATGTTGTTAACGAAGATCAGCACTGGTAGGACCAGCATTTAAAAATCTATTTGTTGCATTTTTATCCCTAAATTAAATTTAAAATGATGAATGCAAGTTACTTATCAAACCTCGTAAAACCAGATTATTGTCCCAAGTTTTTAAGATCATCCAACTTTCTTCCTTCAGTACTGCACTGAGGGAGTGGTGTTATTCTTGATGGCTTATTGTCTCGGCATCTCATTAAAATACGATATTTTTCCAATGGACATTTAAGGACACTGCGGCACTAAATGAGAAAACAGGAGATTGTCCTGATGGCTTGACAAACATTCGTCCCACAATGGTGGCACAGTGGTATGGGCAGCGCAGTGGCTAGCACTGCTGCCTCACAGTGCTAGGGACCTGGGTTCAGTTCCGGCCTTGGGTGACTGTCTGTATGGAGTTTGCACTTTCTCCCCGTACCTGTGTGGGTTTCCTCTGGATGCTCCAGTTTCCTCCCATAGTCCAAAGTTTTGCAGGTTAGGTTGATTGGCCATGCTAAATTGTCCCTTAGTGTCATGGGGATTTGCAGGGCAAATACAGGTTAGGGTCTGGATGGGATTGTTGCCAGTGCAGGCTTGGTGGGCAGAGTGGCCTCCTTCCACACTGTAAGAATTCTATGATTCTATAACTAATGCCACCAAAGAAAACTAGGTTAGCTGATGATTTATTTCATTGCTATTTTTGCAATCAGGTCTTTGCCTGCAGAACAGTGATTCTCTGCAATTCAGATGTGGTAAATTATGGTATAAATGCTATTTTTTTAACAGTGCAGAAAAGTTGTATATCCATTAACTGTGTCAGATTTTAGGGTATTGAGGCATAAAAACCCTAATAATTACGGTCCAAAATTTTAATTTCTAACACTAGGGTCCTCGGTTATGCTTGGCCTAACATGGCACTGTGGTATTGTCACTGGACTAGTAACCCAGAGTAAGCTCTGGGGTCCTAGGTTCAAATCCCAATGGTAAAATTTGAATTCAGTAAAAAAATCTGTAATTTGAAGTCTAATGATGACCACGAAACCATTGCCGATTGTCATTAAAACCCATCTGGTTCACTAGTGTCCGTTAGGGAAGGAAATCTGCCATCCTTACCTGGTCTGGCCTACATGTGACTCCAGACCCACAGCAATATGGTTGACTCTTAACTGCCCCTTCAAAGGCAATTTGGGATGAGGAATAAATGCTGGCTCAGAGAGCGACACTCACATCCCATGAAAAAAAGTTACGAATAACTAGCATGTATGAATAAAGCAGAATTTATTACGCAAGTTTTACTTGATACTTCACGTAAAGCAGTGAAGGCAGCAGAGAAGTTCCATATCCCTCAAGTTCTTAGGAATTCTTGAGCATTGACAGCACAGGCGATGGCCTTTTCTTGTCTACGTTTGAAGTGATGTTGAACTGTATCTGAAAGAGTCATACCCCTGAAACCATGGTAACACTGTGCCAACGAAGATTATGATTTTCTAAGGTTTATCCTCACTTCTCATTATTCCTCCTCCTCTATTTAGAGATAGTCCAAACTTACCTTTTCACAGTTGAGGCTGTGAATCATCTTGTGTCAGCCCACTCTGTAACTAGAGCCATGCAGGCTAAAGACAAATTTTCATCCCTTGTTTCCATGGGCTCCTCAGAATTTACATTCCATTGCAAATTAGGATATGGAGCAGTCACAAACAAAGTCACTTTCTCTTGTCAACATATTTTAACCCACTCCGACAAATACTAAAATCATCAAAAACAAATGTTGAAAACTCTTCCTATCACAATATCCATAAGACCATAAGATATAGGAACAGAATTAGGCCATTCGGCCACCGAGTCTGCTCGGCTGTTCAATCATGGCTGATGTGATTCTCATCCCTATTCTCCTGCCTTCTCCCCATAACCCTTGATCCCCTTATTGATCAAGAACCAATCTATCTCTGTCTTAAAGATACTCAATGCCCTGGCCTCTGTGGCAATGAGTTCCACAGATTCACCACCCTCTGGCTGAAGAAATTCCTCCTCATCTCAGTTTTAAAGGAGAGTCCTTTCACTCTGAGGTTGTGCCCTCGTGTTCTAGTCTCTCCCACTAGTGGAAACATCCTCTCCAAGTCCACTCTATCCAGGTCTCTCAGTATTCTGTAAGTTCCAATTAGATCCCGCCCCATCCTTCTAAACTGCATCAAATATATGCCCAGACTCCTCAACCGCTTCTTATATGACAAACCCTTAATTCCTGGGATCATTCTTGTGAACCTCCTCTGGACCCCCTCTAGGCCAGCACATCCTTCCTTAGGTATGGGGCCCAAATACTCAATATTTACAATATTCCAAAAGGGGTCTGATCAGAGCCTTATACAGCCTCAGCAGTACATCCCTACTTTTGTATTCTAGCCCTCTAGAAATGAATGCTAACATTGTATTTACCTTCGTAACTGCCAACTGAATCTGCACATTAACCTTAAGAGAGTCCTGAATCAGGACTCCCAAGTCCCTTTGTGGTTCAGATTTCCGAAGCCTTTCCCTATTTATAAAATAGTCCAAGTCTCTATTCTTCCTACCAAAGTGCATAACCTCACAATTTCCCACGTTGCATTCCATCTGCCACTTCTTTGCCCATTCTCCTAACCTGTCCAAGTCATTCTGCAGCCTCCCCATTTCCTCAACACTACCTGTCCTTCTGCATATCTTTGTATCATCTGCAAATTGAGCAACCATGCCTTCAGTTCCATCTTCCAGATCATTAATGTATATAGTGAAAAATTGTGGTCCCAACACTGACCCCTGTGAAACACCACTAGTCACCGGTTGCCATCCTGAAAAGGACCCCCTTATCCCCACTCTCTGCCTTCTGTCTGTCAGCCAATCTTTTATCCACGCCAGTCCCTTGCCTCTCATACCATTGGCGTTTAGCTTATTTAGCAGCGTCCTGTAAGGCACCTTGTCAGAAAATAAAGGTTTCCTTCAATGCTATCCTGTGGCCAAGATCCGTGACTGCAACAATTGGCCGACCAAAGCTGTAGAATCAATATTGCCATTCTATTTTTATATTGTAAAATGTTGACATAAAAAGATTTTTGGACAGGTGCAATTCACTATATGCATGCCTACATAATGCAGGATAGTTTGGCTTGTTTCAGGCCTATTGCACCCTGACATGCCAAACACAAATTTTTATTTTGCCACTAAGCTGAAACTATGTCCTTTTAAGGCCACAAATCTAATTGCGAGCAATTAAACACCAAGCGAGATCAAAGATTCTTTGTTCTTTAGGTTGCAAGTGCGAAGCCTGGTTTTGTTTTTTGTTTCACTGGCAAGATTAGACCAATGACTACACATTTTGGCTCCTGCCCACCATTTTGCATACAACCATCTTTAGTTCTTTATACTTTTTTCCTCAAGTGCGTCCCAGAAATTTCTAACAGGCCATATGTGTGGCATCTGATGTGTGATAGATGGAAAAGCTGCACCAATGTAAAGTTTTTATAACATTGAACACTGAATGGCTATCTACTGCCAAGAGGCTTAATAATTATTTAATTGCTGTCATGTTATTTTAAAGATTACAATCACTGTTATAAACCTTTCGTATGTTCATCCTGACTGTACTGAGCCCGTGAACACTGACAAATGAAATATTTTTATTTTTTAAAAATCTCTATATTGCACTTTATTTAAATAGCTACCAGTGATCTTAGTGGTGTTAGTCAGTCTCTGCCATCTCCTGATATTCGCAAGCACATAATGCCAAAGAGGCTCATTTGAATTTGTGCCCTGCGACTGCATTGTATTGCAGCAGGAGAGACAGGTTGAAACCGGTGATTCCCAATAAAGGGAGGTTTTGATCTTGCCAGAAAGTGAGTGTAAATTAAGTAGTTCCCCATGTGGAGCGAAGGAAAATTAAAGAGCAAGTCGCTCCAGGGCACTCTCACGAACCTCAGCAGTCAAAACAATAGCGCCTGTGAGCAGGTTAGGGAGTGGTGAGTGTTGCAAGGTTACCTAAAAGAAAGGAGTTAAAAAAATACATTTAAAAACATATATATGTGTGTGTGTGCATCATTAAGGTGCAAGGAAGCAAACAACAGTGAAACTTTTTGAGAAATCATGCTAATAGAGAAATAATGGCTGTGATTTTGTGGTGAGCAGCAAAGCAAGGCACTGCTGATCTCAAAGACGGTTGTGCTGAGAGATCTGATAATCTCTGTGGAGAGAGCTTTAACTCTCAACATGAAATTAATTTTAGTGCAATCGAATGGAAATTCACATCACCGAGCTGCAGTGATGTCATCAAGCTGTCCAAGCAACCAATCACATTATAGAATTCCTACAAAGAGCCATCCAGGGAATGTAAAGCATTAATAATCAAATCGCTTTTTTATTTGCAGATAATGAAATAAAGATTGGGATATCCACAGGGGGGGTGAAAATAGGAGCTGAAAAATCTTTCTTAAAAAAAAAATTAAAATCCGTGTTTAAAAAATCTAGTGACTCATCAAAATGGAGACATTTAACAACATTCCAGGAATATTTTTTCATTCTGGGTCAGTTTGGTTGTTCAGCAATAGTTCTTAGTCACACGTCATTGAACAAGGCTTGACTTTTTATGAGGTTCCGACAGCAACCAGGAATGAAAATGTGGAAGTTCTCAGCAAATTAATTGATTCCGCTTATTGTTGGCTGAGGGTGGCGAGGGGGAAGGGCAGTTCGCAGTGCAAACTGGATGACAGATTGCAACTTTAGGATTGTTGCATTTATCTGCACTTTCACTAAATCCTGAAGTTGTTGTCAGAGTCAGAGGAGTAATGATGGTGAATGCTGTAAGTTCACTGTCAAAAGCTCTGCAAATTCTGAGCCATTATTCTTGAGGCAATTTAGTTTAACACTTACTCTTACTGCATTATGTACTGTGAAACACATTAGTTTATTCACTAAGACCAGTTGTGGTCAAGCAAGTCAGTTACTTAAATTGCAGTAAGTTTGTTGAGTCCTCTTCTAAGTGACAGTGACTGCTTAAAAGGATTGGAGCAACACAAATCAACCAATGAGACAAAAAAACAAATGAAATTGAGTGCTTTGCTGAAAGTGGTAAAGCTTATTTAAAAAGACATAAGCGATACAGATGTGCAACATTGTTTTATGATTATTGCACTTAATTTTCTTTTAACAAGAAGCTGAATTTTCGACACCCGCTGGTTATAGAGTCATAGAGGTTTACAGCATGGAAACAGGCCCTTTGGCCCAACTTGTCCATGTCGCCCTTTTTTTTTTAAAACCCCTAAGCTAATCCCAATTGTCCACATTTGGCCCATATCCCTCTTTACCCATCGTACCCATGTAACTATCTAAATGCTTTTTAAAAGATAAAATTGTACCTGCCTCTACTACTACCTCTGGCAGCTTGTTCCAGACACTCACCACCCTCTGTGTGAAAAAATTGCCCCTCTGGACACTTTTGTATCTCTCCCCTCTCACAAACCTATGCCCTCTAGTTTTAGACTCCCCTACCATTGGGAAAAGATATTGACTATCTAGCTGATCTGTGTCCCTCATTATTTTATAGAGCTCTATAAGGTCACCCCTCAGCCTCCTACGCTTCAGAGAAAAAAGTCCCAGTCTATTCAGCCTCTCCTTATAACTCAATCCATCAAGTCCCGGTAGCATCCTAGTAAATCTTTTCTGCACTCTTTCTAGTTTAATAATATCCTTTCTATAATAGGGTGACCAGAATTGCAGACAGTATTCCAAGTGTGGCCTTTACCAATGTCTTGTACAACTTTAACAAGACGTCCCAACTCCTGTATTGCGTCGGTATTCACAAAGGAGAGGGATGTGTTGACTGGGAGTGTCTCGGAGGGGAGTGTTGACCCGTTAGAGAAAATCTCCATTACAAGGGAGGAAGTGTTAGGTTTTTTAGGGAATATAAAGACTGACAAATCCCCAGGGCTTGATGGAATCTATCCAAGGCTGCTCAGGGAGACGAGAGATGAAATCGCTGGGCCTCTGACGCAAATCTTTGGCTCGTCACTGGACACAGGTGAGGTCCCAGAGGATTGGAGGATAGCTAATGTGGTCCCGTTATTTAAGAAGGGTAGGAAGGATAACCTGGGAAATTATAGGCCGGTGAGCTTGACATCCGTGGTAGGGAAGTTGTCGGAGAGGATTCTTAGAGATAGGATGTATGCGCATTTAGAAAGGAATAAACTTATTAACGATAGTCAGCATGGTTTTGTGAGAGGGAGATCATGCCTCACTAACCTGGTGGAGTTTTTTGAAGAAGTGACTAGAATGGTTGACGAGGGAAGGGCCGTGGATGTCGTCTATATGGAATTTGGTAAAGCGTTTGACAAAGTCCCTCATGGTAGGTTGGTGCAAAAGGTTGGATCTCATGGGATAAAGGGGGGAGGTGGCTAGATGGGTGGAGAACTGGCTTGGTCACAGAAGACAGAGGGTGGTAGTGGAAGGGTCTTTTTCCGGCTGGATGCCAGTTCCGCAGGGCTCTGTATTGGGACCTCTGCTGTTTGTGATTTATACAAATGATCTGGAAGAAGGTGTAACTGGGGTGATCAATAAGTTTGCAGACGACACGAAAATGGCTGGACTTGCAGATAGTGAGGAACATTGTCAGAGGCTACAGAAGGATATAGATAGGCTGGAAATTTGGGCAAAGAAATGGCAGATGGAGTTCAATCCAGATAAATGCGAAGTGATGCATTTTGGTAGAACTAACGTGGGGGGAGCTATACGATAAATGGCAGAACAATAAAGGATGTAGATACGCAGAGGGACCTGGGTGTGCAAGTCCACAGATCCTTGAAGGTGACGTCACAGGTGGAGAAGGTAGTGAATAAGGCATATGGCATGCTTGCCTTTATAAGACGGGGCATAGAGTATAAAAGTTGGGGTCTGATGTTGCAGTTGTATAGAACGCTGGTTCGGCCGCATTTGGAATACTGCATCCAGTTCTGGTCGCCACACTACCAGAAGGACGTGGAGGCTTTAGAGAGAGTGCAGAGGAACTTTACCAGGATGTTGCCTGGTATGGAGGGGCTTGGTTATGACTAGAGATTGGGTAAACTGGGGTTGTTCTCACTGGAAAGACGGAGGATGAGGTGTATAAAATTATGAAAGGCATAGATAGGGTGAACGGTGGAAAGCTTTTTCCCAGGTCGGTGGTTACATTCACGAGGGGTCATAGGTTCAAGGTGATGGGGGGGGGGAGGTTTAACACGGATATCAGAAGGACGTATTTTACACAGAGGGTGGTGGGGGCCTGGAATGCGCTGCCGGGCAAGATGGTGGAGGCGGACACACTGGGAATGTTTAAGACTTATCGAGATAGCCACATGAACGGAGTGGGAATGGAGGGATACAAAAGAATGGTCTAGTTTGGACCAGGGAGCGGCGTGAGCTTGGAGGGCCGAAGGACCTGTTCCTGTGCTGTATTGTTCTTTGTTGTATTCAATGTTCTGACAGATGAAACCAAGCATGCCGAATGCCTTCTTCATCACTCTGTCCACCTGTGACTCCACGACTATGCTCTGAGCATGGGATGGGGGTCAATGACTGAGAAATCTTGGAGACTCTGACCTGGACTTTCGCTCCTGAGGTCGAGAACTCAGAGTCGGGAAAGTTCCCAGCTCCTCAAACACGCCCTGGGAAAAAGTATCCTGGAAGTTGCCCGGAATAAATGCAGAAGCTGCCAAGTGCAGAGGCGGGCTGGGTGGTGGCCTGCCTCTGTGCTCCGTCATGGTGTCCCAAGACTTTTTAAAAAAGCACTGGAACAAAAAATGTACCTCATGGCTCTTTCCCTCTTATCCCCCCACCAACAAACACCCCAAACCCCATCGATGCCAACCCATGCCCGCAACCACCCCAATGGCCTCTAATGCCATCCATGTCTCTCGCCCAACTCCTTGACTCTTGATAGCCACTGTGAAAATGCCAACTCATGTCATCCCAGAGCTCCCCAGCCATCATGCTTTGCCCTTACACTTACCATATCAACTTGTCCTGCAACCACCATGAGCAGACTTCAGGATTCATCCTGCGATTAAATAAAATAAAGATCTGTGTCTTTTGATGAATTCACTATTCAAAACAAAATTTTCATTCATAAAAACCAATTCACTACATTTATATGCCTTCAACTACATCCTTATCAAAACAAAATTACAGTCAGGCGTTTAATCCCTTACAAAAGCAAACATTGAAATTCGTAGTCCCACTTCAAAGGATCTATAACCACCTGCAGCTGTCAGTCAAATTGTGAAATGAAAGGCACCCTATTGTGATAATGGAAGATTGTGAAATCAGTCATATACCACTAAGCACTGGCATTAAGCCAGTAATAGTAGCCCTCAGGCTTACACTTAGGCTGAAGCCCTCAACAGAGTGAAATAGCAAGGGATGATTTTATTTAAACAGTCCAAGCATTTTTGAAAGATTTAACAAGGAGTTTTAAATGCCTTGATAGCTTGACAATTGCCTTTGACAGTTCATTTTGACACACTTGACAGTTCAAATGAGCTCGACAGTTAATGAGTTTATGCACTTTTTATGCATTTATGCCTACTTTTAACAGTCCCAAAGGTCACAATCATCCCCAAATGTGTCCTGGGGCCATATGCAAAAGGGTACCCTATCTCCCCAAAAGAGTACCCATCTCTCCAAAAGACTTGACTAAGTTTGGATCTCCTACCAGGTCTAATCTGCATACACACCTGGGTCACCAAAATTACAATGAGAGGAGGTAGCTGTTGATATAGGTGGGCGCAACTGCTTCCATGAAAGACGCATACATAAATCAGGCCCAATCCTGCCCCTGCGAAAATGGTAGGTGCTTTGTTCCGGGGCGGAGAGATTTCACCCTCTTCATAACAACAGTGAGACTAATGTTTCTGTAGCGTTAGTTGCTACATTGCTGAGGGCACTACAGCGGCACTTAGGACGAGTACAAATTGTTCTAGAGGTGCTATGCATTCAAGAGCAACATCAATTTGCAGAAGCATCAAATACCACTGCATGGGTACAACTAGTGCATTCCTGCGTCTTAGAAGAAAGGTGATTCTTATTGTTTCCAAATTATTTATGAATTCACGTGCTTAGAAATTGTAATTTCTATAAATGTAGACCCTGGATGTCACTAACTCTGGAACTCTGCAATTGAGGAAAACCTTGAGCTGGTCCTGCACCAACACCTCTTGTTCTCTGTTGCTTCCTGAATATTGTCCACCTCACTTGGACTATGCGTTTCACCTGATGCTCCCTGGTCATTTTTCTTTGAAAGCGGGGCACGGACCAAAAGTTCTGTTTTAATGAAAGATTCTAATTCTAAACGTGTATAAATCACCAAGCTATAGTACTTTGCTGTACAAAGGATATAAAGACCATGGTGAGATGGTGCAGGAGAGGTTCACTAAGAGAATGCAAGGCATAGAGGGTCTGTCATGTGAAGAAATTCTGATTCTTAAATAGAACCGGGAAAGTTAAGAGACTGATATAGGTATTCGGGGTTTTGCAAAGGTAAATAGGGAAATTGTTTCCAAGAAATATATAATGGCTTGAGTTATTTTCTCTTGTGTGTGATGTACATGCAAAGGGATGATTATAGGTTGTCCATAAATAGGTTGCAAGCTGAAGACAAATGAAAAGTTTGCACATTTTCAGGCATGATGATTTTAAAGTTAAAGTTTTACAGTTTATTTATGTCACAAGTAGGCTTATATTAAAACTGCAATGAATTTACTGTGAAAATCCCCTAGTCGCCACACTCCAGCGCCTGTTCAGGTACACTGAGGGAGAATTTTAGCATGGCCAAAATACCCAGCCAGAACATCTTTTGGACTTTGGGAGGAAGCTAGTACACCCGGAGGAAACCCACACAGACATGGGGAGAATGTGCAGACTCCGCACAGTGACCCAAGCCGGGAGTCGAACCCAGGTCCCTGACGCTGTGAGGCAAGGTATTATCAGCAAAGCAGAAACTGCTCTATTTTTTTTCCAAATCCCCCGATCTCTGAAGTCACATGGTTGCTATATCATCAAAGTTGCTGTATGATGCTGTACTAAAAAATTACCCACCTGAAGTAATTGTCTTGTGAAGTTATTTGTGAGGTGGCGGGGGGTCTGTTTAAATATCCTTGCGTGTAATGCTAAACACCTGCCTCCTTTTGGTATTCAGGTACTAGCAAAGGCAAAGGGTCTTGAGTGGCAGAAACTGTTAAAATTGGGAGACTTACAAACTGAATTGGGAGTCAGTCTGGAGACAATGATTTCAACCGTGGAGCAAGTACTCCATCCAGAACCATACAGCAGGGAGGAAGTTTGTCAGCATCTTGGGATCAGCCAAGAGGAGTTATGCAGCAGCATTCTCAGCCAGAACACACAGGATGGTGAGTCCCTAGTCAAAACTTGAAAAGTACAGTTATAATTGCTTTTGCCTTCTTGAACCTTGTTCCGCAAGCGCACAATTCTAGAGGCCATGCTAAGGTTTTGCTAAACAATGTTAAGTTATGACTTTTGAGAAACAATGTTGAAATTTACATTTCTAAATTTTTTGGACAGTAGAGTCATGAGAAAAGATATCATACCAAGTCCTATTATTTCATAAGCATGAAAAATATACCACTCTCAATTCCTCACAGCAAAAAATGTGGTAAACCTATGATGCCAAAATGACATTTTAACGTAACTTTTCCAAATGCAGGACTTATTCTTATATTTAATTTTATATTTGTTCAGGGTGTTTATCTTGTGAGGAACATGCACTCTTAGCCTGAAACCTCTTGGATATTATCAATTCTATGAATTGCTATTAGCATGGAACATAACACAGGAATAGGAGGAGACCATTCAGCCTCTCAAGCCAAACTGCTACTCTATTAAATTGTGGCTGATGTGTATCTTAACTTGAGCTGCCTGTCTTGGTTCCCTTACCCTGAGTACCCTTGCCGAACAAAAATCTATCATTCTCACATCAATCTCACTTTTGAAATAGGGATATGGTCCCCGGAAGGGTAGGGGGTTTTAGTTCACATGGGCAGCATGGTCGGTGCAGGCTCGGAGGACTGAAGGGCCTGTTCCTGTGCTGTAATTTTCTTTGTTCTTTGAAATTTTCAACTATTGCTTTTGGGGGAAGAAAGTTTCAGATTCCTACTACCCTTTGTCTGAGGAAATGCTTCCTGACAGTATTCCTGAGCGGTATAGCTCCAATTTTAAAAGAATGGCCCCTTGTTTTGGATTCGCCCGCCAGAGGAAATTGCTTCTCTCTGTCTTCCCGAACAAATTCTCTGTTGCTATTTGCCATAATAACCTGGATATTTTTCTTGGCAAGTGAGAATGGATTGTCACCAGTGATAATTTCACTCCCTCATGCATTTTGAAGCACGAGTAAAATTGGAATATTTAAATGACAGATAGACAGCATTTGGACACCAGATGAGAAGGGAATTGAGTTGTCTGGCTGAGTGATTAAGTTGGGGCCAAAAGTGAATATTCTGCCCCAAATGTCATTTGAATGCACAACGGAAGGACAGCAGGTATCTGGGAATGTTGAGCTTTGCAATGCAGAAATAAAGCTAGGTTATCTGTATTGCAACTTGGACATTAAAGGGCAGACAATGAATTCTAGCCACCAGATTAGGTTTCACTGACCTACCCCTTAAATAGTAAGCAACACCAATGTCAGTAAAAACACCATTCAAAGATCAGATGTATCACAACTAGCAATTTTCACACCGCAGGTTTCAGGGTTTTTTTCTTCATTGACATGAATTAGTGTTTCTGAATTTGCAGAAACAGGAATATAATCACTATCGCTGTCATAATTTGCTGATTGAGGGACAGATCGATGAAGGGGTTTCACCTTGTGTGTGAAATGTACATTCTGAGTAATAGATAAGGTGCAGAATTGGTAGAGCAGAATTGAGTTGCTTTTTTTGAATAGACAACAAACCAAAGCGGAGGAAAATGTTGTCTGTTTGCAAAATCACATTTCCACTTTGAATTTTAAGGGTCCTTAGCAGCCTTCAAATTTTGCATTATTTTTGTCATAGATCAGCTGCAAAATGAGGTAATGTAGTTGCTGTAAAGTTTGAGAAAACAGCCAAAAATAAACCTGAACCTGAAAGGGGTGGCATGGTGGCACAATGGTTAGCACTGTTGCTTCACAGCGCCTGGGACCCAGCTTCAAATCCAGCCTCAGGTCACTGTCTTTTTGTGGAGTTTGCACGTTCTCCCCGTGTCTGCGTGGGTTTCCTCCGGGTGCTCCAGTTTCCTCCCAAACTCCGAAGATGTGCTGGTTAGGAGGATTGGCCATGGTAAATTGCCCATTAGTGTCAGGGGGACTAGCTAAGGTAAATATTTGGGGTTATGGGGAAAGGGCCTGGGTGGGACTATTGTCAGTGCAGACTCGATGGGCCAAATGGCCTCCTTCTGCACTGTAAGGATTCTATGATTCTAGCTTGTACTCCCCAGAAGCCACTGGAAGCCGAATTTCAGAACTGCTTAGAGTTTTGATATATATACCTACCACCTCCACTCCAGTCAGGACTCATCTGATGAAGGAGCAGCGCTCCATAAGCTCATGATACCAAGTAAACCTGTTGGACTTCAACCTGGTGTTGTGTGACGTCTTACTGTGCCCACTCCAGTCATTGGTATTGGAGATACGTATTTAGTATTTTATAATCCAATCATTTAATTTACAATCTCTAGCGTTAGAGATTTGAGTTACGAAGAGAGATTTGAACTTTGAAAGGAAGTACATGAGAGGTGATTAAATGGAAGTCGGGAGGTAAGCAGTACAGAAAAGCTAAATGCAGAAAACTACTTTAAATTTCGACAGGGTCAAACAGGTGCCTCAGTGTGATCAGTACATGGAAAAAACTTCCAGTATTGGAGGCAACATCCCTGGAATCATTTAAGAACCAGTTGGATGCTGCAGTGGATGAACTTTAAGGTCCTTGTGGTTAGATGAATATATATAGGCGAGATGGCCTTCCTTATCTGTAATGACCTGTGTACTGCTAATTTTAAATTTCAGTCAGGCTGAAACCATTAAAAGCTTTGACTGTAATGCAGTTAAAAATCCACCAGGTGGCATTCAGTTTAGACCTTCTTACAAATATATTGTATCAATTTCATAGAAATCATAGAAACCCTACAGTACAGAAAGAGGCCATTCGGCCCATCGAGTCTGCACCGACCACAATCCCACCCAGGCCCTACCCCCATATCCCTACATATTTTACCCGCTAATCCCTCTAATCTACGCATCCCAGGACACTAAGGGGCAATTTTAGCATGGCCAATCAACCTAACCCGCACATCTTTGGACTGTGGGAGGAAACCGGAGCACCCGGAGTAAACCCACGCAGACACGAGGAGAAGTGCAAACTCCACACAGACAGTGACCCAAGCCGGGAATTGAACCCAGGTCCCTGGAGCTGTGAAGCAGTAGTGCTAACCACTGTGCTACCGTGCCGCACATTATCATTTCACTGAACATATTTCAAAGCTTTCCTCCATGAATTATTTTTTGAAGGCCAGTGACTTGTTTCATCGGTAGATATCACAGCCACACTATGCCAACAGTAACTAACCGTCAGTAATTCAATAAATGACTAGTTCGTTTCTTTTTCTTTCCAATGGTCAATTATGAATGAACATTGTCCAGTGTGCCTGACAAACTCACTGTTTTTCTTTGACTGACATTGTTACATTTGCTTGCTGATTAGATGCAAGTAGTCATTTACTGTGCGACCATTTTTAACAAGGTTCCTTTCAAATGAGTCTCATTTGAGGTACAAAATATTCCTTAACGAATAATAAAGGAATCATCATGGGTGCATTTTAAAAACCTCACCAGGTAAGGACTAAGTGCTGTAAAGTTTCTGTAACAAAGAAAATGGCTTGAAGCCTGATAGCAATGAGAATACATCAGATAACTCTTAAGGACAAGAGAAACTTCTCCTTAAGGATAACAAATTGCTTTCTCAAGAAGCAAGCATACACACTTGACATTATAAGTTTTTGAACATGTGTTTTTACTCAGTTTGTCAAACAGCAGCTCCCATTGCTAACAGGGACTTTGTGTTTGGAGCTGGACTGGCAGATTTTGCTGTAGTTTCTGTGTTTAAACCTGCCTCAATTTTTAAGACAATTATTTAAAATCCCTCTGTTAAGAATTGGCTCCAAATGGACAAAACTAAATGATTTCAACTGTAAATTGTTGCGGTCACTTGGAAGTTAATTAAAGTTTATTTATTAGTGTCACAAGAAGGCTAACATTAACACTGCAATGAAGTTACTGTGAAAATCCCCTAGTCGCCACACTCTGGCGCCTGTTCGGGTACACTGAGGGAGAATTTTTAGCATGGCCAATGTACCTAACCAGCACATCTTTCAGACTGTTGGAGGAAACCGGAGCACCCGGAGGAAACCCACGCAGACACGGGGAGAATGTGCAAACTCCAACAGATAGTGATGCAAGCCGGGAATTGAACCCGGGTCCCTGGCGCTGTGGGGCAGCAGTGCTAACCACTGCGCCACCCCTTATATCTTTATGTATCTTATTTTATATTTCTTATTTTCTGGCTGGAAGAACCCAGTGGTAAACTTCTGACAAAACACCTTTTCTGCTCTTTCTTCTCTCCTTCAGCAATGATTTGCATTTTGAGTGTGGACATCGATGAGGTGTGCTACATAGGAATGTAGTGGAACTTCTTTTTATTCACTTATGTGATGTGGGCGTCACTGGCTGACCAACATTTATTACCCATCCCTAGTTGCCTTTGAGAAGGTGGTGGTGAGCTGCCTTCTTGAACCACTGCATCCCTAATCACCAGTACATGAAATAGTCATAACTAATATTGAATTGATCATAGCAACTGGTGAATTTTTGGATCTAGTCTTATTGTCAAGTGCTCTCAGCTCCTCTACAGCAAATTAGAACTCGCTCTACTCTGCAGAGCAATGTGTCTAAAGTGCAACTTTAGAAGAACACTCATTATTATATTGGTCCAATTTTCATTTAACCCTTTTTGTTGTCTCTCTCAGTAACATTGACCATTTAGTGCTACAATAAGTAGTCTCACAACACCAGGTTAAAGTCCAACGGGTTTATTTGGAATCACAAGCTTTTGGAGCACTGTTCCTTCATTGGGTGAGCACCTGATGAAGGAGCAACACTCCGAAAGCTCGTGATTCCAAATAAACCTGTTGGACTTTAACCTGGCGTTGTGAGACTACTTACTGTGCCCACCCCAGTCCAACGCCAGCATCTCCACATCATTTAGTGCTATGTTATAGGTACCTTATGCTGCTGGTTCACTTCTCAGAAGGATTGGGTTCTGAATGTTAAAATTGATTTCATTTTCAGTCATGGGGAAGGTTTTCACCCTGTCTGGGCTAAATTCAAACTTGACGCTGGTCCTGAAGTTATGTTCCTAATCAAAATCCTTTCAATTTTAATGGCCTGGGTTTTGCCCCCAGCTGTGAAGGAACGACTTTCGCCATTCACCTCACTGATGACTGTTTACAGAACTTTCAGTGGTTTGCCAGTGGAAATTTCCACTAATTAACTGCCAATGAAAAGAGCAATCAACAGTGAGACTTTAACTAATCAGATTGAATATTGTCACTAAGACTCGCAGGATATATGCAATGAAGTATAAAGCAAGAAATATAAGGTACATTTAAATGAGTCCCAGATAGAGGGCACGAAGAGGTCCCAGTTGAGTTAAAAAGAGAGGAGCAGAAAAGGGGACATCAAGCAAGAAAAGAGCTTATTGAAAAGGGCTCAGCAGAAGTCCTAAAAATTGACGAGGGAATGGGGAAAGCCCTGAAGATCCAAGAAGGCAGCAGAAGCTTGGCGACTCCGTGCTGTGCTCCATTGGACAAAAATACCCCTTTGGAGCAAGGTGTTGTTAGCCAAAGTGCCGAATTTTTGCTTGTGAGTTGGTGCTCAGTGCATAATTGGGCATCTAGGGGAATGGAGTCTTGGGAAATTAGGTTAAAACCCTGCGAGGTGTTCAGTTGTTGTGGCTGTCCGAGTTGGAGTCACTTGAGAGAATTCCAAGGCAAGATCTTTGAAGGTGAAGACTGGAATCCCTCGTGAAACAGATAGATTTTCGGTGAAATTGGACTCACACTTGGAAGGGGCGTTGAGAAATCCATGGACTCTGCCTTAGTTGCCTTTGCTGTTTAGTGTGGAGTGTCATGTGTTCCACCACAGCTTGCCTGTTAATTCACATATACATTATATTTACCCTGAATGTTAGCATATAAGATAGATAGTGCATATTGTGTTATCTTTCTGACCTATAATAAAGTTTAGTTTTGTTTGTTCAAAGCCCGTGAGATCTTGTGGCTTTATTCAGTAAGCAAGTGTCTCAAACATTGTCTACTTTATTGATCATAGAATCATAGAATCCCTACAGTGCAGAAGAGGCAATTCAGCCCATCAAGCCTACACCAACTCATTGACAGAGTATCTTACCTGGACCCTCTCCCTTGCCCTATCCTTGTAACCCCACACATTTACCATGGCTAATCCCTTTTAACTTACCCATCTTGGGACCCTAAGGAGTAATTTAGCATGTCCCAACCTGCACATCTTTAGAGTGTGGGAGGAAATCGGAGCATCCGGGGAAAATCCACACAGACATGGGGAGAATGTGCAAACTCCACACAGACAGTGACCCAAGCTGGGAATCGAACCCGGAGCTGGAGCTCCTGGAGCTGTGAGGCAGCAGTGTTAACCACTGTGCCACCGTGCCCACTCCTTAACCAAATTTCACCAAATCCTTCGGGGTCTAGTCTAGGATCATAACAGACTCGAGAGTGATAAAATACATTTTTCAGGGCCAGAGAGGTTGCTTGGAAGTAATGACCACTTAATATGCCATTACAAACTAATTTCCTCCTCAATGCAATATTCTTATTGTTTCAGCTGTTTCTTAATGTGGAGCTAGTGGGTAATGATCCCAGCTTCATGCTGTTGCAGTCATGTTTTGGGGACCAATGCAACAGCACAGCCTATGGAGGAACAGGGCATCTCTGACAACTTGCAGATTTCTACATCTGTCAGAGCTGATAGCGTTGCTGCTGTTATTACAGTAAAAGCCAGGCTATTACCACAACTACTTCTACTTGGATCTGAAGAATATATTCGTGCTTTATAAGCAAAAGAAACTTGTTGCATTCCCAGAGTGTGTATTACAGACTCTGGACAGCTGTAACCTATTCTTTCACAACATAAATCTTTTTCTGTTCCTGCTTAGTCAACACCAGCCCTGGTTTTACAGTTGCTGCATTTTCTCAAAAAAAATCAAGAGTTAATGAAAAAAAAAAAGTATTTGGCTCGTCAAAGTTTCTTTCCTCAATGTGACCTAGATGTGTGAGATTCTTCTAAAGTACAGTCAGGGCGGAAAAGCAAAAACCTTTCTTTAAAAAAAAAGTGACAATTAAAAAAGGAAACACTTCATTAACCCTCATGCTCAAAAGGAAAAGCGATGGAAAAACTTAAAGTTGGAAAAGGACACTGTCAGTTCATCATCACAGCTCAGCTAGACAGAGAAAAGACAAAGCAGCTTCTCTCAACGAAGGGAACAAAATCCTTGGAGACAAGTAGCCAGTTAAGAATGGAGAGATCAGGAACAGCAATGGCGAGGGTTGTGGTTGCATCAGGTTTGAAATGTCAATAATTGTCAGGTCCCAGGTTTGAACCCTCGATCCTTTACTTTGAGTTTCTAATTTTACAGCCACGTTGTAACGTGACAGTGCTGAGCAAAAGCATAGTCGTCCCTTAGCAAGTGGGTGTTATAATCAATTGTCCTTCCTGTTGTTAACTCCCTTGTACAATATAGCAGCTGTAACAATTTAAATGCATTAATGAAATTGCCCTTCAACACAGTCTGTCATTGTTTATGGGTGTCAATCCAAACGCATTATTTTGTTGTAACCTTATAACGTAACCAGCACTCCGGATTTAAAGTGACAAGTTTCACTAGCTAATGTACATTTCAGTCCAATGAAAAGCAGATTCAAAGGAGACAAGATCTATTTCTTAAAATGCTGCAATTATGGATAATGCAGGCTGCTTGAGTGTAGAATTCTATGTGAGTGTAGAATTAAATGATGGTAACAAAAGATTGGTAACCCACAATTAAGGCTAAAGACTAGAAATTTATTTTCCTTCTGTCATAGTTTGGTGGGTATGTATGAGGAACACCCAGTTGAAATATTTGATGGGGAGTATTTTTAAAATAAAGAGTGATAATCAAAAATTCTGTCAAGACAAGTCATTTTAACTTCGTATAGATCATTGGTGAGACCACAATTTGTATATTGTATATCAATGTTTGTAATAGGGACTTGGATTTATAGAGTGCATTTCAAACTCAGGGGATGTCCAAAAGTACTTTACATCCAGTGAAGTACAGTTGATGTCCAGTTACTGCTGCAATGTAGAAAACACAGCTACCAGTTGGTGCACGATAAACACCCACAATGTGATAATGACCAGATACTCTGCTTCTGTGTTGTTGATTAAGAAATAAATATTGGTCTGGGCATCAGGGATAACTCCTCTGCTCTTCTTCAGAATAATGCCTTGGGATTTTTTACATCCAACAGAGCAGGCAGGTGAGGGCTCAGTTCAATGTCTTTCTTAAAATTCTTTCATGGGATGTGGTCATAGCTGGAGAGGCCAGCATTTGTTGCCCATCCCTGATTTGCCATTGAGAAGCTGGTGATGAGCCACCACCTTGAACCTTAGCAGTCCATGTGATACAGGTAGACCCACAGTTCCGTTAGCAAGATAGGTCCAGGATTTTGACCCAGAGGCAATGGATATAGTTCCAAGTCAAGATGGTATGGAGTTTGGAGAAGAACCTGCAGGCGGTGGTGTTTTCATGTAACTGTTGCCCTTGCGTTTCTAGGTGGTAGCAGTCACAGGTTTGGCAGGTGCTGTCGAAGGAGCCTTTAGTTGCTGCAGTGCATTTAAATGGCACACACTGCTGCCACTATGTGTCGGTGGTGGTGGGAGTGGATGTTTACAGTAGTGGATGAGATGCCAATCAAGTGGGCTGCTTTGGCCTGGTTCTGAGCTTCTTGAGCGTTGTTGGAGCTGCATCCTTCCAGGAAAAAGTGAAGAGTATTCCATCACACTGCTGACTTTGTGCCTTATAGATGATGGACAGACTTTGGGGAGTCAGGAGGTGAGATACTTACTACAGAATTCCCAGCCTTTGACCTCCTCTTGTGGCCACAGTCTTTATTTAGCTAGTCTGGTTCAGTTTCTGGTCGATAGTAACCCCTAGGATGTTGATAGTGGGGGATTCAGCAATGGTAGTGCCATTGAATGTCAAGGAAAGATGGTTAGATTCTCTCTTGTTGGAGATAGTCATTGCCTGGCACTTGTGTGCTATGAATGTTACTTGCCACTTATCAGCCCAAGCTTGGATATTGTCCAGGTCTTGCAGCATACGGATATGGATTGATTCAGTTTCTGGGGAGTCCTGAATCGTACTAACCATTGTGCAATCATCAGTGAACATCCCCATTTCTGACCTTATGATGGAGTCATTGATGAAGTAGTTGAAGATAATTGAGCCTAGGACAATGCCCTGAGGAACTCCATCAGTGACCCTGGGATTGAGATGACTGATCTGTAACAATCACAGCCATCTTCTTTGTGCTAGTTTTGATTCCAGCCAATGGAGTTTTGCTGCTGATTCCTATTGACTTCAGTTTTGCGAGGGCTTCTTTTGATACCATCCTCAGTAAATTTCTGCTTTAATGTCAAGGGCAGTCATTCGCACTTCAGCTCTTTTGACCCTGTTTGGACCAAGGCTGTCATGTGTTTAGGAGTCGAGTGGCCCTGATGGAATCCCAACTGAGCATCAATGAGCAGGTTATTGCTGACTGAGTGCTGCTTGATAGCGTTGTTGATGATCCCTTCCATCCCTTTGCTGATAATGATGGGGTGCAATTAGCCAGGTTGGATTTGTCCTGTTTTTTTGTGTACAGGACATAGCTGGGCAATTTTCCACATTGCCACTTAGCTGCCAGTGTTGTAGCTGTACAGGAACAGCTTGGTCAGGGACACGGCAAGTCCTAGAGCACAAGTCTTCAGTACTCTTGCTAGAATGTTATCAGGGCCCATTACCTTTTGCAGTATCCAGTACCTTAAGCTGTTTCTTGATATCACCTGGAATGAATTGAATTGGTGAATGTTGGTATCTGTGTTGGGGCCCCCAGGAGGAGACCGAGATGAATCATCTACTCGGCACAAGGCTGAAAGTGGTTAGAAATGCTCCAGCCCTATCATCTTTGCACTGATGTGCTGGGCTCTCCATCATTGAAGATGGGAATATCTATGGATCACTGGGTGTGGCAGAATTGCAGAGCCTTACTCTGAGAGATAGCACGTGCAAAAGTGTGGCACTCCCTCAGTGCTATTGTATATTGGAATTTCTGATTTTTGTGCTCGTTCTGGGGTGCTGCCAACTGAGCCACAGCTGCCACCCATCCCCAGCTGTTCCTAATGACAAATTGACCTACACGTGTTGGTGAGGAATCAGCAAAGAACAGTTAGGCTGATAAAGGAACATAGGACCACAAACTCCAAGGTGGGACCTCTGAGACTGAGGGAAAAGAGGATTGAGGGGAGACGTGATATATCTTTTTACATTACCGAGAGTAATGTGTTTCCAATTTTCTCCCTTCCTCCCATGGCATTGGAAACTGATGCTGGCTGGCGTGCAGTCCTAGAGGTGCCAGCTGCTACCTATTACCTCATTCAAGTGGCTAGTCTTCATGTATCAACGTACAGATTGTTAGCAGGCTATAGTTGTGAGAGCATCACAGCCAAATGATGCTGATGCGAGTGGAAGTCCACATTCCTACACCTTCCAGAAAAAGACACTGTGTATTGGTTAGAAATGGCTAATTTCTCTCTCGACCACAGACCTGGAAATAGGTGATTAATTGTAGGAACTTGATTTATATCTGCTGACTCACAACTGATGACAAGTAAGATGAGTGACCTTTAGAATAGCAAACTGCACCAGGGCAAGTCCGCTTGCCCATTAAGCCTTGGAGAAGCCATCGGCCTAGATTTTTCTCACAGCAGGGTTTGAATCAGTCTGACTGCAGCTAATTCCTGGTGTTTTATCTAATTTAAATATTAATAGTGACTTCCAATACTATTCAAACATTTTTTAAATGTTTGCCACTGGGATGTAACAGTGAGGGATGGTGTTTGGGGGGGTGTAAAATACCTGTGGCATAACATGACTAACGCTGTTAGCTGAAGAACATTTTCCAATAAACATTTTAATTGACGATTTTGTAATAAATTACATTAGGCCAGTTAACACTTTTGCTTTTTGACATAGTCTCGTGATTGTAATATTGGGGCGATTCTCCCATCCCGAACCGCAACTTTTCTGGCGGGTCGGGGTGGGAGATGCGCGTCGCTGGTCTTGTTCCGAGATTTGCGCATGCGCCGGGAAAACATGTGCATCTCCCAGAGCAGGAGAACAGTCGAAGACCAGACCATGCTGGAAACCGGCGGGAAGACAGGTAAGCATTTGAATCTTTTTTAAATGTATTTTAAATGTGTTTTAAATGTCGTTATCAGGAACTTACCGGTCCCGATTGAATCTCCCACCCCGCTAGGAATACTTCATTCTCGCGGGGTTTAGCCTAGCTCTCCATGTTCGGGGAACTAGCGGGAGACTTCGCTGGAATGAAGGAGGGAGCAATCGGGGGGCCCCCAGGGGGTCGGGCAGCGGGGGGGTGGTGCCCCCTGGGCATGGGCACTCTAGCAGTGCCAGCCTGTGCCCCCTGGCACTACCCGAGGGGCACAATGCCCATGCCCAGGGCACCTTGGCACTGCCCATCGGGCATTGGGCAGTGCCAAGGGGTGGGGCATATTGTGGGCAGGGCCTAGGGGGAATTGGTGGGGGTGGGGGGTCCCGCTGCCCCTCTGCATGGCGATCGGTCTGTGATGGAGGGAGGCCAGCGAGTGGGGTGGGCTGGGGGGACGGTGGTCTGCTGGGGTGGGGGGGGGGGGGGGGTGGAGGCGGTCTGTGGTGGAGTGGGGGTTCTGCCGGGGTGAGGGGAGTGGGGGGCTAGACTTCAGGGCGTTCCGGGGCGGGGGCTGTCAGGGCTGGCCCGGGAATTGTTGTGGAGGCCGCGATCGGGCAGTGGGGTGGGGGGGTGGGTGGCTGGCAGGGCAGCACCCCGGGGGTCCCGGGCTGGCCAGCAAATGGGGAGACTGACAGACCGCGACCACTGCACGAATAGGCCCCGCCCCGCCCCCCTGGGTTTTTGATGAGATTCCTGATTGTGACCTCTGCCGTGCACAAAGTGGGGAGATTCGAGTGTGAAGTTGAACTGAGAAAACAGTCGCGATCTAGAACAGTTTTCCCACCAATTCAGCGCTTTTGGGAGATTCGCTCCCACTGTTTCTGATGCTCAGGGGTGCTAAGGTGCATTTGGAGACATTTTAGCATAATTTCCCTGCAATTGGCATATACCTATCCACTGGGCGGCATGGTGGCACAGTGGTATGGGCGGCACGATAGCACAATGGTTAGCACTGCTGCCTCACAGCGCCAGGGACCCAGGCTGAATTCCAGCCTCGGGTCACTGACTGTGTGGAGTTTGCACATACTTCCCATGTCAGTGTGGGTTTCCTCCGGGTGCTCCGGTTTCCTCCCACAGTCCAAAGATGTGCAGGATAGGTTGATTGGCCGTGCTAAATTGCCCGTTGGTGTCAGGGGGATTAGCAGGGTAAATATGTGGGGTTACAAGGGTAGGGCCTGCGTGGAGTTGGTGCAGGCGTGATGGGCCAAACAACCTTCTTTTGCACTGTAGGGATTCTATGATTCAAATTTGGGCAGACATATTCAAATCTGCCATCACTTCTATTTGCAAAGTTCCAGAGTGGTAATAGACATTTTGGAGCCGGTGGAACAGATCCCACTATAACTCTCACTCCTGTCTGCTTCGAAGCAGCAGTGATTTCAGAAGAAAAATCTGAGCCAGTTTTGCTATAATTTATATTTAATGGGGAATCTTACTCAGATTGCATAATTAACAGCTTTTATAATGGAAATAAATATTGAATTTAAATACAACATGCTGCCAAGTGTCACCTAAATTCAACAGCCACCTGCTTTCAGCAACATTCAGGTTTGGATGAAAATGATTCAACAACTGGAGGTAACCACATGATTTAATACTCTTGGAGATGCTGAAACCCTTGAGATTGATACTTTTAACATATGGCATCTTGAAATACAATGTGCATACCATTGCAAAGTTACTTTATAATTACATAAATCTATCCTTCATCTGAACTATTTTATATGTGGGATATATCAGTATGTTAACTACAGTAAAACTATGGAATGTGGTTCCAAAAAAACCCTCTAAAGACATACAATATTAGGCATGCTTATTAGTGGACTGGTTGTAAAAATAATGTATTATCGAATTATGCACAAAAATGTATAAAGAGCACGTAGCATCTGAAGTTTCATCTGGAAAATTTGGACCAATTTGGCAACTGTTCATAAATCAGTCATAAGACGTTTTGTCTGTTCGAGTATTGCAATGTGAAAGAACTTTTTTTTTGGTCCCTCAAGTTATTTTTTTTTTTGCCTTTATACACACTGAGGAATAATGGTCCTGAACTAAAGTCATGCTGTTGTGATGAAATATATGTTTTTACATGTAACAGGTTGAAAAAAAGCTGTTTTTTTAATACTCTTCACGATATTATTCAGTCAGCTTTTAGTGTTTAAGAAACGGAGTCTCTCTGACTGGTCTGATGCAATATTTAGGACGTTAATCGCGAACTACATAAACTAATTCACTTGGATGCTTATTTGTAGAAGCAGCAAAAAGAGCATCTTTTAAATTAATTAAATTAGATGACGTGGAGTGGAATATTTTCTCTTTGTGCTGCATAGCAGAATAGTTAACTTCCATCTGAAGAACAGTTTTCTGCAGAGAGTAAATCTTCCCACATTATAACAACGTCCTTACTTCAATGATATGTCTGCGTAATGGTTGTGTAGTATGAAAATACCATTGGTTAACAGAGCAATATTGGATTGATGTAATGTGCTTAGAGTGGGGAGAAAAGTCATGGAATTCTATTTTACTTTAAAGTCTACCTATAAGATAAGTGATGAATGTGTTTCAAAAAGAGTTCCCTTTGTCTTGTAATCTTTACCTCTGATTTACTCCCCATGCCAAACATATATGGACATTTTGAGTGTGGCAGTATCTTGAGTTATCCCACAGACATCATGCTTATCAGAAAACTGTAATTACCCATCCACCATATCTAGCAGAGCTTCTTATTTTGCGCAGACAGAATAATGAAAACTATGGAAATAATGTAAATACAAGTAAGTAAAAAGCTTACTTTGCACAAATTGATATTCCACTGCTCTATTTTATTGACTAAGACTAATTTGGAGATTGAAAAATCAATCTGTTTCTGCAGTAAGCTCTTAATCAAACACCTCCCAAAGAGAATGCAATCTCTGTTGATAGGGACTTGTCCTTTCAGCAGAATTCATATTCACTTCCCAGCAGATGGTAGTACTCATTTTGCAGTTGGTAGCGTGGAGGCCAGTTATGATAATTCCTCTGTCAGGGATTGATACTTGTGTAGAAACGTTTGGCAGTCGGATGAATTTGAACCAGGAGCCCTCTAAGAAGCATACATTTAACCATGGAGCTGGTACAGGCATTCTAGGAGGGATTAACATTGTTCATCTGAAATTTGGTACATATTTTATTCTGTACATAAGTTGCTAGGCATATTTCTTTCTAATCACTGCCATGCATTATCTTTAACCACACCCCCTGTCCTAAATTCAGTAGCAAGAAGAGAACTTGCACAAAAATGCTCTTCCTAGAAGACCAGCAGACTACCCTCTGGATTTTGCACATGTTGCTACATTAGCAGTCTTTAGGATCGAGTGAAGTTGACGTGCTTAATTGAGGGCAATTAAGAGTCAGACACATTGCTGTGAGTCTGGAGTCACATGTAGGCCAGATCAGGACAACAGATTAGTGAACCAGATGGGTTTTTACAACAATTGACAATGGTTCCTTGGTCAGCATTCGACTTTTAATTCCAGATTTTTAAAATATTAAGTTCAAATTTCACCATCTGCCATAGTGGGATTTGAACTTGGATCCCCAGAACATCACCCTGGGTCTCTGGATTACTAGTCCAGTGACAATATTACTGCGCCACTGCCTCCATCTTACTTGTGAGTAAGAAAATGTGAATTCCATCTTTCCAGAAAAATTCAAGAAAAATGAGTTACAGATAATATTGACATTAACTGAAATTGTGCTTCGGGAGAAATATAGTTTATAATGGATCAGCTATTTTATCCCAAAATTTCAAAACTTCTGATCATGTTAAACAGCTTGCTTGAACTTCTGAGTAACTTTTGACGTGGAGCCAATAGTTGGAACACCATTCTGGCTAGTAATGCATAACGTGACGAGAGCACCAGAATCATAAAGTATTTTAAGGTGATCTGGCTAATAAAGTCTTTCTTTACCAAAGGGCAGTCTCTGAATCAGGCCCAGTTGTTGGCAAGGATATTACATTAAAATTAAAACCAGCCATGGCTTACTTCATTCTTTGGTTTACTACTGTTCAATTGTGATTTACAAGAGTGTGAGAGATATGGAAATTTCTCACGCAACTCAGATATGCCGTGAATGAGTGCACTCTGTGAAATTGGCTTGCTTCGTAATAATAGCCTTGTGATTGAGAAATACATTTAAAGAGAAGCCATCATCTGTAAATATCCACTGCAGGATTCATGCAAGCTTCTGGCCATTTAGTTTACTTGCCTGCTAACTAATTTGCAGTTATTTACAAAAAAATTTAAAATGCTTTTTTTTGGTAATTGCAACTTAAGTAATACTATCATCATTGGTAAGCCTTTAATAATATTAGAGAAATCTTTCTTAATAGCTAATGAAACACAAAAAAAGTTCTAAATTTTTGGCTTCTGGGATATATAAATATTCCCAGAAGAGAAAGTAGTTAAGTAGTAAATTGAAACAGCTGTAACTTTTTCCTCTAAAAGCTGACGATTTTACACATTAATGTCAGCATATAGTTCAGTGTCATACAGAGGAGTCCGGGACAAAATTAATTACAAAAGTTGTTTCCACTTCTTTCTAACTGCCCTTTTGCACGCAGTAACTCTATATCTTAAACCTTTTTGCTCATAGCTGCCATTTTGGTCTACCAAAGTCATCACTAAAGAACCTGCTGTGCAGATTATATATCGTAGCTAGATGGGGTGTCCAGACAGGTGGAACATTATGGTATGGTAAAAATACAAAGATGCTTGCTACAATACCAAAGTTCTATTTTTTTAATATGTATATTCCTTAGTGTCTTGTTGAAGACTAACTGATGACATTTTGATGAATCTATTGATACAAACCGCTGTAAAGGTAGTTTAATAATTTGTGTGCCTAGGATCACAATGTTAACAGAATTTAAAAAGGCTTTAACCATTAAAGGGGGCTAAATTGGACAGACCCCCCTCCCCCACTGGGCACAGACTCCTGACGGATGCTTATCCCAAGTCTGTACAGTATGATGCAGGTAGCATGCCAACTTTCTGCTCCCTGATTATTCTCATCATTGTAGCACACAGCCACTGCGCACAACTCTGCTGAGTGGCTGCACATCTCAGCAGGTGGCCAGAAATCATGAGAGGCTAGCACGTTATAGTTTGTCAGCACCACTTAAATAAAAACAAAATACTTAAAGCGAGCTGCACTCTTTAACGGGGAGGTGGGTGGGTGGAGTAGGTGGTGGAAGTCCTTGTACAAGTCACTCTGACCTGGGAAACACTGGATAATGGTACAACATGGGTGAGAACGTACTCCCAAGGGTCTTGAATACTGCACTGAGGACCCTAGTGGAAGATTTACAAAGCGGAAGAGAATGCTGTACTCGCTTGGAGAACCAGACCTTCTAGGCAGACGGGCGGCACAGTGGTTAGCACTGCTGCCTCACAGCGCCAGGGACGCGGGTTTGATTCCCGGCTTGGGTCACTGTCTGTGTGGAGTTTGCACGTTCTCCCCATGTCTGCGTGGGTTTCCTCCGGGTGCTCCGGTTTCCTCCCACATTCCAAAGATGTGCGGGTTAGGTGGATTGATCATGCTAAATTGCCCCTTAGTGTCGGGGGACTAGCTAGGGTAAATGGAATGGATAGTGGGGATAGGCCCTGGGTGGGATTGTGGTCGGTGTAAACTTGATGAGCCGAATGGCCTCCTTCTGCACTGGAGGATTATATGACTCAAACGGTCAGAATGCAGCAGATAACAGTTGAGGTCAAAGTTCTGTGAAATTCTCTTCCCCAGAAAGCAGTGGGTCCTTCAGTTTCTGCAAGGTTGAGTTAACTAGCATTTTGATAGTTACGGGAGTCAAGGATTATGGGGGGATAGACAAGAAAGTAGAGTTGAGATCACAACCAGAGCAGCCATTATTTTATCGAACGGCAGAGCAGGCTGAAAGGGCCAAATGGCCTACTCCTGCTCACAAATCTAATTCCCTATGTGTTATGCCAGTAGCAGAGCTAAAACCACAGAAGGTTATGGTTTCCTCATATCTAATCCTCCTCATATCCCATTTCCCCCATATACCTGAATCTCTTCCAATTTACAAGGAACAGATGGCATAAGCATGCACCTCTTGCTTCCAACCCCATTCCCTCACCACAACCTTGCCCTGTGCCTTCCCACTTTTAGACAGCCAAGAACTGCCACCTAGCCAGGCAGTGGTGGAGAAGCAACATGACACTGATGATGCGGCACGGTGGCACAGTAGTTAGCACTGCTGTCTCACAACGTCAGGGACCCGAGTGTGATTCTGGACTTGGGAGACTACCTGTGTGAAGTTTGCAAATTCTTCCCATGTCTGTGTGGATTTCGTCCGGGTGCTCTGGTTTCCTCCCACAGTCCAGAGATGTGTAGGTTTGGTGGATTAGCCATGGTAATGCGGGAGTTACGGGGCTAGGGCGGGGTGGCGGGGGTGGGGGCGATGGACATGGTTACAGATGCTCTTTCGGAAAGTTGGTGCAGATGTTTTGGGCTGAATGACCTCCTTCTGCACTGTAGAGATTTTACGGGTTCTATAAGGGAACATCATCACTCAATTTAGCGCTTGTGGCCATCAACTCAGATACAGATGCTGTGCATAATATAGACGTTAGAGGTAGGATTTGCACCTGATGAGACAACACATCAGTGTAGCCTGCAGCCAGGACAGTGGGCAAGGAGTGTACAGTTTATAATCTCATTCAGTGTGGCATATTTTCACTATTAACAGAATCACTATAATAGAACTTTGGTCTTTACATTGCTTATGGGAAATGAGAAGGTTGGGACAGAATTGTGGGTTTCAGTTACGAGAAGCCCTTATTTTACTGAAACTCCTTGTTACTCTGCCATTAAACCTTAAGATCAAAGTAAATCAGTGAACTGAATAAATCAGTGATCATCCCAAATCTGGAATCAATAATTGAAACATTTTGGGGGCGATTCTCCCATCCGGTTGCGCTAAATAATTAGCACAGCGGGCCGGGAGAATCCTGGGGCGGGCGATTCATGGGGTTCGCGCGCACGTCTCCCAGCGCCGGATTTCCGGCGGCATCTGCTCTGTGCCGGAAGTTGGCGGGAGGGGCAAAGACCATTTAAATGGTTATTTGAATGTGATTTAAATACAATTAGCGGGCCCAGGATCTCCCAACCTTCCAGCGTATTTCACTCCAGCGGGGATTACAGTAGCTCCCCAGAGGGCCGGGCGGCAGAGATGTTGCCCCCTGGGCATTGGCTCCATGTCAGTGCCAACCTGGACCCTGGCACTGCCCAACAGACAAAGTGCCAATGCCCGAGGGCACCTTGGCACATCCCATCGGGCATGGGACAGTGTCAAGGGGCGGGGCCTGATGTGGTGGGACCTAGGAGGCGATCGGTGGGGGCTGCCACTCTGCAGTCGGGATCAGTGGGAAAAAGAGGGATGCCAGCAATTGGGGCAGACTGGGTGGGTGGGTGGGGTAAGCCGGGGGGGGGAGTTGGGGTTGGCATTGCAGGGGGGGTAACTGTTGGGGAGAGATCAGTGGGGGGGGGGGGGCTAGAGATCGGGGTGGGCTAGGAGGGGGGGTGGGTTGGGGCTGGGCCCGGGCCCAGGAATGGTTGGGGGCCAACAGCCGGGCCATGGGGGGGTGGAGAGCGGCGTTGCGGGGGTCGCAGGGCTGGCCAGCTCGATCGCGGGCCAGTGATCGGGAGGCTGGCAGTGCGGCACTGACAGATCAGCGCATGCGCAGTGGCCCGCTCAGTGCGCTGATTTAAGCCCCTCCTGCGGGAATAGGCCTCACCCCCTGAAACCTAATGATATTCACGCTGATGGCCTCAGCAGTGCACGGAGTGTGGGAGATTCTTCTTTGATATCCCACTGAAAAAAGCAGCACGCAAATTTGACACTTAGAATTTTTTGGGGAGAATTCCGGCCGCTGTGTCATTACCCTCTCGTTAACACTCATAGCAAATCACGCTGAACAAAACAAGCTCCCTCCGTGGCTTCTTTACTTTGGGGTTTGGGGCAGCAGTCAGGATGTTGGACACAACCTGTTAGCCTTTTCAATTGCTTCATCACAATAGGCACTGAAAGTGATGAAACAAAAACAGAAAATGCTGGAGAATATCAGCCGGTCTGACAGCATCTGTGGAAAGAGAATAGAGCCAACGTTTCAAGATGGTGAAGGGTCATCCAGAATCAAAATGTTGGCTCTATTCTCTCTCTCTCTCTCTCCACAGATGCTGTCAGATCTGCTGGGATTTTCCGGCATTTTCTCTTTTTGTTTCAGATTCCAGCATCCGCCGTGTTTTGCTTTTAATGGAAAGTGATGAGTCTGCTCAAACAACCAAGGGCTGGTTTTAAAAAATTACATAGCAGCTGACTGATGCGCATCAATTGGACACGAGGCTCAAAGCTTCGGTAAAAGAAGGCTTTTATTAACTAACAATGGAACTATCAGAACTTTAACACACTATCCCAGACTGAAGGGGTCCCGTCCGAGCAGGGGGTCTTATACCTCTCCCAAGAGGCGGAGCCCGACTGGGATGTGCCACAACAGTAGCAACCACGGGTGTATCAATCCCACCCTAGCCCAACAACAACATTAGTACAATCCCACAGTAACCTATATACATTCCTATAGTGCTGGCCAGCCCTGGCCCAGTACTATCCAGTGGGAACCAACGATGGTTCACCACATTCACCCCTCCTTTGAGAACAAAGGCCGGCGGGGTACGAAAACAGACTAAAATGTCAACAGATTATAAGTTCAGACGGTCTGGAGGACCGCACCGTCGTTGTGACCGCCTCAATACCGGCGGTGACACCGGAGTAGGCACTTGCGGTGGCGTTCTCCCCAAAACGGCGTCCAGCTGTTCTCCCACGGACTCACAGGCCGGTTGACCCTGATGAAACGGTAGTGCAGGGGATCC
Source organism: Mustelus asterias (assembly GCF_964213995.1). Lineage (NCBI taxonomy): Eukaryota > Metazoa > Chordata > Chondrichthyes > Carcharhiniformes > Triakidae > Mustelus > Mustelus asterias. The sequence goes on along the minus strand of NC_135824.1, from coordinate 20,853,117 downwards.
TGACACATTCTGCGGTGGCGACGATCTTCGGGGCTCAGGCAAGCTGTGCATTGGAGTAAAACTGTTAAGCACTGGCCCCGATGCTGTCCGCGCTACGTCCGGGGGAGAAATAAGGGATAAGGGATTCGTCACTGGGGGTATGGGAGCGACAGGAGTTGCTACGTCCCCTGCGGGCGCCAGGTCTCGGATCGAGACTGTGTCCTCTCGCCCGTCAGGATATGCCACATAGGCATACTGAGGGTTGGCGTGGAGGAGGTGGACCTGTTCGACCAAGGGGTCGGACTTGCGGGCCCTTACATGTCGCCGCAGGAGGACGGGTCCTGGGTACGTCAACCAGGCTGGTAAAGATATCCCCGAGGAAGACTTCCGAGGGAATGAGAACATCCTCTCGTGGGGAGTAGCATTGGTTGCTGTACACAGGAGGGAGCGAATAGAGTGAAGCGCATCAGGGAGGACCTCCTGCCAATGGGAGACTGGAAGGCCTTTGGACCTCAACGCCAATAGGACAGCCTTCCAGACTGTAGCATTCTCTCGCTCCACCTGTCCATTACCCCTAGGGTTGTAACTCGTGGTCCTACTAGAGGCAATCCCGTATGAGAGCAGGAATTGCCTCAAGTCATTGCTCATGAACGACGAGCCCCTGTCGCTATGGATATAGCTGGGGTACCCGAACAGGGTAAAAAGATCACGGAATGCCTTGATCACCGTGGCAGTCGATGTGTCCGCGCAGGGGACAACAAACGGGAACCGGGAGTACTCATCTATTATGTTCAGAAAGTACACGTTCCGATCTGTTGAGGGAAGGGGGCCCTTAAAATCAACACTCAGCCTCTCGAAGGGGCGAGTGGCCTTGACCAAATGTGCCCGGTCAGGTCGGTAAAAGTGCGGTTTGCATTCCGCGCAAATCCGACAGCTCCTTGTCACCGACCTGACGTCCTCCACTGAGTAAGGCAGGTTGCGGGCTTTGACAAAGTGGTAGAGCCGAGTGACCCCAGGATGGCACAGGTCATTATGGAGGGCGTTCAAGCGATCCTCCTGAGTACTAGCGCATGTTCCGCGCGAGAGGGCATCCGAGGGCTCATTGAGTTTCCCTGGACGATACATGATATCGTAGTTATAGGTGGAGAGTTCAATTCTCCACCGCAAGATCTTGTCATTCTTGATCTTGCCCCTCTGCGAGTTGTTGAACATGAACGCCACGGACCGCTGGTCCGTGATCAGGGTGAACCGCTTTCCCGCCAGGTAATGGCGCCAGTGTCTGATGGCCTCCACAATGGCCTGGGCCTCCTTTTCCACCGCTGAATGCCGAATTTCGGGGCCTTGGAGGGTGCGGGAAAAAAACGCGACGGGCCTGCCCGCCTGGTTAAGTGTGGCGGCCAGGGCGAAATCAGATGCATCGCTTTCCACCTGAAAAGGGATGGATTCGTCTACCGCGTGCATCGTGGCTTTCGCGATGTCGTGTTTCAATTCCTTGAAGGCCAATTGGGCCTCTGGCGTGAGTGGAAAAGTCGTGGACTTAATAAGCAGACGGGCTTTGTCCGCGTAGTTGGGGACCCACTGTGCATAGTAGGAGAAGAAGCCTAGGCATCTTCTCAGTGCTTTTGCGCTAGCGGGCAAGGGAAGTTCAGCAAGGGGGTGCATACGGTCTGGATCAGGGCCAATGACCCCGTTTTCCACCACGTATCCCAGGATGGCTAACCGGCGCGTACGGAATACACACTTCTCCCTGTTGTAGGTCAAATTCAGGCGAGATTCAGTGCGTAAGAAGTTCTGGAGATTTGTGTCATGGTCCTGCTGATCACGGCCGCAGATGGTGACATTATCCAGGTACGGGAAGGTAGCCCGCAGCCTGTTCTGGTCCACCATTCGGTCCATAGCACGCTGGAAGACCGAGACCCCATTGGTGACACCAAATGGAACCCTAAGGAAATGATACAGACGACCATCCGCCTCAAAGGCCGTGTATTGTCGGTCCTCTGGGCGAATGGGGAGTTGGTGGTAGGCGGACTTAAGGTCTATGGTGGAGAACACCCGGTACTGCGCAATCTGATTGACCATATCAGATATGCACGGGAGAGGATACGCATCCAGCTGCGTATTTCGGTCAATGGTCTGACTGTAATCAATGACCATCCGGGGTTTGTTCCCGCTCTTGACCACCACAACCTGTGCTCTCCACGGACTAACACTGGGCTGTATGATCCCTTCTTTGAGGAGTCGCTGAACCTCAGATCTGATGAAGATCCGATCCTCAGTGCTGTAACGCCTACTTTTAGTAGCGATGGGCTTGCAGCCTGGTAACAGATTCTGAAATAAAGAGGGTGTGGTGATCTTTAACGTAGAAAGATTGCAGGCGGGGCGCTTTGGACAATTTGGAGACTGCAGCTGTTCTCCCACTGTCAGCGAAGGGAGTGGCCCACCGTACTGTAGGATCACACTCTTCATGTGGACCATAAAGTTTAGTCCGAGAAGAATTGGTGCGCAAAGATTCGGCAACACAAGGAGCCTGAAACGCTCGTAAATTGTGCCCTGTACTTTCAAAGTTACCACACAACGTCCTAGCACAGCGACAGACTGGGACCTTGATGCCATAGAGATTGTCTGTTTGGCAGGTTGAATCTGGAGTCCACACCTCTTCACAGTGTCAGGGTGGATAAAACTCTCAGTGCTCCCGCTGTCAAACAGACAATAAATCGCATGATTGTTTACCTGGATATCCATCATCGAACAATCAAGCCTGTGAGGCTTAGCCTGGTCCAGGGTGATCGACGCCACCGTTGGTCCGTGAACGTCACTGCAGGCAGCTGAGGTCGATGCTGAGGACCCCTGCTGGTCGCTCATGGTCATTGTCGACCAAAATGGCCGCCCCCATGAATCACACATGGGTGAGGGCGCCAAACTTAGCGACCCCTGGTGGTCATCCTCCTCCGACTCCGTCGACCGCAATGGCGTCGTCCTGGACTCGCACGTGGACGAACCCCGTGAGTACTTCGACGACGATGGTGATGATCCCCGTTCCGAAGGGTCACAGGCCGCACTGTCGTTCCTGGGCTTCGATCTGCACACCTTCGCATAATGCCCCTTTTTACCGCATGCGGTACAGACTACCGCTTTAGCGGGACACTTTTGTCAGGTATGTTTGGCTCCTCCGCAGAAGTAGCACCGCGGGCCGCATGGGGCTGCAGCCGTCGTCTGGTCCACATGGGAGCACGCCATAACACTGCACTTCAAGCCCGAGGGGCGAGGAGGGATTCGCGACTGCTCCTGCCACGTTGTCTCCACGTGGTCCTCCGGATACAGGACTAAGCTCTTCGAAGCCGCCTCGAGCATTTCAGCTAATTCCATGGCTTGGGTCAGGTTGAGATTACCCTTTTCTAGCAGCTTGAGACGGATGTATGAAGACCCGACCCCGGCCACAAACGCATCTCGGGCGAGGTCGTACATGCTCTGCTCAGCCGACACAGCTTTGCAGTCACAGCCCCTGGCTAGCTGTAAGAGCTCATTGGCGTAGTCCTCCATGGTTTCGCCCGACTGCCGACGTCGTGTAGCGAGGAGGTAACGAGCGTGGATCTCGTTAGGTTTCGTATAGCGCTTTTTTAGAAGCTCGAGGGCCCTCGGGTAAGTGGTGGCCGCACGGATCGCGAGGTAGACTGTGTCGCTTACCCTCGCATGGAGGACCCGGAGTCTGTCATCATCTGTGGTGACCGCTGCGGAGGCTGCTAGGTAATCTTCAAAACACTTCAGCCAGTGGTCGAAGGTGTTAGAAGCGCCCACCGCACGTGGATCTAGCGTCAGACGTTCTGGCTTTAGGATTTGCTCCATACTCTCCTTTCTTTTTTCTTCCGTCGAGAGTTTAATTTTAGTTAATAAAATTGATGCGCATAAATTGGACACGAGGATCAAAGCTTCGGTAAAAGAAGGCTTTTATTAACTAACAATGGAACTATCAGAACTTTAACACACTATCCCAGACTGAAGGGGTCCCGTCCGAGCAGGGGGTCTTATACCTCTCCCAAGAGGCGGAGCCCGACTGGGATGTGCCACAACAGTAGCAACCACATGTGTATCAATCCCACCCTAGCCCAACAACAACATTAGTACAATCCCACAGTAACCTATATACATTCCTATAGTGCTGGCCAGCCCTGGCCCAGTACTATCCAGTGGGAACCAACGATGGTTCACCACACTGACATGACCTCAGAACTTCCCAAAGTGTTTTGCAGCCAATGGGGTATCTTGGAAGGTAGTCACTGTTACAATGTCGCAATACATTTGTCACAACAATGAGCTAATGTGATATTAGTTGAGAGATCAGTATTGAGCATGATGCCAAGGAGAACTCCCCTGCTCCTCTCCAAAATTGTATTATGATTCTTTTACGTCCACATAAGAGAGCACTGGGCCTCATTTGAAAGGCAGCACTTCTGACAGGTACTACTAGCATGTCAGGTAGATAGATTTTGTGCTAAGAAGTGGGATTTAAACCCCGCAATCTTTTGACTTGGAGGTAAGAGTGCCACCACTGAGCCAAAGTTGACACCTGATGTTACATTGTTCTTAGTGGTGTGTGGAGACTCCCGATTCCTGACCAGTGGCATCTCAAATAAAACTGCTGCATTCAGTAGAGTGAGCTACCTGTCTTCCAGTTCCACTGTTGCTCTGAGGCCTGTTTTTAACTGACATTTTCGTATGCTGCAAAATGTATCCATCGTCCAGTTCACCCTTCAAAACCATGAGGGAGCAAGATCGATGGTCTAGTACATGTCTTTTGGATGAGACGTTATACGTCCCATCTACTCTTCCAAGTGGATATCAAAGATCCCATGACAGCTTTTTGGAAAGCAGTAAGGGAGTTATCCCAGATGTCCTGGGCTATATTTATCCCTCAGTCAACATGACAAAAAGAGATTATCTGGTCATTATCTCATTGCTGGTTGTGGGAGCTGACATTGGATAAATTGGTGTTGCCTATATTGTAACAGTGACAGCAGTTCAAAAGTGTTTCATTGGCTATAAAGTAATTTTGTATGGCCTATGGTTGTGAAAGGTTCTATATAAATTTCTGCTTTTTTAAGACTTTAGTGAATATTTGCTTCATCCGTTGATGAGTCAGTGCTCTGAAAGTATCAGATTTCATATGTAAGTTTTTCCTTATGGACTCGCAGTCCAAGTACGTGATTAACTGGCTTTTTGAACCACTATGGAGCATCTTCCTGCTGTTATTTGAAAATAATTTTCAATCACTGTTTTCTCTAAGTGGTGTTTAATGTGGAAAAGTACTGATGGAGGGACAGCAGTTGGTAATCAAGAGTAGGTTCTTGTTGTCTGTGTTTAACCTGAAGCTGTCTGTAATCAATGTTGAGGACTCCCAGGCCACTCATCTCCTGACATATTGTTCCATCATTGCTGGTTGTACCTTCAGCAGCAGTTATTCCCAAGCTAAGGAGACCTCCCTGCCTTTTACCCTCCTTTAAGATGCTCTTTAAAACCTACCTCCTTGACCAAGCTTTGGGTTGTCAATCCTAGCTTATCCCCTTATGTGATTTGAGTGTCAAACCTTCTTTGATGATGCTCCATTAAAACACTTTAGGATGTTTTCTACATTAAAGATGCTATATAAATATGATATGTTGTTTTTGTTGTACTTAACTATGTCCCTCTGGTGGGTCTGTCATATTAGATGGCATTTAATCGGAGTCTGCATTTTTCGTGCATTGTTTAGTCTCCTTAGCCTGGAAATTACTGTTAACAGTATCAGCAAATGAATGATTAATGGACTTGTAGAACATTCTTCTGTTCCGTTTTTAGTGAGATTTGTATCTTAAACTAAACTTAACACCTGTGTTAAAATATCAGAGAAATGTAATATGAACATGTTAAATATCCATTCACTAATATCAACAATAGAAATTCTAGATGTTTCCATTTAGTTTATTTACCAGGCTTTATTTTTAAAAAAAGTATTCTCAGGATGTAGTTGACTGTGCAAAAAGATAACACATGTTGTCTGTTCCTGGTTGTTGTGAAACATGTAGAGCTACCAGGTATTGTGGAACTGGAATCAAGTGGAGCTCAGCCTAATGTTGACTAGGTGCGGATAGATGCAAGGACTCTCAATTATTCCCCACTCCTCAGTTGATAGTAATGCGGTTCCCTTTATATTTATAAGAATGAATGTGCCAACTCAACATTTGTACATAACGGTTTATGCGCTGACTGGCAAGAACTTGGTCAGACAGGTTTTCTTGAGTTTAAACACAAACCAAGTTTTAATAAAAATTCAGCAACTTTCAGATGCTAGCCCACCAATTACCAGGGGTTGGAAGAGAAGCACTGGCTACAATCAGGTAAGAAAAAAAGGAAGAGCGAGAGTTGTCCCATCTGAAGTTACAAACAGACATTTTGCTTGGATACAAATAATTTCAGCTCCAAACTATTTTTGCATGATTTCCGCTGGCAATTGTCTCTCCAGTGAACAGCCACATATCATCTTTAATCCTTAGACAGTCAGCAATCTCTGCAAGCATATCTCTTTCCTCTCCCCAGTTCCTTGATTCACAGACAATATCCATGATGGCCCTGCCTGCATTCTAGAATTTGGATTAATACAAACATATTGCTGTACGTAAACATAATTGCTTTATTCCATATCCCATTTCCCTGGAAATGGAAACCCTCAAACTAGTTCACTTTTGTGATTGAAGTGTTACGTGGAACCAAAACTATTCTTTTCCCTTCAAAATAAAGTTTTTCATAAACATTAAATTGCAGTCCAACCAGAAAGCAGCATTCTTGTCCCAATGTAGCACATTGATTAGATACGGCTGAATAGATTTGTTGTTAGTATGTTGTACTGTATAACTATTTTGCTCATATCTCTGTGTGCTGTTGTTATTGAATATCCTTTGGCCAGCATCAGCCTCACAAATGTTCCCCAGTCTTGGGTTTTTCAGATGTGTTGAGGAATTCAATATAAGGTAGTAAATTCATGTTTGCCACAAACGAGGTTTAACCCCTGGGATTTGCGATAAGAATCACATGGAGTGGGAAATGATTGTAAAGCGGCAACAAATTGTAATGAACCATTCTTTTCACAGGAGTAACACACAGCTGGAAGAGAATCCCGATCAGTCTGAGTCACAATCAAGTCATAAAGGATTGCCTTGCTTTATTTTTATGGTCACCAGATTCAGCTTCAGTTATTATTTGAGCAGCTACAATAGTGGTTTCAATTGTTTGAAATCAAAGGGATTTTTGGGGGGGCATGTAGTTGCTTAAATGGATTTTTCCACGTTCATTAACAATGTATTTCTATTCTACACAGTGACATCATTTAAACTTTACCAGCGCGCTATACATGTTTATAGTGAAGCCAGACGGGTTCTACAATTCAAGACAGTTTGCGATGAGACACCTGCCAATGCATTACAGTTGTTGGGAGAACTGATGAATCAAAGTCATGTCAGCTGTAGGGATATGTATGAGTGCAGCTGTCCAGAACTTGATCAGCTGGTGGACATCTGTATGTAAGTTTTCCAAAGAAAAAAGACATGGATAATTTAGTTGTATGTTAATTATACATTGGAATGTTTTGTGTCACAGTTTCCATAGTATAAAGGACAAAAGCAGGATTTTGTTTATAGCCAACAATTAGCGAAACCACAAATAAAGACTAAAGTTATCTCAGTTTGTTGAAGAAGTAATTTAGGCACAAGGCTCAAAACATAATCCTAGAATAGGTCTGTTTAATGTCAGTGCAACCTCAATACTTCAGTTATGAAGTCAGCATTAAAACAACTCTTGGAATAAAATGACTGTCTCAGGAAAAGAGAAACACAAGCAGTTCAGATTGAAGGTAACGGATTTATGTATTCAGGCTGTGTGCTAGGGTAGATAAAATTTCACTGATTATCCTAAATATTCTGAATCCATCTGTTTTATTACTGCTAATCTAAGTGGGATATATTTGTTCAAAAATACTTAAGCAGGAAAGTCTAGGGGAGTTGATTTTGATCAAAATACTCCGTCTTTCCAGAGAAAAGTATAATCGTATTTTTTATATGTTTAAACAGTCCAAGTGAATCACTGACATGAAGACCCTCTACTTGCTTGGCCTGTTGTGTCACGTAAGTTACAGGGAAACACTACATGCAAACCAGGGTGGCAGATCGAAGGACTGTCACTGAAGGCCATCCATTTTGGATCTACCTGTTCCTGTGAAGCTACGCTGTAAATGCAGTTTGTACACACAGGTCCTTCCTATGATTTATGTTCATGAAGAAGCTCAGGATGAATAATAACTAAATTGTAATAAATTATGCATTGAAGTTCCAGGGAACCCAGTCACATTCATTTGGTGAAAGCATCAGCAAATTGTAATAATTGCCATATCTATTTTTAACTAAAGACTAAATGCAAAGAAAATAAGTAAGCCTACGCAAGTAATTACTAAGAACAGTGGTCAATTGTAAATGTAATTTTGCCAACATTTCACAGGGTTAATTTACCTTCTCCAAAGGTTTGCTGCTGCTGCCAAGCTTGGCAGAGTTCTCTGTCGATTTAAAATACACAGTGCAAAAATTGCTCCCCCAGCAATATCTCATGAGTTTCTGAGGACTCCTCTAGGAGTGTACGCAACGCCAGTTTATGTTAAGGAGTTCCTTGGCTTGAATTTGCAACGATGTGAGGATCTGCAGTCCACTGTTCATATTCTCTTTCAAGTGGACTTTCAAACAGATCTTAATGATGCTGCCCACAATAGCCATGTGGTTGCATTCATTTCCAATTCACCCATTTGTTTCTCAGATGGAGCTCTCATATTGCCAACTAAATTCAATTTGGTACATCTGACAGTTAGGACGCATTAAACAGAATTATGTGAAATACAGACTTATATGAATATTTTAAAATATAACTGTATTACCTAAACATGAGTTACATGCCATTAGACAGGTTCACACTGATACAATGCCCTTTCTTTCGTAAGATGTTGACTTTCTTTTGGAAGGGTGGATGTGGAGAGGATGTTTCCTCTTGTGGGAGAATCCAGAACTAGGGGTCATTGTTTAAAAATAAGGGGTCGCCCTTTTTGAGAAAGATTAGTTTTTTTTTCTCAGAGGATCGTGAGTCTTTAGAATTCTCTTCCTCAAATGGTGCTGGAAGCAGAGACTTTAAATATTTTTAAGACAGAGCTAGATCAATTCTTGATAGGCAAGGGGGTGAAAGGTTATTGGGGCAAAAGTTAAAGTTTATTTATTAGTCACAAGTAAGTCTTACGTTAATACTGCAATGAAGCCACTATGAAATTGCCCTAGTCGCCACACTCCGGCGGCTGTTTGGGTCAATGCACCTAACCAGCACGTCTTTCAGACTGTGGGAGGAAACCGGAGCACTGTGGGAGGAAACCCATGCAGACACGGGGAGAATGTGCAGACTCCATAAAACAGTGACCCAAGCCGGGAATCGAACCTGGGTCCCTGGTGCTGTGAGGCAGCAGTGCTAACCACTGTGCCACTCGTAGGCAGCAATGTGGGGTTGAGGTTAAAATCAGATCAGCCACAATCTTAGCGAATGGCGGAGTGGCCTACTCCTAATCTGTATGTCCATATGCAAAACAACAGACTTTATTTTCACAAACTGATCAAAAAGACAACTGGCTGAAGGAATAGCAGAGACTCTGCCTACGATTTTTCAAAACTCTCTCGATACGGAACCTGTTCCAACATAATATCTCTGTTTTAGAAAGGAGAAACTATATAATTACATATTATTCACCCTAACATTGGTAGCCCCTCAGGTTCTAGAGGCCGTAATTTAGGATAAAGCTAATGCCAATCGAGAAGAACACAGATTAATTAAGCATAGATTTATCAAAGCCAAAGACCAGGAAGCTGCATGTAGTGCTCCAAAGATGTTTTTAGATGGCAAGGATTTAAACGCTGGTGTTCCCCAATGGTTCAGTCTTGACACTATCTAAATATACAAAAAAATGATTTGGACTTGTGAATAGGGGGCCCAAAATCAACATTTGAGCATGAGGGAAAAACAGGCAACATTAACTCTGAAGAGGATTGTAGGTGATTTAGGAGCTAGGCTAGTATATTGAGTAGGCATCAGCTGAAATTTAATGTACAGGAAAGCCTCTGAATTGTAAGCTGCGGCTTGAATTGAACATTTATCTAGGATATGAGATGCAACGCAAAAACTGTATGTTTATTAGGGCTTGGCATTGGTTAAGCAGTAAATGGCGAACAGACAGATGGACAATATTTTGCATGCAGTCTTGGGCTGTTTGTCCAACTCATGGCACTGTCAGCACTCTTACCATTCCAGACTCCTTAAAGTGCACTGGCTTCTCCTGCTTCTGTTCTGAGTTCCTGTTTGTAGTGTACGCAGCACTGATCCTGGTCATCAAGTGCTGCCAGAGAATTTGCATTCTTGTCCTGGCAAACATCATTTTAAGAAGTCTCACAACACCAGGTTAAAGTCCAACAGGTTTATTTGGCAGCACAAGCTTTTGGAGTCTCGCTCCTTCATCAGGTGAGTGAGGACTTGGGTTCACAAACAGGGCATATACAGACACATACTCAATTTACAAGATAATGGTTGGAATGCGAGTCTTTACAGGTAATCAAGTCTGTAAAGACTCGCATTCCAACCATTATCTTGGCAAGCATGCCATATGCCTTCTTCACCACCCTCTCCACCTGTGCTGCCACCTTTAAGGATCTGTGGACTTGTACACCCAGGTCCCTCTGTGTGTCTATACTCCTGATGGTTCTGCCATTTATTGTATAGCTCCCCCTTACATTAGATCTACCAAAATGCATCACTTTGCATTTATCTGGATTAAATTCCATCTGCCATTTCTCCGCCCAATGTTCCAGCCTATCTATATCCTGCTGTACTCTCTGACAATGTTCATCACTATCCGCAACTCCAGCAATCTTCGTGTCGTCAGCAAACTTATTGATCACACCAGTTACATCTTCCTCCAAATCATTTATATATATCACAAACAGCAGAGGTCCCAGTACAGAGCCCTGTGGAACACCACTAGTCACAGACCTCCAACCGGAAAAAGACCCCTCCACTGCTACCCTCTGTCTTCTATGGCTAACACAGTAAGAAGTTTAACAACACCAGGTTAAAGTCCAACAGGTTTATTTGGTAGCAAAAGCCACACAAGCTTTCGAAGCTCTAAGCCCCTTCTTCAGGTGAGTGGGAATTCTGTTCACAAACAGAGTTTATAAAGACACAGACTCAATTTACATGAATAATGGTTGGAATGCAAATACTTACAACTAATCAAGTCTTTAAGAAACAAAACAATGGGAGTGGAGAGAGCATCAAGACAGGCTAAAAAGATGTGTATTGTCTCCAGACAAGACAGCCAGTGAAACTCTGCAGGTCCACGCAACTGTGGGCGTTACAAATAGTGTGACATGAACCCAATATCCCGGTTGAGGCCGTCCGCGTGTGTGCGGAACTTGGCTATCAGTTTCTGCTCAGCGACTCTGCGCTGTCGTGTGTCGCGAAGGCCGCCTTGGAGAACGCTTACCCGAATATCAGAGGCCGAATGCCCGTGACCGCTGAAGTGCTCCCCAACAGGAAGAGAACAGTCTTGCCTGGTGATTGTCGAGCGGTGTTCATTCATCCGTTGTCGCAGCGTCTGCATAGTTTCCCCAATGTACCATGCCTCGGGACATCCTTTCTTGCAGCGTATCAGGTAGACAACGTTGGCCGAGTTGCAAGAGTATGTACTGTGTACCTGGTGGATGGTGTTCTCACGTGAGATGATGGCATCTGTGTCGATGATCCGGCACGTCTTGCAGAGGTTGCTGTGGCAGGGTTGTGTGGTGTCTTGGTCACTGTTCTCCTGAAGGCTGGGTAGTTTGCTGCGGACAATGGTCTGTTTGAGGTTGTGCGGTTGTTTGAAGGCAAGAAGTGGGGGTGTGGGGATGGCCTTGGCGAGATGTTCGTCTTCATCAATGACATGTTGAAGGCTCCGGAGGAGATGCCGTAGCTTCTCCGCTCCGGGGAAGTACTGGACAACGAAGGGTACTCTGTCCACTGTGTCCCGTGTTTGTCTTCTGAGGAGGTCGGTGCGAAAACCTGGTGTTGTTAAACTTCTTACTGTGTTTACCCCAGTCCAACGCCGGCATCTCCACATCATTCTATGGCTAAACCAGTTCTCCACCCATCTAGCTAGCTCACCTTTTGCACCAACCTACCATGAGGGACCTTGTCAAACGCTTTACTAAAATCCATATAGACGACATCCACGGCCCTTCCCTCGTCAATCGTTTTTGTCACCTCCTCAAAAAGCTCAACCAAATTTGTGAGGCATGACCTCCCTCGTACAAAACCATGCTGTCTATCGCTAATGAGATTATTCAGTTCTAAATGCGCATATATCCTATCTCTAAGAATCTTCTCCAACAACTTCCCTACCACGGATGTCAAGCTCACCAAGACATCCAATTTAAATTTGATTTGATGGCCTGATGTAGTCCATCTTCCAGCAGGCTTGTTTCTTGTAAAATAGATTGGCAGCTACAAATAATATTTCAAATAAGCTAATTTATCAATATAATAGTTCAATCATTGCTCAGTTGTCTAGCTTTTGTTATGAGGTAAAGGTTAATCCCCTTTACCTCACTTCGTAATCTGGTAAAAGTGTTCGGGAAGGTGTTAACTGTTCTACCTTAATGTTTAGAGGTTCATTAATATAAAGACCTGACACTCGCTTTAAATGAATAATTAACAAGTCATTTTATTTAACCAATTGGAACTTTAACTAAACAAGTAAGACTTTAATTAAAGGAAGTTTTCGACTGAAATGCTGTTCAAATAAACACAAGTAAAAACAGTAATAACAGAATTGTAGTCACTCGCAAATAAATTATACAACCCGGTCTGATAGTGTTCGGAAGTTTTTGAGTTTTTTGGTAGGTGTCCGCTGTTTGTAAGTGCTGTCTAATTTGGTATATTTGGTAAGACCTATCTGAGGCTGACAGAGTTAAGAACAAATTGCTCCAGTTGATCAAACTGCCCATAACTGCCTTTAACTGCTTCAATTGATCTGACTCTGGCCCTGGCTCTCAGGTGAACTCACTCACTGAACTGGAGTCACTGAAGACCGGCAGTTGAATTCCTATATTTACATTCCTGATGACCTATGCATTTTCCACATTGGGATTGGTCTGGTGCTGACACCAACAGCAAATTCAAATCTGATAGGTTCCCTTTAGCAGGATGTTTTCTTTAAACTCATAGGCTGTTAGCTGAGTGTCTTCGTTAAACTCATAGGCTAACAAAATGCAAAAAAAACCTGAAGAGCTTGTTATCAAGGCAACCCTGTTGTCTGGCTTTTGGTATAACAATGTTGCACTCTTTGGACCTGTGTGCCTTGTATTTAAACATTCAAGCATTGAACACAACCAGCTTTCGAAGGCACTGACACAAAACCAGCTTTTAAAGGGACCACGCACTGTTGTTTCCCCTCTAGTATTTTACATTCTTTACAGACATTCTTTACATTTTTATAAACTCAACTTCACAACACTTTGCACCAGCAGCTAGGCCAGAAAGCCCAAATTTAGCTGGACTGTGAACTAAGCTCTCTTATAATTTGGGAAGTGTGTCAGTCATGTGCAGTTAAATGGGGTCATTGCGGTTTCTAGTTGGACACCTTCTGTCATCCTTCTAAATTCTAGTATAGCGGAATCTTTGCCACTGTTAAACATTGCCAGTTCTTGTAAAATTGTTTACGATTTATACAAAATGATCCCATTAAGTTTACAATGTTACTAACTAGATCATAACCGGAGGAATTTTCCCCACCACTAATGTCCTCAATGTTTGAAACAGTTTCTCATCCATATATTGAATTTCTTACTTGCCTTCCATTAGATGAAAGGAAATGCTATGTTGCTTTGCTTCAGATAAAAGTAATGTTTAGGAAATACGCAAGTTTCAAAACAAATGAATTATCTTAAAACTGTTTTTAGGAAATTTGGAAAAATCATTTTCACTTCATAGAACTATTTGTACTGACATTCTGTATGAGTACAAGATTAGAATCAAAAATAATAGACTATTGAGGGATATGTCATTCTACATTGCATATTACTGCATAAAATCAGTTGTTCCATACTTTTTTTCAAAAAGTAACTATATGCCAAATATTTTTTATCTCAAACTCTGTCTTGTACACATGCCACACGGACAGAGACACAGTGCACTCAATGGCAAACAACAAATGGCAAATGAAAATGACTGGACAAAATAGTTTCCCTCATTTCAATTCTGAGCAATACTAATTTGGTATCACTACATCAGAAAGATTGAAAGAAAATACGAGATGTCAAAAGGGAAAAGTTATATTATGGGATGATGCAATTTACTCTCGAGTCAGGTGTACTGAAAACCTCTCCCACAGGCTTGAATGCCTGCGACTTATTGCTTGACTCAGAATGAAGAACACTACACTTTTGAAAAGTAGTCTACTTTGTTGAAGTTTTTGTTTCGGTGACTACAAAACTAAAAAATATAGCATACCAGACACATTTCATCTGACATTAAAAAGCTTCTTCCGCTATCTAATAGGGTCATTTGATTCTATATGATCTTGGTGAAAGACAGTTCTGTCCTTGGAAGAAAGCTAAGGTGGATTACTAATGGGACAAATGCATCTAAATTATTGGGTAGCTTTGTAAGTTATTAGTGTTAGATCAATGCATCAGTATTTTATGCATTGAAAAAAAGGTGCATCACCTCGATCCCCGGGAAACTGAAAACAATTTGAAGTAATTAAAGTAATGTTCCTACCTTTCTAGTCACATTGGCATCTTGGCCAAGATTTTCCATTCCAGTGGTTAGGTATTGCCTGCGCACCATTGCATTTCACAGAGACAGACTAACCTAAGTGTTGCCAGCAGGATTCCTGCCTCTGTCATGCAATCAATCTTGGGTGGGGAGGGAGGAAAAATACTGACAGGCCTTGGGCCAGTATGCTTTACTTTTTAAAGTAAATCCACCTCAATCTTGCCTTAGAGTATGCAGTCACTTGACTCAATCATGGCTAAGGTAGCCCTTCAAATTGTAAAGGAACCTACTGGTAAGACATGCACTTGCTGTTGATACCATGCATATTATTGCAAATATGTCGGATGATGAATTTATGTCTTGAAAACATGCCCCCTTTGGGGTGTAGAATATGAAGTTGCCTGCACAGCTAGCTCCCTGTCTGATTTCCCATCCCTGCTGCTGTTGTGCACCTGTTCAACCCTGTTCCAGATGTTGTCTACCAGTTATCCTGCCGTGGGCAGTAGAATTCTGTCACAGCCTGTCTTGTGAAGTGGAAAATGCCCAGACTCACCACCATGTGCGGTGCAAATTTAAACCTCACCAACAACCACAAATAATGAAGAAAAATAGAAATAGAGGAAAAGGAGTAAAGCAAAAATGACAGACTGCCCAGCAGTGGATAAAAGAGCTTAAAGTAAAATGTAATTGAAAACGTGACACATTGACACAACTAAAATGACATCTCCTTCTCTTTGTAAAGCCAATTTGAACAGACTAGATCTAAGGAAAACCCACATTCCCATTTTATGTGGAGGGGTTACAAGATGTGAGAAGAATTGTATTGGAGATTCCCACAGGACTGGTTTTATCAAATTATTCGACTTGAGGCACACGTATGACTATAGTGCAGATTCATTTGCTCTAGTTTAGCATGAACAATTCAAGTTCCACAAGGATGCAGATCTGACTTTATGGCCTGCAGCTGCTACCAGTGAAGCTTCATGCCACCAGTGGAGCCTTGCGAAATTGAGATTAACGTGCCTTAATCGAATCTCAACTATGTGCACTGCTCACCAAAGCAATGAAACAAATCATAATTTTCCACACTGGCTGTATTTTATGGATGGAAGGGACTTCCATTTAGCGGCTGTTGGAGCCCAGTTGCTACTAGATTTCAAATTGATATAGGGCCCTTACATTTTGTCTGGCTCCAAATTAAAGGTTTGACCAAAAAAAAGGAAACATTCAGCTTGGAATTCACGATGTGATCAGGTGCCGCTGATGGTTTTTAAACGCTAATCTTCAGTATTACTGTAAATCTCACAAATGCTAGGTACTGGGTGGCAACAATGGTTAAAACACTACCTCTTTACCATGTGACTGAGATTCAAATCCATCTCAGATTGATGGGATAAAAATGTTTTTGGAACTGCTAGCTGTAAGGATCATGTGTGAAAAGTGTTGGGGCAGTCTTAATCAAATTCCACGAAGGCATGGGCAGTGCAGTATGATGACTTTGGGGTTGCGACAGAGGGAGCTTTCTATCTGGTTTTGCTACACCTGACCTGAGAAAAATTCCATTCCAACGTCTTCCATTCTGTTCATAGAAATCATAGAAACCCTACAGTACAGAAAGAGGCCATTCGGCCCATCGAGTCTGCACCGACCACAATCCCACCCAGGCCCTACCCCCATATCCCTACATATTTTACCCGCTAATCCCTCTAATCTACGCATCCCAGGGCATGAAGGGGCAATTTTAGCATGGCCAATCAACCTAACCCACACATCTTTGGACTGTGGGAGGAAACCGGAGCACCCGGAGGAAACCCACGCAGACACGAGGAGGATGTGCAAACTCCACACAGACAGTGACCCAAGCCGGGAATCGAACCCAGGTCCCTGGAGCTGTGAAGCAGCAGTGCTGACCACTGTGCTACCGTGCCGCCCACATTTTGTGTTATGCACAAAAACTTGAGAAGGGGGAAAGAGGAGACGCACGTCATGTGAAACCAGCGTTTTAGGAAAGTGACTGCAATGGACACAAAATTCTCACGTATTAAGAATCCAGAGCACAGTTAATTTTTTTTTTAAGATAATTGAAATATGAAAAGTGAATGTTCATTTTCTGTTTGATGTCATTTACATTAATTAATATTCTCTTTTCCAGGCAATCTGGCGCCGTTGGCTCACGGTTAACTGGTGCTGGATGGGGAGGCTGCACAGTGTCAATGGTGCCCACCAACAAGTTGGACAGCTTCCTGACAAAGGTGCAAGATGTCTATTACAAAGCTGATGTTCAAAGGGCAGCCTTACATACACAGAGTCTGTTTGCCACCCAACCTGGAGGAGGAGCTGCAATTTATCATGAGGCTTAAATAAGTTGTAAGACGTATGGGAATTAGATGGTCTTTTACCCAAAGTAAACCAATAAGCTGATCCACTTATCACTTATTGTTTTGTGTAATTAAAGGAAATATTTATACTTCTGCAAGAAATTTGAGCTGATTACAAACTATTGTTTCTTCACAGGCCCCCTTTTAATTTGTGCTGAGACCATTACTGACGATGCTTTTTTGTGATAAAAGATGTAATTGTAACTCTTAATGTTTTACTGAAAGAGTAGTAGAAATTCACGTGAAGATTCCATTATACACATAATGTCAGTGTTGTCTGATTCTGTCTCTGATTCTGTCCTTACTTCTGTCTTTGCTCCCGCCTCTGCTCCCGCCTCTGCTCCCGCCTCTGCTCCCGCCTCTGCTCCCGCCTCTGCTCCCGCCTCTGCTCCCTCCTCTGCTCCCTCCTCTGCTCCCTCCTCTGCTCCCTCCTCTGCTCCCGCCTCTGCTCCCGCCTCTGCTCCCGCCACTGCTCCCGCCTCTGCTCCCGCCTCTGCTCCCTCCTCTGCTCCCTCCTCTGCTCCCTCCTCTGCTCCCTCCTCTGCTCCCGCCTCTGCTCCCGCCTCTGCTCCCACCTCTGCTTCTTTCTCTGCTCCTGCGTCTGCTTCCTTCTCTCCTTCTTCCTCCACTTCCGTCTCTGCTTCCGTCTCTGCTTCCATCTCTGCTTCTGTCTCCGTTTCCATCACCGCTTCTATCTCTGCTTCTATTTGAAGCTCCTCATTGAGTTCAGTTGCAGTGTTCTATGGAGATTAAGATAACAGTGAAAAGACAAAATTCATGTTTATGTTAACCTCGTGTACTATGCCAGATATTTTTAATATAGCACCTTTAGACTAGAATGTTTTGTGCGATATTATTTTTCTACCCGACATTGGGAAACATCCAACAGGAGGGTGATCAGAATAGGAGTCGACCGCCTATTATAAAGACTCGTTGAAATCCAGCTAGCCTGCATTAAAAACATGCAGGATGGTGTTTCAGCCGAGTGGTTAATTAGTGCATATCATGATGATCGTGTGCCTTTGTTTGGGAGGTGGGTAGTTTGGAATTGATAGATTAATGCAGGGCTAGAAGAAAAATACTGGGATTAATAAAATGTCGTATCACGTCTTAGAAACATTTTAAAGCATGATGTGTTTGACTAGATGCTTTTCTTGGAAGTAAGCAAAAGCATGTGAGATCGTACAAACAGCTATAGGGTGAATCACCCTGCCTGTTCATTTGTTATGATGTGGAGATGCCAGCGTTGGACTGGGGTAAACACAGTAAAATGTCTCACAACACCAGGTTAAAGTCCAACAGGTTTATTTGGTAGCAAAATACACTAGCTTTCGGAGGGCTGCTCCTTCGTCAGGTAAGTGGGAGTTCTGTTCACAAACAGGGCATATAAAGACACAAACTCAATTTACAAAATAATGGTTGGAATACGAATCTTTATAGGTAATCAAGTCTTAAAGGTACCGGCAATGTGAGTGGAGAGAGCGTTAAGCACAGGGTAAAGAGATGTGTATTGTCTCCAGACAGGACAGTTAGTGAGATTTTGCAAGCCCAGGCAAGTCGTGGGGGTTACAGATAATGTGACATGAACCCAAAATCCCGGTTGAGGCCGTCCTCATGTGTGTGGAACTTGGCTATCAGTCTCTGCTCAGCGGCTTTGCGTTGTCGTGTGTCGTGAAGGCCGCCTTGGAGAATGCTTACCCAAAGATCAGAGGCCGAATGCCCGTGATCGCTGAAGTATTCCCCAACAGGAAGAGAACACTCTTGCCTGGTGATTGTCGAGCGGTGTTCATTCATCCGTTGTCGTAGCGTCTGCATGGTCTCCCCAATGGACCATGCCTCGGGACATCCTTTGCCCCGAGGCATGGTACATTGGGGAGACCATGCAGATGCTACGACAACGGATGAATGAACACCGCTCGACAATCACCAGGCAAGAGTGTTCTCTTCCTGTTGGGGAACACTTCAGCGGTCACGGGCATTCGACCTCTGATCTTCGGGTAAGCATTCTCCGAGGCGGCCTTCACGACACACGACAACGCAGAGTCGCTGAGCAGAGACTGATAGCCAAGTTCCGCACACATGAGGACGGCCTCAACCGGGATCTTGTGTTCATGTCACATTATCTGTAACCCCCACGACTTGCCTGGGCTTGCAAAATCTCACTAACTGTCCTGTCTGGAGACAATACACATCTCTTTAACCTGTGCTTAATGCTCTCTCCACTCACATTGTCTGTACCTTTAAGACTTGATTACCTATAAAGATTCGCATTCCAACCATTATTTTGTAAATTGAGTTTGTGTCTTTATATGCCCTGTTTGTGAACAGAACTCCCACTTACCTGATGAAGGAGCAGCGCTCCGAAAGCTAGTGGATTTTGCTACCAAATAAACCTGTTGGATTTTAACCTGGTGTTGTGAGACTTCTTACTGTGTTCATTTGTTTCCAGTAATATTGAGTACAACCTAATTTATAAACACAAATTGTGAAGTGGATCTTGAAGTGACAATCTGCCTTCTAAGCAAGTTCATACTTTTGCAGGTGGCTGGCATTGACGCCTCAGTGGATGTGGGAACACATGTAAAATGGATAAGCTGGGTGTTCAAAAGATGTGCATGAATTTGTGCAGTTACTTTTAGGCTTGTCCTTGTGATAGGTGATCTTCAACCTAGGTTCCAAAATGGGTTGATCTTGCATATCCCGTTCAGTCACAAATAATAGCATTGGTAAATTATCGATGCATGCATTGACTGAATCTTGTACCTACTTGCTTGTGGAAACAATTTTTCTATACATCCGTTGACAATAAGTCATTTAAAAATAAAATTCTGTAACAATTAAATTATGCGGTTGTATTTGCTATTTATATTGTTGACGAACAGTTTTGTAACTTGAACATTCTTGGTCCTGCAAGAATCTAAAAATCGTAAGACCTAATGCATCAAGTACATTATTTAGTTTTTATTAGTTAAGAAACTTCATTATTGTTAACTATTTACAGATCTATTCCAGTGTACTTTTGTAACTAATGCCTCAACCATGAAATATTTCTTTTTTTTTGCCAAAGTTTTTCTTACATTAACACTGAAAGATCTTTTCACACTGTAATTACAGAATAGCTAAATATATCAGTTTCATAGAATGAATCGCAGACATAAATTCCATCAATGAATAGTGGTGTTCAATTCAAATCGTGATCATATAATATATAAACTTACCAATCCGCCGTTGAGTAACTCAGCTTCATAATCTGCACAATTGGAGAACTCCTTTTTCAGCCTAAGGTGATTGAAAAATAATTTGAATTCTGCAATGAATTGACACTTCTAACTTTATGACTATAGCAGGTTTTTATGTAACTTCTGTAAAGGTCAAAGTCTCTTTCAGATTTTATTTTTTTCCACACAGCTCTTACAGGTACTGACTCATGATGCAACAAGGTTCCAGAGGTAACAATCCAAGTGGTACCATGGCAATATTTTCATATTTAAATCTCAGGTGTCAGAGACTATTCAACTATGATATCAACACGGCAAACTAAAATCTGTCCTCACCCACCCTCACAAAATTCACACTTTTCGTGGAGGTTACTGGATAATGTTCAGAAACAGGATCAGATTTTTATACTGCTTGTAAATTGTGGGGGAATTCCCACTCTCGTTTTCGTTGGGCGAGATCGGTGACAGGAGTGAAAATTCCAATGGGAGGCCCAAATTCCGTTTCATGCCAACATGAAGCGATTGTCCTCCCGCCCCCACTCCGACATGATGGGAATCCTGACATTGAACATCAGGATCTCCGTTGCAATAAGTTTACATCTAATTATCAGGTCATTAAGCCTAATAACCCCTCCCACCCCCTCCCCCCCCCCCCCCGCCATCCACTCTGTTACATAATCTATTCACGTTGGCATGCCGGAAGATGAACTCGCCACAGGAGTTCAGGTGAGTATATGGCTTGGGGGAGTCATGTCTGGGCATGGTCCCTAGCAAAGCACGGGAATTGCTTTCTGGCAGTGGGGGCAGTGCATGGGGAGGTTCCGTGGGATGGGGCGAATGGTCTTCAGTTTTGACTTTTCTGTTTCGGGTCATCCTTTATAAAAGACAATCTTTTAAAAACTAAGTTGCCAGCGTTATGTAGTGGGAACTGCTCCTTCATTTTTTTTCAATTATCAGCCAAGCAATACAGTGGAACAAGTCACCATAGAGGCTAACAGCTTCCACACCGCTTTTCCCATCCACTGTGCCATCCTGTGTGTTTGCTGTGCCTCTTGAACAAGAGCGTTTTCAGCCTGCTTCCTAAGTGGTTGACAGCGTTTGACAAGGCAGTATGTAAAGGACACTTACTAAGCGTTCCCACAATGCGTAGACATTGTGATCAGGCAACTTTGGCAGCTCTAAAGGTCATTCACCTTTCCTAAGTAGCTGATGTTCTTTGAGCTGGGAATCATCCTTGTAGTTCTCCGCTGGACCTTTCCAATGCCACTTATTCCTCAGTCCTACTCTCTCAGCCACTAAAAATTGTTGAGCTCAATGGATAGTTGTTATCCGTAGCCCTGCTCCAGTCACAGCCTGCTACAGTTCAACAGAACCATGTTCCCTCAGCGTAGTTCACTAGATTGGCACACTCCCACATCTCTTGCAAGACCTCGATACCCACATCACCATGAGATTTCTCAGTTGAAAATGACATGGGTACCCAGCGTGAGGGGCGGGGTGGGGGGAATCTGTGATTGGAGAATCAGTAAGTACACGAGGGGACAAGGAAAGGGAAAACTATGATTGGATGCTCAGGGAGTACACTGAGATAAATCTTCAGGATTTTTTTAAGGATGTGACCAGTAGAGTGGACAAGGGTGAACCAGTGGATGTTGTGTATCTGGACTTTCAAAAGGCTTTTGACAAGGTCCCACAAAAGAGATTAGTGAGCAAAATTAAAGCTCATGGTATTGGGGATAATGTATTGACGTGGATAAAGAACTGGTTGGCAGATAGGAAGCAGAGAGTGGGAGTAAATGGGTCCTTTTCAGAGTGGCAGGCAGTGACTAGTGGGGTACTGCAGGGTTCAGTGCAGGGACATCAGCTATTCACAATATACATTAATGATTTGGACAAAGGAATTGAATGCAATATCTCCAAATTTGCAGACGACACTAAGCTGGGTGGCAGTGTGTGCTGTGAGGAGGATGCTGAGAGGCTGCTGGGTGACTTGGACAGGCTGGCTGAGTGGGCAATTACAAGGCAGATGCAATATTATGTGGATAAATGTGGGATTATCCACTTTGGTGGCAAAAACAGGAAGGAAGACTATTATCTGAACGGCAGCACTTTAGGAAAAGGGGAAGTGCAACGTGGCCCGGGTGTCATGGTGGAACAGTCACTGAAGGTTGGTATGCACGTACAGCAGGCAGTGAGGAAAGCTAATGGCATGCTAGCCTTCATAGCAAGAGGATTTGATTATCGGAGTAAGGATGTCTTGCTGCAGTTTTACAGGGTCTTGGTGAGGCCACACCTTGAGTATTGTGTGCAGTTTTGGTCTCCTACTCTGAAGGAAGGACATTCTTGCTATTGAGGGAGTCCAGCGAAGGTTCACAAGATTGATTCCCGGAATGGCAGGACTGACATATGAAGAGAGACTGGAGCGACTGGGCTTGTACTAAATGGAATTTAGAAGAATGAGAGGGGATCTCATTCGATGAGAATTGTGAACCTGTGGAATTCTCTACTGTTGAGGCCAGTTCATTAGATATGTTCAAGAGGGAGCTGGAAGTGGCCCTTGCAGCTAAAGGGATCAATGGGTATGGAGAGAAAGCGGGAGTGGGATACTGAAAGTGCATGATCAGCCATGATCATATTGAATGGTGGTGCAGGATCAAAGGGCTGCACCCATTTTCTATGTTTCTATAACAGGAGGCTGGGATTGGAGGATCAGCAAGTGCAGCAGGTAGTGGATCAGCAAGCACTAAGGGGAAGGGGAGCTTGTGATTGGTGGATCTGCAAGCACAGAAGGGATGGAGTTGCCATCATTGGTGGTTTAACAAGCATCCGCAGGGGGTGTGTGGGGCCAGTGAAGAGTTGCTTCAAAAATTTCCAGGGTTTGTGGAAACTTAGGGCACTCATGGAAAGTTGCCTGTACCGTTTTAAAGCTCTATGTAGTTTCCGATTTTTTGCCGCTCCCCAAATTCTGCTGCCCTTGCTGAGTGATTGCACCTGGAGCCAATTCCTTTTC
The DNA here is from genome assembly GCF_964213995.1 of Mustelus asterias. Classification (NCBI taxonomy): domain Eukaryota; kingdom Metazoa; phylum Chordata; class Chondrichthyes; order Carcharhiniformes; family Triakidae; genus Mustelus; species Mustelus asterias. The sequence continues at coordinate 20,829,679 of NC_135824.1, read as the reverse complement.
CAACGTACTGAATGCCTACGGATCCCACAATGTTCTATCTTGTGAAGGAACCAACCTAGTGTGAGGTACCCTATCAAAAGCTGTGTAAAGTCCAGGTAGACAATGACAACCAGATTTTAAGATAAAGGCAAAATACTGCGGATGCCGGAATCTGAAACAAAAACAGAAAGTACTGGAAAAACTCAGCAGGTTTGACAGCATGTGTGGAGAGAGAATAGAGCCAACATTTCGAGTATGTTCAGACTTGAAACCCTGGCTCTATTCTCTCTCCATAGATGCTGTCAGACCTGCTGAGCTTTTCCAGCATTTTTTTATTTTTGTGACAACCAGACTTTACTCATCCCCTGCCTCAGTCTTGAAAGGAAGTATCTGAGAGCTGATTTATAGAGGTGTATCAAATAAATTGTACAGAAAAGATTAATGTGGAAAATTGCCTTTAAGTTACAAGAGTAGCACAAATAGGCTTGGGTCCAAACACACAGAAGGCAAATTTAGGATGGATATCAGGAAGTTATCTTGCGATCCAATGAATGTACAGTCACTGCATCCACTTGTTTCTTAAATACTTCCATGGGTTATTTCCCTTCAACATCCCCTCAAAGTCCATTGAAAGATTTAATTGATCTATGTATTCAGCTATATATTTCTGTACAGTATTTCCCTTGCTGTTACTGCAGCTATCTGATTTAAATATGAACAGCACTGGTCACAGTGTAACGTGCCTGGTTTGATTGTGAATATGATATTCCAAAATGTTGCACTGACAGAACCCAGAGGCTACATCAATAGTACGCATTATCTCATTTGACCGTTAATATGCTCACAAAAGCAGTGTCATAGTTCTGGGAACACATTCAGCAGTTGCCATCTCATTGCTTCAGGCAACATCAAAATCTCATGCTCATCAATAAAAGCAGTACAAACCTGTCAATTTTTTTGTTAAACTGGATACGATCCCACCGTAGTTTTTCAATTGCCTTTTCGGTTTGCTCATATAAACTAAATGGCAGGGGCAGATGGGAAAAAAAAGCAGAAAAAATAAAAACAAATGAATCTCTATTCCATGTGCAACACTGCTTTCATTGCATATTAAATGCTGTGTAAGATATGTATGCAATTAGCACTACATAGGTGCAAACTTTACTCTGAAATCAAAAACTTTGCTCAAGTATTTTTTAAAGTAAGAATCAGCATGGTGATAGCGTGACCTCAAACCAAAGTAAGCGGAGACTTTTAACTTACTCGAATCTTTGCTGTTGGCGTACTTTGCTGAACCTCTGTGCTTCTTTGATTAGATCTTGGTAGGTTGGAGCAAGTGGCGTGCATTGGTTTTTGTTAAAGTTAAAACGATAACTACTTGAGGACTATTTAGTGTCCTAAGATAGTAATTGCCTCGTTACTTTTTTCTCATTAATCTTGCAATTTCATGCTTAAAGATAGAGGACAAGTTAAGAAAATTGAGCCAAAAACAACAGTAGAATTCTTTTTAAAAACAGGGTCCAAATCAGCTCTCTGCAACTCAACTTAATTTCGAAACCTCCTGGGATAATGAACAAAAACCACAGGCTTCGTTAAAGGTCAAGGCTTAGCATTGGAAGTTTAATCACCAACAAATTAATTCAAAACTTAAAAAATCCAGACCCAAATTAGACTCTTGTGCTGCAGGCATGCATTTGGCTGTATGTTCCTTGCTAACAGATTGCTACCACCATGTTAGCCCACCCACCAAATTGTAAATTAATGGTTCAGGTTGATGGAAAGGTAAAATAAAATGGATAATCTTCAGCTGTAGAGCAAATTGATATGGCAACAAGATTATTGCAGAGTATTTAATTGAAGAAAATAATTTCTTCATTCCTATAACATTCTAACTTGATTACTGAACTTGTGAACTGTGAACTAGCTTAGTACTAACCTCCGTGTGACAGTTTCTACTTTCATTTCTAACAATGATTTTTGAAATAGAAGTTTAAATTTTTCATAGAAATATACTGTTCACAATATTCTTCGAGAAATAGTTTTGTTTCCAAGTAAATACTTTTAAACTTGCTTTGTTAGTCAGTATTTCACAATTGCATTATTCATGTAAAATATATGGGAGGGGGCGGGGGGGGGGATTCTCCCATCCCGCCAGCCACAGGAATTGTAGCAGGCGAGGGGGTGGACCACGCAAACGTCCATTGACCTCGGGCAGGATTCTCCGGCTTTGGGGTGAGCACAGCCGGAGAATCCCACCCGTGATTTTACATTCTTTTTGTTTGAGTAAAAAGAAATCTAGATTCTGTGCAGCTTACTTTAGTCTTACTGAAGATAGTATACTGGTTATAACAGATTGTAAAATGTGTTTTGCTCACAGCATGCCAAACATTAAGGAACTTTATTAAAATTGGTTCCTATCAATTTCAATAGCTAGTAATCTTCCATTAACGACTATTTCATTATGTATCGGAATTCAGGATTAGAAATAGTTACACTAACTGGTCCAGCAAAATAAAATAACCACCTTGATCTGAGATGGCCTCAGGGTTCCTCCTGGGCTGCAACTTGGATGTTAAACACAAAGATGTTGTAGTCAATGTCAAGTGGACATCAACTCAAGAGACCAAGAGATCAAAACCAATGTCTTGCTATTGCCAATCCTATTATTCTGGCATGCCGGTTAGCATGCATGACCAAGTATTGAGAGGTAGGTTTTGGTCTTTTCACAGATAGCAGAGTTTGCACTTGTAGCAATGTGTGTTCCGGTGATATGCCAAAACATCTCTGTTCCTACATAGAAGGATCTGGAATTTATCTGCAGATGGTTTAGACAATCAGAATAAGAATGGGCATTGTCTACTTGGGAATACCAGGCAATCTATTGGGGAGGCCAAATCAGTGTGATCAACCTAAAGATGAAATGGGGACTGACCTACACAATCTGAATAGCAATATGCCACTGCAACAATATGAAGTTACTCAACTTTGCTTGCATATCCTTTCCACAGTGTAACAGCCTTCTTTCAAATGTGCTATTTTGCATAAGGAAATAGAACTACAATGCTTTGCTAAAAGAGAAAGTGCTGACAACTTTGATCTTGTAACTCGCTCATGGAAGTACTGAGTGATTTCTTTTTCATTAAACCATACCTCTGGTAGTCCCAGGGTCTCTTGCAGAAAAAAAGCATACAGTTTTGTAGATTTTAGATTATGGTCATGCGAGGGTTAAAGTTAATGATAGGGTTAAAGTTCATGCCAATATGAGAAGCAAAAATCTAAGTTGTAAACTATCCGCTGGGAGTATTCTGCTGTACAAAGGAAGGCGATGGCTATGAGGATAACAACAAAGATGGTCTGAATGAAGACACTGCCTTGGGGAACCAAAACTAAATCTTAATTTGATATGACTATCCGGCAAACCGCCTGCTGGAAGCAATTATACATTTAGGAAGGATAGAACTAATTAAGATGGTATTTAGTTCCGAACGACATTAGTTTAATATGTAAACAATGATGCCTACATTGTACCAGGGGACAACAGATGTAATTTGGTGTAAGACAACAAGACTACATTGTACTTTTGGCATTTCCTCCAATAAGATGGTGTTACTGAAAATTGAATGAAAATCTCAAGGTGATAAATGATTTAGTTGAAAATAACATTAAGAAGTGTCATATAAGTACAGAAGTACAGCCCACATTACAGTGGTGGTTTCCATATGTTACTCCCAAAAAGCTCAGATTACTTAAGGAGAGTATTATTTTTAAATACAATTATGAATAATAACCCTAATCTGATTATTTTTATTATTTGCCTAGGAGTGATTTTACTTTTAGTCTTAAGTTAGATGAACCTCAAATTAAACTATGTTGTTAAATTCATGCATTGTGGCATGAGAATTTAACAACTTTTAAGACCTTCATTATTACCTTTCCTGTCCTTTATCAACCTCATCGCCCGATGGCAATAGTTATCGCCCTACCATTGTTACACAATTGATGAAAACTGCAGAAGTATTCAGGTACTTTATTACATTCTTCAAATATTTCAATTTATATTTAAGTTCTAAATTGCCATATTCTCGTTTCCCACTGTTAAATGTCCTTGATCCAACTTCGACAGACCCAAGAGGCATAAGATAATTTATCATGTATTAAAAGTGGTTATGATTTAAGTCAGATTAGTTTGCCGGTGCAGCCAGCAGCTGTTGTGTGAGGTTGTCAAGCTCAACTCAAATGCATCACAATCACACCACTACAGCGTAAAATATTAATATTGTTTCTACTATGAAAAGGTTTGTCATTTTACCGTTAACAGATTGCAGAATAAAATAATATAAGGACTTGACATTGCAAAAAAAGCTGACCCTTAAAGGATATGGATCTTTTAAAATTTCAGTGTGTTTCGTTTTTGGTCCGGTGGTGCTCAAGCTTCCACCGGCTATCTTCTTCATGTTGATAAAGTGGGCTACCAGAGGGCTCCGACCAGAAAGTCTGAAAAGTAAATGTTGAAATTCCGGGCCTCGGCCAGCATAGGATGACTGTGAAAAGATAAAGTTAAGATCACTTTACTAATTGACTAAGAATATAATAAAATATACAATTCACGACTTTTTGTTTCTCTTCAATTAGTTAGATATTCCATGATTTCAAATAGTTAATCAAAATATATCTGCGACCATTTAGACCCTTATGCATCAAGCCACAGCTGGAGTATTGTGTGTATTTTTTTTAGAAGTCATTCATGGGATGTGGGCATTGCTGGCCAAGCCAGCAATTATTGCCCTTGAGAAAGTAGTGGTGAGTAGTCCGTGTGGCGTAGCTACACCCACGGTGCTGTTAGGGAGGGTGTTCCAGGATTTTGACATGGTGACACTGAAGGAATGGTGATATATTCCCAACTCAGGATGTGAGTGGCTTCAAGGGGAACTTGCAGGCCATGCTGTTCCCATGTATCTGCTGCCCTTCTTCTTCAAGATGTTAAAGGTTGTGTGTTTGGAAGGTGCTGCTGAAGGAATCTTGGTGAATTCCTGCAGTGCATCTCGTAGCTGGTGCATCACGCTGCATTATGTGCCAGTGGTGGCGGGATTTAATGTTTATGGATGGGCTGACAACCAAATAGGCTGCTTTATCCTGGATAGTGTTGAGCTTCTTGAGTGTTGTTGGAGCTGCACTCCAGGCAAAGTGGAGATTATTCCATCATGCTCCTGACTTGTGCCTTGTAGGAGAGGCTTTGAGGAGTCAGGAGATAACTTATTCTCCGCAGACTTCCCAGCCTCTGACCTGCTTCGTTAGCGACAGTATTTATATACTAGTCCTGTTCAGTTCCTGACCAATGGTAAGCCCCAGGTTGTAGATAGTGGGGGATTCATTGATGGTACTACATTGAATGTTAAATTCTCTCTTGATGGAGATGGTTAATCCCGGCACGGATATTACTTACCGCTTGTCAGCCCAAGTCTGGATATTGTCCAGGTCTTGCTGCATTTGGACATGGACTACTTCAGTATCTGAGGAGTTGCAAATACAGATGCACCATAGAAAGCATTCTTTCAGGTTGTTTCACAGCTTGGTACAGCTCCTGCTCTGTCCAAGACCGCAAAAAACTACAAAGGGTCGTGAACGAGGCCTAGTCCATCATGCAAACCAGCCTCTCATCCATTGACTCTGTCTACACTTCCCACTGTCTCAGAAAAGCAGCCAGCATAATCAAGGACCCCACATACCCCAGACATATTCTCTTCCACCTTCTTCCGTTGGGAAAAAGATACAAAAGTCTGAGGACACGTACCAACCGACTCAACAACAGCTTCTTCCCTGCTGCCATCAGATTTTTGAATGGACCTATCTTATAATAAGTTGATCTTTCTCTACACCCTAGCTATGACTATAACACTAGTTACAGGATGACATCAGGGCGGTAGTGAGAGATGACATAGGTTCTATGGAAAAAAAGGTTGAATCCATTTGGGTGGAAATTAGAAATAATAAGGAGAAAAAGTCATTGATAGGCGTAATCTATAGACCACCAAATAACATCACAGTGGGGCGAGAAATAAACAAAGAAATAACTGATGCATGTAAAACTGGTACAGTAATTATCATGGGGGATTTTAATCTACGTGTCGATTGGTCAAACCAGGTCGGTCAAGGTAGCCTTGAGGAGGAGTTCATAGAATGTATCTGCGATAGCTTCCTTGAACAGTGTGTAATGGAACCTACGAGGGAGCAAGCTATCCTAGATCTGGTCCTGTGTAACGAGACAGGAATAATTAATGATATTACAGTTAGGGATCCTCTCGGAAGAAGCAATCACAGTATGGTTGAATTTAAAATACGGATGGAGCGTGAGAAGGTAAAATCCAAAATCCAAGTGTCTTGTGCTTAAACAAAGGAGACTACAATGGGATGAGGAAGGAGTTTGGCTAATGTAGATTGGGAGCAAAACCTTTATGGTGGGACAATTGAGGAACAGTGGAGGACTTTCAAAGCGATTTTTCCCAGTGCTCAGCAAAAGTATATACCAGTGATAAGGAAGGACTGTAGAAAAAGAGATAATCAGCCATTGATATCTAAGGAAATAAAGGAGGGTATCAAATTGAAAGAAAATGCATACAAAGTGGCAAATATTAATGGGAAACTAGAGGATTGGGAAATCTTTAAAGGTCAACACACAGCCACGAAAAAAGCTATAAAGAAAAGCAAGATGGATTATGAGAGTAAACTGGCTCAGAATATAAAAACAGATCGCAAAGGTTTCTACAAATATATAAAGTGAAAAAGAGTGGTTGAAGTAAACATTGGTTCTTTAGAGGATGAGAAGGGGGATGTAATAACTGGAAATGAAGAAATGGCTGAGGCATTGAACAGGTATTTTGCGTCGGTCTTCACCATGGAAGACACAAATAACATGCCAAAAATTGATGACAAGAAGGCTATGGCAGGTGAGGACCTAGAAACTAGCATTATCACTTAAGAGGTAGTGTTGGGCTAGTTAATGGGGCTAAAGGTGGACAAGTCTGGTCCTGATGGAATGCATCCCAGGGTACTAAAAGAGATGGCGGGGGAAATAGCAAATGCACTTGTGGTAATTTACCAAAATTCACTGGACTCTGTTCCCGCAGATTGGAAAACAGCAAATGTGACGCCACTGGTTAAAAAGGAGGTAGACAAAAGGTGGGTAACTGTAGGCCGGTTAGCTTAACTTCTGTAGCAGAGAAAATGCTTGAATCTATCATCAAAGAAGAAATAGCGAGACATCTGGATAGAAATTGTCCCATTGGGAACTCGCAGCATGGGTTCATGAAGGGCAGGGTAGGTCTGACTAATTTGGTGGAATTCTTTGAGAACATTACATGTACAGTGGACAATGGGGAACCTGTGGATGTGGTGTATCTGGATTTCCAGAAGGCATTTGACAAGGTGCCGCACCAAAGGCTGTTGCATAAGATAAAGGTGCATGGTGTTACGGGGAATGTATTAGCATGGATAGCGGATTGGTTAACTAACAGAAAGCAAAGAGTGAGAGTAAATGGATGTTTTTCTGGTTGGCGATCAGTGACTAGTGTGCCTCAGGGATCAGTGTTGGGACCACAATGGTTTACGATTTACATAGATGATTTGGGGACCAAGTGTAGTGTGTCAAAATTCACAGATGACACGAAGATGAGTGGCAGAGCAAAGTGTGCAGAGGATGCTGAAAGTCTGCAAAGGGATATAGATAGTGTAAGTGAGTGGGCAAGGGTCTGGCAGATGGAGTACAATGTTGGTAAATGTGAGATCATCCATTTTGGTAGGAATAACAGCAAAATGGACTATTATTAAATGGTAAAAAATTGCAGCATGCTGTTGTGCAGAGGGACCTGGGTGTCCTTGTGCATGAATCACAAAAAGTTGGTTTGCAGGTGCAGCAGGTAATTAAGAAGGCAAATAGAATTTTGTCCTTCATTGCGAGAGAGATGGAATTTATAAAGCTACAACATAACCTCACTGTTTTTAAAGTGCTGGTAAGACCACACCTGGAGTACTGTGTACAGTTTTGGTCTCCTTACATGAGAAAGGATATATACTGGCACTGGAGGGGGTACAGAGGCGATTCACTTGGTTGATTCCGGAGATGAGTGGGTTGGCTTATGAGGAGAGACTGAGTAGACTGAGGCTGTACTCATTGGAATTCAGAAGAATGAGGGGAGATCTCATAGAAACATATAAGATTATGAAGGGAATAGATAAGATAAAAGCAGGGAAGTTGGTTCCACTGACAGGGGAAACTGGAACTAGGGGTCATAGCTTCAAAATAAGGAGCAGATTTAGGACTGAGTTGAGGAGGAACTTCTTCACACAAAGGGTTGTGAATGTGTGGAATTCCCTGCCCCAGTTGAGGCTATCTCATTGAATGTTTTTAAGGCAAGGATAGATAAATTTTTGAACAGTAAAGGAATTAAGGGTTATGGTGAGCGGGTGGGTAAGTGGAGCTGAGTCCACGAAAAGATCAGCCATGGCCGTACTGAATGGCAGAGTAGGCTCGAGGGGCCAGATAGCCTATTCCTGCTCCTAGTTTTTCTGTTCTACTACCTTCTGCACTTTCTCCTTCTCTATGTACAGTACGCTTTGTATAGCGCACAAGAAACAATATTTTTTACTGTATACTAATACATGTGACAGTAATAAATCAGATCAAATCAAATGGTGCTGAACATTGTGAAATCATCAGCAAACACTCCCACATGGTTCTGCCTAGGGCACTACCTGAGGAACTCCTGCAGTAATATCCTGGGACCAAGATGACTGACCTCCAATATCCACAACTATCTTGTTTTGTGCTGGGTTTTCCCCCTGATTTCCATCGACTCCAGTTTTGTTAGGACTTCCTGATGCCGCACTCAGCATTTAACCTTGATGTCAAGGGCAGTCATTCTCACCTCACCTGGATTTCCACACTTTTGTCCATATTTGAAACCAAGGTTGGAATGAGGTTAGGAACTGAGTGAACCTACTAGAATCCAAACTGGCTTAATTTGCCAGCCAACCTGCAGAGTTGCGCATACGCAGACCTCTGTGTCTGCACATGTGCAATAGCAACTGTAGACGGAGCTACTGTGCATGTGCAGACCTCTAATGCTGCAACTCTTAATGTGCGATTCTAACAGCAGGGAGCTGAAAGACAGCGAGGGAGTTGCAGAGAGTGCAGGCAGCCTCAACACAGCCACCTCCCCACAATCGCAGGGGTCCGCATCTGATCGCGAGCCCCACACTACCTGAGATGCCACCCCCACCCCCCCCCCCCCCCCCACCCCCGTGGCCCAGACCGATTGCGCCGCCCTCCCCGAACCGATCGCATTGCAGAGAGGCAACGGGCTCTCCCAAACCGATCGCCTGCAGAGCATCAGCAGGTCCCGCCTTCCCACTGATCTGATCGCCTGCAGAGCGGCAGCGGACCACCCCCACCATAGGCCCCGCCACCTGGCACAGCCCGCCAGGCAGTGCCAAGGTACTCAGTGGGCATTGCCCAGGTGCCAGGCTGGCAGTGCTGTCAGGATGGCAGCCAGGCTGGCACTGCCCAAGGGACACCCCCTTGCCCTCCGCCTCCCCAGGGGGGGCTTCAATGGTCTCCGGTTCCACTGGCGGCGAGCCCAACACGACACTTCCCCATTCACGGGAAGCAGGTGTTTGCCTGGAGAGGCTCTTGCCACAAAGGCAAGTGAGCTCGGATGATTGAGCGCCAGGCTCACTAAACATGGGTAAATGAAGATCTTAATAAAATTGAATAAATTATTCAGCCTCCCACCCATTTCCTTGGCGGAAATCTAGCTCTCGTCAAATCGCAAGAGCCGAGAAATTGGACATGATTCTGATTTCTCGGTTCTCTTGCAATTTTCCTAGCTCGCTCTGCCCATCGATGGGCAGGGCCAACCGGTAAAACTCCTCCCATTATATTGTTGAACACCCTGAATGGCCTCAAATCTTTTGAAGCCCTAATGTTTTTCAAGAAAAGTCATTAATAAAGGTACCTCTGCCTTAGCAGCCGAGACTTTTGGAGTCATCCCAACTTTCATATCCAGAGTTCTTGCATCTTCTTTTGCGACCTCATCAAATTCAAAATCCAATTTCCACCTAACTAGAAAATAGAAAAAGTTTATTAGTGTCCTTAGTGATTCTTAAATTTAGAAAATTAGTTATTTTCTTGTAGAACTAACTACAACATCAGAAATCACGATTGGCGATTCTTTTTGCTGTTCTGTCTCACTTGCTTTTATTCTGTTACTCCAAGGAGATTCATTAAATAGATTTTAGATCCCCTACCACCCACACAGGTCTGGCACTTGGTACCTCTCCACCAGACTCACAAAGTAATTTTACAGAACAAGTGCTGCACTGCAAATTTGTACAGTGGCCATGAGTAAAATAAAATCACTCAAATGTTGACATTTCTGGGAAAAACCTATTAAGAAATATTTTTCCGAATCTTAACATCTGCTCTTAATAGTGGAAGGTGGATAGCCATGATCTCGGCAAGAGCAAGATCAGAAAAAAGGAATGTCAAACAATTTCCTATACAGGGATTTGATTTAATGATGACTGGATACATGGTGGAGGGGTGATCCAAATCCAGAGATGTGTCTGTGCATGACTGAGTAACCGAGTTAGGTGAAAGATGGGAAGGTTGAGGTAGCAGACTTCAGGGAGACTGAAAGAAATTTCAGAACTACTTTTCTCAAATCATCTCTAAGAAATTTAGCATTCAGGTTTTTTTTTTGCAGGGTTTGATGGGCTGAATGGGCTTCTGTGCTGTAACCGTTCTGCGATTTATCTCACAGAAGAGTTGTTTGATTTGTGTTCTTACGATAGCAGACTTAAGTTTGATTGTAGCACTGTGAGTTTATCTACAAGGCTACTGCGATTGCATCTCGGAGTTTGGGGAACATTTTGTGATTTGGGGATTCAAAGTATATTAATTAACTCTTATAGACCTGTTACATGAAGTTAACAGATCACTAAATATTAAATTCTGAATTAAAACAGAGAATGCTGGATGAACTCAACTGGTCTAGCAGCATCTGTGAAGAGAGAAACACAGTTAATGTTTCAGGCCCATATGACCCTTCTATAGAACTGTTTGTGGTACATGAATGACAAAGTTAGTATGCAGGTACAGCAGGTGATTTAGAAAGTTTGCACTTGTTGCAAGAGGGATGAAATATGGCGTAGAGAAATTTGTACTGCAGCTGGACAGGGCCTTGGTGAGAGCACATCTGGAGGACTATGTACAGTTTTGGTTTCCTTATTCAAATAAATATCTAATTACTTTAGAAGCAGTTCAGAGAAGGTTTACTCGACTCATTCCTGGGTTGAAGGTTTTATCTTATGAAGAAAGGTTGAATCATACTATACCCGTTGGAGTTTAGAAGAATGAAGGATGATCTTATTGAAGAATATAACATCTTGAAAGGACTGGATATGGTGGATAGTGGGAGGATGTTTCCTCTTGTGGGAGAAACTAGAACTCGGGAACATAGCTTAAGAATAAGAGGTCTCCCTTTTAAGATGGAGATGAGGAGAAATGTTTTTATCTCAGAGGGTTGTTAGTGTGTGGAATTCTCTTCCCCAGAAGGCAGTGGAGGCGGAGTCTTTACATTCAGACAGATTTTTGTTAGGAAAGGGAGCCGAGGGTTATGGGGAACAGACAGGAGCTGAGACCATAACCGGATCAGACATGATCTTATTGAATGGTGTAGCAAGTTGAAAGGCTGAAATGGTCTACATCTGCTCCGAAGGTCTATGTTCCTGCATATAACTTGTATAATTAAAACAAGTTCTGGAAGCATTTCACCTCCCATTTTAATTTTTATCAACAGAGAAAAGTTTTTACTGTCAGTTCCTCCCAGTCACTAGAGACTGACCCCAACTGGAGGTTGGTATGTGGTACCCCTTGTATATATGAGTGTGAATGTACAACGCTTTGTCATCCTGGATTTGGGACAAAGATAAACTTTTGAGAAAACCAGAAATGAGTTGCTTAATAGTTGCAGGCCTGATGATAATACCGCAAGTGGCTTTTAACATGAGAGAACAAAGTATCAATGTCAGTGGGGTACATAGAAATCAAAGAGAGAACGGGGAACAGCAGTTTAATAGCTTACAGAAATAGAAGTTGTGAACTGAAATCTCACCGTAGCAAGTAATGAAACTGAATTCAATACTTTGGTAATTGGTGAGCTAGCGCAGTTTACATGTTGCTGAACTGCTGTCAAACCTGAATTGATTCATGAGTAAACATAAGGAAAATGAAACCAAGTTGAACCTGAATGTGCTTCTAGATCCCACAATGAATGAAGTTTAATACCCTTCCCCAAAGCAGGTTAGGGGGCGGGGTTCGGGGCTCTGACCCGATTAAGTCTAGGGCAGGAAGCCTCATAGACAAGTCTTCCTGCCCCACCACTAAATTAAGCCCATGAACACTTTTACATCATTCCTAAGGTTCTTACACTCAAGAAGTATGATTATTTACAATCTTAAGTAGCATGTTAATCTCTGGCAGTGATAACCAATAGAATGCTATAGGGAGGTTACTTCCTAAAGTACTTCTCCAGAGTACCCGGAGGCTGTTAGAATACACAATATCAACAAAAATATCATTTCCACATAATTAGGAGATTTGGCCTCCAATTATCTTTATCATTTTCTATTTATTCAATTCACACAGTTTTAGTCATGCAGTCTGGTATTTAGAAACGTAAAATATGTTCATTAAGATAGCACTAAATTGCTTTTTCCTAAATTCTTGAATCTCTAAACTTGCATTGTTATGTCGGTAGTTGACAGTGTACACTTCATCATAAATAATACAGAAATCACAAACATTAAAATTGTTTGATGAGATATTTTGTTCCGATTTGACAAACAAACATCAGTTGAGCATATCCTTTTTCCATTTTGTGATGTTAAAATAATATTAAAAGCATAACTAAAGTTGACCAAGTTGTCGAGGGATGGAAAGAAAGGTTGTGAAAATGCCAGGTCTCTCCCCATACTACTCAGGTTGTGTCTGCCGGTCAGCTAAATCAAGTCGCTGGGGGACTAATATCACAGGAGTTGCTTTATGATTGCCCCTGTCAAAGATGACACGGCACAGTGGTTAGCTCTGCTGCCTCACAGTGCCAGGGACACGGGTTCGATTCCCGGCTTGGGTCACTATCTCTGTGGAGTCTGCAAGTTCTCCCCGTGTCTGCGTGGGTTTCCTCCGGGTGCTCCGGTTTCCTCCCACAGGCCAAAAGACATGCTACTTAGGTGCATTGGCTGTGCTAAATTCTCCCTCATGTACCCGAACAGGCCCGGAGTGCGGCGAGGGATTCTCACAGTAACTTCATTGCAATGTTAATGTACGCCGATTTGTGACTAATAAATAATTAAAACTTAAACTTTAAAAAAACTGATAATATCAATGTACAGGGAAGAAAGTGAGAAATACATATACTTATAAAATAAAATTGAGAAAAATATTTAACTGAAGGCGATCGTTCAGAAAGTTTGGGTCCGTGAGGAAGTTGAGGAAATTTAGGAACATTTTAATGTTTTGTTTTAGGGAACTACAGCTTTTCCGCCATTACAAAGAATGGAATGGATCCTTGCTGCCATTTCTCAGCCCTTTTTTTTAAAAAAAGAGTTTTGCTCTTGACTTCTTTTTAATGGATTTTGAATCTGGAATAGTCAAAAGCAAATGAAAAATGTAGAACAAAAGTGAAAATTTCTAAACTTGCTGTGATACACATTGGAAAAGAAATCATAGCATATTTTCAGAGGAAAATGCCCTATGAGGTTCCTCGTAAGGAATACAAGCTGCAAAGCAGCTAAGAGTAACAAAGATGAATATTTTTTACAAGAACTCTTCCCTGAAACCAAGATGATTCAAAGGAATGTTTGGCTGGCAAACTCCAATTAAAGCAACACACATCCTGAACTTCAGTTTGTCTGAAGGATACCTTTCCGATTTAACTATTCGGATTAGTACAATGAAAAAACAAGAACAAACTTGGTGTGTATTACAGGCGCATTGAAAACCATACAGGGAGAGTTAAGTTCTAAAGAACTTGAAGGTGGTATTTAACTATGGGAAACTGTGCTTCACATATACATTCTTGCTGAATTAAGGTCAGACTGAAAGACCGATAGAATCAACCCATGGTCTTGTCCTTCAGTCACGCATCTTGTCCTCAATTTGATCAGACAGTTTATACATACGTTATTACTTAATTATGGGCGTGCAGGGTGACTCAGATTGAGGTCAACAGAAATCAGAATAAACTCACCAAATCTAATTTCAAAGGCAAACGGAAAACAACAAAAGAAGTGACACCACATGTCAGATGAACATGTAGGGCACATTACATCACTTCGAAGAAAAAAAATGTCTAATTCACGCAAAATTTCTGGATCACAGGGGCTTGTTACATCTGTTTCTTGCCATTTCTATTGAATCTGAGCTAGATCTAAGCTTTAAAAACTTGGTTTCGATTAAATGTGCTTAGTCAAGGCCAAATTCAGATAGGCCTGGTTCTTAGTTTTCATCTCTCACATAATTATAAAGTATTAAAAAAGACTCAGAACATTTGTAAGTTGACTCATTTATAAAAAGAACCACACATTTTTAAAAAATACGTGTAATAGATTTCTAATTAGATACTAGATCACTCTTTATTTCACACAGAGCCTTTTTCCAAATTAATTATACTCAATGTTATTGTACTGTCTCAGTCAATACTAGTTGACATTACACAGTAAAGTCTGACAAGAATTAAAAACAAAGTTGATCTGGAAAATAATAACTTATGGGTTCTGCTTCATTGAACTTGTCATATTACTAGACACTTGAGTATGTTCATGGGTCCAACTCCGAACTCTAATGTAAGACGAGCAATAATAAGAATAAACATCTGTGGGAATACCTACTTTGCAACAGTGACTACAGTTCAAAATTACTCCAGCATGTTGAGGTTGGGGAAGATGCTATATGAATGCAAATTTTCCTTTCTTTCTTATAAGTTATATCAACTCCAGCTTTTTTATATTGCAGTTTATCTTCTGCAGATCAGGCTGTGGCCTTGGCTGACCACAAAGAGACTGTGGAATGACCATGTGATTTTCATTCCCCTCTTGTGGGAGAACAACAACCTCCTAACAGCTCGGTCCAGGCTCAGACTGAAGCTCCATCCTCACATTTTCTAGTGTGGAGAGATAGTGCTCCAGTAGTCAGCAACACCAGTGGTTAGCACTGCTGCCTCACAGCGCCAGGGAGGGTTTGATTCCCGGCTTGGGTCACTGTCTGTGTGGAGATAGCACATTCTCACCGTGGCTGTGTGCGTTTCCTCCGGTTTCCTCCCACAGTTCAAAAGATGTGCTGGTTAGGTGTATTGGCTATGCTAAATTCTTTCCTCAGTGCACCCGAGTGTGGCGACTAGGGGATTTTCACAGTAACTTCATTTCAGCATTAATGTAAGCCTACTTGTGACACTAATAAATAAACTTAAAGATTGTAAGGAGTTAACAGTCTCAGTGAGTGTATGTCATCTAGCTTAGAGTTATGTGTTGTAGTTTGCTGCGGGGTATCAAATAAAGAAATTCTAGATTCTTCCCCCCCAAACTGGCTTGGATTTTATCTGTTGTTTTATCTCACTCAGGAGATCATAGTTTTTGGATGGGTGTGGAATGGGATTTAGTCAGTGTGATGACCTTTTACCCAGAAACAGCACAGTAAGGAAAATTAGCAATTTCTTTCAAATATCTGTGAAATTTGTTATTGTTTTAAGGAATTACTTGAAACGGATTTTTAAAAGTTTGGATTAAAGAGATTAGTTGTAATTTTCTTGATATTAAGAGATACTGCTTCCTGCACCTGTTGACCCATGACCTGGAAGCGGTATTAATGGGAAGGTAAGATAAACAGGCACTGTTGTAGCTGGAAGACAGAGAAAGTTGTTAAAAGCAAAACACTGCAGATGCTGGAATCTGAAACAAAAACAGAAAATGCTGGAAAATCTCAGCAGGTCTGACAGCATCTGTAGAGAATAGAGCCAACGTTTCAAGTCTAGATGACCCTTTGTCAGAGCTGTTATAACTGTAGAGACATGAAGAATAGTTGGAGGTAGAAAGGCATCAGACACAGAAAAAGGAACATACTGAATTCTTGAAAGGAGCAGAGGCAAATCACTCTCGGAAGGAGCTCCGTTTTCCTGTTTGGTAGAAAAGGACATGGGAGGTCTTAGAAGCATTGTGGAAGCTGGCTAAAAAGGTTTAAAATCTGGAAATCCATGTGAATAATTGAAACACTAAAGAGCTGAATTGTTTGCAGAAGTGGCCGCGAACTAGGATGTCATTGGTTGGATGGTTGAAAAGGAATTCTGACAAGCTACACCATCAGTGAGGGAGGGAGGGAAGGAGGGAGGATCTGTAGAAGTGTGCCTTGCTGTTGATAATCGTATGTGTGAAAGTCGAAAAGGTGAAGGCTGTTGTTCTGTAAGACTCCTGCATGAATGAAGAACAGCATATTTTGAAACAGTGTAGCTACATTTTACTACATTGATGTGGGGAGTGATGAGGATGTTTTTGGTTGCATATCTTTGCTGTATTGACTATTTAAAAGTGAAATCTATCTTATTTTAAGTATCAGTTTCTAGTTAGTTAATGTTTAATTTGCTTTGGTTTTGATTTGTGTAAGCCACACAAAGTAGAGTCTTGTTGGTAATTTCTTCGTTTGGGTGTCCTTCAGTAAGTTTGTTATTGTCATTTACGATTTCCCCGCGTGGGATAGGCTGGATGGACCAGAGCGTCTTTTGCATGTATGTTTGTAAATGTAAACCAATGCAATTCAAGCTCAAATTAAAATCAAGAAACTGCTTTATTAACTGACCCAAGTGCAACAAAAACAAACTTTTCATTATCACAATGCACAAGTGAGTTGGTTTGTTAGGATGAATATTGCAGCTTTATCTCATTCAAAAACTTAAGTAAGATTCACATGAGGACCCACTCCAATGGGGGACTCGGTATAGTGGGGTGGCATTGATAGAGTTCAGGGTCAGAATGGGCAGTGGAACTGGGATGAGAAAGATAGTACTATTCTGCTTCTGAAAGGAACTACTTTGAGTGTGCAAAAGTTATGATGTGACACTTTGTGTCAACACTGAGATGACTTTTTCTCTTTTTGGTTCTGTTTATACCTAGTAAGAACTTATAACCAAGAAGCTTCACCTCATCAAAGAATATTTCTCAGATCAAATTATGGATAGCCACTGGTCTCACCAACCATTCTGGCTCTCAAAAGGTGTGGTTTACCATCTGGGAGAAATCTCATGTCTGCCACACAAACATTCCTGTACACGTAACATACAGCAACATGACAGACCTTTGCTTTGACATATTTGCCTTGAAATACCATTACAGTATCCTATTATTGCCCCAACTGCTGGTAGAAATGTTGGCCTATAAGCCTGGTAGCTGGCGAGGCAGCCTTGCAGGGAACCAATAAGGGATTCACCGCTCTCCAAAATGATAAGTCCCTTACTATTTGGAACATAGTTTGTTGTTTGACCAAATCCAGCAGTTAAGCATTAGAACTGTAACTGACTTGAGTGGCCACAATGCAATTACAAAACCTTTGCTGACTTGCAGAAGGATTTTGCTGCCTTTGGTTTGCAACATCATTGATTCAACCTCTTGCCTGAAAGTACATACTGATCAAGCAAACAGAACATGTTTTCATCTATTATTAAATGACCTGTTAGAACATTTTTTAAAGTAATTCCTTCCTCACACAAACAAAATCAGCAAGGATGAGTTATGCCAATAGCATGGAGGAAAAGAGCTGAAGATGAACAGAAAAATGGGCTAATTTTCCTACAGTTTTTAAAGAGAAAGTCAATAACTTGTGTTTCCAGGGCTCTCCTCATCCTGTAGGGCATTTCAAACTGCTTTAAATAGAAAAAGACTGAAGTGGATGCAGAGCTGGAGGGAGAAAATAACAGGAAAGGAGTTGGAGTGAAGATAAAGGCACAACTGAGAAGGAGGATATGTTGAAAGCAAGGTGGATGAATTTAGGATGCAGCAAGCATAGCTTCTGAATCAAAGTAAACAGTTTTTCTTTGTAAGCTAGACACTAAAAAAAGAATAATATCTTCATTAACAATAGCATTTTGACAATAACATAATGGCCTCTTTTACGAGTTCTGTATTCCTAGATATTTGAAAAATCACTATGTAACAATATTCTCATTTGTAATGGCACAAAAACATAAATGAGTAATACAGACACAATCTATAATTTAGGATATGCAAAACATTTTAATCTAAAAGTTGGAAGCTTTTCTTTGAGGAAGTAAAACTTTAGCAAGATTTCCAAATCCAGAATGAGCTTAGTGTGTAATTTTCTACAGGTTCCAGTTCTATCAAATGACCCCGATCGCCCTTTCCAGACCCCCCAAGGAAAGAAACTGAAAAGAAACCTGTACCATCTGCACGCATCTTCAAAGCATTGTGTGAGATTTGCTTTAATCTATACCTTTTGATACATTATTCACCTGACGCGGAACAAAGCCACATTTTAAACCTCTATAGTTTTGATAGGTTATGTATTTATAGCAGTTAAAGTAACCACTAGCTATTTTAAACGAGGGATAATAGATGAACAAAAAAAACATTCGCAAGCTTTCACTGTTTTAAAATGTGCTCCCTTTTCAAGTTATGGAACTTGAGAGAAGAACACAACAGTAAAAGATCCAGGAGAAGATCACTTCTATCAGTTACTTCAAACAAAATGAGAATGTATGTTCTTTATCCATTGCTTGAACAATTTCTTTGCAGATAGTGAAGAACAGAATACTGCCTTCCCCAGGGTCAACAAATTATATTCATGAATTGACCTATTATTTATTCGTGTTGCACATCTATTTAATCAATGTGTTCCGTGCATCTATGTTTGGAATTGAGAGGGGATTTTGGTCTGACACCATCATGAATTAATATAGCACCACAAATGTTTTATGCGACTGGTACTTTTCAAATTTCTACTGCAGGTGTAAGTCAGAAATGTCAAAAAATGTGCTTGAGGCTACTGTGACTTTACTTTGAAGAGTTGATCATACATTCAGCACGTCCGCTACGACTCTCACCAACTTTTACAGATGCACCATAGAAAGCATTCTTTCTGGTTGTATTACAGCTTGGTATGGCTCCTGCTCTGCCCAAGACCGCAAGAAACTACAAAAAGTCGTGAATGTAGCCCAGTCCATCACGCAGCCTCCCATCCACTGACTCTGTCTACACTTCCCGCTGCCTCGGCAAAGCAGCCAACAAATTAAGGACCCCATGCACCCTAGACATTCTCTCTTCCACTAGAAAAGTCTGAGGTCACATACCAACCGACTCAATAACAGCTTCTTCCCTGCTGCCATCAGACTTTTGAATGGACCTACCTCGCATTAAGTTGATCTTTATCTATACCCTAGCTATGACTGCAACACTACATTCTGCATTCTGTCATTTCCTTCTCTATGAACGGTATGCTTCGTCTAGATAGTGCACAAAAACAATAGAACAACAAAGAACAATACAGCACAGGAACAGGCCCTTCGGCCCTCCAAGCCCACGCCGCTCCCCGGTCCAGGATTGAATCCTGAATCCAGGATCCCCTCCCAATTTTCCAGCCTATCTACATACTAATATCCTATCCACCGAGCTGTCCCTCACAGCTACGATGCTTTGTTCATCACAACCTATTAGCTCACCCCCACCCCCCCCATTCCAGACCATGTGATCTCCAGGGAGAGGCGAAAACCCAGAGTGAAAACCCCAGGGCCAATATGGGGAAAAAAAATCTGGGAAATTCCTCTCCGACCCCCTGAGGCGATCGAAACAAGTCCAGGAGATCACACTGGCCCTGATTGGAAAATGCTTCCCAACCCTATTCATTTCCACTTCCACGAACACCATATGAATTCCCTGCCCCCGAGACAGGTTCCCAACTATCCGCAGTCTCGCTCTGTACTGGCACCAGCAAGTTGATCATAGACTTTTCACTGTATACTAATACATGTGACAATAATAAATCAAACCAAACATAGATACAGATTAGGAGCAGGAGTAGGCCACTCAGCCCTTCGAGCCTCCTCTGCCATTTGCTAACGTGGCTGATCTGATTTTGACCTATAACCCCACATCACTGCCTTTCACCCCTTTCTTATCAAGAATTGATCTAGCTCTGACTTAAAAATATTCAAAGTCTCTGCTTCCAGAATCATTTGAGGAAGAGAGTTCTAAAGACTCACGGTCTTCTGAGAGAAAAAAAACTCATCTCTTTCTCAAAAAGGGCGACTCTTTATTTTTAAACAATGACCACTAGTTCTAGATTCTCACACAAGAGGAAACATCCTCTCCACATCTATCCTTGCAAAAGAAAGGGCTTTGTATCAGTGTGAACCTGTCTAATAGTATGTAACTCATGTTTTGGTAATATACTTTATATTTTAAAATAATTCTGCATTTCATATAATTCTGTTTAATGTGTCCACTCATTGACTATCCACATCATGAAGTTATCGACATGCCAATGCACAGGCCTAAAAAATAATTTAGACCAGTTTGCAAACACCCAAAAGGAGCACTCTGCTTTCCTAAAGGGTTTTAATGAGGGAGATGGTGTCAGAGTGGAAATGTCACTGAACTAGTTATCCAGAGGCCCAGGGTAATGCTCCAGAAACACATAAGAAATAGGAGCAGGAGTAGGCCATCTAGCCCCTCGAGCCTGCCCCGCCATTCAATAAGATCATGGCTGATCTGAAGTGGATCAGTTCCACTTACCCGCCTGATCCCCATAACCCCTAATTCCCTTACTGATCAGGAATCCATCTATCCGTGATTTAAACATATTCAACGAGGTAGCCTCCACCACTTCAGTGGGCAGAGAATTCCAGAGATTCACCACCCTCTGAGAGAAGAAGTTCCTCCTCAACTCTGTCCTAAACTGACCCCCCTTTATTTTGAGGCTGTGCCCTCTAGTTCTAGCTTCCTTTCGAAGTGGAAAGAATCTCTCCACCTCTACCCTATCCAGCCCCTTCATTATCTTATAGGTCTCTATAAGATCCCCCCTCAGCCTTCTAAATTCCAACGAGTACAAACCCAATCTGCTCAGTCTCTCCTCATAATCAACACCCCTCATCTCTGGTATCAACCTGGTGAACCTTCTCTGCACTCCCTCCAAGGCCAATATATCCTTCCGCAAATAAGGGGACCAATACTGCACACAGTATTCCAGCTGCGGCCTCACCAATGCCCTGAACACGGGTTCAAACTCCACCATAGCAGCTGGTGGAATTTAAATTCAGTTAATAAAATCTGGAATATAAAACTAGTCTCAGTAATAATAACCATGAAACTATCATCAATTGTTGTAAAAACCCATCTGGTTCACTAATGCCCTGAAGGGAAGGAAATCTGCCATCCTTACCTAGTCTGGCCTGCATGTGACTCCAGTTCTAAAGCAATGTGGGTGACTCTTAACTGTCCTCTGAAATAGCCTTGCTCAGTTCAGTTGCAATTAAGGATGGCCTTGCCAGCAATGCCTGCATCACATGAAAGAATACATTTTAAAAAATGTATTGGTGCTGTTTCCAACAAACTAAAAGCTTTCAAGTCATTTGGTGAAATTTTCGGTGGTGGTGGTGGGGGGGGGGGGGGGGGGGGTGGGGGAGAGGGGGTGGGGGGGGTGGGGACCCTGCAGGCTCTGGGCTGATTAGCTGTGGGTAGGAAGCCTTGTGAACGGCCTTCCTGCTGCAACTCGAGGCCTTTGAGAAATTTGTGCACATTGTAAAGTGCTACATAAATGCAAGTCTTTTTTTTCCCCAAGGCTACCAGTAACCCCCTCCACTGAGTCAGCAGTTTTCCAGTATCCATGCTGTAGCCACTGGGACATCACAGTGTAGGAGCACTGTGACAGGCAAAGGCACATGGAAGACACGCATTTAAAAAATGCACATGGGTGATTAGCTGAGTTAAGTGTGAAATATGGAATTATCTGATTCTCCCAAAAAGATTCCAAGTGCTGAATTTGTGCAAAAACGGCAGTAAACTCCACTGGTTTTTTCAGCGGGATTTTCAGAATGAATCACCCACTCTGAGTACTGCAAAGTGCCCTAGTGTGAATCGCGATAAAATTCCAGGGAGCTGGGTCTATTGCCTCTGAAGAGGCTGGCAACATAGCACTGAGGCCACTGTACATGTGCCAATCTGTCAGAACGGAGATCAGTGCATGCGCAGTGGCCCTGCACTGCTGGCTTCCCAAACTGCTGGCCAGCCCCTTGACCCTGCATCACTGGCTTGCAGAGGGCCCCCCACCCTGACCGCTGGCGTGTCAGGGCCAGCCCCGACTCCCCACACCAATGGCCAGCCCCGCTCACTGTCTTCTCTCCCGCTGTTACTGATCCTGACTGCAAAGTGGCAGCAGGACTCCCCCCACCCTCACCAATCTCCACCTCATATGCCCTGCTCCCTTGGAACTGCCTGGTGGACAGTGCCAAGGTGCCCCCTGGGCATTACCGCTTTGCCTCTTGGGTGTGTCAGGGGGCCAGGCTCACACTGCCAGGCTGGCAATGCCCAGGGGGCACCCCCTCCCCTTACCCCTCCATGGCCTCCCTTCACTCCAGCGGGATTGGGCCGCCAGCTCCCCATGAGTGGAAAGCTGTTGTAGTCCTGCGGGGGGGGGGGGGGGGGGGTGGGGGGAGAGAGAGGGGCTAACAGGCCCGGTGACTTCAGTCCCAGGCCCTCTAATCGGATGGTAATGAAGATTACCATATTTAAATGCTAGCGCGGCAGGCTGGGTGAATCGCCCCACCGATTATAAATTTGATTTGGAGTGTTTATTTTTTGCACGGTGGCCTGTGGATACTGTGAATGCTCAGTGAGGAAGGGAAGATGTGGGACTGTTGGTGAATGGGGGATTGGTATATCGGACACTGATAATTTCTTCACTGGGCAGAAAGGGGCTGCCTAGGTTACCGCATCCCATTCCTCTTCCTCCTTTCCCTTCACCTCATTCTTTTCAATTGCTCACTGTATAGCTGGTGACAAGGGCTGTCTTTTCATAATGGTGAGGTTGTGTAGCATACAGCAAACCACTGAGAATCACCATCCACCATACCAAGTACTACAGAGCTGTCCAAGCCAATGGTGTCTGTTCTACCATATTTTGTGTGGTAGCATGGCTTTTAATGTGTGCACGCTGTACATGTGTGCATGGGTTATGCGCCAGCGTAATCTGCCATGTGCCTGTCGATAGCCCTCATCATCCAGTAGCCAAACTTTGGTTTGTCATGTGGCCCAAGTGTTGCTAGCACAGTGGACTGTTGTAGAACGAAGGCACCATGACTGCCATGAGCATACTGGGAAATGAGCATGAACATTCATGCTATGCTACTCATGGTCACATAGCCTCTGGACATTAATGGAGTAGAATCCTTTTTGGTTCTGGTAACTGTCAGAATTTACATGGGGCACTTGTAAAGTGGTGTGTGTGGCGTTAATGGCACCTACACCATGGGGAAGCCTGCAATCCCAGCAAAGCTTCACATTTGTTCAGCCTGCTTCTCTCTAGGCAAGAGAGTAGTTAATTTCCACTAACAGGAAAGAGAGCTTTAGTGGTCTCCCTCATGCAATAGTGGGTGGCAAATTGCAAGATGTTACAGCTACAGCCTGGAAGAAGGGATAGTGGTAGACCAGAGGACTGGAAGGTTTTTAGGATCCAGTAGCAAAAGACTAAAAAGGGAGAAATTAATTTTGGGAGAAAACCTGCACGCAGCATAAAAACAAACATTAAAAGTTTCTATGGACGGCTAAGGTAAATGTAGGACCTCTACTAATGTGGCTGGTGAATTTATAACAGCAAACAAAGAAATGGTGGATATGCTAAATAATTTTTTGCACTGTAGAAGACATTGCAAATATCCCTATGATATTAGATGGACTGATTTCAAACAAAATGGTAGAATTTCCTAAAATCCCAAGGGATAGAGTATTAGAGAAACTGAAGGGATGAAGGGCGGACAAGTTGCCAGGACCTGATGAACTACAGTACGCTAGGGTTTTAATGGAAGTGGCTATAGAGATAGTGGACTCATTGGTTGAAATTTTTCAAAAACTTGCTTAATTCCAGGAGGTAACCAGAAAATTGGAAAACAGTGAAAATGTGACTGTTCTCCCTTGATGAAAAAGGGAGAAAGGCAGAAGGCAGGGAAGTATTGGCCAGTTAGTTTAAATCTATTATTGGCAAGACACTGGTGTCAATAATCAAACAGGAAATAGCTAATCATTTAGGAAAGCTAAATATAATCAAACGTGATCATGGTTTTATGAAAGGTAAATCATGTTTGTCAAATTTGCTCAAATTCTTTGAGGATTGTAACATGGAGAGTAGATAGAGGGGAACCTGTAGATGTAGTGTATTTTGATTTCCAAAGATTGACAAGGTGCTGTGTAAGAGGCTGGTGCACAAAGTAAAAGCCCATGGAATTGGAGAAAGTATGTTAGCATGAACTGAAAACAGGATATCACATAGAAAACACAGAGTTGGAATAAATGCGTCCTTTTTAGAGTGGAAAGATGTAACTAGTGGAGTACCGTAGGAATCAGTTCTTGGCCTGCATTTGTTCATTATTTACATTAATGAACTGGAGAAAGGAACAGAACGCAAGGTTTCCAAATTTGCTGATGACCCCCATGGAGCTAGGTGGAAGGGCAGGTTGTGATGAGGATGTTGTGATTCTGCAACGGGATAGATTAGGTGACTGGGTGAAAACCTGGCAAATGGAGTTTAATGTGGGAAAGTGTGAGGTCATGCACTTCGGTAGGAGGAATCAAAAGGCAGATTATTATCTAAATAAGAACATAAGAACATAAGAAATAGGAGCAGGAGTAGGCCATCTAGCCCCTCGAGCCTGCCCCGCCATTCAATAAGATCATGGCTGATCTGAAGTGGATCAGTTCCACTTACCCGCCTGATCCCCATAACCCCTAATTCCCTTATCGATCAGGAATCCATCTATCCGTGATTTAAACATATTCAACGAGGTAGCCTCCACCACTTCAGTGGGCAGAGAATTCCAGAGATTCATCCTCCTCAACTCTGTCCTAAACTGACCCCCCCTTTATTTTGAGGCTGTGCCCTCAAATGGAGAGAAACCGTAGGTGAGTGAAATACAGAGGAATCCAGGTATTTGAGTGCATGAATCACAAAAAGCTAACAGAAAGGCCCAACAAGTAGTTAAGAAGGCATACGACACTTTTGGCCTTTATTGCAAAGAGATTGGTGTTTAAAAATAGGGAGATTTTATTGCAATTGTACATCTGGAATACCGCATACAGTTTTGGTACCCTTACCTAAAAAAGGATATTGGAGGCAGTTCAAAGGAGATTCACCTGGCTAATTCCTGGGGACGAGAGGGTTTTCCTATCAAGAGAGATTAAATAGTCTGGGTCTGTATTCCTTGGAATTTAGAAGAGTGAAGGGTGACCTTATTCAAACATATAAGATCCTGAGGGGGCTTGACAGGGTAGATGGTGAGATGTTTTCACTAGTGGGAGAGTCTCGAACAAGGGGCCATAGCTACAAGATAAAGGGTTGGCCATTTAAAACTGAGGTGCATGGAAATTTCTTCTCAGAGGGTGGCGAATCTCTGGAATTCTCTGCCCCAAAGGTGGAGGCTGGATCATTAAGTATTCAAAGTGGAGGTGGATAAATATTTGATAGATCGAGGAATAGAGGGCAATGGGGAAACAGCACAGAAAAGGAGCTAAGGCCGGCGTAGATCAGCCATGGTGGGGCAGGGTTGAAGGGCCTGGTAACCCACTCCTGCTTCTATTTCTTGTGTTCTTATGAGATAGGTCATGAGAGGTTGGCCCTGATGCTCCAGATTGACTTTGGCTATTCATTTTTCCTTACTATTTTCTGGGAAAGCACTTTTTCTGCTGGCACTCGCCAACTGTTGGATGAGTTGATTGAGATCAGGAACTGATCATGCATGTGCAAGTCATGCACTCTACTACTCTGTGGCATGTTACTTTGATGTAGAAACCTTGTTTGATATACAGATTTAAAAGGACCCTTTGAGTAAGTTATTTATTCAATGCTGCCCATATCTAGTAAATTTCCTTGAAGAAGAATTTATTTCAGCTCCCAGCATCAATGGCAGATCGGTCACATATTGACATCTGAAGTCAGAACTAAATTTAAAATGGGAAGAGTCGATGGGGTATACTTATTTGAAAGTGTCGGTAAAATTCAAATCTGTATTGTAAGATTAGGGGTGGCACAGTGGTTAGCACTGCTGCCTCTCAGCGCCTGCAACCCGGGTTTGATTCCCGGCTTGGGTCACTGTGTGGAGTTTGCATGTTCTCTCCGTGTCTGGGTGGGATTCCTCCGGGTGCTCCGATTTCCTCCCACTCTCCAGATGTGCGGGTTAGGTGAATTGGACATGCTAAATTGCCCTTAGTGTCAGGGGGACTAGCTAGGATAAATACAGTGGGGTTATAGGGATAGGGTCTGGGTGGAATTGTGGTCAGTACAGACTCGATGGGCCAAATGGCCTCCTTCTGCACTGCAGATTCTATGATCACTTGGACAACGTCTCCTAAGAAGTACAAGGGAAAACTCATACTTCACATTTAGGGTCTTAGCCACAGTATTAGAGACTGGAAGGGAAGGAATCATTCCATTTTTATGTCAATAAATTAAATATTTGTTCTGACGCGAAAATAAAATGTATTTATACTCATAATCCTTCAGGAGTACTTAATAGAGCAGGTAATGAAAGCAGAAATTAGTTCTTAGCCAAGAGTCTTAGCTTCAGACAAGTCTGTTGTGCCCTTTGCATGTGTACAGTGATCTGTTTAATACTACTCTTTTCATTTATTTTCCTAACACTTGTTAAATATAAAAAAATAAACAAATGACCTAACACATCAGTGTTTGCTGAAGGGTTTAAAAAGAATTAAGGGAAATCGGCTACAGATGTAGGTTTCTTTTTGTCAGTGTCATTTCATAACATTGAAACTGCTAGTTTAAAAACTAGAGAGGCACCATGTAGTGGTATTATTATTTTTGAATATTTAATACAGTATTTGCAAAATCCTTGCCTAAGGATTGATTTAGTGATGACAGGGTAGAGGTTCCGCTTTAAGCCCACCAGCAATTCAGCTGAAAACTTTGCCTAAAACTGGACTCAATTTGACAAGTGATATTTTCCCTCTTAAAGTAAAGTTTATTTATTAGTCACAAGTAAGGCTTACATTAACACTGCAATGAAGTTACTGTGAAATTCCCCTAGCCGCCACACTGGCACCTGTTCGGGGTCAATATAACCTAACCAGCACATCTTTCAAACTGTGGGAGGAAACCGGAGCACCCAGAAGAAACCCACGCAGACACGGGGAGAACGTGCAAACTCCACACAGACAGTGACCCAAGTCGGGAATCGAACCCGGGTCCCTGGCATTGTGAGGCAGCAGTACTAACCACTGTGCCACCGTGCCACCCTCTTCAGTGTTTTCATTCAAATTCATTTGTAAAATTTGCCGTGATCAGAGGAATCAGGCAGCATTTTAAAATATAATTTTGAAAAAGACTTAGTGGTAAAATTTGATTGAATTTAATTAAAATTAAAAGCCCACCAATGCCTCTACTTTCCTCAGGAGGTTAAGGAAATTTGGCATGTGCTGGTGAGATACAACTCTCACTAACTTCTCCAGATGCACCATAGAAAGCTTTCTTTCCAGTTGTATCACAGCTTGGTATGGCACCTGCTCTGCCCATTGATGAAGACGAACATCTTGCCAAGGCCATCCCCACACCCCCACTTCTTGCCTTCAAACAACCACGCAACCTCAAACAGACCATTGTCCGCAGCAAACTACCCAGCCTTCAGGAGAACAGTGACCACGACACCACACAACCCTGCCACAGCAACCTCTGCAAGACGTGCCGGATCATCGACACGGATGCCATCATCTCACGTGAGAACACCATCTACCAGGTACACGGTACCTACTCTTGCAACTCGGCCAACGTTGTCTACCTGATACGCTGCAAGAAAGGATGTCCCGAGGCATGGTATATTGGGGAAACCATGCAGACGCTACGACAACGGATGAATGAACACCGCTCGACAATCACCAGGCAAGACTGTTCTCTTCCTGTGGGGGAGCACTTCAGCAGTCATGGGCATTCAGCCTTGGATCTTCAGGTAAGCGTTCTCCAAGGCGGCCTTCACGACACACGACAGCGCAGAGTCGCTGAGCAGAAACTGATAGCCAGGTTCCGCACACATGAGGACGGCCTAAACCGGGATGTTGGATTTATGTCACATTATCAGTAACCCCCACAGCTTGCCTCCTGGACTTGCAGAATTTCACTAGCTGTTCTGTCTGGAGGCAACACACATCTCTTTAACCTCTGTTGAATGCTCCCTCCACCCACATTGTCTGTACATTTAAGACCTGGCTGGCTGTAGAGATTTGCGTTCTAATCAGTATTCTGTAATTTGATTTCTGTGTCTGTTTGCACTGTTTGAGAACAGATATCCATTCCATCTGACGAAGGAGCTGTGCTCCGAAAGCTTATGGTATTTGCTACCAAATAAACCTGTTGGACTTTAACCTGGTGTTGTGAGACTTCTTACTGTGCTTACCCCAGTCCAACGCCGGCATCTCCACATCATGACTGCCCAAGACCACCAGGAACTACAAGGAGTCATGAAGGAAGCCTAGTCCATCACTCAAACCAGCCTCCCATCTATTGACACTGTCTACACTTCCCGCTGCCTCCGAAAACAGCCAGCATAATCAAGGACCCCACGCACACTGGACATTCTCTCTTCCACCTTCTTCCGTCAGGAAAAAGATACAAAAGTCTGAGATCACGTACCAAAAACAGCTTCTTCCCGCCTGCCATCAGAATTTTGAATGGACCTTTCATTAAGTTGATCTTTCTCTACACCCTAGCTATGACTGTAACACTACATTCTGCACTCCTTTTCCTTCTCTATGAACGGTATGTTTTGTCTGTATAGCACGCAAGAAACAATACTTTTCACTGTATACAATACATGTGACAATAATAAATCAAATCACAAAATGTTTTTAATCCGCCACCTTTGAGTAACCCAATTTTAAGTTACTGACGTGTGCAGCAATTTTCTGGTTAAAAGCCACCTTAATTTTTAAAACTTCCCTGAAGTCCTGCAAAAGACACAATTAGTGTCGTTAATTCACCCCGGAGGTGTGGCCAATTCTGTGGGTTGGGCCTGATTTTAAACTAGCGTAACAGATCAGGGAAACTTCAGTCACACTGAATGGAAATTGTGCACAAAGTTCCACCAAAGCTACAGCCATTTCAGCCAAATTGCACCAAAAGATAAATGATGCAAGGGGACCAAATTGATGCAATGATCTGTTTGCAGAATCTCAGGAAGTTTGCATTGTATCATTAGATCTCAGATTTTCAAGCTATGAGGTTTGTTTGGGACACAGTATATTGCTCACTATTAACACAAGATGCTACCACCACTGAAAATAAGAGCAGCAATGTTGTGGGGCTTCATCATCTTCAAGTTGCTCTCCAATTAAGTCAGATACTATCTTGACTTGAACATGCATTGTCCGTCCTCAGGTCAGAATCCTGGAATTCTTAACTTAAATACCACTGCAGGAGCCTCATCATTACAAACACTATAAAAGTTTAAAGAGGAGGCCACACCACTTGGGGAAACTTGGGGAAATACAGCCTTGCTCACATCCCAAGAACACATTTTAAAAAACCTAAATGGGTTGATTTCCGGCATTGAAATCGTGGTCAGAAAAAAGTTAGCAGTTAACTGCTATCATCACGCCCAACGTTTCTAGCCTATGTTGCAGTTTTGACTGAAGCTTCAGGTCTAGAGATTAAAACAAATGACATTTAGAAATAACTAAAATGCACAAAAACCTGGGATTTACAGTCTTTATTCGTACTGGTACTCCTTACCTTTCCCCATCAACATTAACCATCCCAATACAAATGGTATGGGCTCTTTTCCTATTTAAGGTATGGCGACAAAGTAACCTCTGCCATAAACTGACAAGCAAGCTGAAAACCACTTTCTAGATGGAAGAACACAGACACTGCAACACATCAAAAGCAGGAAAGTGATCAGCATCATACAGCATAGTATGGCCAATTTAAAACAGTAGCTCAGTTGGGTGGATGGCTGGTTCGTGGTGCAGAGCAATGCCAACAGCGTGAGTTCAATTCCCGTACTGGCTGAGGTTATTCATGAAGGCGCCACCTTCTCAACCTTGCCCCTTCGCCTGAGGGGTGGTGATCCTCAGATTAAATCACCACCAGTCAGCTCTCCCCCCCTCAAAGGGGAGAGTAGTCTATGGTCATCTGGGACTATGGTGATTTTATCTTACCTTACATCATGGTAGCACCCTGTAACAAATTTTAAATAAAAACATTGCGTATATTATCTCCCTAAGCTAAAACCAAAACCAGCAGTTTGAGATTACAGATCAGATGAATGTAGTGATTGCAGGATTGGGATGTTAAGTAAGAGCTAAACTGGAGTTTTACATAGACCTCAAGAGATGACTGACTGCTGGTTTATCCTTTATAAAACAGGAAATGAATGAATTTTCCTTGTCTGGATGTTCCCTTAAGTTATCTGACAATAGAAGGTGCTTGCCAAGATACTTTTGTGGATCACATTTTTTCTCATTTGAAAACATGAGAGAGAATGTGTTGTTCTGTCTTTAAACTCATGCATCAACACATGGAACTTATTTTAAACCGGGATTTTGAAATTGTAGGTAGTCCAAAATTGACAAGGTCTCAAAGGAAATAGGATCTTGTAATTGACCCTGAAAGTATGGACAGCTTTCTTCCATTAAGCACTGTGAGCTTTATTGGGAGAAAGCTTTCTAGAGGTCATATAAATAATAGCTTCAACTACTGAAGGTGCAAAGTCTTGTACCAGGAGCCTTGTCAATTCAAACTTTCACATCGAACCTGTTCAAAGAGGGAATTAAAATTTGCCCTTCCGAGTGGGACAAAATGACCCTTTAGTGAAAAATTATTCGCTCAATGGAACACTTTTTTACTTCTGCATATGAACACCTGAAAAGGTCTGTTGGTTTACTCACCCTGTCCCAAACAGTCCTAAAGCCCTATGAATGAAGGTTAAGACACCCACCTAATGTCAGGTATAAAATATTGCGTCGGGAGGCATATTCTAAAGATTACATTAATCATTGCAGATTATTTTGTTGAAATTTGGACAAATCATCTGTGTTGATGTGTTATTGAAACTACAACCACAAATACACGATTCATGAAGCCTTTTGTTTCATGCGAGTTTAAATGAAGTGAATTGACTTCGTAACTTACTCTTATCTGTGAAACATACATTCGGACATATGAATTAGGAGCAGGCCATTCAGCCCGTCTAGACTGCTCCACCATTCAATATGGTTGTTCTGATTGTAGCCTCAATGGCAATCTCCTGCCTACCTCTGAAACTCTTTGAGCCCTTGTCAGTCAGAGAGCTATCTACCGATGCCTTAAAAATATTCAGTGGCCGGGACTTTCCACCCCTGGGCAGGTTTGGCGACGGGGGCAGAAATTATTGTGAGAAAGCCAAAGTTGTGGTTTATGTCGTTGGAAAAGCCTGCTGCTACTGATTCTGGACGGGTTGCACCCCAGCAGGGTCTGGACCAATATCCTCACAACAGTTTTGCTAATGCTTTTAGGGAGGGTTTAACCTAGAGCAGGAAGGGAATGGGAATCTGACCAGGGAGACAAAGATAGAAATGAAAGACAGAAAAGTGGAAAGCAAAAGAAACAAGAGCTAGCTGAAATGGGGCCATAATACAAAAATACCATGTGTAATAATGTTAAAAAGACAAGTTAAAAGGCACTGTATCTGAACGCAGAAAGCATTCACAATAAGGTGGATGAATTAACACCGCAAATTGGTATACATGGGCACAAGAAACCACAAAGGGTTGTGAACATAGCCCAATCCACCACACAGCCTGACCAACCACAGGAGAGACAATGGAAATGGTAACGAGTTTTACCCCAGTAATAAGAATAATGCCTCCATTAATGGAAAAACATTTAGCAGTTCCAGGAAGCAGCACATCAGATACCTCCTAAAACAGTTTGGGCTCTTTGTCATTGAAACTGATCAAGTTAGAAAAGTGTTTAATTGGAGTAAGGGGAATTATGAGGCTATCAGGCAGGAAATTGGGGGCTTAAATTGGAAAGAGGTTTTCTCAGGGAAATGTACAGAAGAAATGTGGCAAATTTTCAGGGAATATTTGACTGGAGTTCTGCATAGCAATGTTCCAATGAGACAGGGAAGTTATGGTAGGTTACAGGAACCGTGGTAGAACATAGAACATAGAACATTACAGCGCAGTACAGGCCCTTCGGCCCTCGATGTTGCACTGACCAGTGAAACCAAACTAAAGCCCCTCCTAATCTACACTATCCAATATCATCCATATGTTTATCCAATAACCATTTGAATGCTCTTAATGTTGACAAGTCCACTACTGCTGCTGGCAGGGCATTCCACGCTCTTACTACTCTCTGAGTAAAGAACCTACCTCTAACATCTGTCCTATATCTCTCACCCCTCAATTTAAAGCTATGTCCCCTCGTGTTAGCCAGCACCATCCGAGGAAAAAGGCTCTCACTATCCACCCTATCTAATCCTCTGATCATCTTGTATGCCTCTATTAAGTCACCTTTTAACCTTCTTCTCTCTAATGAAAACAACCTCAAGTCCCTCAGCCTTTCCTCATACGATTTTCCCACCATACCAGGCAACATCCTGGTGAATCTCCTCTCCACCCTTTCCAACACTTCCACATCTTTCCTATAATGCGGCGACCGGAACTGTACGCAATACTCCAAGTGTGGCCGCACCAGAGTTTTGTACAGTTGCAGCATGACCTCCTGGCTCCGAAACTCAATCCCTCTACCAATAAAAGCTAACACACCGTACGCCTTCTTAACAACCCTATCAACCTGGGGGCCAACTTTCAGGGATCTATGCACATGGACACCCAGATTCCTCTGTTCATCCACACTCCCAAGTATCTTACCATTAGCCCAGTACTCTGTATTCCTGTTACTCCTTCAAAAGCGTACAAAGGCTGTAATGAATCTAGTCAAGAAGAAAAGAAAAGATTACAAAAGGTTCAGGGAGCTAGGTAATGGTAGAGATCTTGAAGAATATACGGCTAATAGGAAGGATCTTAAGGAGGAAATTAGGAGAGCCAGAAGGGGTCATGAGAAGGCCTTGGCAGGCAGGATTAAGGAAAACCCCAAGGCATTCTACAAGTATGTGAAGAGCAAGAGGATAAGACGTGAAAGAATAGGACCTATCAAGTGTGACGGTGAGAAACTTTGTATGGAACCGGAAGAAATAGTTAGGTACTTAATGTATACTTTACTTCAGTATTCACTATGGAAAAGGATCTTTGTGGTTGTAGTGCAGACTTGCAGCGGACCGAAAAGCTTGAGCATGTAGATATTAAGAAAGAGGACGTGTTGGAGCTTTTCAAAAGCATCAAGTTAGATAAGTCGCCGGGACCGGATGAGATGTACCCCAGGCTACTGTGGGAGGCGAGGGAGGAGATTGCTGAGCCTCTGGCGATGATCTTTGCATCATCAATGGAGATGGGAGAGGTTCCGGAGAATTGGAGGATTGCGGATGTTGTTCCATTATTCAAGAAAGGGAGTAGAGATAGCCCTGGAAATTATAGACCAGTGAGTCTAACCTCAGTGGTTGGTAAGTTGATGGAGAAGATCCTGAGGGGCAGGATTTATGAACATTTGGAAAGGTATAATATGATTAAGAATAGTCAGCATGGCTTTGTCAAAGGCAGATCATGCCTTACGAGCCTGATTGAATTTTTTGAGGATGTGACTAAACACATTGATGAAGGAAGAGCAGTAGATGTAGTATATATGGACTTCAGCAAGGTGCCCCATGCAAGGCTTATTGAGAAAGTGAGGGGGCATGGGATCCAAGGGGACATTGCTTTGTGGATCCAGAACTGGCTTGCCCACAGAAGGCAAAGAGTGGTTATAGATGGGTCATATTCTGCATGGAGGTCGGTCACCAATGGAGTGCCCCAGGGACCTGTTCTGGGACCCTTACTCTTTGTGATTTTTATAAATGACCTGGATGAGGAAGTGGAAGGATGGGTTGGTAAGTTTGCTGATGACACAAAAGGTTGGAGGTGTTGTGGATAGTGTGGAGGGATGTCAGAAGTTGCAGCGAGACATTGATAGGATGCAAGACTGGGCGGAGAAGTGGCAGATGGAGTTCAACCCAGATAAGTGTGAGGTGGTTCATTTTGACAGGTCAAATAGGATGGTGGAATATAATATTAATGGTAGGACTCTTGGCAGAGTGGAAGATCAGAAGGATCTTGGGGTCCGAGTTCATAGGACGCTCAAAGCAGCTTGGCAGGTTGAGCCTGTGGTTAAGAAGGCGTATGGTGTACTGGCCTTCATCAATCAAGGAATTGAGTTTAGGAGTTGTGAGATAATGTTGCAGCTATATAAGACCCTGGTCAGACCACATTTGGAGTACTGTGCTCGGTTCTGGTCACCTCATTACAGGAAGGATGTGGAAGTCATAGAAAGGGTGCAGAGGAGATTTACAAGGATGTTGCCTGGGTTGGGGAGCATGCCTTATGAGGATAGGTTGAGTGAGCTCGGCCTTTTCTCCTTGGAGAGATGAAGGATGAGGGGTGACCTGATAGAGTTGTATAAGATGTTGAGAGGTATTGATCGAGTGGATAGTCAGAGGCTTTTTCCCAAGGCTGAAATGGTTGCCACAAGAGGACACAGGTTTAAGGTGCTGGGGAGTAGGTACAGAGGAGATGTCAGGGGTACGTTTTTCACTCAGAGGGTGGTGGTGCGTGGAATGGGCTGCCAGCAACGGTGGTGGAGGCGGATTCGATAGGGTCTTTTAAGAGACTTTTAGATAAGTACATGGAACTTAAGATAGAGGGTTATAGGTAAGCCTAGTAATCACTAAGGTAGAGACATGTTCGGCACAACTTTGTGGGCTGAAGGGCCTGTATTGTGCTGTAGTTTTTCTATGTTCTAATATCAGTTTCATCCTCTAAGCACTTTGCACCCCATTGTCTGAAACTGACCGATGGGAGGAGTCAGCCAATTTGATTAAGGGAACGGCCTTTTAAAAATGTCGAACACTGGCCAGTAGTTAACTCGGAAAGGAGTTCTGTGAAGTTCGGGGCAGGAGAGTTGTGCGAAGTTGGAAAGGAGTGAATTCAGGTATCCAGCCAGACAACTATTACGTGGCAGAGCAAAGAACAAGGAAGATCCAGCAGCAAGCAAGACATCAACTATTTTCTCAGCACCAGCAAGGACTTTTTTAAAAACGATCTGAGGAGTGGTGAGTATATTCTCTCATCCTTTCAGAAATCCCCCAATTAGGTAAAGGTTGAGGAGGGGTCTAAGATTATTCTTGTTTTTTGTAAATCGTGTAATGCTAAGAATTTACGTTGTGCCATTAAGAATTTTCTTTCCATCGCAGAGTATTGTAGTGTCTGTGTTTTGTTGACTGAGTTTGGTTGGAGTTATTCTTGAATAAATTATTTTTAAATGAACTTTGACTAGTCTCTCTCTCTCTCTCATCGTCCGTCCTGGTGAATCACTAGAATGCCAGAACATAATTTCAGGGTACAGAACCGTAAAGGGTCCGAGCATTTCGAAACTGCTCACTCAAGGGGGTCTACTGGTCAGGAATAAACAGTGGCCCCGCTCTCTCTCTCTCTCTCTCTTGTGAAGCTGTCCCAGTGTGGTACTTCTGGATTGTATTTCATTACCTGCAAGAAAGAGAGACACATGGTCATAGGTGGCAGCCAGAGTAACTTGTGTGGCATAAGAGCAAGCTCACTGGTCAGGGATAAACAGTGAATCTTTCTCCCTCTCTCTTGCAAAGCTGTCCCAGCGTGACACTTCCAGGTTGTGGTTTGAACACCTGCAGGAGAGAGATACCCACAGATATCAGTGGCATCCGAGACCAGTCTGTGTGGAGTAAAAGGACCTTTACAAAGACTCCCTCTACACTTTCTGCTGCCTTGGAAAAGCAGCCAGCACAATCAAGGACCCCACGCACCCCAGACATTCTCTCTTCCATCTTCTTCTGTTGGGAAAAAGATACAAAATGCTGAGATCACATACCAACCGACTCAAGAACAGCTTCTTCCCCTCCTTCCACTTCTGAATGGACCTACCATACCTTAAATTGATCTTTCTCTACACCCTAGCTATGATTGTAATACTATATTTTGCACCCTTTTCTTTCCTTCTCCCCTATGTTCTCTATAAATGGTATATTTTGTCTGTATAGGACACAAGAAACAATATTTTTCATTGTATAACAATACATGTGACAATAATAAATCAAATCAAACAATATGTTTGTGATTATGGAGACATGGCTGCAGGGTGACCATGGCTGGGACCTGAATATCCAAGAGCACTCAATATTTAGAAGGACAGACAAAAAGGGAAAGGAAGTGGGGTGGTGTTGTTAGTTAAGGATGAAATCAGTACAATAATGTGGGAGGATATTGGCCTAGAAAGTCGAGATTTAGAATTAGCCTGGGTGGAACTAAGAAGCAACAAGGGGCAGCAACATTAGTGGAAGCTGTCCATAGGCCTCTCAACTGAGAGTAGTGATATTAAACAGGAAATTCGAGATGCAAGGTATATAAAAAGGAGAAAGATTAGTGTCTGAAACATGAGAATTTACAATAGAGAATAAGAAAATGGCAGAGCAATTAAACAACTACTTTAGTTCTGTCTCCACAGGGGAAGACATAAATAACTTCCCAGAAACGCTAAGGAATCAAGGGCGAAAAGGAGGAATTGAAGGAAATTAGTAGTTCTAGAAAAACAATGTTGGAGAGATTAATGGGACTCCAGGGTACTGGGGGAAAGCGCCTGGCTATCTAGGATCTAGTAGGGGGAGACCTGGGGTGAAACTCCTGGGTACTGAGGTGGAACACTCCAGGGTACTAGGAGGTTGAATCCAGGGTACCGTGGCAGGAGACTACAGGGTACTGGGGCGGATGACTCCAGGGTACTCCAGGGCTTCTTGGAAGAGTGACACAGAGGGAAGGGAATCATGGGGCAGTGCAGTGAAGGTGTGGGAAGTCATCATAGACTGACAGTTCCACTCAAATCTGGGAGGATGGAGGGCTTCTAGAGTTGGGATTTTGACAAGGGCAAGGCTAATGGAAAGACATGTCAGTGATCAGTAGTACCCCGCTGCAACTGAGAACGTTCAGCTGTAACTCAATTGACATGCGTGGAGTCAAACTAGTCACACAATTATGCCCACTCAAGCACCGCTTATGTGTGAGTGCCACTGATTGCTGCTCAGCATTTAACCCTAAGCGCACTGATTTCCATAATGTGCCTGTATCATTGGCTGACTGGGCAAACAACTACATTCCCTTAGAGTTGGCAAATGCACATTAGCCAAAGAGATCACTCCTAACACTTGGTTGTGTATTGAGCTGTGTATTGGCAAGTGCCCCCCATAGACCAGGTTGAGCACAGTTTTGAACAATGCCTGTGCCTCCACTGAGTAGAGTGGTCAAAGCTGTGACTACTCGATCGTGTAGTGTGGGGCAAGGGTGGTGTGAGGTTTTGCCCAAGTAGAATGCAAAATAAAGGCATCAGTAAGGTGGCCAGCACATAAGTCAGTGGGCTTTGAGAGGCAACTTCAGCCGATGAATGGGCAAAGAATGGTCCTTAGGAGACAAATACTCACCATCAAGTCTCCCTCTTGGATATTACATTCTTTAGGCCTCTAAAATCATCAAAGGAATTTCCTCAGGGCTTCTTCTGCTTGACTGCCATAACATTGGCAAATGCCTAGTAGAAGCCCTGATCACACTGAACCTCTGCTGAGATTACAGTGACAAAGCAGGAGAATCATAGAATCACAGAATTCTAGTGGAAGGAGGCCCATCTGCACTGACTCTCCAACAGAGCACCGCACCCATCTTACTCAGGCCCACCCCTGTCCTGTCCCCGTAACCCCACAAAGTTATCCCGCTAATCCCCCCTAACCTACACAGGTTTGGACACTTAGCATGGCCAATCCACCTAACCTGCACATCTTTGGGTTGTGCGAGGAAACCGGAGCACCCAGAGGAATCCCACGCAGATACAGGGAGGATGTACAAACTCCACACAGACAGTCACCCAAGGCCAAAATTGAACCTGGGTCCCTGACACTGTAAGGCAGCAGTGCCACCATGCTGCCCTGAGAAGCCCTGAAGAAGTTCATCCCCCGTTATCTTTTTACTGAGAGTTTGTTTTCCGGCTTGAATTACTTGCCTAGAAATGCTGGTAAGAGGCTCTCAGCAAATTGGGCTTTGAGCCCCATCTGCATAAAATCTACAAGGATGGCTTGATGTGGATTGCCGGTCACCACCTGGGAACAACTGTCCATGTCCACATTGAGCTGGCCTACAGGTAAGACTTGGGCATGATGGGGGAATGAAATCCAGAGGGGAGCAAGCCTAGGCTGGCAGCAGCCTGCAGGACTATTGCAGAACTGTAAGTTACATAACTAAATGAAAGAAGTTACTGTTTTGTCAGAAACTTCCTTTAAGGACCTCTGGTTGGGGTGCGGTGGACAAGAAGAAACTGAACTTAGCAGGGATGGTTTTCGTTGAAATTGGGGCGACATCCTAAAATAGGCGTTAGACCATGATCAGTATATTCAAGGAGCCAATAAAATGTTTCAGCAAGGCGTCTTGGACACTGAGAAGTTGTCAGTTCTCAACTGAACATTGCTGGGGGATAGTCTGAAATGGTGGGGTATGTGGCAGGCAGTGTCCATCTCCAGAAGGGGCAACCCAACCAACTCCACTTGACATGCCAACAACATTACCACTGTCAAATTGTCCGCCATAGATATCCTGGGGTTATCACTGAGCAACCATATTAACTACTGTGGTTGCAAGAGTAAGTCAGAGGCTGGATATTCCACAGCAAGTGACTCAGCTCCTGACTCTCCAAAGCCTTTCTACCATCCACAAGTATAAGTCAGGAATATTGTGTAATACTCTCCACATGCCTTCATTAATGCAGCTCCAACATCATTGAAGAAGCTCAACCTCAAGGTTGGATCAACTTCAAAACAGATTAATATACATGTATATCGACTAGCAATATCTAATCTCAAACTGCACAAGTTATTTTTCTTTAATTTGAGATGTTTTTCTGAGAGTCTGGCATTGATAGCATTTATAATTCCTAAAATTCTGAATAGAGTCTAGTTTAATTTCTTTATCCCAGAGCCCCAATGGTCTGTTTGGCAATCCCGCTTTTGGCATGAGATTCATAATAATCCTGAATTTTCTCTAAAGGCTCTAGCAAAATTCACGATTATAAATTAGCTATGTGAATTCCATACACATACCATTCTTTAAAAACATGTGCAGAGGTTGGGGTAATAGTCACACAGGGTTTAAAATAGAAAACTTTGCACGCTATAAAAAGGACATACTATTGAATTTATTATCATCACATTTGGCTGCCCTCTTCATTTCTGTTGAACTCCTTTTGTGGTTCTGTTAATTCACATATTCTAATTGCTCGTTGTCTGTGTGGGGAAAACTTATAGCTGGCAAATGAGATATTGCCTCTCTTTCAGTTAAAGAGAGCACTTCCAAGGTATTTAAGGTCAGTCTCACAGGTTCCTCTCTACCATATGACAGAATAATAAAATCTGCATCCCCTTTCTGTGCTAGCAAGACTAAGACTGCAAGTGAAGAACATGGTTAAGACAATGGAATTTGGACAACATAGCCCTTCCAAAACTGAGTCGATGGTTTCCAACCCGTGACTTCAGTCCTAAGTGTCGACTTACAAAATGCGTTAAAAATTTTCTGCAGTGAGTCAATTTTTAAACTTTGTCTGAACTCTTTAGGTTGAGAAAATTTGACTTTTCCTGACTTAATAGCCAGAAAATGAGGTGGGGAGGGGGCAGCAAGTCAGATTTGTACTTACAAAATTTATACCCTTGTACATCTCTTTAAACAAAAGGAGCACCATTCTTTTGCATGTCTGTTCTCACTTTTGAGCTTTTGGAAATCAGGGACAGAAAGTTATGCTAAGTCAATTGTCCAGCCAAACTGGGTTCCAGGTTTGAACGCATTGTAAAATAGTGCAATTTAAGGTCAGTTGGCGTTATTTTCTTACCTTGTCATACATTTGCATGAAGAAGTAACAACTCATTTAGGATTGACTGGCATTTGCTAATTTAGATCAAAATTGTCAGAGGCAGCTAACTTATTCTTTACTTCATGCAAAACACCAAACCTTAAATTCCCACTGCAGTGAAAGACTGAAACTAATGGTAAATGTATTGCAGCTGTTCATTAGGGCTTTACAAGGTATTGTATTACAATAACACTGCAGATCCCTCATCATGTTAGTTAGATAATTTATATTTATTCATAATTGAGAATGATGTCCTTGACCTATTACTGGGTTTTATCAAATTCCTGACAGTTAGGTAAAGTTAAAAAAAAGATATTTAAAATCTGCCTGGAAAGGGCTTGCTATGGAAATGTTACCTTTAAAATGCAACCTGTGTGGGATGGTGAAAATAAATATTTTAGTGTTAAATATTTTAAGTCATATATCACTGTTTGTCATACAGTTTGCAGTTCTTAGCAATATTCAGGGAATAAAAATACATAATTCTTATTATGGCATGGGCACAGGGGTGGCACAGTGGTTAGCACTGCTGCCTCACAGCACCAGGGACCCGGGTTCAATTCCCAGGTTGGGTCACTGCCTGTGTGGAGTTTGCACATTCTCCCCGTGTCTGCGTGGGTTTCCTCCGGGTGCTCCGGTTTCCTCCCACAGTCCAAGGATGTGCGGGTTAGGTTGATTGACCATGCTAAATTGCCCCTTAGCGTCAGGGGGACTAGCAGGGTAAATGGAGTTGCGGGGATGGGACCTGAGTGGGATTGTGGTCGGTGCAGACTCAATGGGCCAAATGGCCTCCTTCTGCACTGTAGGGATTCTGTTCTACTCTATAATTAAAACCTCTATGAAGGTTAGCATTTTTCATTTGTCTTGATACTTTAACATTGTGCTGTACACCAAGTAATGGGGCACAGATCTTTGGATACCAATAATTGCAAGCTTTTCTAAAGCATTAGGTCTGATATCTTGACCCTGGAATTTATCCAGTTTTAAATCAAAGAGCTATACTAACCATTTACATTGGTAAGAATACATTATTAAATGCCAAATTCTACACTTGGCTTAGTTTTTAATTAGGAATATAAAGAGATATTGATAATTTAGAGATATTTTATAATATTCCTGCTTGAATCAACCTTTGTTCAGTCACTTGGGGTTTGAGTACTGAGTTCAGCATTGAAATATATCATCAAAGCACCAGTCTTAGGTTCTGTGCCAAAATGGTCCCACAAATACCTATCTCCCTGGTGAGTTTAGACAGGTTACAATTAAAAAGATCTAAATTGTTTACTTAGATGAAAAGCCTAGCAAATAGACAAGCTAATGACAGGCATTTTAGCTGTCTAGGACAATGCTTTATTCTATAGTGCTTTATTCTTACCCAAAAAGTTATAGTGCTCTTGAAAAGAGATTCTTTTTCAAGCAACAAAGAGCCTCCCACAGATGTCATGCTTGGCTTCGTTTTTGATAAGTAAATAGGATGAATAGTGAACACTACAGTCAATTTTTATTAGTACTCCAGGAAAATAAGAAAAAATAACAAGATGATTAAGATTTTATTTATAATCAAACACCTTTTCCAGGGGGGAGATATAATCTACCCAGTTGCAGGATTTACCAAAAGGTAAATCTTTAAAGTAAATTAGAATTGAACTGAGTGGCTGTGCCATTCATTGCATTAATGAAATCAAATCACTAAATATATTAAGTTGCTCTTTCTCTATACCCTAGCTGTGACTGTAACACTATGGGCGGGATTTTATGGCCTCACTCGGGTGAGATCGTAAACTCGCGTCCCAGGCCAACGGGGGTTTCCCTTCTGGGAACCTCGCGTGCCCCAATTCCGGGGCAGACATGGTGGTAGGTTTTACATAAGAACATAAGAGATAGGAGCAGGAGTAGGCCATCTAGCCCCTCAAGCCTGCTCCGCCATTCAATAAGATCATGGCTGATCTGATAGTGGGTTCAGTTCCACTTACCCGCCCGCTCCCCATAATCCTTAATTCCCTTAATGGTTAAAAATCTACCTGTGACTTAAACATATTTAATGAGGTAGCCTCTACTGCTTCATTGGGCAGAGAATTCCAAAGATTCACTACCCTCTGGGAGAAGAAGTTCCTCCTCAACTCTGTTCTAAATTGACTCCCCCGTATTTTGAGGCTATGCCCCCTAGTTCTTGTTTCCATTGTAAGTGGAAATAACCTCGCTGCTTCTACCCTGTCTAGCCCCTTCATTATCTTATATGTCTCTATAAGATCTCCCCTCAACCTTCTAAACTCCAATGAGTACAGGTCCAGTCTACTCAATCTCTCCTCATAAGCTAACCCCCTCATCTCCGGAATCAACCTGGTGAACCTTCTCTGTACCCCCTCCAAAGCTAATATATCCTTTCTTAAGTAAGGGGACCAAAATTGTACACAGTACTCTAGGTGCGTACATTCTACACCCTCTCCTTTCCTTCTCCCCATGTACTTTATGAATGGTACGCTCTGTCTGTATAGCGCACAGGAAACAATACTTTTCACTGTATACCAATACATGTGCCAATAATAAATCAAATAATAATTCAAATCAAATATCAGTGAGGTACTTTTCAGACCAGGATACTTTTCAGACTGTGGGATAACATCTATCTGAACAATCTAACATGACAGACCACAGCTCTTTAATTAAATTGCAGACATTTTAGTCAGTAACAGTTTTGTGTACAAATCTTTAAAAATAACACAATCAGATTCTGAAAACAGGTAACTGCTTAAAAATACTTTTAAATGTTCAAATTGTAGCATTCATTTATTTTCTGAATAAGTATCATGGTCTTTAATGTGCAAATGACAGTGTTAGTACTTAATAAAGCACTTTGCTACCATCTCTAAAATAAGTTCAGAACTCTTTTTATATGTTACTGTTCTCTGTCTTCTGAGACTGAAAATTAGTGAAACATTGAGAAAGATACATGTTTAATACTCCAATCCCAAGGAAAATGCATTTATTGTTTATTCAGGAAACTGCAGTTGAACCTTGGATCGAAATTATTACATCAAGAGTTTTGATTCACCCACAAATACATGGATTTCTACTTCAGCAGTTGTCAGGTAGCATGCCATCTTTAATGAACTAAACAGATTTACTCAGAATTAAAGAACTTTGGAACAACAAAGAACAGCTCATTGACACAAACAATGGCTGGATTTTACAATTCTATGCTGGTGGATTTGAAGGTGGGAGTCGAAGATATGTAATACACAGTGGTTCAAGTTGAAGTTTATTGATTAGTCACAAGTAGGCTGACATTAACACTGCAATGAAGTTACTGTGAAAATCCCCGAGGGATGGCTTTACGAGCAATTACTCTCTCATTCTGACCTGTTTGAAGTATTACAGGGGATGCAGGAGGTGTTGGGAGGTCCACCCACCCTTGGCCCTATTGAGATCTTGAATTAATGGCCCCTTAAGGGCCTTAGGGGATTTTCACAGTAACTTCACTGCGGTGTTAATGTAAGCCTATTGGTGACACTAATAAATAAACTTAAACTTAAAACTCATCTGGCTGCTGTTGGTATGTTGCTCGTGGAAAGGTGGGGTCTGGCAACTTTAGCTGCCGTCAGGTAAAGGGGGAGGGACCTCCCACATGAGCCACTTGGGCCATCCTGGTGAACCAATGGTGGCTCCCTTCAAAGTTTATTCCCTCTCCCCCCCTCATTATTACCCTCCTCCTGAACACAGCCCCTCATTGAGACCCCTGACTATGGATCTACCTGGGCTCCTTGACCTGGTGGGGCTGACTGTAGTCCCAGCAATGGACACTGCTCCTGCTGGCACTACAGAGTTGTTGGCCAATCCAAAACTGTCTCCCAAGATAGGGGTGGAAGTCTCACCTTAAAAGAATTAATGCCGCTCCCAGTGTTAAATTACTGTGGGACAGCCAGCAGTGTCGTGGGCAAGCTCCAACAATTATTTTAGCTGAGGAGACCGGGGACTGTGGCACCCCCCTTAAATCCAGCCTAATATTTTTATTGATTGAAGCTTTTTAATATGTGAATATAATTTCTGTGTTTGTCAATAACTAACTTACCATACAAAAAGGAGATCTGGGAAAAAATTAATGAGGTTTAGTCACACAAGGGGGTCATTGTGCCTTCACGCACTAAAATTCCTCTATTACCGTAAACATCAATCACTTATAAATTCGATTTTTCTCCCTATGAAATCTTTGAAGTGCCAACATGTAGCATACTTAAAAATTAAGTTTTAAAGTAATGTATACAACTATGACCAAAAGATCAAGAAATTTAAAAATCTAGCCAAGAATCAAATTGATCAGGTTATTGATAAAAATTAAACATTCAATAAGTAATATTATCAATCTTTCCTAAACTGCTCATTCTTTATTTCACTTTCTATACATGGTTTGGTGTTGACTTAAATATTCTAACTTACACAACTTGCTTCAAACCCTGCATGCCTCTGTAGGGATAGTTCACCCTGACTGGTTAGGAGAGACCATTATCTGCCCTGATCACACAGGTCTCAGTTACCACGTAGAGGGTGATGTGTTGAAATTACCTTCTGATCACAGCAAGTCTGCAAAACCTCTAAGAAAGTGTGCAGCCGTATATGTGTGATGAATGGTTGGGGCCGTTCATTCACTCCTA
Source organism: Mustelus asterias (assembly GCF_964213995.1). NCBI lineage: Eukaryota > Metazoa > Chordata > Chondrichthyes > Carcharhiniformes > Triakidae > Mustelus > Mustelus asterias. The sequence continues at coordinate 20,784,682 of NC_135824.1, read as the reverse complement.
ATTTACTAAATTATTACTATTATTTACTAAATAAAAATATACACCACACTGGCACGCAGTCCACGTTAAGATGGCGGGAGGCACAAAACTGAGATGCTATTCTGCTAGCATCGGTAGGAGGGTGTAACTAGATATGGTAAGTTTACATAGGCAGTGTAATTTATATGTGACAGCAAAGAATTTGCAAATAGAAAAGGGTGACATTTAAAAGTAAGGCTTCATAAACAAGAAACGAGCGCAAACAATAGATTCTTAACAACATACAGGTATAAAATAATACTTTTCATCCTATACTTTGCAATATTATTTTATTACAAATCGAAATATTATCTGCGCTGGCTTGTGAATCTTGGTTTTGTGCACTCATATCTGCCATTTCAAAAAGAGATTGATGGCTTTGTATTAGAACTATTAAACGGATTACTACTACAGGGTTTTTGTTAGTCAAGCAGGTTTACATTTCTCCAAGAGAAGTACAGAAAAGGTACAGATTGCAGGGGCAGAATTTTCCCGTCTGCCCGCCACAGGAATCGTAGCGGGTGGGGAGGGAGGTGGGCAGACTATGCAAAGGTCCGTTGACTTGGGGCGGAATTTTCCGGTCTTGGGGAGAGTGCGGCTGGAAAATCCCACCCCAAATCTTTAGAGCCATTCATGGGAATTGCTTTTAGGCCATTGCCAAGTGTACATTTCTCAAAAGGCAAATATATTATCTTAATGTTTCTAGACTAGTAATACAGAGAGATGAGTTCAAATCTTGTAATGTGTTATATTGGATGTTGGGTTGTTACTGAGTTAATTCTAATTTCTTGATATGTTAATATTATACTGTGTACATTATCACATGAAATGATGCACTTCTCAGATGATTTGGTTTTTCATACAGTCTGGTGAAGAAGTAAGCCAGAACAGTAAGATGTGTTCCATCAAAGCTCCTGTTTCAAATACCTCTGCAGACTCGTTAAGTCTAACAATACCAAGAATATTATATGGTGGCAGTATGTGAAAATTGGTGATGGAGAAGTCTCTACCATTACCTGAAATGTTTGAGAAGTTTGCAGGCCTCAGCCAGGCAGAAGCATGGCCAAAATTGTATTGGAGATTTGTCAAGTATTGCACCACATCAGACCTCACTGTGAAGACAAGCAGTGAACAGGCTAGTCTGCTGTTATGTACAATGGGTGACTGTGCAGATGATGCTTTGTCACTAAGGCTAGCGATGAGGAGAAAGCCACGCGCAATGAAATAATCAAAGCGCTTGATACATATTTCAATCTGAGAAAGAATACCATTCTTTAGTGGGCTAACTTTAACAAAGGTACCCAACATCAAGGGGAAAGTGTTGATGCATTTATATAGACTTGCAGAGGACTGAGTTTGGCAGCTTCAAAGATGAACTGATCAGAGACAAGATCATCGTGGCAGTATTGGACGATGCCTTGTCTGACCACCTGCAGCAAAGAGATGATCTAATTTGACGAAGCCATTCCAACTAAGCAGACAAGCTGTAGTTAGGCAAGAAAATGGATCTGTGGTGTGAGGTGACAGGAAGAGCCGTCCTCAAAAGCAAATGACTCAGTAGGGTATGTCAATGATAAAAAAGGGAAAGCTGTCATAAAATAGCAAGGGAGAAAGGAAGAGTATCCATAAACAACCCAAGCTAGCTGTAATTGGTGTGACAGAGATGGTGTGAAAACTGCCCTGCCAAAGGGGAAAGATGGGCCACTTCAAGATTATGTGCCATTGCAAGACGCTTGTACAGAATTCGCACAAAGGAAAGCCTTTGAAAGGTGACAAGATCTATGAAGTAGATGATATCCATGATATTGAGCTGCCTTTCCTTGGAGAGATCCAGGAATCAAGTAGAAGCCACTGGAGTGTTGATATTCTAATAGAAGAAAACAAGATGCACTCTAAGTTACACTCAGGTGCAGCAGTTTTGGTTCTTTCTGATGCTCCATGGTTGGAGAGAAGCTCTCTTTATCCATCATGCAAAAAACTATATGGGCCGCGAGGGGTAGCACTCAGGGTCATGAGATAACCCTGCAATATCGAGAGAAATAAATCACAGAAACATGTATGTGATTCAGGACCAGAGTTGCTCAATTTTGAGCAGGATGACTTGTACCGATTTGCATCTGATTTGCGGCATAGAGGAACTGGAAAGCTGAGCAGATCAGCCCAAAAACTTCAGAGCTGAATCCACACAGTTTCTTACAGGACTATGAAAGCTGAGGACTAGCTACCACATAACTCCACATCTAGAAACAAAGCCAGTGTGTTTATTTACACCCAGAAAAGTTCCTCATCCAACACAAGAACAGAGGACGCTGGAAAAACTCAGCAGGTCGCCAGCATCTATTAGAAGAGAAGTAGAGTTAATGTTCATCAGAGCTGAAAGGAGGGAGAATGTGTTAGGATTGTAGAAACTGCAACAAAAAGTAGCAACTTTAATAAAAGACAAATTTGATTTGATTTATTGTCACAAGTATTAGTATACAGTGAAAAGTATTGTTTCTTGCACGCTATACAAAGCATACCATACATAGAGGAGGAAAGGAGAGGGTGCAGAATGTAGTGTTAAGAGAAAGATCAACTTAATATGAGGTAGGTCCATTCAAAACTCTGACGGCAGCAGGGAAGAAGCTGTTCTTGAGACTGTTGGTACGTGACATCAGACTTTGTATCTTTTTCCCAACAGAAGAAGGTGGAAGAGAGAATGTCCGGGGTACGTGGGGTCCTTGATTATGCTGGCTGCTTTTGCGAGGCACCGGGAAGTATAGACAGTGTCAATGGATGGGAGGCAGGTTTGCATGATGGACTGGGCTTCATTCTCGACCCTTTGTAGTTTCTTGCAGTCTTGGACAGAACAAGAGCCATACCAAGCTGTGATACTACCAGAAAGGATGCTTTCTATGGTGCATCTGTTAAAGTTGGTGAGAGTCATAGCAGACATGCCAAATTTCCTTAGCCTCCTGCGAAAGCAGAGGCATTGGTGGGCTTTCTTAACTATAGTGTCGGCATGGAGGGACCAGGACAGGTTGTTGGTGATCTGGACACCTTTCCTGGTGGAGAGTGGGAGGGGGATTTGCATTGAAGCAATACATGTATGGGATATTGAAACAAAAGGGAGTTTAGGATGTTGGAGAAAGGTCAAAATCCAACCTCAATAGTTAGTCCCGAGGGCCGCAATGCCTCATGCCTTACCCAGTTGAACACAAAGTTCACCCTATCCAGTTTGTAGATGAGGGTTTAACAAAATTGGGAAAGAGTTTGGGTGACTGTGTAGGGTTTGCGTGTTCGTCTGCATGGGTTTCTTCGGGTTCTCCAGTTTCCTCCCACAGTCTAACGTTGTGCAGGTTAGACCATGGCCATGGTAAATGTGTGGGGTTCTGAGCTGGGGGCGGGTGGAGTGGTGAGCCTGGGTAAGATGTTCTTTCAGAGTGTCGGTGCAGACTCGATGGGCCAAATGGCCTTCTTAAAAAAAAGTTTATTTATTAGTCACAACTAGGCTTATATTAACACCGCAATGAAGTTACTGTGAAAATCCCCGAGTCGCCACACTCCGGTGCCTGTTCAGGTATACTGAGGGAGAATTTACCATGGCCAATGCACCTAATCAGCACATCTTTAGATTGTGGGTGGAAATCGGAGCACCCAGAGGAAACCTATGCAGAGATGGGGAGAATGTGCAAACTCCACACAGGCAGTGACCCAAGCCGGGAATCGAACCTGGGTCCCTGGTGCTGTGAGGCAGCAGTGCTAACCACTGTTCCACCGTGCCGCTTCTGCACTATAAGGATTCACAAATATTCACAAAGCTAGATGCAAATAATGGCTTTTGGCAACTATCCCTCGATGAACCCCTAAGTTGCTCACAACCTTCGTTACTCTGAGAGGATTTGCATCGATCTTATCATTTGGCATCACCTCAGAAATTTTCCAAAGGACCATGTCAAGCATCCTAGAAGAACTGGATGAAAGTCGTAGATCACATGGATGATGTGCTAATCCATGGATGATGTGCTAATCCATGGATTCACTCAGACAGAACATTTCACCAGACTGTGAGCTGTGCAGCGATGACTAGAGGAAGCAGGAGCTGCGCTTAACAATAAATGCATAATTTCTCAGCAGACTTTCAGATTCCTTAGCATCTTGTGGATGCAGTCTGGTGTGAGACTTGATCCACAGGAGACAAGAGCAACCAAGAGGTTTTCAGCTCTGCGGGACATGACCAGGGATTCATGAGTACAGTAAACCGAGTTGGAAAGTTCCTGCCTGACAATGAACCACTTTACAATGGGACAATTCACGAAGCTGAATTTTCAGCCTGTGTCTGCCATGAGCATAAATGGCGGCATGGGAGGCAACGGCCTAGTGTTATTATCGCTAGATTATTAATCCAGAAATTCAGCCAATGTTCTGGGGATCCAGGTTCGAATCCTGCAATGGCAGATGGTGGAGTTTGAATTCAATAAAAAATATCTGGAATTCAGAATCTATTGATGACCATGAAACCATTTTCGATTGTCGAAAAGCCCATCTGATACCGCTTAGAGAAGGAAATCTGCCGTCCTTACCTGGTCTGACCTACATGTGACTCCAGAGCCACAGCAATGTGATTGACTCTCAACTGCCCTCGGGCAACTAGGGAAGGGCAATAAATGCTGGCCAGCCAGCGATGCCCATGTCCCACGAATGAATTTTTTAAAAAGTCCTGCGAGAGTCAGGAAATGAGATTCTTGCTGGTGAGATCTCGTTGCCCAATTTTTTTTTCCCCCCGCACACTGTGTGTTCATACCGCATTGACATGCATCACATTGGTGTGATTAGGTGAATTGACCCGAACAGGCACCGGAGTGTGGCGGCTAGGGGAATTTCACAGTAACTTCATTGCAGTGTTAATGTAAGCCTTACTTGTGACTAATAAATAAACTTTGAAAAAAAGAGGTTTACACCAGCCTTATAAGAACAGGTTGGCAACCTGTGCCAGCGGCCAGTGCCAGGGGTGGGCTCTCTGGGGAGTCCCATGTGGGGGTTCCCTTCATGTGTGGTGGAGGGTGTAGGAACTGATGCCTGTGAAGGTGGTGGAGACTTGCCGGTGAAGTGGGAGGAACTTGCCTGAAGCGGGGGGATGGCAATGACTGCACAGGGGAGAATGCCCACAATACTGCAGGGTGGGGGGGGGGGGGATTACATGTGTGGTGTGGGGGAGTGGGGTCGCTCCATGTCTGTGGGGAAGTCGGGGGAGGGGGGGGGCGGGATGTGGTGGTAAGGTGGGGGCAGCTTAATTCCAGCACTGATTGGGGCGCTCTTTAAAAATGGCATACCGATCTCTGTGGAGCTGGCCTTACATAATTCAATTTCTAAAAAAAGTACAGGAATTTACAGAGATGAACATCGATTCCCCACAAATTAGCATTGCTAGGGGAAAAACAAACCCCTTCCTGTCGTGAACCCTCCCCTTTAACTTCATGGCGATTGTGAAATTGCTTGACTTCTACATTATAATGAATTATTCCTGCCACAACAATTTATAGTTGTTAATTAATGTCATAGAGAACGTGTTAGTGACACAATTTATGGTCCTGCAATGCAATGCCACTCAATCTAAGGAGGCCCAGAACGGGAACAATGAAGCTGCAGACTCTTACTCCAGCAAATAGTGAAGTGTTCCTGGAGGTTTTTAAAACCCGCTGTCTGCCTTGACAGTAATTTTGTGCATTTCTTGCCATCCACACTTTTGTTCGCATCGCAAGACAAAAGGTTTTTGGATACAAAGCCTCTTGGGCAGTCAGAAGGGAAGTCAATCTTTCAAAAGCAGTTACTTTCAGAAAATATCATTTTGGGATACAGCATTTGAGGTAATTTGAGACATTGAATGTGCAGCATGCTTAAGAGGAAGAGGTGATTTTTGGACACGTGGGTGCGGTTTTGAGCCCACATTTGCTGTCAGCGTAAATGGTGACATGAGCCAAAAATCTTGCGAGAGTCACGAAATGAGATTCTCGCTGGCGAGCTCTCCTAGTTTTCCACATCCCTCGTCTGTGACATGGCGAGGTTTCCATCCAGGAAGGGCAGGGACCTCATTTCAAAAAAATGTTATAATTTTACATTTCAATAAAGGGCTTCTCTGCGTTACCCCCTCACTGAATATTCAGACCTCGTTGGCGTGAAGTGACGTCAGCAAAATTCACAACAGATTGAAGCAGTCAAAGGGAACCTGCCAGGAGTGCCACGGTAAGTACAGATCCAAGGTGGGTGAGAGACATGCAGGGCACTGCCCCCCGGGAAGCCCCATTGTCGGGGGGGTGGAATGCTGTGAGGAGGGTTGTCCTGATGCCTTGATGGTTGGAGGGGGTGGGGTCACCTTGATGCTTGTGGAAGGGTCTTATGTCCATGGGAGGTTCGGGGGGAGTTTAAAAGGGCGCCCCAATCTTTGTGGAGTCAGCATTGCTGGCTCTATCAGGAACCACCCCACCAGCCTGAAGGCGAAAACTCGCCCCCAAATTTTTTTTGCACAGAGTGCACTAAAATCTATAGAGAAAACAAGACTGCACAGATGGAGAGCTGCACGCCAGTTTTCTTGCCTCAGCCAGTGCACTGTGCACTGAGGGAAAGGTTCTGTCATAGTTCCCTAAAGCTCTTGAATACTTATATGTTCCCCATGCCTGCATCTGTTGTAGACTAATTGGTAGAGGTTGATTGATATAATTAGTCAAATAACTACATTATCATCGTAAATTGTGTCTATAGAATGGTATAAGGCAAACTAGGTGGACCATGGTCTTTCAGATACTGATAAAGGCCTCCCATTTTCAATATGGCTATGGAAAAGAGTATGTGAGGTGGTTTCCTGTTGTCTTTCTCACGCATACTTAAAGGAACAAGTCCTCTTGGCAAAGAATCCTCTGTCTTTAAGCAGCCATTGTCCATCGAGGTTCTAGCTCTTCTGCCATCAATAAAAATTTGCTGTTTCAAGCCATTGGTCATGCTTCTTAATCTTGAGCACGGGGCCCTTAGCTGGGCCTGGGATGATTCGCAAAACTGTGGGAATGACCAGCCCCTGAGGTCCCCAAATGACCCTGCTCCTCTGGCATATTATCAAGAGAAAAACACTTCTGAATAATATGATGGAGCTCAATCTTGTTGGGAACTAATGTGATACAGCATGATGTAATTGTAACGTTATGCACTATGAAATAGTAAGGATCTGGCTTTATGCCTATATTTTCCGAAATTGTCAGTTTTCCATTTTTGGGTTGGGAAACACCTGAGCTCCTGTAGACAATGGAGAAACATGAGGGCAAATCACCTGGGTAACTCTCCTGACTGCTGGTTTCAGAGTCTTAAGCAGCAGAACTCAAACCCATTCTGGCAGCTTGGAAAAGTACACAAAGGCTAATTCCGCATTCCCAACAGCACTTTGCTAGAGGGGAGCGCATCAGCTGGAGAATCAGGCTTACCGTGTTGCAGCCTTATTTCCAACCCAAGCCTTTTTTGAGTGCAGCTTCCCATTTGGGTGTACAGAAATAACCTTGGGACATGCCAAGAATAAAAGAATCAATCAAGTTCCTATCTAAAGATTTTTTAAAAAGTAAAGTAAAGTTTATTTATTAGTCACAAGTAAGGCTTACATTAACACTGCAATGAAGTTACTGTGAAATTCCCCCAGTCACCACACTCCGGCGCCTGTTCGGATCAATGCATCTAACCAGCACGTCTTTCAGACTGTGGGAGGAAACCGGAGCACCCGGAGGAAACCCACGCAGACACGGGGAGAACATGCAAACTCCACACAGACAGCGACCCAAGCTGGGAATTGAACCCAGGTCCCTGGCACTGTGAGGCAGCAGTGCCTCACTGTGCCAATGGTCACTGTGCCACCGTGCTGCCCGGTGTCCTTGCCCAGTGTCTTGTCCCAGTCAAGAACTTTTTAAAAATTTGTGATCGTCTTTTTCCTCACTCAACTTGGAACACACATGCAGCATTTGGTATGACGGTGAAGAACCTTGAAATTTCGTCCATTGACTGTAGCTGACTATAAAGGTCAGTCATGGCGGGAATTAATAAATACCTCCGTGTTAGTCCAACATTCAACTATTGGACTGATAAACATTAATTGTAAGCAGGTAAGTTAAAGCGTACTTGAAATGTTCAAGACGTTCTGAGAATTCAAAGCGTTCTCTCAAAGAAGGTTCCTTTGCAGATCGCTAACTCTTCTACTTAATTCTCCTATTAATTACAGTATCGATTTCAATATTTTAGCAAAGAAACTTTAGATCTTTTGAGTTCTGTAGTATTTACAACGCAAGGTTTGGAGGTGCCACGTTCACATAAAAGAAAGAATAAAGGGCGGAGTATGACGTTGTCAAAAGAAATAAAGCTATGTGATATATTAGAAATTAAACAAAGAGTCTAGTGGATTCCGAAGCTATACCACTGTAGTGTTAGACAGTTGATCAGGAACCATGATTTTATTCCCAGTCCTGACAAAAAAAAAATCACACTCAGATTTCCCCTACAGGGCAGGTTTACTGGGTTGGGTCGTTCAAAGAAAGGAGGGAGAATGTGACAGAGAGGGGTCACTTTTCACATCGTCCATAACTACTTTCTAATAGGTCATGATGGTATCCCTTGAGATATTTATGGGCTGGTACGCACCAACTTCTCAGTTCAAAGCACTTCCCCAGGGGGAGAGATAGGAAAATAGGTTAAAGTGGACAACTTTGCATGTGTCGAGTGATAAAATATAACGGAGATAAAAACATTATGCTGTTCTGTTGAAAATTCCACAGAACAGGTACTTTTGTTTGGCACAACATGCCGATTTGTTTTTCCAATCACCAATAATTCAATCTGTTTTTAAAGCATTTATTAATTTGATTAAAAGTGCAAAATGAAGAGAAGACTTCATTCTGTTAGCATGATTGGCAATTTTACATATTTGAAGTGTATAAAATAACACTTAGTAGGTGTAATTTGCCATGTTTTAGAAGCGATCTAGAGACACTTTTGATCTTACCTGGAGCAATATATCAATCAAACGAACAGAACATTTCAATGCAATGAATAGTTCCAGGCATTCCTCCTTTGGAAGAAAGCCTATAACTCATTTATGTCTGCAGCCCTTATGAGTTATGGGTCTTTCACATTCATAAAAGAATGCCCATAACTGACTGATACCGCTGAGGTAGCCTCTGTTATCAACAATTCACAGTGTTGGTGGTCACTTAGAAATGTTATAGAACTTTCCCTGAACTTGCACGATCAATCTGAGTGGTAATAATTGTATACCTTCAAAAGTTTTGAACGCAGGAAAAGCAAGTAAAACATTTTCTCACCAATACCAGCAGCCTCCACACCGAAATTCATCATTAGATATTACACAAACTAATTTCATAGTGCTGATTACAAGAAATCATCAGGTGGTATAACTTCCTCAACTGCTATTTCACACAAGGGAGCAAAACATTTCACAAGTAATGTGGCAAGTCAAACAATAATTGGCCAATTAAAGATTTTCAATTGTTTTAACACCAAAGTTATTTTTAAAAATGCATTTCAACAAATTGCAGCCCTTAGTGCTGAGATAACATAAAATTGCAAAAAGCACACTGAGTATGAAGGAAGAATTGTATTTTTATATTCTGTAGATTCATTCTTGAATCTTGTTTGCTCCCCAGATGGGAATATATCTGGAGGAACAGAGCACATTTTTCTACCATGATTGGAGCGGATCTGAATTACTGAGCAGAGAATAAAGAATTGTGATAGCGTGTGGAAGTAAGAAAGACCACTGTGAGTTCAGAGCTCCCTCTGATGACCATGTGGACATCTAACAAAGGGAACCTCACTTTTTCTTTGTTCGTGTATCCAACTGACAGCTGACTGGCTAAGATCTAATTACTTCCAAGTGAGGTCAGGGAAAGGCATTTATCGAACAGAACTGCACAACAACAGGCTCAAGATGCCCAGAAAATCCCTCTCATGTTAACACTTGATTTATGGAAACAATTATGATTCCGTTGGAATCTTCCTGGACGAGGAAATATCCACGATGATGTGAGGGGGGGTAAACAATGGATTTCTTCCACGCACAGTTTGTCTTCAACAAAAACAAAAGTAAGTTATATATGCAAATTGTCTGTTATTATGTTATTTATACTACATATTTTGCCCTAAAAATTTTTTTGAATTATGCTGGCTCGGATTAAATGTGTGTGGTTGACATTGAGGTAGTTCTGAATGCTTCCAGCCGGTCTAGACATTGAAACAAGAATTGGAGTGTGGGGAAACATGGGAAGTTCCATGGAAAACATTTGGTTCACCACATAAAAAGAGCGGTGATTACTAATGAATGAACACATACAAGATGACAAGTGTACAGAAGCTTAGGGAATTGATAATGCAACAGTGCTTAGCAGAGTAGTTAAAACAGCAGTGGAGTGCTCGCATGGAACACACACCAAGCTACAAACATCACACTTTTTAATCATACTGAAACTGCAGCATACAGCAGTTATTGCAAAAACAAACTACCTACTGTAATTTTTTGGCTTTATGTTTTTTTAAACTAGAAACTGGCAACCAACTAGAACTTTTTGAAAAAAAACTTTGGAATACACCTCCAAAGCTTGTTGCTATGGTTGTAATTTATTTGTAACAGCTGACTGTAATAGCTTGTTAAAGTTAAGTGATACTTCTGCTTGCAGCTTTATTATCGTCAAAGCTCTCTGTACAAAAGGAAGACACTAATAGCAAGGAAGATCAAGACATTCAAGACCACTGCAAACTGATTTGTTTATAGTGGAAATTGACAGTGCATCAGTTCTCTGAAGAAACCCTGGCTCAGCACCATAAACTTTCTTAGGAAAGCTTACACACATTCTAAACTGCTAGTGCCACAAATAAAGAGAGACCCAAGGTCACGGAGTCCAGGCAGAAGCTGAGACCCCAAACTAGCAGCATCGTCTCATTCATACTTTAAATTGCAGTATGTTGTTCATGAGAACCCAGAGCAGTGCACTATAATGCGCAAATGGATGCAAACATGGATCCTGCCAACTCTGTTGTACAGACTATACTTTCATTGTATTCTTCTAGCAGGGAGTGTGTCTTTTGCTTGCAATGACATGACTCCAGACCAACTAGCTGGAAGCGTGAACTGTTCCTCCAGTCCTGAGCGGCACACCAGAAGTTATGACTACATGGAAGGTGGAGACGTAAGAATAAGGAAACTTTTCTGTCGAACACAGTTTTATCTGAGGATTGATAAAAAAGGCAAAATCAAAGGCACAGTTAATCCCAGCTGCAATTACTGTAAGTAACATTTTAATTAGCTTGGAATATTACATATTAAACAGTTTTAGCATACTAAATGAGTGCATAATTTCAAATTTACTGGATCTTATGCAGCAAACTGAGAATTAATCTAAAATCATTTATGTACGCTTGAAACATCTGGTGCTCATTTTTAAATGTGTAGCTCTTAGCGATATGTACCCAGCATATTTTAGTTCTGCTAATGTATTAAGTTGACAGCTGGTAAACGTTTGCAAAAATTATCCCTTTTATTCAAACTGACAAGGAACAGAGATATCAGATAACACTTTAGACCAAAGTAAAAATCATTAGTGTTATCTGTTTTTCATGTAAGTTGACATTTGAAAAGTAGATTACTGGGAAAGTAGAACTCTGCGACATTTCCTTCCTTCAGCCTGTACAGCTTTCAATGCTCGATCTCCCTAGCGGGAAATTTAAAACAATTTGTACACCAATGCATTGTTCCTATACAACTCCAAAAGAGTAAGTATTTAGTACCCTGAATAATTTGATTTAATCTGAGTATAAAATAAGAGACCAGAGCTGGCTGTGCCAACTAGAAATAAGTCTTAAATAACTATTTCTTGACATTTTTCTAAAATTATTTATAGGTAGTAAGCAATTTACGATTTCTGAGGTGGTCACAAGGGCAATGTGTCTCAACCATGTCGAAAATGCCTCAATTAAAATTGAGTTATGCCTTTCTATTTAATGTTACAGTGTTTTAAACTATCTCTAATAGGGATCACTACTACAATATGTGCAGTACTACCCATTCAGCAGCAAGGAGGAGGTGTGGTTATATGAAAATGTAGTTATGTGTCTGAAGGTTGTAACTTTTATAATGCCTTACAAGCATGATGCAGCAGCTCAAGAGCTCCCATACAATAATTCATGATCCAGGAGCATTAACTCCTTGACACAATTATCAATGCAACACTGCACCCAATACATTACTAAAGAAGAAACAACATGATAAATAGTGCGACAAATATGAAACGTTGCGCATTTGTTAAATGTAGAGTGTGAAGACAGGATAGTGAGAAAGTAAAGCAAAACAGGCCTAGAAATGAACAATGTTGACATAGAAAGATGAACTATAAAAGAGGAAAATAAAATAACAGTCCAAGTTCCCTGTGTCTATTGCTAAACAGAAAAAAAACTGAAGGTGTTTGAAAGAACTGATCATTTTAAAGGGCATTTGAACCTAGTCTGTGACAAACTTCCATCCATTTGTGACTCATGCACTTCTGTCCCAATTACAGATTGTTCAATATTTTTGTAATCATTCTCCTTATTGCTCTCCCTTCCCCCAGCTAACCTCTTGCATCTGGCCACTTTTGCCATTCAGGTGGTTGGTTAAATCCATTAAAACTCCACGAATGTCATCAGTTTCTTATTCAATCTACTAGGATACATGCTTGAATGTAGCAGGTTAACAAGCCCTTCTTAGCACATTTTTTCTTTGCTCTGCTGATTAGACTAAAACACACAAAGTCAAACCAGAAAAGAATTGCAAACATTACAATTACTGCCTTAATTGAAAGTCCAACGAACACCAGCCAAGAGTAGGTAGCTCTGTTCAACTTAAGTTTGCCAGTCTAAATTATATTTTAAATTTTGCTCTACCCCATTGGCAAACGTAACACCACTGAATTTGCTGAAATCAATGATTTAGAACCAGTACTGAACCCAGCTAGAAAATAAAGTGGTGAAGTATCACAAACGCTGCACAGGTTGCAATGCAACAGCGACTGGATCTCATCAACAATTCTCTGTAGTTACAAATGTCATCAGCAGTTAGAAGTTGGTGAGTAGTTCATGTACTGTACGTGGTTTAATTATGTATTTGCTCTGCTTCTCTGGTATTCAAATCTGATGAAAGCAGGCATTATACTCTTTTCACACACATTACCAGCACTTCTCCCTCATGGCTTATTAGGTAAAGCCATCATTTAGTGTAGCGCTAAGCTACAGAGACCAGGAGGTCCTAGGTTAGATCAGTGATGTGTATGAAGTGAGCTGATCTCTATTAGATCAGTGTTAGGGTTGTTAGAATTAGTTTCAGTGCTCATAGCAAGGAGAATATCATTCCTGTTCCTAGCCTATGACACTTGGAGATAGGTCTGGCATTCTATGCGGAATGATTGGCTCTGATATCCCCATTTTTAGACAGCTATACCAAGGATCCAATTTTAACTAAGTGGATGGGTTTTGCTTGGGTTAAAATCTTACCCAAACTGTGTATGCATGAAAAATGGTTACCGCAGCTAAGCAGACTCAGGACTGGTTAGTACTTGGATGAGAAACCGCCCGAGAATCCCAGGTGAAGCAGGCTTAGCCAGTTGGCACTGTGGCTTAGTTGGTGAAAGCGCCTGTCTCGTAACAGCAGATCCTAAGTTCAAATCTCAGCAGTGCAGCAATTCATTTGGCCAGTGCATGTGCTTTAAATCGAAACCGTTGGCAACAATGTCACCTTTAAACTATTTCTGATCATCCTGTGTTATTTCTTTATTACTTGGTGAAATTATCTTGTTTTGGAATAGGAATTTTTAAGTCTAGCTGAAATGCCTACATGTTACTTGATTTTCACGAAGACAAACCAACTTGATAGCTTTGAGAGAAAGAAATAAATTGCTGGTCTCTGCATTTGACAATGTTAATAGATTTAAACACATTGCAAGGAATTGAAGGGTTGCTTGTAACTACGGGAGTGAATTTCCGACCGCGCTGCACCTGGTGCAAATTATGCCAATCCTGAAAAATTGGGTTCCATGCCCGGTGCCAAACAGTTTGCAATCATCCTGACCCTTTTCTACTGGTATAAACTGGATCGTGCCTCGAAAGGGTGCATGGTCGATTATCATATTTAAAGTAGCATTAAATATGCTTAGCCCGTTCGATGCCAGGTTCTCCCAGCTCCTGGGATCTTCCAACCTTTGCGAGCCTGGCGAGAATCATTACTGGTCTCCACTAGCAGAGACAAAGAATGATAGTCACGCTGGGGGCTGGGGGGGTGGGGGGGTGCCCAAGTGCCCACCTGGCATCCTGGCAGTGCCCACTTGGCAGTCAGGGAGAAGGTGGAGAAACATGGCGCCAACGGTGGTGGGGGGGGGGGGGCATCCCGATGTTGGTGAGGGGACGTAGGGGGTCTTCTGGGCAGATTGGCAAGGATCGCTCTTGCCGGTATGACAGTAACGTTTTGGGAAAATCATGGCCTATATAACTATACTCCAGAAAGAATCTACTCATTGTGGGGGAGGGGTGGAAAACTAGCCTAATATTTTTCAAAATTGGAATTGTTTAGTGCAGTATAACTCGCAGCTACAAGGTGAATTGTTACTAGGCCCTTGAAATTATTTCTCTTTTCAGCACAGTGCGATATCCATCAAGCAATCACGGTGGCACAGTGGTTAGCACTGCTGCCTCACAGCGCCAGGGGTCTGAGAGTTCGATTCCTGGCTAGGGTCACTGTCTGTGTGGAGTCTGCACGTTCTCCCCATATCTGTGTGGGTTTCCTCCAAATGCTCCGGTTTCCTCCCACAGTCTGAAAGACGTGCTGGTTAGGTGCATTGGCCATGCTAAATTCTCCCTTCGTGTACCCGAATAGGCGCCAGGGTGTGGCGACTAGGGGATTTTCACAGTAACTTCATTGCAGTGTTAATGCAAGTCTACTGGTGATACTAATAAATAAACTTTAAACTAAACAACAGACATATCAATAATGTATGAAATATATAATCATATCAAATGATCAAACTTACAAATATCAAGTCATTAATGCAGGTGTCTTTAATTTAGAAAAGGAAATACTATTTGTCTGAGTTTCTAGATTTAAAGACATTTCCTGTATCCGTTCAATATTGCAGCATACTTCAAAAATATGTATGTAGTAAACATAACAACCATGGTTCGTATTCGGGTTTGCAAGCCTCACACAAGTGCTGTTCTGCATATTAGGTGAATGACAACAGGACATAATCAGCATCAATTGCAGGAAGGAAAAATTGTACTAGGTACCAGTGCACAAGTCATTGCTTTACCGTTGGCTAATTGGCTCTCTGGTAGCCTTGGTGTGGAAAGGAATCATGAACACTGCACTTAAACTTCTGTCTTTAATAGAGTTCCCCAGGTGTCAGCAATGTTTTAGTGAGAAACCTGGGAACTGGCGAGGCACTGTGTGAGGTATTTCCTCGTGGCATTTAGAATAGACTGCCTGAATTGATACAACAGGCAAAAGCAATGCGGTAGCTTCACTGGCATAAGCATAAAGATCTGGCTTAAACACCGGTGCTGCTGCTCCAGTCAGAATCTAATGGGTAGTGAACAAGCCATGTTTACAATATGATGTGGAACATACTCCTCAAGTCAACTGCTCAGCATAGGTTGTAACTGTACCAAGATCAAGAGCAAGAGAGCTGGCTTCTTTTCAGCCTGTCAAATAGGTTTTCATAGAATGAAACAGCACAGAAGGAGGCTATTTGACCTCCTTACCCTGCACTAATACATTGGTAGAACTATCCAATTGATCCCACTTCCCTGCTTTTTCCCCATAGCATTTCCTTTTTTTCCTTCAAATATTTATCCAATTCTCTTTTGAATCTTACTGTGGAATCTGGTTCCAGCATCCTTTCAGGGCAATGAAATCCAGATTACAGCAACTTTACTGACACACATGGAGTACAGCGGTTCAAGAAGGCAGCTCACCAACAGCTTCTGAAGGGCAATTAGGGATGAGCAATAAATTCTGGCCTATCCAGCAATGCCCTCATCCCATGAATCAATTTTTGAAAATTGTTGTGTTTTAAAAAAAAGTGTTTTCTCAGACCGCCTCTAGATTTTTTGTCAACCACCTTAAATCTGTGTCCCCGGTTACCGATCCGTCTATCACTGGAAACAATTTCTCTTTAGTTATTCTATCAAAGCCATTTGTGATTTTGAACAACTCTATCAAATCTTGTCATAGCCTTCTCTGCTCTATGTAGAACAACCTCAACTTTCCTGGTATCACTGCATAACTGAAGACCCTGATCCCTGGTAACATTCTAGAAACACCCTCTCCATGGTCTTGACAATATTTCTAATGTGTGGTGCCCAGAATTAAACACAATGCCCCAGCTGAAGCTTAACCACTCTTTTAGCAAAACCTCCTTGTCTTCGTAGTTTTCCCCTGTGAGTGAAGCAAGGATTTCATATGTATTTTAACAGGCTTTTCACCTAGTCCTGCCACCTTCCTGTCAGTTATGGTGCACTAACAGTGAACCAAGCCATTTTTGAGGATCCATATCCTTTAAACAGGTTTTGTAGTCATAAATCCTACTTGTTTGCCCTAAAATCGAGTCATAATGCGAATTATTGTTCTACTTAATGGAAATTTGCAGTAGGTATAGAATGGAGGTAGTTAGGAAATAGCATGGACTGTTTCCTCAATGTGGTATTCCTGGCTCCGAAAATGCTACACAATTTGTCCATTTACTTTCAAATTCCGTGATATCTAAGTACAGTGGTTTCGTTGCCACTTGGCTTTCAGCAAGCATTATCATCAGCGAAAAGACCATAATTTTTGATGATATCCAGCAGGTTGTTGATGAAGGTGATAAACGTAAATGGACTGTGAACATTTTCCTGAGTAGGTGCTGCGATAAAATGACAAACTTAAATGTTTCAACATTTGAGTCCTTTTGATAAATTTGAATAAAAGGGTATGAAGGCAGAGCTAGCTAAAGTTAACTGGGAAACGAGGTTAAAAGGTAGGACGGTAAAGATGCAGTGGCAGACTTTTGAAGAGATATTTAATATCTCTCGGCAAGGATTCATCCCAGTAAACAAGAAAGACTCTTTAAGAAGGATGCATCATATGTGGCTAAATGAGGAAGGAGAGTATCAGATTGAAAGAAACACTGTGAAAATTGCAAATGATAGGTCAGAAGATTGGTCAGATTTTAAGATCCAGCAAACAAGGTCAAAAATTAACAGAGGGAGAAAGTAGAATATGAGAGAAAGCTAACTAGTGATATAAAAACAGACAGTAGACGTTCATACAAGGAGTTAAATCGGAAAAGAATAACTAGAGCTAGTGTTGGTCCTCTAGAGAGTGAGTCTGGGGAATTAATAATGGACAATAAGGAAATGATGGAGGTGTTGAACAGGTATTTTGTGTCTGCTTTCGCTACTGAAGACTTAGAAAACGTTCCAAAGTTACTTGAAAAGTAAGAAGGGGAGAGGAAGTTAAAACAATCCCCATCACCAGGGAAAAGGTGCTCAGAAAACTATTAGACCTAAATGTTGACAGGTCCCCAGGACCAGATGGCCTGCATCCTAGGGTCTTAAAAGAAGTGTCTGCAGAGATGGTAGATGCATTGTTTATAATCTTCCAAAATTCCTTAGCTTCTGGAAGGGTCCCAGTGGATTGAAAAATGACAAATGTAATGCCTTTATTCAAGAAAGGAGGGAGAAGAAAGAAGGAAACTATAGGCCGGTTAGCCTAACATCTATTATAGATGTTTTGTTGGGCTGTCATTACCCGTGTTGTGTACTGCTTAGTCACTATTAAGCAGCCTTATAGAAGTTACCAAGAAGTATTTATTAAAATTACTGAACTATGTACATATTTACAGTAGAGGGTACAGGTATGGAGAGGACTTCATGACTTGGCTTTATATGTTGCTACCTAACACTACATTGCTGACCTAAGCTCTCGGTCAGGTCATTCTTACATCACCGGTGGGCGGTAGTGCACTCAATCCCTGGTTAACCCAGAATGTACTAGACCTTTCTACCTCACCTCCCTGGATCCCTGCAACCTCCCTCCCTACGGGTCTTTATCTCCTGGATATAGACTGACAATAGTTACTTATAGTTTGATTCAAGTCTTGTATTGTCATAAAACTTGTGTACTTAACTTCAGTGTTTTTTCACTTTACAGCTACTCTAACACTAAACTATTTCATGATTTACATTACAACATGAATAGTATGCATTAATAGAGTTCATACAACCCCATCGCTGCCACCACCACCCTCGCACCCCCCCCCCCCCCATAACTCTTTGGAATCAGGGTTTGAGATGGTCTGGAGGTTTTGTATCACTGTCCCATCTACATCACCTTTACTCAGTCCCAGGTTAACCCTTAATTTACCTGATCCTTCCACTACAGTAGAGAAATTGTTGGAATCTATTATCAAGGAGTTCATAGCAGGATACTGAGAAAATCATAACAGGATCAGGCAGAGTCAACATAGTTTTGTGATAGGAAAATCATGTTTGACCAATTCTTTGATGAAGTAACAAGCAAGGTGGTTAAAGGGGAACCTGAAGATGCGGTGTACTTGGATTTCCAAAAGGCATTTGATAAGGCACTATGTAAAAGGTTACTACACAAGGTAAGAGCTCAGGTGTAGGAGGTAGCATCTTAGCATGGCTCAAGGATTGGTTAGCCAACAGGAAGTAGAAAGTAGGGATAAACAGAACTTTTTCGGGTTGGAAAACTATAACTAGTGGAGTGTCACAGGGATCAATGCTGGGGCCTCAACTATCTGCAAACTTTTTAATGGCTTGGATAAAGGGATCAAATGTATGGTAGCTAAATTTGCCAATGACACCAAGATGGGTGGGAAAGTAAATTGTTAAGAGGAGGTTAAAAAAAGGGTTTATAAAGGGATTATAGATAGGTTAAGTGAATGCACAAATATTTAGAAGATGTGAACTTGTCCACTTTGGCAGGCAGAATAGAAAAGGAGAGAGATTGCAGAACTTGGTGGTACAGAGGGATCTCGGTGTCCTAATACATGAATTACAAAACTTTAATATGCAAGTACAGGAAATAACTGGAAGGCAGATGGAATGTTGGCATTTATTGCAAGGGTAATGGAATTTATGCAGCTGTACTGGGACTTCGAGTACTGTGTATGAACTCCTTATTGGAAAAAGGATATAATTGCATTCAAATCAGTTCAGAGAAAGTTCACTCGCTCATTCCTGAGATAAAGGGCTTGAATGGGCTCTATGCATGGAGCCAGAGGAAATGGGCGAGGTATTAAATGAGTACTTTGCGTCAATATTCGCCAAAGAGAAGGACTTGGTGGATGATGAATCTGGGAAAGGGTGTGTAGATAGTTTGAATCATGTTGAAATCAAAAAGGAGAAGGTATTCGGGCTCTTGAGAAACATTAAGATGGACAAGTCCCAGGGCCTGATGGGATATACCCCAAAATACTGAGAGAGACAAGGGAGGAAATTGCTAGGGCCTTGAGAGAAATCTTTGTATCCTCAGTGGCTACAGGGGAGGTCCCAGAGAATTGGAGAATAGCCAATGTTGTTCCTTTGTTTAAGAAGGCTAGCAAGAATAAGCCAGGTAATTACAGACCGGTGAGCTTTACATCAGTGGTAGGGAAATTATTGGAGAGGATTCTTCGAGACAGGATTTACTCCCACTTGGAAATAAGTGGACGTATTAGCGAGAGGCAATATGGTTTTGTGAAGGGGAGGTCATGTCTCACTAACTTGATCGAGTTTTTTGAGGAAGTGACGAAGATGATTGACGAGGGTAGGGCTGTGGATGTTGTCTACATGGACTTCAGTAAGGCCTTTGACAAGGTCCCTCATGGCAGACTGGTGCAGAAGGTGAAGTCGCATGGGATCAGAGGTGAGCTGGCAAGGTGGATATAGTACTGGTTACAATCACCAGGCAAGATTGTTCTCTTCCTGTGGGGGAGCACTTCAGCAGTCACGGGCATTCAGCCTTGGATCTTCAGGTAAGCGTTCTCCAAGGCGGCCTTCACGACACACGACAGCGCAGAGTCACTGAGCAGAAACTGATAGCCAAGTTTCGCACACATGAGGACGGTCTAAACCGGGATGTTGGATTTATGTCACATTATCAGTAACCCCCACAGCTTGACTCCTGGACTTGCACAATTTCACAAGCTGTACTGTCTGGAGACAATACACATCTCTTTAACCTGTGTTGAATGCTCCCTCCACCCACATTGTCTGTGCATTTAAGACCTGGCTGGCTGTAGAGATTTGCATTCTAATCAGTATTCTGTAATTTGATTTCTGTGTCTGTGCCCTGTTTGAGAATAGAGACCACTCCATCTGACGAAGGAGCATTGCTCCGAAAGCTTATGGTATTTGCTACCAAATAAACCTGTTGGACTTTAACCTGGTGTTGTGAGACTTCTTACTCAGTTATAGAAGACAGAGGGTAGCAGTGGAAGGCTGCATTTCTGAATGGAGGGCTGTGACAAGTGGCGTTCCTCAGGGATCAGTGCTGGGACCTTTGCTGTTTGTAACATATATATATAAATGATTTGGAGGAAAATGTAACTGGTTTCATGAGTAAGTTTGCGGATGACACAAAGGTTGGTGGATTTGCAGATAGTGATGAGGACCATCAGAGGATACAGCAGGATATAGATCAGTTGGAGGCTTGGGCGGAGAGATGGCAGATGGAGTTTAATCCGGACAAATGTGAGGTAATGCATTTTGGAAGGTCTAATACAGATAAGAAATATACAGTAAATGGCAGAACTCTTAAGAGTATTGCTAGACAGAGAGATCTGGGTGTACAGGTACACTGGTCACTGAAAGTGGCAACGCAGGTGGAGAAGGTAGTCAAGAAGGCATGCTTGCCTTCATCGGCTGGGGCATTGTGTTTAAAAATTGGCAAGTCATGTTGCAGCTTTATAGAACCTTAGTTAGGCTGCACTTGGAATATAGTGTTCAATTCTGGTCGCCACACTACCAGAAAGATGTGTAGGCTTTGGAGAGGGTACAGAAAAGATTTACCAGGATGTTGCCTGGTATGGAGGGCATTAGCAATGAGGAGAGGTTGGAGAAACTTGGTTTGTTCTCACTGGAACGACGGTTGAGGGGCGACCTGATAGAAGTTACAAGATTATGAGGGGCATGGACAGAGTGGATAGTCAGAAACCTTTTTCCAGGGTGGAAGAGTCAATTACTAAGGGGCATAGGTTTAAGGTGCGAGGGGCAAGGTTTAAAGGAGATGTACGAGGCAAGTTTTCTTTACAGAGGGTGGTGGGTGCCTGGAACTCGCTGCCGGGGAGGTAGTGGAAGCAGATACAATAGTGAGTTTTAAGGGGCATCTGGACAAATACTTGAATAGGATTGGAATAGAGGGATATGGTCCCCAGAAGGGTAGGGGGTTTAAGTTCAGTTGGGCATGCTCGGAGGGCCGAAGGGCCTATTCCTGTGCTGTAATTTTCTATGTTCTTTGTTCTAAAGGGCTTATCTTATGAAGAAAGGTTGAACAGGTTAGAACTTAGAAGAATGCAAAATGATCTTATTGAAATATGTAAGATCGTGAGAGAGCTTGGTAGGGTGGATATACCAGGATCCTTTCTCTTGTGGGGGAGACCACAACAAGGGGATCACAGTTTAAGAATAAGAGGTCTGCCTTTTTAAATGGAAATAAGGAGAATTTTTTTCTCTCGGTTAGTCTGTGGAATTCTCTTCTCGAGAAAGCAATGGAGGCTGGGTCATTGAACTTGTTCAAGGCTGATTTAGACACATTGTTGATAGACAAGGGAGATAAGGGCAAACCCTTAACTCCACTTATTTACCCTGTTAATCCCCCTGACACTAAGGGGCAATTTACCATGGCCAATCCACCTAACCTGCACATCTTGTGGAAAGAAACCAGAGCACCAGAGGAAACCCACGCAGACACGGGGAGAATGTGCAAACTCCACACAGACAGTGACCTAAGGCCAGAATCGAATCCGGGTCCCTGGCGCTCTGAGGCAGCAGTGCTAACCACTGTGCCACTATTTCAAATAGTAATTCAATCATAAGTGAATCCACAAAATAATGGACTCAATTAGAGGAAAACTACCCATTGCATGTGTTCGCAAATCTTGTGAAGTTCACTCCTGTATCCGTAGATTATACTGAATTTTCACTTGTGGATCCTACATTTATAACTAAGCTATAATGGTTTTCCTAAGCTTTAGAAATTCATAGTAATTAATTACTATTATTGTAGTGCTTTTCCTTGTGACAACTGCTTGTATTGGATACAGAAAAATCAAGAGGTTATGCCTCAGTTAATCAACTTAACTAGTGCACTACTGAGAGTCATGAAGGAACACTGTATTTATCCAGTACAATTCCCCAGACGTCGAGTTTATGGCACTTAAGTCTCAGTACAAATTGCAAGTCTCAGGGCAATCATTGCATTTGGCCATTTATATTTTATTACATTTCCATTCAGGAAATACTAACAATATTCTTTGCATTTAATGAGTAAATGACTATGGAAAAATATTCTGGCAACAATAATTTTAAATCAATTTTGAAATGAACTTCCAAAACTAAACTTGAACTATAATTCAGACATGCGCCCGATTTTACCATTTTGATTGCTGAATCTAGGAGTGTTTCAGATTTGACTGTTAGACCCGTTGTTAGGCACCCCCATACGCTGTCTGCTTGAAAAAAAATCAGTGATTCTGAATCATGCTGCAGAAGCCTGTGAGCAGAGCTTAATGCCCCCGAAACACTTCTGCCCCGATCGGAGCCTTCAACTGCGCATGCGCAATAAAAAAGAGAAACGTTCCCTTGCCACATCGCTCCCGGGTCCGATAATGCCTTCCCCCTGACCCCCACAAACATTGCCCCACCCCCACAACATAACTGTCCCGCTTATCCCCCCACCCTCCTGCTACCCAGACCGATTGCAGCCCCCTGCCCTGCCTCCCCCCCACCAATCGCACGCAGAGTGGCAGCGGATCCCCTACCCCCCTGGTGCCCATCAAGCCCCCTACTATATTCCTTGTATACCTATGACCATGTGGCCAAATTCCCCTCCAATTTGATTTTCATGTTTGCTGACGACATCATCGTAGTGGGTCGGATCTCAAACAATGACGAGACAGAGTACAGGAATGAGATAGAGAATCTGGTGGCAACAATAATCTCTCCCTCAATGTCAACAAAATGAAGGAGATCGTCATCGACTTCAGGAAGCATAAAGGAGAACATGCCCAACGGGGACAAGGTAGGAAGGGTCGAGAGCTTCAAGTTTTTAGGTGTCCAGATCACCAACAACCAGTCCTGGTCCCCCCATGCCGACACTATAGTTAAGAAAGCCCAGCAATGCTTCTACTTTATCAGAAGACAAAGGAAATTTGGCATGTCAGTTCCGACTCTCACCAACTTTTACAGATGCACCATAGAAAGCATTCTTTCTGGCTATATCACAGCTTGGTATGGCTCCTGCTCTGCCCAAGAATGCAAGGAACTACAAAAGGTCATGAATGTAGCCCAATCCAAGATGCAAACCAGCCTCCCATCCATTGACTCTGTCTATACTTCCCGCTGCCTTGGCAAAGCAGCCAGCATAATTAAAGACCCCACGCACCCCGGACATTCTCTCTTCCACCTTCTTCCTTCGGGAAAAAGATACAAAAATCTGAGGTCACGTAGCAACCAACTCAAGAACAGCTTCTTCCCTGCTGCTGTCAAAATTTTGAATGGATTTAACTTGCATTAAGTTGATCGTTCTCTACCCTCTGGCTATGACTGTAACACTACATTCTGCACTCTCTCGTTTCCTTCTCTATGAACGGTATGTTTTGTCTGTATAGTGCGCAAGAAACAATACTTTTCACTGTATGTTAATACATGTGACAATAATAAATAAAATCAAATCAGAGAGCCATCTGACCTGCCTCCCTCCCCCCACCAGAGAGCCATCTAACCCGCCTCCCTCCCCCCACCAGAGAGCCATCTGACCCGCCTCCCTCCCCCCCACCAGAGAGCCATCTGACCCACCTCCCTGAGTCAGAGCCGCTGGAAGCTCTGAACTTACCTCCTCAGAAGCTGGAGCGCCCAAATCGGACCTTTGCAGACCATGTCTGTTTCGTGGCGAATCTGGACGGGCGAACGTGGTGGTAAAGGGGGAAATACCGGTAAGTTTGGGCGTCCAGTCCATCAAGTCAATTTAAATTGCATGCAAATGCATTTGAATTGCTGTCGCGCCTGTTTCGGGCGCAGTCCCGATCGCAACCATTTGCTGTATTAATGTAACAGGCTAAAGAGAGAGAAAAGCCCATGTTGAGTTCACTCATATAGTTCTTGTCCAGTTACTCATTCAAGGGTGGTATTTGTACAGACTGAGAAAGGCATTGGTTGCCTCTAAGAGAAATGTTGATGGATAGGCAGAATCTAGAGATCTGGCGTACACTCAGGAATATTACGCAAGTAATACTTTGCTTATGATGACTTGCTTTTATTGAATGATTTACCATGTCAAGAACACTGAAAATTACAACACTGAACCCAGAACAAATTAACATGCTCACCACAATGGCTATGTGAACATTCCAAGATGTTCTGGAGTGGAAATTGGGAAAAATAACTGATTAAAGCACAGTGTTCATGTACAAAACATCTTTGTATTCAATGTAAGATATGAAAAAGGAGGTTAGACTTACATTAATATAGCATATTTCACAACCTCAGAACATCCCAAATTGTTTACAACCAATTAAGTACTTTTAAAATGTAGTCACTAATGTGCTGTTGGAAACACAACAACTAATTAGCATACACAGCAAAGTTCCACAAACAGCAATGTGATAGGGACCAGATAATCTGATGTGCTTGAAGGAATTTTTGAAGGCATTAAGTTGATCTTTCTCTACACCCTAGCTATGACTGTAACATTACATTCTGCACACTCTCGTTTCCTTCTCTATGAATGGTATGTTTTGTCTGTATAGCGCGCAAGAAACAATACTTTTCACTGTATGTTAATACATATGACAATAATAAAATAAAATCAATATTTCCCCCCAAAATATACTTTATTCATAAAATTTATAACAGCATATTATGTAAAGTGCAAACTAGATTAGTTTCTTTCAATACAGCATGTGGCTCGGAGATGCCTCAACACACTTACAATTACAGTTTATATTTACAATATTCATTTCATGTTAAAAATACAGACCAAGGGGTTTCACACAGTTTCTAAACTCCAACAGAGGTGGAGGGTAGTTGAAGGATAAATACTGGCCAGGACATCAGGAAGAACTCTGATGCTTTTCTTTGAAGTGGTGCAGTGGGAGTCCTTCATGTTCACCTGAGGGGGCAGGTTCTGGTTAACATCTCATCCAGAAGTCAGGACCTCTGACAATGCAACTCGCCCTCAGTGCTGCACTACTTTCAACTTAGTTTCTGTGCTCAAGTCTTGGGCAGGATTTATAGACTGCCCTTGGGTCGGGATCACCGTCGGCCGGGCCTGCAATTTCATGGTGCGGCCGTTGTGCCAGATAGGCACCACAATCTCGACCCTAAGAGAGGAAACACTGGAAAATCTCAGCAGGTCTGGCAGTATCTGTAAGGAGAGAAAAGAGCTGACATTTCGAGTCCAGATGACCCTTTGTCAAAGCTAAAAGGCAACAAAAGTGGGAGATATTTATACTGCAGGGGGAAGGAATAAAGATGAGTCATAGCCATAGAAACCAGGGGAAAAGACTGCTAATAGCTGTCCACAGAGAGAATAAAGGGTGTGAATGGCCAAACGGCAGAGAAGCTGTAAGCTATGACAGATGGAGTTGTTGGGGAAGGGGGGCGGGGGGGGTGGGGGGGGAATGGGACAGAGGTAGAATGTAGAAAAAGGGGAAGCGGGGGAGAAAAGGTAAGGGAAAGGGGATGAAGTAGGGGGAAGGAAAGAGTGGGGGGGGGGGGAAGGAGAAAAGAAAAATGAAGAAAGACCATAAAGAAATAAAAGGTAGAGAACAGTAAAAAATTAAATAAGATAGAATGAAAACAAAGGGGGCCAAGGTGGGGTAGAGCAAATCATCTGAAGTTGTTGAATTCGATGTTGAGGCCGGAAAGCTGTAAAGTGCCTACCTGAAAGATGAGATGCTGTTCCTCCAGTTTGCGTTGAGCTTCACTGAAACATTGCAGCAAGCCAAGGACAGACATGTGGACATGGGAGCAGGATCGTGTGTTAAAATGGCAAGCAATGGGAAGGTCAGGTTTGAATGGCTTACATGGTCATAAGCAATTGTGGAGTCAAAATAGGTGCCTTTGTGAGCCAACTGAGATTTCCGGTTAGCATGCGGGCTTTGCACAAGGCTGAAACCAAGGTGGCCTATTGGAGGGAAAGAGAGGGACCATGACTAATCCAGTGAGAATCAACCTCTGCAACGGTAATGACAGTAAGAAGTCTCACAACACCAGGTTAAAGTCCAACAGGTTTATTTGGTAGCAAATACCATAAGCTTTCGGAGCAATGCTCCTTCGTCAGATGGAGTGGTCACCAGTGACAACAGCCTGGGCCTGTTGGTAATGACCAACAGGCCCAGGCTGTTGTCACTGGTGGATCTGTGGACGGTTGCTCTTCCATGATCATGGCTTGACTGCTGTGGCCATTTAAAATGTAAAAACAACAAACTTTCACTTCTGCCTCCATTTAGAAATAGCCCCTCTCTTTACATTATGGATCAGCAGCTCCCAACTTGGCGAGTAGGACTGCCAATCTGGCAGTGGTCGAGGGCCTCGGGATACAGCCCTCTGTCCTTAATTGCATGGTAAACCACCTACCTGGCCATTAATTTGCCAACATTAAAAATCGAGGTGGGCCTGTCAGGAACACAGACTGTAAGGTTGTGACCGGGAACTGGTCCTGTCACAAGTTCTCAAGAGACAAGAATGCAACCATTTGGTGTATGATTGACAATAACAAGGTCAGCTTTAGGTGGTAGCTCAAGGATTCACCTAATTATATTTAATCTGCCAAATCCATTTTAAGATTGTAGGCTATTATCCCAGATTAATGCGACTCTTTGGTAGCTATTGAGAAGATAATTGTAAATAATGCTCTAGTTTGCAACAGTCTGGAGTTGAATAAATACTAAATTCTATCCAAACAAGATGACATTCTGCCACTGAACATTGATTTCTGGTGGTCTTTGTTTTAACTTGAAAGAATATAACAACCTAGAGTTTCCATTCTTGGTAGAAACTAAGCTTTCCAGTTGTCTTTATCATGTTATTTAATCTGATGTTTCTATTCATGCAGTTGAGCATTTTAACCTTCGTAAAAGAATAATTATCTGTTGACTTTCTTGCATCAAATGACAGCGTAAAGCTTTCCTTTTTTATCTGCCTAATTTGATGTGATTGAGTAACTTTCTGGGCTGTTGATTGCATTCCGGGATGCTCCTATACACTATTATACAAATGTTCCTACTTTTGGTTTTAGATGATCTGTCGCTTGTGGAAGAGTAGTTTGCGTGTGGCATGACATTAGTCATCAGGACTGCTTTGCAGAACACTTTTGTTCAGTCTGCAAGCATGACCCCAATTTTCCTGTCTCTTGCCATTTCAATCCACCATCTTGTACTCATGCCCACATGTCCGTCCATGGCCTGCTGCAATGCTCCAGTGAAGCCCAATGCAAATTGGAGGAACAACACTTCACTGAACTATAAAACCATAGAATCCCTACAGTGCAGAAGGCCATTCAGCCCATTGAATCTGCACTGACTCTCCAAAAGAGCATTTTCCATTGTGGTTTTCTATGTACATTTGCTTCTGCAAAGTTGCTTGTATTCAAACAATTAAATGAGACTGATTATTTAAAAAATAATATTAGCTATCAAGCAAAGGTTTTGGGAATCCCATTGGCTGAGCTTGTACTGTTTGATATAACTGCTTCAAGCCCTCTCTCTCTCTCTCAAATGTTTTAAATTATTAATTAACTAGATTCAGCAGCCAGGCCCACCTCTATGGGGAGGGAGGTGGGCGGGAAACCCTCTATGTTTTGTGTTTAAAGACTGCAAAGCTTCTTCAATGTCTTCTCAATGAGGGGTCTTTATTGAACTGATTCTAAGGTGGCAGCTTACAGATTGCCTCATGTCACAGGTCACCCAACCATGGAAAGTTAGACAGGACATGTAGAACTCATTACATTTCAAACCCAAATATCTACCTTTTCATACTCAACAAAGTACAATCATTCTTCTTTATCTAGCGAACAAAAGACAAATTTGCACGCAAGTTCATGTGTAACTGAGAACTGTGTTACCCGGGTTACGCACTATACACCCACTGTTGTCATGCATTAACAGCTCTTTGTTCTACTATTCAACTTCTGCACCATTGCGCAAGTCTCTTAATGGTGTGCATTCACATTGACATTGACTCTTCTGGAGGATGGCACGTGTTGCTGTGCTAACTGTTGTTATTCCACTGCGGTTGGTGGGGACATGTAGACCTCTGGGATTGACGGCAGTTCAGTTTTCAGTACAGCTGGTAATATCCCTTCTTCCTGACCAGCTGATCTCTGTGAAGGAACAGACAGCATTGCGTTGTGGAGGAGCAGTTTTGCTTGTTTTGTGTACATGCCTGTGGTAACACTGGTATATTTGATCATTCACTTCCACCGAGTATGATTGATGCGACAATTTTTCCACACATGTCTCATGTGGACTGACTCCTGTTGAGTGTGTTGAAGGTTTGCACTCTGACTGGCTCTCCAGTGCTCAGCTTTGGTAATGGTTTGACTGTGGGCACGTGAGCGGCGCAGACTTGGAGGGCCGAAGGGCCTGTTCCTGTGCTGTATTGTTCTTTGTTCTTTGTCTTGTGAAACTGCAATTTGACTTCCTAATGTTTCACCCAAGACTGTTCCTACTCCTGGGTTCAGTTGAGCTTTCGCTAATGGAAGAGCACTTTAGACTGTGAGCTTCCTCCTCCATCTTGACCCCTTTTTTTTGTTTGTCTGAATGTAACCCCCTCCCCACAGCAGGGCCATCTGTCACTTGTTTAGTTTTGCTCTAATTGAGCACTGACCATTGTTCTCTGATTAACACATTCCACGATCTTAGCTTTATGCCACTATCAGCACCTTCTTTAGTTTTCAACACTATCATTAACATTCACTATGTCTTGTGTCCATGTCAGTCTCTCCTTAGCTTCCAGACCATCTATTTTGCTCCACATTCTCCCTCCCCCCTCTCTAACTAATTATCCATCACATTTCCACCCCTCTTTAGCTCTGAAGAGTCATATGGACTCAAAACATTAACTGTTTCTCTCTCCACAGATGCTGCCAGACCTGCTGAATTTATCCAGCATTTTCTGTTTTTATATCAGCTGTATATGCTTGTTTTGCTTTTTCCTTGCCAAGTACTAGTGTGCAAAATGACCTGGCTTCTTGCAGATAAAATATTGCTTTCCCCATGCAGGCAATCCTTTTTTAAATTTCGTACGATGCCCTCCGCAGCATTGTATCCTGCTCTTTGACTGCAATTATTCTGCTCCTTAGGCCTGGAATGGCTTTCAGCATAATATATTTCCTGGTCTGTCCTGCCATACATGTGCTGGAACTGACGTTGGAAAAGCTTGGCATTTCTAAACGTTTATCGTCTTCCTGAGTGTAAGTTTCTCTTCTTTCAGTTGATCTTCTCTCACTGCGGAGTCTCGTTTGCCTAAGATTATTCAATCTTTAATCAGATCTTTTAGCTGTCTAAAGTCACATTATTCTGCAAGCTGTTCTACAGCAGTCACATACTGTTCAATGGTCAAGGTTTTCACCTTGAGCTCTAGTGTTGAATATATAGAGTTTATATGTAACATTCACTCAGGGTTCAAAGTGTTTGTTCGAAGTTTTCAAAATCTCTGTCTGTATTCTTTGTTCATCAATAAGATTTAGAGCATAGAACATCGAACATAGAAAAACTACAGTACAAACAGGCCCTTTGGCCCACAAGTTGCGGCGGTCATGTCCCTACCTACCTAGCCCTATATATAGGCTTACCTATAACCCTCAATCCTATTAAGTCCCATGTACTCATCCAGAAGTCTCTTAAAAGACCCTATCGAGTTTGCCTCCACCACCATTGACGGCAACCGATTCCACGCACCCACCACCCTCAGTGAAAAATTTACCCCTGACATCTCCTCTGTACCTACTCCCCAGCACCTTAAACCTGTGTCCTCTCGTAGCAGCCATTTCAGCCCTGGGAAAAAGCCTGAGAATCTACCCGATCTATACCTCTCAACATCTTGTACACTTCTATCAGGTCACCTCTCATCCTTCGTCTCTCCAAGGAGAAAAGACCGAGCTCCCTCAACCTATCCTCATAAGGCATGCCACCCAATCCAGGCAACATCCTTGTAAATCCTCTCTGTACCCTTTCAATAATTTCTACATCCTTCCTGTAATGAGGCGACCAGAACTGAGCACAGTACTCCAAGTGGGGTCTGACGAGGGTCTTATAAAGCTGCATCATTATCTCCCGACTCCTAAACTCAATTTAGAGTGGTATACACTTTGCAGCAGTCCCTCACCATCAGTATTAGAAGTGTGGCTATTCTCATCAGTTCTGACTTGTCACACAACTCTGTTGCTAGCTTGTAGTTTTGCCATTGCAAGTGAAAAAACTGCCAATTCTGCCATGTATTGCCTTTCATTTCTACTGGAGCTGGGATTGTTAAGTTTACAAAGTTTGCCATATTCACTCACCTTGTATTTACTTTCAGCCTTCGGTATGTGTTCAGTTTCCTTAATCCCTTTTCAGCCGCTAATTTGCATATTTAAACATTTGGGTGCCCCTTTCCTGAGCAACATCTTTTCTGTTTCCAGGGTTCAAAAATCTCTGTTTTATTTCTACTTCTAACACTATGGATGGAATCTTACGAGAATTTGGTTGCGTGTCAGTTCTGTTGAGAAAACTGGCGTGGAACTCCCCAGCTCCACTGGTTGGTTTTCTCTTCAGATCTTGTGATTTTAACTGCCAAAAAAATACAGTGGGCATGGTTTGCGGCATCACTCTGGTGAGGTGGGGACTCTTAGAATCAAGAACTGGTTCCACTGAGATGGGGGTGCCCCGATCACTGGAAAAAAAATTAATTTCCCCCTCCCCCTCCACCACAGCGGGATCAGTGGCCTTCCCCACTCTCTCCCCCCCCCCCTCCCCCCCGATCATGGCGGCATCAGCCCCCTTCCCCCGATCATCACCAGCATCCCATTGTTTGCACGTACGCTCCCCACACCATCACAAATAAATAAATCACGGCACATGAGGAGTCCCCTACTGCCGGGGGGGGGGGGGGGGTGCGGGGGGAGAAGAGGGGTTTGAAAGAGAGCAGATGGGATGGGACTATCTCCATGACAGGTTCACATCTGGATGAACCTGTTGTAAACCTCACTGACAATGAAGTCATGTCAGCAACATACAAAATTCTAGTGAGGGGAGAAGATCTGGCGAGGGGGTGTTTAATTATATTAAAATGTATGCAAATTAGATTCTCACCAGCAAGATTCACTATTTTCAGGTTTTGGCAGATCTTGAGCTGCAACCAGCAATCTCGCAGACAGAACTGGCGGGTTCAAGATCCTACCCTATGTTTTGTGTTTAAAGACTGTATCAGAGTCTTCTCAGTGAGTGATCCTTATTAAACTGATTCTAAGATGGGAACCTAAAGAGATTACCTTAAGGCAGAGTTCCCGTGACGACAGTAAGTTAGATAATGCATGTGGAACTGATTGCATTTCAAACTCAAACACTCTACACGGTGGCCTGTGGCAGCTCCCGAACCCCAGCCCCCCACCTCTTCCACCAATGCCTGTCCACTTCCAGATACCTATCAGGGCCCAACTGTGCAGGAACCTGAAAATTCCAGTCAGTCTCCTTTAATTGGCCTCAACAAGGTAGTCATGCCTGTGTTGATCGAGGATTCTACAATCGTGGAATGTTGTCTACTAGCTTCATTCAGGTGAGTAGTCCTGCCAGTCCCAATCCTGCCTTTGCAAAAATGGCTTGGAGGTGGAATGGAGCCAGGGAGTTGGCACACTGGCCCTCAGGGCTAAGGCTCCATCTACCTCTGATCCTGGTGGAAAATCTAGACCTACACATCAGGACAAAACATACAAGCACAAATGGTGATGCTACTAAATAAAAGGCCAGAATTCGAATCTCATAAGTCATGAATTTAGAGTACTGTTGCGCAGACCTAATGAGCAGAGTCTGATGCCGATTCACAGGAAGTTAGTTTCCAGCTTAAGTTGCCATTAGGAAAGGCTTCAGATAAGGCCAACTATCCTCTAAACCGTAGAGCGCGTCTGGCTCCGGGAGTTCAGGAAAATGGAAAGAAAGTAGAGAGAAGTCATACCTTCAAAAAGAAATCAAAAAAGTTTGGCAAAGAGGATGAGCAGCAATAATAAACTGATGAGATCCAAGACTTCTTCAGACAATTATTGCAGGACACATTTAACTCCTCTAACTAAACAATGCTTACAGCTAAAACTTAGTTTTAAAAAAAGGTGCTATAGGATATACAAGTCCATTACAATGTTAACTATTACCATGAAAGTTATGCATTCAAGCCCTCTGCCATCCAAGGACTGAGCAGCATGATCTGCCGGGCTCTGTCCCACTCCTAAATCCCTCCTACCAGCATCAAAATTGAGGTCAGGTGGGAGGTGGCCCTTATGAGACTAATAATTGGCCACTTAAGGGTGTTAATTGGGGCTAGGCTACCCCCCTCCCCCAGAACAAGTTGCAGACAGGTCAGGAGCAGGTGAAAAAACATTGGAAAGACCACTCAGAGAATTTTATGGACCCTCCACCAGCCATTGGTGGACTGTGCCCTTATGTTCTTAAGCGTACGTCAAGATCAGAGTAATTTTTTCCAAAAAAATAGGAAACAACTGCATTTCTGCATTTTCCAAAAGTGACCTAAAGTGTAGGGAAAAAACGGCATTTTTTTACAGCAGCACCTTTCATAGTCTCAGGACATTCCAAAAGCTTCACTGTCAATGAAGTGCATGGTAAATGTAGTGTTAAGATCATGATAGCGAATATTTATTTTTTAGAATCTAAAAACCCAGTTATTTACCAAAAGAATGAAGCCACAAGGTTCACAGCTTAAATCAAAAGTATTTTACAATACAGAAATTCAAGAATCTGAATATTAATGGCTACACTCCATCATAAATAGTCAGTTACATTATTAAAGATATTAAAAGTACAATGAGCACAAATACTTACACTTTAAAATAAACTTCTTCGTTCAACTTTCCTTCTACACTTGATTTCCACTGACAATAACTCAATTCAGATACTTATCAGAAATTGGAAGTTTAGCTACTTGGTCTGAGGGCAGTTTCAGAGATTTGTATAAGGATTGAGATTTCTTGTGCCCTGTATTTACTTTTGGCAAACTTTCCCTTTCCAATCTCCTCCATATTCCACGGTTGTAAAGTCCTCGATCAACACAGGTAAGACCACCTTGGGTTAGAACTCTCCTGGTTCTTGTAATCTTTAACCCTACATTTGGCTACAATACAGTAGTGATTACCATGATGGTGGTATGTGCTTTTAGGGAAAAACTGTTTTATGTTGGGGTGATTGACCCTTTGGGAACATGGTTTCTCTAGGAGATGTTTGCTGGTTAAGCACCTGGCTTCCAGTAACTGACATGTGAACAAGTTGCCTGAGAGATAAACACTAGAATAGCAAGAGATCAACAAGATGTTAATTATTAGGGTGAGTAGATTGTGGGTGTGGCTCTGGTCTGAAGCAGGATTTTAATATATAGTTTTGGAAGTCTTGTAGCTAAATCTCTCTCTCTCTACTCAGCTTGGCCAGCCCAGAAATCTAGCTCACTTTTAGGAGTCTATCAGTTAATAAGAGGTTTAAACATTTTTAGCCTGCACACCAAGTTTCAAATGAACTCTGCTGGAAAGTGATGTTCCTTGCTCTGCAGCTGGATTGTTCTAAAACTATATACTAAAATCCTGCTTCAGACCAGAACCACACCCACAATCTATTCACCCTAATAATTAACATCCTGTTGACCCCTTGCTATTCTAGTGTTTATCTTTCAGGTAACTTGATCACATGTCAGGTGCTTAAGCCAGGTGCTTAACCAGCAAATATCTCCTAGAGAAACCATGGCTGTGATTCTCCCATTGCGACCTGCAACTTTTCTGTCGGGTCACTGTGGGAGACACGTGTCTCCGGCCTTGAACAGGGATTTGCACATGCGCCGGGAACACATGCCCATCTGCCAGAGCCGGCGAACAGTCGCTGGTCAGACCACGCTGGAGACCGGCGGGAAGGCAGGTAAGTAATTTAAATCTTTTAAAAATATGTTTTAAATATGTATATTAGTTCATTATCGGACCTTTCAGGTCCCGATTGATCTCCCACCCCGCCAGGAATACTTCATTCCAGCGGGGTTCAGACTAGCTCCCCATGTTCGGGGAACTAGCGGGAGATCCTGCCGGAATAAAGGGGGGCAATCGGGGCCCACCAGGGGCACCCTGTAGTGCCATCTTGTGCCCAAGGGGCAAAGTGCCCATGCCCAGGGGGCACTGTGCAGTGCCAAGGGGGTGGGGCCTATTGTGGGTGGGGCCTAGGGGTGATCAGTGGGGTGGGGGGTCCCGCTGCCACTGCATGGTGATCGGTCTGGGATGGAGGGAGGACAACAATTGGGGCAGGCTGGGGGGGTGGTCTGCTGGTGGGGGCCTGCCTCCTGGGAGGGGTGTGACCCGGGGGGGGGGGGGGGGGGGATCATCACTGCTGGGGGGGTTGACTGTGCATCGGGGTGCTCTGGGGCAGGGCGGTCAGGGCTGGCCCGGGAATTGTTGTGGGGGCCGCGATCGGGCCATGGGGGGGCTGGAGGGGCAGCACTGCGGGGGTCCTGGGCTGGCCAGCGATCAGGCTGCCCAGCAAATGGGGAGTCTGACAGATCGGGACCACTGCGCATGCGCAGAGTTCCAGAACGGTCAAACTCCAGCACGAATAGGCCCGCCCCCCTGGGTTTTTAATGAGATTTACGACTGGGACCTCTGCAGTGCACAGAGTGCGGAGATTCAGGTGAGAAGCTGAACTGACAAAACAGTCGGGATTTAGAACAGTTCTCCCAACAATTCAGCACTTTTGGGAGAATCGCGGCCATGTTCCCAAAGGGTCAATCACCCCAACATAAAATAGTTTTTCCCTAAAAGCACAGGCACCATGATAATCACTACTGTATTATAGCCAAACGTAGCAGCCAACTTTCACCTCGCAAGGTGTCCAAAGAACTTTGAAATACATGACCAAATAGTGAGTTTTGTTGCTGTTAGTGTCTGAAGAATGTAACTCAACTGTTTTGAAACAAGCAAGTACACAGCCATGTGAACTTATTGCAACATTCACCTGGTGGGCACTAATTTATTATAAAGTTTATACAGTAAGACTATTTGAATGTCAATACCTGCACTTTCTAATAGCTGGTAAAAAAGGATTCAAAGGCATTAAGATGCAAAACTTGTATCTTTAGACCTAAAAGCAAATTAATTCAACATCTTCTTTGTCTACCAGATATACACCAGAAAAATGGGGGACCTTCATATGGTTCAAACTGTTACATCTGTAATTTATAGCATAGGACAAAACATTGTTATAACATGATAGTCGTCGCAAAAATGATGCAAAGACTGAAAATTTTGAAAACAAAAGCACCCTTTCTCCCTTCTGCTGAATCAATCCAGATTCCCAGATTATTTGCATATTCTAACTCCCAACTGTAGCATCATAAGTTATCTCAAAATTATACTTTTCCTTTTTAATTCTGCTATCTAAACTAACACATATATTGAGCTTTTGATGCAAGTTCACCGTTTTCTGG
Source organism: Mustelus asterias (assembly GCF_964213995.1). Taxonomy (NCBI): domain Eukaryota; kingdom Metazoa; phylum Chordata; class Chondrichthyes; order Carcharhiniformes; family Triakidae; genus Mustelus; species Mustelus asterias. Next base: position 20,748,700 of record NC_135824.1, on the reverse strand, counting down.
AGTAAGAGGTTGTGGGGATAAGCCCCCTCCCCCCCACCTCCAGAGGTCAGCATATAACTTAGCTAACATTCCAGAAAAGAAAGTGTTGCGATATTGGAGGTATCATCCTTTGAATGAGATGTTAATTCAAAGGTCATCACTGTGCAGGTGAATGATTAAGAACAGATGGCACTCTTCAAGTAGGACATGCAGTTCTTCCAGTGTCCCGAACAAAAATCCCCCCCTCAATCAACACCACCAAAAATAAATGAACCGCCTATCCACCGCACAGAAATGTGTGGAATCTTACCATGTGCATAGTGGTTAACTTGTCCACACAGTTGTCATTGTATTTCAAAGTAATTAATTGTACATGAGAACATGATAAAGTGCTGTACGAGTGCAAGTCTGTTCTTTTCTTAAAGGCTCGGCATTCCAATTTTATAAACAGTTAACTGAATATTCAGTTATTTTTTTAGAAGAAAGGCCAATGAGCAAGAAGTGGGCAATTACCCAACAGCTTTATCAAAGAGAAGTGTGTTGTTAAATGCTCTTAATACATTTATAAATCAGCTTTATACTTGGCTAAGGAGTTGTAGGAAATAATCCATTATTCAACTTGTCGACAAAAATGACACCACCCTCATAAGAAACACATTCATTACTCACTGTTACTCGCAACTTTACATGTTCAAACTTTGATAATTCTATGATTCTATGCAGAATTATCAAAGTTTGAACATGTAAAGTTGCGAGTAACAGTGAGTAATGAATGTGTTTCTTATGAGGGTGGTGTCATTTTTGTTGACAAGTTGAATAATGCATAGTTGCAACAATGGTTCCAACTTATCTTTTATTCATTTGTGGGACATGGGCGTCGCTGGTGGCCGGCCAGCATTTATTGCCCATCCCTAGTTGCCCTAGAGAAGATGGTGGTGAGCTGCCTTCTTGAATCGCTGCAATCCACTGGCTGTGGGTTGACCCACAATGCCGTTAGGGAGGGAATTCCAGGATTTTGACCCAGCGACTGTGAAGGAATGCTGAGATATTTCCAAGTCAGGATGGTGAGTGGCTTGGAGGGGAACTTGCAGGTGGTGGTGTTCCCATGTATCTGCTGCCCTTGTCCTCCTAGATGGAAGGGGTGTGGAGGGATATGGTCCAAGTGCAGGTCAGTGGGACTAGGCATAAAATGGTTCGGCACAAACAAGAAGGGCCAAAAGGCCTGTTTCTGAGCTGTAATTTTCTATGGTCGTGGGTTTGGAAGGTACTCTCGAAGGAACTTTGGTGAATTCCTGCACAGAATCTTGGAGATTGTACACACTGCAGCTAGTGAGTGTCGGTGGTGGAGAGATTGAATGTTTGTAGATGTGGTGCCAATCAAGTGGGCTGCTTTGTCCTGGATGGGGTCAAGTTTCTTGAGTGTTATTGGAGCTGCACTCAACCAGGCAAGTGGGAAGTATTCCATCACACTCCTGACTTGTCCCTTGTAGATGGTGGATAGGCTCTGGGGAGTCAGGAGATCATACAGTCATAGAGTCATAAAGGTTTACAGCATGGAAACAGGCCCTTCGGCCCAACTTGTCCATGCCACCCTTTTTATTTTAAACCCCTAAGCTAGTCCCAATTGCCCACATTTGGCCCATATCCCTCTATACCCATCTTACCCATGTGACTGTCTAAATGCTTTTTAAAAGACAAAATTGTACCCGCCTCTACTACTACCTCTGGCAGCTTGTTCCAGACACTCACTACTCTCTGTGTGAAAACATTGCCCCTCTGGACCCTTTTGTATCTCTCCCCTCTCACCTTATACCTATGCCTTCTAGTTTTAGACTCCCCTACCTTTGGGAAAAGATATTGACTATCCAGCTGATCTATGCCCCTCATTATTTTATAGACCTCTATAAGATCACCCCTCAGCCTCCTACGCTCCAGAGAAAAAAGTCCCAGTCTATCCAGCCTCTCCTTATAACTCAAACCATCAAGTCCCGATAGCATCCTAGTAAATCTCTTCTGCACTCTTTCTAGTTTAATAATATCCTTTCTATGACAGGGTGACCAGAACTGTACACAGTATTCCAAGTGTGGCCTTATCAATATCTTGTACAACTTCAACAAGACGTCCCAACTCCTGTATCCAATGTTCTGACCAATCAGACCAAGCATGCTGAATGCCTTCTTCACCACTCTGTCCACCTGTGACTCCATTTTCAAGGAGCTATGAATATGTACCCCTAGATCTCTTTGTTCTATAACTCTCCCCAACGCCCTACCATTAACTGAGTAAGTTCTGCCCTGGTTCAATCTACCAAAATGCATCACCTCGCATTTATCTAAATTAAACTCCAATTGCCATTCTTCAGCCCATTGGCCCAATTGGTCAAGATCCCTTTGCAATCTGAGATAACCTTCTTCACTGTCCACTATGCCACCAATCTTGGTGTCATCCGCAAACTTACTAACCATGCCTCCTATATTCTCATCCAAATCATTAAGTGAGTTACTCACCACAGTATTCCTAGCCTCTGACCTGCTCTTGTAGCCACTGTGTTTATGTGGTGAGTCTAGTTGAGTTTCTGGTCAATGGTAACCCCAAAGATGTTGACAGTCGGGGATTCAGTGATGGTAACATCATTGAATGTTAAGGGGCGGTGGTTAGAGTGTCTCTTATTAGTGATGGTCATTGGCTGGCATTTGTGTGGCGTGAATGTTACTTGTCACTTGTCAACCCAAGCCTGGATATTGTCCAGATCTTGTTACATTTGAACATGGACTGCTTCAGTATCTGAGGAGTCATGAAGGGTGCTGAACATTGTGCAATCATCGGCGAACATCCCCGCTTCTGACCTTATGATGGAGGGAAGGTCATTGATGAAGCAGCTGAAGCTTGTCGGGCCGAAGACACTACCCTGAGAGACTCCTGCTGAGATGACTGGATAATGGCGAAAAGGCACGGTGGCATCGTGGTTAGCACTGCTGCTTCACGGTTCCAAAGACCTGAGTTCAATTCCTGGGTTGGGTCCTGTCTGTGCGGAGTCTGCACGTTCTCCCTGTGTCCATGTAGGTTTCCTCCGGGTGCTCCAGTTTCCTCCCACAGTCCGAAAGATGTGCTGGTTAGGTGCATTGGCCATGCGAAATTCTCCCTAAGTATACCCGAACAGGCGACGGAGTGTGGCGGCTAGGGGATTTTCACAGTAACTTCAATGCAGTGTTAATGTAAACCAACTGGTGACACTAATAATTAAACTTAAAACTGTTAGCTTCTATAATGATGCACTGTTCTTACCAATGAATTGGTTCAATAAATGGCAGCATCATGAAGGGCAGTTAATGATAGACTGCTTTTCTAAACTACAATCGCTAGAATAACTTAGAATAAAATCACAATGATAGCTCTCCGATGGCCCAGATTATTAAAGCAGTAAATAGCTCAGCTGCCAGGGTCCCATGCAGTGCTGAATTACTTGATATCATGGAAGGTGTCAGGGGATGGGGAACCTTTGGCTTTAATGCCACTAATTAGTGAGGGGCAAAAAGCAAGGCTTCCTCTTTTTCATCATTATTCTTGAGTCCTTGCTGGAAATGCATTGGTGTGGATATCAAGTGAACACGGGTTAAAACTGAGCTGTGGTGCTCTTGCTGTCAACCAACCTAGTGGCACATGCTACTTACCTCTACATGTGAAAAATGATCATTCCAACAAGGTCAACGTGTTTCAGAAATGAGCAACTGAGGGAAAAGACTGTGACTGAACAAGGATTTTAACCAATTGATGCAAGATACCATATTTTGATCTTTCCTTATCCCATCCAGGCTAACAGTCACATCTAAACTAAGTTCTGATAAAGTCCTAGCATTAGCATCTTCAATATAATAATAGACATGAATAAAATTCCACTCTTTATAGTTGAATAAACCTGCTCAAAAAATAAGAATTTGCAGATGAGCTACTGAGGAGGTGCAACTTTTACGAAAGAGCCTCAATACTTATGCTAGTAAGGATAATCTACTAAAGGCAAGGCATTTCAGCAATGATAGAAATTTCATAAACTGTTGACGTGAAATTCAATTTGGTGTTTTAGGAAGTGCAAAGAGCCAACTTCTAAAACAGAAGAATGTGATCTCTCCTGTCTCCATCTGCTGCTGAACCCTCACTCATGTCTTTATCATGTGCAGACTTGACTACTTCAATGCTCTCATGACTCGCCTTCTGTTTTTCAACCTCAGTAAACTTCAGTTTGTCCTAAGGTCTGCTGCCCATTTACTATTCTGCACACCGGTGCTCACTGACCGACATTGGATCCTTCCCCAACAATGCTTCAAATTTAGAATTCTTAACCTTGTGCTTTAAAGCCCTTCATAGCCTCATCCTTCTCTAACCCATAGCCTGCTTCAGCCCTAATACTCACACTGCCAAATCCTCCATTCCTCAAACTCTTTGTTCATATGGATTCCTGCCTTTCTTCATTGCACCATTATTATCTGTGCCTCCAGCCTTCTCTAATCCAGGTCTACTTATTCCTTACACATCTATCAAAGAGAAAGAAAGTTTATTTATTAGTCACAAGTAGGCTTACGTTAACACTGCAATGAAGTTCCTGTGAAAATTGCTTAGTCGCCAAACTCCGGCGTCTGTTCGGGTACGCTGAGGGAGAATTTAGCATGGCTAATGAACCTAACCAGCATGTCTTTTGGACTGTGGGAGGAAACTGGAGAAAACCCACGCAGACACGGGGAGAACGTGCAGACTCTGCACAGACAGTGACCCAAGCCGGGAATCAAACCCAGGTCATTGGCACTATGAGGGCAGCAGTGCTAACCACTGTGCTACTGTGCCACCCCTGGAACCTTCATCTACCCTGCTAATTTGCCTGACACTAGGGTCAATTTAGCATGGCCAATCAACATAACCCGCAGATCTTTGGATTGTGGGAGGAATTCGGAGAACCCAGAGGAAACCCACACAGACAAGGGGAGAAAGTGCAAACTCCACGCAAACAGTGACCCGAGGTTGGAATTGAACCTGGCTCCCTGGCGCTGTGAGGCAGCAATGCTAACCACTGTGCCACTGTACTTTTATCACATTTTCATTTTAGCTTAATGTGTTTTTATATTCCACATAAATAGAGCAACCTCCAACACTGTAGGTATTTTCTTTAAAATACATTTCTAGAATTCTGATAACATGAAGTGATTAAAATAAACATATTGGCACAAATGCAAATTACTGATCTATAGCACTTAGACCAATAATCAGCAAACTTATGGGCGACATGTTAAGTAACTCTGTCAGGGGTATATAAAATGCATAGTGCATTTGTTTAACATACATGTCCTTTATTTTGTCTTTCTGTTTATGCTCATGTAAGAATGGCCATCTGGGTAAAATATTCGAGAATTGATCAGAATCAGTAAATCTAAATGAAAGTTGGGAGATTCTTATCCAATCTTATTTTACTCTTACTTATTTGAGTAAATTTTAGGATGTTCTATGCATGTATGTCAAAGTTCCCATCATATCTTCAAGGTTTAGTATCAACTGGTGAATGTCAACATAAGGGGCGGGGGGGGGGGATTTTCCAGCCATTTACACTGGTGGGATTTTCCAGTCCTGCTGCAGTGAATGGAGATTTGACTGAGTGTCAAATTCTCCCTCCTCACTTGCAGCGGCGGCAGGGCATGGACAGCTGGTAAGATTGCGCCCAAGGTTACTGGAAGAAATAGATTTTGATTTTGAAATTATTTAAACTGGATTTCCACTGAAATTTGATGGATGATTTGGAAATGCCATAGCATTTTACCTCATCCTTCTTCTAAGAGGACATAGCCCAGTCCAGGAGAATCTTTACAAATGTGAGAGTGGAGAAGAACAGTAACATTTCCAGTAAGCTCTCAAATATTTCACGCTGTAATGATTAGGAACAACATAGCATGCCAGCTGCACATTAATTCTCTCACATTCCTCATGTCACAACTCGAGGAGACTCCCTAACTACAGATATTTGTAAATTGTAAATGTTTTTTTTTATTGTTGTTTAGAGCATGTGTGTATGGTTAAAAAAAGTCACATGCTTCTTATATTTACCCCAATTTTCTTTTCTTGCTGGGTCGCACATGCTCTATGGCCAGGGGGGTTGGCAGTTCTCCCATATTAAGCTCTGCCAATGCCATTCTTCAGCCAACCCCCAGAAAGTGTGTGAACAGAGCACAGGAGGGAGGTAGTGGGCCCCCGCTGGGAACTCTCCACAGTCTTCCACCACACGGCATCACTCTGACTGATTTTAATAACTGACTCTGAAATAACTCACAATCTTACTCACGTTTTCAGGGGTACTGATGAATAATTTGTGTTATTGTTTAAGCAGAAACTTGGAAATAAACATATCTATCATTCAAATAACTTCAGAATTTTATTGCTGCAGCTTTTTTGGATAATAGGTGACTCATGGGAAGATACAATATAGTAAAAGATACACACAACCTTCTGAGCCAGAGGCAAATGTGCTACCACGGAACCAAGATTGACAGTGCAGTACTGGGAGACTACTGTGTTATCAGAGCTGCCACTGTTCTGAAGGGATATTGAACCAAAGTCCTGCTCAGCAGGAATTTAAAAATCCCAATGACACTATCGCAAGAGAAACAAAGCATTCTCCTGGTGTCTTGGCCATCATTTCTCCTTTAAGCAACACCAAAAATAGATTTTATGGGAGGTTATCCATTTGATCTAAATGGGTGGCATGGTGGCACAGTGGTTAGCACCGTTGCCTCACAGCACCAGGGACTCTGGTTCAATACTGGCCTTGGGTGACTGGCTGTGTGGAGTTTGTACGTTCTCCCCATGTCTACCTGAGTCCTCCGGGTGCTCCGGTTTCCTCCCACAGTCCAAAGCTGTGCAGTTAGGTGGATTGGCGATGCTACATTGCCCCTTGGTGTCCCATGATGTGTAGGTAGGTTGATTAGCTCAGGGTTATGGGGCAAACAGCAAAACCCAGACAACATTTAGCCTTGGGCTATAAGTGGCAAATAACATGCCATACAATTGCCTGGCAATGACCATCTCCAATAAGACAGAATCTAACCATCTCTCACTGACATTCAATGGAATCCCCCACCATCAACAACTTGGAGGTTACCATTGACCAGAAACCTAACTGAATCAGTCACACAAATACTGTAGCTACAAGAACAAGTCAGAGGCTGGGAATTCTATGGTCGGTAACTCACCACCTGACTCCCCAAAACCTGTCCACACTTAGGAGTGTGATGGAATACCTTTCACTTACCTGCATGATTGCAGTAAAACAATCCAAGAATTACGATACCATACAGACAAAGCAGCTCACTTGATCAGCCCCCATTCATCACCTCTAATAATCAGTTCCTCCAGCAACTGTGCATAGTGGCAGCAGTGTGCACCATCTCCCAAAATGCACTGCAATAACTCCCAAATATCCTTGACAGCACCTTTCAAACTCTCAAATTCTACCACCCAGGAGGATGAGGGCAACAGTTGCATGGGAACACCATCACTCGTCTCTCACTACCAGTTTCCTTGCATCTGGGATTAGGGCATAAACATTAGGGTGTTTTCCTGTGTGTAATCCTTTTAGATTGTTTGTGCATAGGTTTTGCATACAAAGGATGAAGTGCTCTCATAAAAATATTTATTTATTGCGAATTGCAGGAGTATTGACAAAATTTGACACTGAGCCACAATAGAACAGACTAGAAGTGACCTAAAACTTGATCAAAGAGGCAAGTTTTATGGAGTGTCTAGCATACATTTGGAATATTGTGTGCAGTTCTGGTCACCTCACTATAAGCAGGATGTGGAAGCATTGGAGAGAGTGCAGAGGAGATTTACCAGGATGCTGCCTGGTTTGGAGGGTAGGTCTTATGAGGAAAGGTTGAGGGAGCTAGGGCTTTTCTCTTTAGAGCGGAGGAGGATGAGAGGCGACTTAATAGAGGTTTATAAGATGATAAGGGGGATAGATAGAGTGGACGTTCAGAGACTATTTCCTCGGGTGAATGTAGCTGTTACCAGGGGGCATAACTATAAGGTTCATGGTGGGAGATATAGGAGGTATGTCCGAGGTAGGTTCCTTACTCAGAGAGTGGTTGGGGTGTGGAATGGACTGCCTGCTGTGATAGTGGAGTCGGACACTTTAGGAACTTTCAAGCGGTTATTGGATAGGCACATGGAGCACACCAGAATGATAGGGAGTGGGATAGCTTGATCTTGGTTTCGGACAAAGCTTGGCACAACATCGAGGGCCTGTACTGTGCTGTACTGTTCTATCACCTGCAAATTCCCCTCCTAAGTCATACACCATCCAGATTTGGAATCGTATCACTGTTCACCATGACCGGTCCCAGAATGATCCCAGAACTACCTCCTTAATATGGTGTACCTGCACCATATGGACTACAGTGTTTCAAGAAGGTACTATCTTTCCAAGGGCAATTTGGAATAGGCAATAACTGCTGCTCTTGCCAGCAATTCTCAATGAACAAATAAGCACAGGAGGTACAGGAAAGCTCCTCCTGACTCCACATTCAAACTATGGGCTACTGCTCCGTGGGAAGAGACTCCCAGACTGACTCACTGTGGTGGGTTTAAAACCCACAACTTTCTGTTGAGAATGTTACACATTAAGCCAGGCTGCCACTTTGAGGTCTGATAAAGGGTACAATAAACAGAGCTAACTTATTCTGCAAATTTCTTGCATTTTTATTTTTATTTTTTACTTTAAAATGACACACTAAAGCAGAAGAAACTTAGAAATTATTCTACGTATCGGTTTCAATCTTTAATCATACATTCTCTGTCTCTCAGAAAAAAGATGTCCTAATTGAAAGCATCAAGTAATCCCTGGATTATGCTGAGCTCCAGTGACAGCTTCAGAGAATTTTTATCAGGGGGTGATTCTCCAGCCCCATGCACCCTGGCCCGTATCACGTTATCGCCAGAGAACCTCAGGACATGAGCCAAACACGAGAACCTCTTTTGTGATTTTCGCCAAGCCCCCCAGTAGCGTAATCTGGTTCACACCCAACGAAGGACTCACTGACCTGCTGGCGCAACGGGAAGCTGTCACGAATCACTAATGATCTTCACAAATGGAGATCAGGTGTGATGGCCATGACAGAGGTGGATGGGGGTTGGGGAGGCTCGGAGGTCATTGTCAGGGATACGATTTGGCAATGCTTTGGCAATTGCCCAGGCAGTGCCAAGTTGGGGGATGAGGGCCCAGTGCTGGTGAGGATGGATTGGGGGGGGGGAGGGTGTTCACCCTCCTGCCTGCTTGGTGTGGGGTGGGGGGGAAGGGGGTGGGGTTGACCCAGACATTTAGTGATGGGGGAAGTTTTCCCCCTCAGGGTCAATGATTGGGGGTGCTCCCCATGTCTGCAGGGGGTCACGATGGCCTTGGGGGACAGATGGGCACCTTCAACTTTACTTTGAGATTTTGGTCCTGTGCATCTCTTTGCCGGCGGGAATCTCCCCAACCCCCAAAAAATTGACAGTGTGGGTGAATTGCGATCTGGATTGTGCCGACTCACATGGAAGAATTCTCACCACTTTCCCACTGGAGATGACGCTTAGTAATTTTTTTGGAAGAATCTGGCACCCGGTTCCTGACAAGAAACTGCTTTCAATTCAGGCCATAACATACTATGGATTACAGGATCCGTCATAGTATTAAAAGCATCAGCTCCATCATTCTCTATCCAAGGAGGCTGGTAAATCTGAGACAAACATTACTTCAATAAAGAAGATACCCATTTCTTCAATGGAAGCAGTCAGCATGTTTCCTTCCAAAGCAATATGTGCATTACATCAATATTCCCTCTAAGCTGCACAGGACCAGAGTGATGCAGGACTGGGAATATGCTACACAGGGGACTAACTGGCCATGAGGTGCAAGGGCCACACATGGTGAAGGGCCATGAGAGGGAACACTGCATGACACCTATAAGATGCATTATAGGGCTGGCAAAGCTCATAGCAATATTTGCCAAACCTCTTCCACTTGCTTCCGGATATGCTGCAATATTGAATTGTTGCATGGGGTGGCACAAACTGGCACAAACTGTAGTATCATCTCCATTTTAACTACCATCAAAATGGGGTTGCGGGCTGGGTTCCTCCCTCACTCGTTTGCACTTTGGATTTCCTTTTCCCTTTAGCTTTGAAAACATCTGTCAATGGGTTGGCTGCCTTTTGAGTCCTTCTAAAGGCTTCCAGAAATCATGCCCCCTTATTGCTTTCCATTATCCGACTGTTTAAATTTTGCTTACATTTGAATTTTTTAGTCCTACAAAGCTGCATGTCAATTTGAAATTTCTTTTCAATAGTTGATCCACAAAATTTCAGTGAATCATAGAATCCCTACAGTACAGAAAGAGGCCATTCGGCCCATCGAGTTTGCACCGACCACAGTCCCACCCAGACCCTACCCCCATATCCCTACATATTTTACCCACCAATCCCTCTAACCTACACATCTCAGGACACAAAGGACAATTTTTTTTTTTAGCATGACCAATCAACCTAACCCGCACATCTTTGGACTGTGGGAAGAAACCGGAGCACCCGGAGGAAACCCACGCAGACACGAGGAGAATGTGCAAACTCCACACAGGCAGTGAACCAAGCCGGGAATCGAACCCAGGTCCCTGGAGCTGTGAAGCAGCAGTGCTAACCACTGTGCTACCGTGCCACCAGTGCTGTTCGTGTTACTATTCTGGCTAAATTAGAATCAAATCTTCACATAGACATTTACAGTGCAGGAATAGATTGTTTAGCCCAACCAATTTATACTGGCATTTATTCTTCATGGTACAGCAGACCTAATCACATGTAACTATCCAGTTCCCATATCCTCTTAAACCATTTATTTCACATTCTTTTAAAAGGTAATGTGGGCTGATATTTCTTTAGAACTTCTCACGCTCAGTCATCTTTATTTAATTGGAAGTGTAGCAGAAACCCTGATCATGTGATTACATGGAACTTCCACTGCATTTCTGATGAAGTTACTCTGGTGAAGCATGAGCAGCTTTGAAAAGGACCTAAAATTCTTGCCATTGAATCTACTTCCATCACAAGCTACATTTGGGCATTCCATAGGTACCCAAAGCCAACCACTCAGAAATTGCCCTTAAGTCTATTTTTGGTTTTCTCTTTTGCTCAGTTTCCTCCTTTCTAACTAGTTATTAATCCATATTTCTACCCTTTTCCTAATTCCATACTCCTTAATCACTCCAATAGTCTCCTTAGGAAGGGCTTTCTGCAAGTCCATGTAAATTATTCCCATCTGCATCTTTTTGAAAAATATAAGTCGCAGTAACAAAAAATCTTCACACTCACCTTAGTTTGCTTTTTAATACAGTCAAAGTTGATTTTGCATTCTACAGCTGTTGCAATGAAAGTAGGTTTTTTTGTACAAGCCATTGAAGAATAAACTGGTTTGTGCCTAGGTTGGGTATAAATTGAGAAGACTAAACTAAAGAAACTAACTGGCCGGTGACTTTGGAAACTCAGCACTTGCTCTCCCTGTCAAGCAGTACGGTGGGATTTTCCGGCCGCGCTTGCCCCAAGACCAGAAAATCCCGCCCAAGACCAACAGACATTTCCATAGTCCGCCCCCGCCTGCTATGATTCCTATGGCGGGCAGGACAGGAAAGTTCTGCCCATAGTGTGGGGGTGAGTGTGTTGCATTCACAGATTTAATTTAGCACATGTTTATGTCAACTGCTAATGCTTCGTGCAAGGCAAAATGAGAGGGTTATCTAATTGCAGATGGTTCATGGGACAAACCTGCGCTTTGAAGCTAAGGGAAAATAGGGTTTTTAGATGAATACTGTGCATAAAAAAATTTTTTAAAAAGGAAATCAAAGCAAATCACTGAGGGAACATTTTAGTTCTTATCAATATTAATAGAGGTACAGAACAGTCACAAATTAGATTATTTTGCCAGAGGCTATTCTAAATAGCTAGATAAATTTGTTCAAGCTGAAGGAAAACCTCATAAAAGTTCTCTAAACAGCAAAGCTTCTATAAAGAAACATTTGCACTCCATATGTGAGCTCTGGGATCTCCTGACAATCTGTAAACATCTGCGGTCGCAGTTACGTAAAATGTTAATAAAGTACACGCTTGGCTGTGTCCATGGATATAATCCACCCGTTGCTTGAAAGTTTCAGTTACCAGCATGTTTCTGAGGTCCTAACACTCGCTCTGTGCTAATATGGAGCAGCAGAGGTAAGATGGCGGTTAAATGAACTATTTCTGACTATCTCTGCAGATCACCAACCTAACCGCAAGACGCAGAAATGGTTTGACAGTTACAATAATCTTTAAAAAAGGAAACAATTAAAGGCCAAATTTGGAAAGCAAATTTAATGAAGACCTTAACCACTAAGTCACCTCATCACTATTTATGAGTCAAAGACTATGTGTAGGCAAAATATGGTGCCAGGAACAGATACTGGACAAATTGTTTCACTGAATGTACATTAACTCTTTACAAGAGAATACTAACTTCAAATCTATAACAACTCTCTTAATGGAGAGTTTGCTGGAATCTAACCAATCCTGGGATAATTTCTAGTGTATTTGGTCTGGAAGATTTTGACCCATTGAAGAGCCTTGCTTAGGTGATGAGAGCAATAGTATTAAATTACTCAGTGTAAGTATCAAGACTATCTTTCAAAATATAACCTCTATAGAAAATGCAAATTGTCCTCGTGCCAGGAAGGAAAATGACCTCGATCAATGGCCCATTAAAAAACAAGCCCTGACCAAGTATCTAGCATTGTGCTACTCTTCTATAGATTAGGAGTTATTCTGGGATGCATCTTTGTCTCTCTATCTAGAGGAAGCAGCACTATAATAGCTGATGGCAAAACTACTGAAACATGACCATAAACAGGTAGCTCCAGGTTTTACTATTTCTTAGCTCCATTGATCCATATATCTGAAAGAAAACCATAGGTTCTAATTGGTCACTTGGAAAGAGAAAGGAAAGGAGAGCAACACAAAGCTTAAATTTCTTTCAAATGTATAAGATTATACTTATTTTTCTCATTGATTCATTTACACATGTACTTATCATGAGCTCTCAACTCAAATGAGGAATGCTCATTAAAATCATAGATTTGTTTTGCAATTGCCATGTGCAGGAACCATCCACTTGCTACCTCAAGAGGTTTGTCAATACAATGAGCTGTAACTTTATCACTCTACTTTGAACTTATTGAAACTCTTGTTCTCAAAAGAAACAGGTAATCATATGAACTGATAGGTCTCATGTGTCTGCCTATGTAAAAAAGTAAAAGGCTAGGGTCCATTGCACATTAACTAGATGATGCCTGTTACTGTCTGCAGTTTATCAGCTTGATGGCAATGAGGCCCAATGCCCAATATTGGGTGTGCCTCAGGCCTCACCTTTCAGGCTCAGGATTTGATCGTACCTAATGAAGGGTGGGCCTCAATGTCTAGATCACTATTTGTACATATAATAAAAGAACAGTATTTATTATTAAACATAAAGTAAAGCCACTACTCGTTGGCGCACGTACATAAGTCCCAACCTGTGTTCTGCAGACCCCTCCCACAGTCTGCCTTATAAAGGGCGCAGGTGACGGGTTCTACCTGGGAGGCCATTGCCCGTTACCAAGGGAACTTGTATTCAATGAGCCCCAACAGGAGATCAATTCGAGATTCCCCATGGAACTCATGGGGGTTATCACAGTACAGAAGAACTTGGGTTTGGTTTCAAGGTTGCCATGCAATTGAATTGTTTAATTATCAGGTATTTGGTTAAACAGTGCCAACTGTAAACCTAAGCAGCTATAGTGCTTCTGTAAGCCGATGAGAAGTTTAAGAACAAAAATTAGTCACAAAATGAACTGATTACAGTACTCGCAAAATGGCTGTAAATTATTTAACAGGAGGATGTAGAAGAAAAGGACGAGATTAATATCTTGCAGAAGAATAAATCTCATAACTTTAACGTGAACTCACCATGAGATCAAAAGTAAATCTGACATTATGTTGCAATTGCTCATTAATGTCGTAATTATTTTCCCACAAATGACCTGCTATCATGAAAGTTTACCTGCTTAAACCTCATTCTATAGTCGGTTATAATCAAAGAACCTTTTAACTGGAATTGGGGTACCTTCAGACAATCTTTAATGTTTATGCTCCCAACTCTGACAAAATCTGTGGCTTCCTGCCAGGAGTGCATTTTCCCAACTTAGATGTCTGTTTCAGGTCTAGAAATATTATGAAACAATATTTTTACCAAGAGGATAGTAAATATTTTAAAATTTAGTGTAATTCCCATTCCCCCATGGAGAATCACCAGTCTGACCTACAGCTGTTCAGGAGACACTCAGTGCTGACCTCCTCTATAGAAATAACACTCATAGATATTCTAGGGTGTCATCTGTGGCTCAGTTGGTTGCACACTTGCTTCTGAGTCAGACGGTTGTGAGTTCAAGTCCTACTCCAAAGTTTTGAGAACAAAATCCAGGCTGACACTCAAGTGCAGCACGAAGCAAGTGCTGTCTTTTGGATGAAACATTTAACCAAGGCCCAGACTGACCTTTCAGGTAGATATAAAAGATCCAATGGCAATATAAAAAAAAAAGCATGGAGCTTTTCCCATGTCCACGCCAGTATTTATACTTCATCAGGTATAACTGTTCATTATCATGTTGCTGTTTTTGGGACCATGTTGAGTTCAAGTTAGCTGCTGTTTTTGTTTCACCAACTTACCTCTTCAATGAAAGTGAAGGTCGGGAACTTCCTGACAGGCCTCAGGGTTCTGTACATGTGTGGACATGGAGCAGGTGGTGCTTGCACAACCCAGTGTTTTGTAGTTCTTCAAGTTGAGGATGTGCCCAGTGCACTTGCATAACCAAGAAAACTGTGCAAACCCCCCGATAATGTGGCCAGGGAGCAGAGCACTATAATCGAGAAGAATGCCAGACAAAGGACAGGGAGAAGAAGGAGAGGAATAAAGAAAAAGGCTCCAAGCAGAAAAAATAGGCTGTTTGGCAGAGTTTAAGTAAGAAACCCTGAAGATCTAATAAGGCAGCAGAATGTTGGCGACTCCGCGTGGTGTGCTACTGGGGCAATGGTACCCCTTTGGAGCAGTAGTATTCTGTTCGGTGTGGCTGAAGAGCTGAAATTGTTTATTGTGAGTTGGTGCTGGTATGCAGACTTGGGAATCCAGAGTCTCAGGAGATGAGATTGAAATCCTGAAAGATGGGGCACCATTTAGACTGTCCACATTGAAGCAACTTTTGGAAAGAATTCCAAGGTACGATCTTCAAAGATGAAGACCAGAATTTCTTGTAGAGAAAGACAGCGTTCCAACGTTGGTTGACTCAAAATTATTGACATCTGGGTGAATTGTTGAGAAATCCATAGAATCTGTCTTGGTTGCATCTGTCATTTATTGTGCAGTGTGGCGTGTTCATCAACAGTTTGCCTGTTGATTCACATATATCTCACATTAACCCTGAATGTTAGAGTATGCAATGAATATTATACTTTTATCTTTCTGACATTGTGTAGTAAAGTTTAATTTTGTTTGTTCAAAACTCGTAAAATCCTGTGGCTTTATTCTCTTAGCAGATGTCTTGGATCTCAAACTTTGTTTATTTTAAACAAAAAAATTACTGATTTCTAACTGGATCATACCAAGAACTTGGGTATCTGGTCCAGGATCATAACATTTCACAACAATGACTACATTTCAAAAGTACTTCATTGATGGTAAAGGACTTTGGAATGTGCAAACATTGTAAAAGGAGTTATGCAAATGCAGGTCTTTCCATTTTTCTGACAGTAAATTTATATCGAGAGGATTAACCCCGCTATTTACTTTCTTTTTACAAAGATAAACCATAATCGAAAGCCCATTTAAAAAAAAATCAAGATCGTTTTAAGCTCTAAAGGTTATTGAAACTGCAAAATATTTTGGGTTGGTATATATGGGTTTTCAAATTATTAGAAATGTAATTTAGAGATCTCTATGGAGCAAGTACTAAGTCAAGAAAAATATCTCTCAATCTGTTTTGCTCAGAACTGTGAAATTGTATCCCTATTTAAGTTTTTCTGACTCAGTGGTGTATCAAGAAAAACAGGTTTTGTGCAGAGTAATGATGTTTGATGTTGGGCCGTGTGTGTAAGTTGTAAGTCACTGCTGTATTTGGTTACCATTTATAAAGAGTAGAAAGGATCTTCTCTAGTAATCTGGTCATAAATCTCATAACTATTTTGTACTCAGAGTGAACCACTCAACTCCTGTATTTTCCCCGTCTGTGAATCAAAGTTAAAGGCATGTATTGTCCTTTGTACGTAAAGTAAACAGAAGTGTTGCAATTTACAATTTGCTTATTTATGAAAGAAAGAGGCATGCTATCAAAGCTTTTCATCTTGTACTTAAGATAGCTTGCAAGAAATTACTAAAACTAAAAGGGAATAACAATTTATACTGCATGAGAAGAGAGTGCTAATTGGTTGGCAAGTAGACTCTGTTTGTGGAGGCACTGCCATGGAGAATGCAGCATGGAACAGTTAACTGCTCAGCTTTTGTTCACTATTTAAACTGGACAGGTCAACTCTGATCAAGCATTGCCCTGGGGAATGAACCAGGGAATGACCGTTCCTCGAGTTTTTCTTTAGTCGAAAAGGCACAATGTGTGGACATATTCCTTCTGTCTGCAAATGTTATGATTTCTTAATGCAAGTGTCAGTTATTAAGAATTAAACTGACATATGTATACTGATTATATTAAGTTATCTAAATAATCAAAAGAGGCCTAATGAGAGATAACAATCAGAACTATGCCACCAAAGTCAGAGCGAAGTAACCAATTCTGCATCACAATGTGAATGTAAAGCTATTCAAACGGTAAGGATACATTAGAAGGAATGTTATTGGTTTAAAATACCTATACTTTGCACAATGTCTTTGATTCATGAACGAAGAGAGGTTTTCCAACATTTAGCTGAGTCACCACCAATAGGGCACAATTGGACATGAACATTTTAAAGAATCATCATTTGCCAATGGGAAGCTCAGTATCTAAAATGTCCAAAGTAATATGGATTTGCTATATCTCCTAAAGATCAACCATTCTTGGTAATATGAAAGTGCTGGCTGTTGTTACATGGGATATCTATCAAATTACATTTTACCAGAAGGAAGTAAAATGTAGTTTCAGTAAACGTTGATTAGGAATCTTGACTGGAATTCTCCAACCTCGCCCGCGGCTGGGATTCTCCAGTCCCACTGTGGTGAATGGAGTTTTGGTTAAATGCCAAATTTTTCATTCTCGCTGGCAGTGGTGGTGGGGCAAATGAGATCAGAGAATCCAAGGCCCTTGTCATTTTTCCTGCATGTGTTCGTGGGGACAATTGAGCAAAGAAAGAAAAACGGACAAGGAAAGAAATGAATGAGATTTTAAAATTGCCCTTTGTGGTTTGGAATCAATCTTAAAATATTGGTTGAAATGAGAATAGATAAATTGGATATGGCAGGGGTATCTTTAATGAATCATAAAGCTTGTCTGGGCGACCACAATAAATTTTATAAGTGATCACATTTTGTAGAAAAGGGTAAGAATCCTGCATGAAAACATTTACTCACACTCATTAAGGAATAGTAATATGTGACAGGAACAAAAAGCAGAGCAACATCAAAGTTGTCATGTTACGTTAACAATTGGTAATGGCCTTATTCAGATGGCTTATTGTCTGAGTAATACCTACTTATATTTTGCATTCATTGATGTCATGACCACTTGAAAGCACTAAAACAACAAACCAGTTGGCACGTCTGACCACTATTTGATCTGTATCCAAAAAGCCGTCATCAATATTTGAAAGGAATCCCACATGAAAGCCACTGGAACAGTTTCAACCAGTTCAATCTGTAGACTAGCATTTCTTGATCAGTCCAAAGATTTTGACGAAGGAGATTATATTCAGTGCTGCTGAGTGTCACATTCAACCAAGCAAGATAAACTTTGGCATCAGTTCACAGGCTTGATTTAATGAAGCCGTGTCACAGAATTAGCCATTGTTTTTTTTAATGCTTCACTAATCGGGCCAATGGGTACAAAGTGAGAGGGCAGCCTATTCTTACATTATGTCCCAAAATGAAAAGACTATCATCAGTTCATCTGGTACACAAGCCCAAAATTGTGAATGTCAGGCAGACTATAAGGACTAGTGACAATCTAAAAAAAATTGTTTCTAGTTTCAAAGTTGTTCAGAGGATGGATTACATCCCAATTTCTGGATAATTTGGCGTTGTCAAAAAACAATATCTATTGAAATGTCATCAACGGTCAAATATCAAAAGTCCCATTAATCATTTGAGATATATTTAATGAGATGCTATATGTCTCATCTTTCTCAGCAATGATCATCACGATTGCCAAATTTCACAATTACGGTTAGCATGGAAAAGGTCTTGGTATATTAAAATGGTAACGTATAAATTAAGTCCGACTTAACGGAATAAAATTACTGCAGCTGTGAGGATAGGTCTGGGGGAGAGGACTTTGTTAAGGGAGTATATGTGCAAGGTGAAGGTGAGAAACAAACACATCACCCTCAAGGGAGTGTGAAGAGAGAGACGTTTCCTATAATCTAGACACCCATTGGAACTCACAACAGTCTGAGGAAAATACATTAAAATCACAAAGTACAGGATATCAAAACAACGGTTACCACAGATAGACACACCCAATACCACTTGCAATTACACAATGGGTGAAGTATTTCAAGGCAAGGCTGCCCAGCCACTTAAGAGAGAGTGCAAGTGACACGAACAGTTTCAAGAAAGTCGTTAGCAGAAAAAACAGGCTGAAAGTTGCTCTCTCTCTCTGTCTTCTGGAATAGTGTATTACCCACTCTACCACAAACCTACCAGCAAACCGAGATTTCATAATAATTGCAACATCTTCTACATCTGACTGCATCCAAGAGACCAGCTAACCTAAATCAGCCGCAGCATTTAAAATCTATTCCGCAAGTTCAATCAAAGGTCACTGAACCGTATGTTATTTTATTTATTTTTATTGCACTCTAACTCCTCTTATTTCTGACACCTGCGTGCGTGTATGTCTGTCTGTCTGTCTCGATCTGTCCGTCTGCGGGCCCAAATGTCAGCGTGACGGACGAATGCTTGATGTTGTGTTTTATTATTTTTCTCAGGTTTAGTGGTTAATGTATTTGCTTTTTCTTTGACTCGAGAAAACCTTGTTTGATTGGCTCATTATCGTTCACAGCTGAAATAGTGAAACGCGTCTGATTTCACAAAGGCGTTTCCCCAAAAAATGAGGATAGGCTGAATAGAGGGCAGTTAGTTCTCCTCTTCCCATCTGGTTCTAACAAGTTCAAAATGCAAGCAATCTTGTTGTGGTCCTCCCTTGGGCTACATTGTTATATATGATGACATTATCAGATATGGGGGGCAGGGGGGGGGGGGGCGACTCTCCCAGCCTGCTGCGCTGCTTTAGCAGTGTAGCGGGCTGGGAGACTCAAGTGGAGGCCTTGTAGTGGGATTCCCACTTGGCGCCACGGCAAATCTCCGGCTGCTGCGTTTCTGGCACCATCCACTCCACGCCAGAAATTGGCACACGTCCGGGGGGGGCCAGCGATGGGGGGATCGCACGGTCAGCGATGTGGGGTCGCCGGGCTGGCCAGTGATATGGAGGTTGGCAGTGCGCATGTGCCGATCTCGGCGCTGACAGATCGGTGCGTGTGTAGTGGCCCGCTCAGCGCTATGCAGGGGCCTCTCCAGCGGGAATAGGCCCCACCTCCAGCTTTTTAATAAGATTCACGTGAGTGCACTCTGCAGTACACAGAGTGTGGGAGATACATTTTGAAAATCCCGCTGAAAAAACCAGCGGCATTTACTTCAGCTTTTATTTGAATTCTACACTTTTTGAATTTTTTTGGGAGAATCCCATCCATGGAGTCTCATCAGTTAGTTTCTTAACTCCAGAGTCCACTTACAGGAGGGATTAATGCCCACTGAAATGGAGAAAATATCTACAGTAGACCTGAAATTGATAACATGGGCATTATGAAAATCTCTGTTGAAGACACAATGCTCCACATAATGGTTAATTGTTCCATCTGAAAGACAAGAGAAATTAATCACTGCAGGTGGATATATACTGCATTGCACAAGGGTCAAGCAAACTGTACTTTATACATTTAGGACTGAGAAGGTGGATACCAATGAAGACAAGAGTACAAAGTTGTTCAATGTACAGATGGCTCACTAGATGGGAGATTTTAATTCCGATGGTGCATGGTGTCAGTTGGCTTATTTATAATATCCCCTCAGCTCTCTCCACAGGTGACTGGAAACTGAGCATGAGTGAGGCCGAGAAAAGAAATGACCACATCTATTTTTTCCACTGTACCCGGCAGCAACATAAAATAGTAATGATGTACGGGAGGAACCACCAGATGTATAGTGATGTACTGAGTACAGATCCTAGAAGGGGAGTGACAGGAGTCCAGTGTTGGTGAGGCACAATTCCCTGCCTGTCTCTCTTCCATGTCAAAGGAGGCAGACCTTAGTGAAGCAGCTTTCAAAGAGGTGAGAAGAAGATATGTGACAGGTGCTAAAGTGCTGTCTTTGGAGCTGGATCTGCAGTTGTCCTGAACACAGAGTGCTCACAAATCCAAGATGTTGGATTTGACTCTGGTGAAAAACCCACAGGGAACAATGAGCAAGAGATCCAGAGAAATTGTTGATGTCAAACAAGCTTTGCTCGCAGAGATTATTTGTTATGTGAGGAGAGACCCTCTGGCATTGTTGAGTAGCGAGTAACGTGCCAGTTGATATTCAGGTCATCACAGAACTATGCATGTGGTAGCATAGCAGGAAATCATAGTGCTTGGAGGAGTTTCTTGGCATTCAGTAAGCATCCTTGTTTCCCTGTCTTATTCAATGTCATGGGAGAACTACTTCGGTTGTATCAACAAATAACCAACCACCATTCCTTTTCCTTTAAACAGTTTTGTAATTTTGGGCTGCCTTAGAATGTAAGTATCATGGGGCATTTTTGCTGGATACTTTAGGACCTAAAGAGCCTCTGAAGGGGGTTTAAGCTTAATTGCTTGTTTAGCCCACATTTAGTGCAAAATATCACCTGAGTAAAGAAGTTGAAGCTTGCACTCGCACCAGCTGCCTGGAGGATTGTTAAGCAGTTGATTGCCACTTATATTGTTTGCCAGCACTCATTCAGGAAACTGCATGAGAACTTGGAGGCTAACAGTTGATCTAATAACCTCTGCTAACAGCGACCAGCTGACTGGCAGTAAATGAGTCATTGCAGAAGATTTTGAGAGCTCCTTAATGGTAGATCCGTAAAGGTGCTACTTAATGGTAGCCTAGTGGTATTGTTGCTGAACTCGTAATCCAAAGACCCAGGGTAATGCCCGGACTCGAATTCCACCCTGAAAGGTGGTAGAAATTCAATTCAATAAGAAATCTGGAATTAAAATGCTATGATTGTCAATTGTCATTAAAAACCCATCCGGAAGTCCTCAATGTTGACTCTGGACCCCAAGAAGTCTCATGACATCAGGAAATGATACCTCTTGCTGGTTACCATGTACATCCACATGAATCTTCCTGAAACATGCCAAATTCTGTCAGCACACTCGATACCTTCAATGGAAGTGGTTGCATGGAGCCTACACAAAATTCTGTCTGAAAATTGGGTTTATTCAGTGCTCGAGTGCTAAAGGCGCAGTGTATCTGCATTTGCACCTCGAGGGAAGTTCAGATTACAATAATTAGCAATTAGGGCCAAAATTGCTGCTAAAGCCACACTTTCAAACAGACATGTCTTATTACCATCTATTTAGTGACTGTTTTCAAACTTTCACCAAAAAATAACTCCCATGTGCTCCCTAGGGAATCATGCTTCGGTATACATGCACATCTTGTTTTTGGTCACATATCATTTTCACATTGAGGAATAATATACTTTTCCATTTGGGAGTACAATCCAATTATTGGTTGCTGCTAAAGTAGCTCTATCAATACAATCAGTCATGTGTTCTCCACTGAGAGAACTGGCAATTCTAAAAACGCTTTAGTTGCCTTTTCATCCAAATGCCACTGGTCACTGTGAAACTCGATATCCGTGGATGATAAAATAGATTGTCAGTGATATTATTAATAAAGCAACAAACTTTGAAGTCTCTTAAGGGCCCGATGGAAATGATCTGGTATAGATATTGAGGGATATTTTAATCACAGGGTTAACCAGGGTTCAGGGTAGGCACATTCCTTTTAGAGTGAAGGGCAAGGCTGATAGAAGTAGGGAACCCTGGATGACTCGGGACTTTGAGGCCCTGGTCAAAAAGAAAAAGGAGACATATGACATGCATAGGCAGCTGGGATCAAGAAGATCCCTTGAAAAGTATAGAGGTTGTCGGAGTAGAGTTACTAGAGTAGAGAGAAATCAGGAGACCAAAAAGGGGATATGCGGTTGCTTTGGCAGATATGGCAAAGGAGAATCCAAAGAACTTCTACAAATACATAAAGGGCAAAAGAGTAACTAGGGAAAAAGTAGAGCCTCTTAAGGATCAAAAAGTCATCTATGTGAGGATCCACAAGAGATGGGTGAGATCCTAAATGAATATTTCTCATCGGTATATACTGTTGAGAAAGGCATGGATGTTAGGGAACTTCGGGAAATAAATAGTGATGTCTTGAGGAGTGTACATATTACAGAGAAGGAGGTGCTGGAAGCCTTAAAGCGCATCAAGGTAGAAAAATCCCCGGGACCTGATGAAGTGTATCCCAGGACTTTGTGGAAGGCTAGGGAGGGAATTGCAGGTCCCCTTGCAGAGATATTTGAATCATCGACAGCCACAGGTGACGTGCCTGAAGATTGGAGGATGGCAAATGTTGTGCCTTTGTTTAAGAAGGGCTGCAAGGAAAAGCTTGGGAACTACAGGCCGGTGAGCATAACGTCTGTAGTGGGTAAGTTGTTAGAAGGTATTCTGAGAGACAGGATCTACAGGCATTTAGAGAGGCAAGGACTGATTAGGGACAGTCAGCATGGTTTTGAGAGTGGAAAATCATGTCTCATGAATTTGATTGAGTTTTTTGAAGGGGTAACCAAGAAGGTAGATGAGGGCAGTACAGTCGACGTTGTCTACATGGACTTTAGCAAGGTCTTTGACAAGGTAGCGCATGGAAGGTTGTTGCATAAGGTTAAATCTCACGGGATCCAGGGTGAGGTAGCCAATTGGATACAAAATTGGCTTGACGACAGAAGCCAGAGAGTGGTTGTAGAGGGTTGTTTTTCAAACTGGAGGCCTGTGATCAATGCTGTGCCTCAGGGATCTGCGCAAGGTCCACTGTTATTTGTTACTTATATTAATGATTTGGATGAGAATTTGTGGGGCATGGTTGGTAAGTTTGCAGATGACACCAAGATTGGTGGCATAGTGGACAGTGAAGAAGGTTATTTGGATTGCAACAGGATCTTGATCAATTGGACCAGTGGACTGATGAATGGCAGATGGAGTTTAATTTACATAAATGTGAGGTGATGCATTTTGGTAGATCGAATCGGGACAGGACCCAATCAGTTAATGGTAGGGCGTTGGGGAGAGTTATAGAACAAAGAGATCTAGGAGTACAGGTTCATAGCTCCTTGAAAGTGGAGTCACAAGTGGACAGCGTGGTGAAGGAGGTATTTGGCATGCTTGGTTTCATTGGTCAGAACACTGAATACAGGAGTTGAGACGTCTTGTTGAAGTTGTACAAGATATTAATAAGGCCACACTTGGAATACTGTGTACAGTTCTGGTCACCCTATTATAGAAAGGATATTATTAAACTGGAAAGAGTGCAGAAAAGATTTACTAGGATGCTACTGGGACTTGATGGTTTGAGTTATAAAGAGAGACTGAGTAGACTGGGACTTTTTTCCCTGGAGCGTAGGAGGCTTAGAGATGATCTTATAGAGATTTATAAAATAATGAGGATAGATGAGGTAGATAGTCAACATCTTTTCCTAAAGGTAGGAGAGTCTAAAACTAGAGGGCATAGGTTTAAGGTGAGAGGGGAGAGATACAAAAGGTCCAAAGGGACATTCTTTTTTCACTCAGAGGGTGGTGAGTGTCTGGAACGAGCTGCCAGAGGCAGTAAAAGAGACGGGTACAATTTTCTCTGTTAAAAAGCATTTAGACAGTTAAATGAGTAAGATGGGTACAGAGGGATATGGGCCAAATGCGGGCAATTGGGACTAGCTTAGTGATAAAAACTGGGCGGCATGGACAGTATTGGGCCGAAGGGCCTGTTTCCATGCAATAAACCCCTATGACATGTTGTGATTGGTCTTACGAATTTTGATGCATGAGGTAACTTAATAATAACCAGCTCCTTGACTCTGAGCCTATCAGTACTGAAAGTAAGGCAAATGTTGCTGTCCTGCCAGAGATTCTTCATGGTGTAGTTTATGTTCTGTCCGGGCAGCACGGTAGCACAGTGGTTAGCACTGCTGCTTCACAGCTCCAGGGACCTGGGTTCGATTCCCGGCTCGGGTCACTGTCTGTGTGGAGTTTGCACATTCTCCTCGTGTCTGCGTGGGTTTCCTCCGGGTGCTCCGGTTTCCTCCCACAGTCCAAAGATGTGCGGGTTAGGTTGATTGGTCAGGTTAAAAATTGTCCTTAGTGTCCTGGGATGCGTAGGTTAGAGGGATTAGTGGGTGGATATGGGGGTAGAGCCTGGGTGGGATTGTGGTCGGTGCAGACTCGATGGGCCGAATGGCCTCTTTCTGTACTGTAGGGTTTCTAGGATTTCTATGATTTCTTATTTGCCTCCTCTGAAGTCTGGGTGCCTGGGTTGCTATTCATCGTAACACAGTGCAAGATAGCTTGGAAAGGGCAGTTGATTTATTTTTATTTTACAGAGCAGTAGAGTTGGAGAGGAGAAACATTCACCAGCAAGAAGGTCAGCAAGGTTATGAGGTCTTGATAAGTTTATGATTGCATGAAAACTATACAAGTGCCCAGTGTTTATGCCAAACAAGTACGCATGGAAGAGCAGAGCTGTTACAGGGAGATTGCAACAGTCAGTCATCAATAAAAGTGTGTCCCTTGCATGCACAAGTTCAAAAAGGAAGTTAACTATCCCTTGTTTAACCTAGATTATTGCATCATGCGTCAGGCTATATGGGAAATCAATTGGCCATTTTGGTACCCTAATAAAATATGTCTTCCAAACCCCTGGCAACCATCAACATTAAACTGTAGAGACATCTGTTATCCAGCTGTTTGCCACCTGATATACAAAACAAAAATACTGCCATCTGTTATTCAGTTTGAACTGTACACAAGATAAGTAATTTCCTGGGAACAGAATAGAATAAGTCATTACTTCGTCCTCTGTTCTGATCACGATACCTTCCATTGTAAGTGTATTGTAAATCTTGACCAGCCTATCAGTTTAAGTTTATTTATTAGTGTCACAAGTAGGCTTACATTAACATTGCAATTAAGTTACTGTGAAAATCCCCTAGTCGCCACACCCTGGCACCTGTTCGGGTACACTGAGGGAGAATTTAACATGGCCAATGCGTCTAACCAGCACGTCTTTCGACATATAGGAGGAAACCGGAGAACCTGGAGGAAACCAATGCAGATAGGGGAGAACGTGCAGATTCCGCAGAGACAGTGACCCAACCTGGAATTGAACCTGGGTCCCTGGTGCTGTGAGGTAGCAGTGCTAATGACTGTGCCACAGTGCCACCCATTATGTTCTAGCCCCTGTAAACTTAAGGCCATCTAAAGCACGGCTACTTGTGTCCTAACTCTGACCAAAGTCCGGTTCACTCATCACCCCTGTGCTTGCCAAACTACATTAGCTTCCAGTTAAGCAACATCCCGATCTTACAAATCTCATCGTAATTTCCAAATCCCTCCATGGTCTTTCTCTCTGCAATCTCCTCCAGCTGCATAACTCCCCAAGATATCTGTACTCCTCTAACTCTAACTTTTGAACACCTCAGGTTTTCATAGTTCCACCACTGGTGCTGTGCCTGTTGCAAAAGGCTCTAAACTCTGGAATTCCCTCTGTATTCTCCTTTAAGAAACTCCTTAAAACTTATTTCTTGGACTCAGCTTTTGGTCATCAGCCCTAGCACCTCCTTATTTGGTTTCGTGTCACGCTTCGCTTTATTGATTCTTGTGAAGTATCATGGGATATTATTGTTGTCGTTATAATATAAAAGCTTTTCAATTGTCATTTGTACTGCTGACCTTTAGGATTGACAGATATTAAAATAAACCCAAACAAAAAATGTCAAATGACACAATAACAAAACTTCTTACATTAAAATATAAAATTATAGTTGTCCCAAGTAACACTCAGCATTACAGCAATCAGTTAGGGTCCTCTCTAAACTTTCAAAAGGTTTTAAGGAACATAGGAATTGCTAGACGGAAAAGGACCAATGGTCCAACTTTCTACCATCCTGGTAATCTCATGATACAATGTTAGTGGAGTTGTTGACTCATGAATTTCTTTATCTATTTGACCCAGTCATGATGTGAAGAAAGCTCCAGTGGTAAAGAAATCTGGGAACTGTAAGTTCAAGGTCACCTCCTCTTCCCAAGCATGCTACATTACCACAGGTCACGTGTGAAATTACTCATTCTGTAATCTAGATGTGACTGAATTTATCTCTTGCCAAAGCACTGTGTAATTCATTAAAAGTGGATTTCAGTCAAAATGTAACCAGAATATCTTTCCACCATCATCTCTCAATAAAAAGTACTACATTGTCGAGACAAATATCAACACAGTTGTTTTATAGCCAAATCCTATGACAGTACAATATTCTAATAAAGTCCAAGGGATTTAATTACATAATAAACATTAAGTTATCAATTTTTAGTTATTTTAAAGTCTATTAATGATATTATTGCATGGCTGACAAAGGATAACTCTTTTAAAAAGTGTGATGTTTTATAACCGAACATTTTCCTACATTCAATTTAATTCATTAAAATTTGAATAAGTCTGGTTTATAATTAGGCAATTTTCAAAATTGTAGGTATGCAAGTTGGAAGTTTGTTTTAATGAACATTTGAGTTTTAATGTGTTCACCCAGCAGTACTTCATTAAATTGATTTTTATTGGCACAGTTTCCAGAAATGTGATTAGTCTCAGGAGAATTATGACCTGGAATTTCCTGGTACCTTTTTGGCATAAGCTATATAAGACCCTCGTCAGACCCCACTTGGAGTACTGTGCTCAGTTCTGGTCACCTCATTACAGGAAGGATGTGGAAAAGATTGAAAGGGTGCAGAGACGATTTACAAGGATGTTGCCTGAATTGAGTGGCATGCCTTATGAGGATAGGCTGAGGGAGCTCGGTCTTTTCTCCTTGGAGAGATGTAGGATGAGAGGAGACCTAATAGAGGTATATAAGATGTTGAGAGGCATAGATCGGGTGGACTCTCAGAGGCTTTTTCCCAGGGTGGAAATGGCTGCTATGAGAGGACACAGGTTTAAGGTGCTGGGGGGTAGGTACAGGGGAAATGTTAGGGGGAAGTTTTTCACACAGAGGGTGGTGGGCGAGTGGAATCGTCTGCCGTCAGTGGTGGTGGAGGGAAACTCAATAGGGTCTTTTAAGAGACTCCTGGATGAGTACATGGGAATTAATAGGATGGAGGGTTATAGGTAGGGATATGTTCGGCACAACTTGTGGGGCCGAAGGGCCTGTTTTGTGCTGTAGTTTTTCTATGTTTCTTTCTATGTTTCTATAAAGAAAGAAAGACTTGCATTTACCTAGCACCTTTCACAACTTCAGGGCCTCCCAAAATGCTTTACAGGCAATGAAGTACTTTCGAAGTGCAGTATTATTCTAAACACAGCAAGCAATTTGTGCAAGGAAGTTCCCACAAACAGGAATCTTCTTTTATCTTCCCACATCTTGTGGCACAAGAGGCAGACAGAGTATGTGCTTACATCTGTTTTCATAGCTAGTTTTTCCTGAAACAGGTTACTGTTGGAACCTGGAACAGACTATAGCTTGAGGGGCGCCACTCCACATCAAGCATAGATGGATGGCAAGGAGACTCACCTGATCTTACTGTCTGCCATAGACTTATAGGAAGGGTTTACAAGTTGATAATCAATCTGTTTGACTGTGTTATGTACACACTTTCCTTGGCTATCAAGACCTGGAGTGGGACTCGAACCTGAAGCTTCTGGCTGTGGGACAGCAACTCTACCCATTGTGCCTCAAGACCTCCACAAACAGCAATCTAATTCTGATAACAGAGGAGCTGCACTGTTTCATTTCAAATGAAATTTGCAAACAGTTGACTTATCCTGACTTTACACCAAAATATTACAATGCGCAAAGTTCTTTGATTGCTTTCATCACTTCCAAAACCCTGGTCGCTTATTTAAATAAGCCTTCTCACATGCAAAAGACAATTTCCTACTATGATGTCTGTAATGTGCTGGTGTAGTTTTAAGCCAAAACATTTCAGCACAACGGTACAAAATCACAGAATACTGGGGTACATGGAGAAGTTACTGCATTTCCAAGATCTGTAGCTTTAACTTCATTGCGAGCTGTAACTGTTGACGATTTTTTTCTTTAAAAATGGACTATAACTTCCAAGCATCCCAGCATCAGATTATGGGGGTACCCCAAAGATGCACTGGAGAACCCCTCTCAGAACTACACAAGTAGGGGCTTGAATGGTAATTGCCCAGAAGCACAAACCTCCTTTGGGGAATGCCCTGCATTGGGAACTATCTGAGAATGTAATTTAAATCACAAACTTCAGAGGTCTCGGCAGAAATAATTTCTAGGTAAATATTGTAAAGTTCCAGATCAATGACCCCCTGTTCCTCCAGCTGCCTCCCCCACTGTACTTCCCCAAACCCTTGAACTCCCATGGGACACCCCCACACATCTGATACCTAGGGGATACCCCCACCTGCCAACTTACAACCCCTCACATTGTATCTCCACCGCCCTGATCCCTCACCTGCACTGAATTACTTCCCAAAGCCCCACAGGCCTGAGTCTCACCCCCATGACCCAGCTTGACCCCCTCCAACCTCACCTCCCCATACCCAACCCCATCTCCGTGACCTGCCAACCCCCCATACCCGATATCATCCCTCCCCACCCCCCCGCTGCACCCCTGCTTCAACCCGTCTCCAGGACTCACTCCCCCCACCCCGCTTCCCACTGAAGTCCGACTCTCTACCATCCCACAATCCCTGTCACTGAGGTCTGATCCCTGCCACCCAGTTCTAAACCCCCTCCCAACCCAACCAGGGTTCGATCCGCCATTGCCCCCACGAGATTCAGCCCGCATCACCCCACCCCCCACCCCATTCCCCCCAACCAAAGTCCAAAATCCCTCATTGATTTCCAACACCCCTCCCGAGGTCTGAACCCTTCCCGCTCGAAATCTGACCTCATGCCGAGCTAGTACTGTAAAAGAGAGGCATAGAACATAGAACATAGAACAGTACAGCACAGAACAGGCCCTTCAGCCCACGATGTTGTGCCGAGCTTTGTCTGAAACCCAGATCAAGCTATTTCCTCCCTATCATCCCGAAGTACTCCATGTGCCTATCCAATAGCTTCTTAAATGTTCCTAAAGTTTCTGACTCCACTATCCCTGCAGGCAGTCCATTCCACACCCCAACCACTCTCTGCGTAAAGAACCTACCTCGGACATCCTTCCTATATCTCCCACCATGAACCCTATAGTTATGCCCCCTAGTTACCGCTCCATTCACCCGAGGAAATAGTCTTTGATGTTCTCCTTCACTTGATGTTGGGCCTCTCGCATGAGCTGTGTTGCCTGCAATATTACCCGGCCTGAGTCGGAAGATCAGATGAAACAGGCTCGGAAGAAAATTGATGTAGTGGACATGGAGTGGCAATTTGACATTGATTGCCACTTCAAGGAAGTTACAGCCCTTCATTTTTATTTATTTCTATATTCATGACTTTAACGGTTAAGTAGAAACTGCAGTGTTTGCCATCAAGACTCAAATGCCTTTTCAAGTTCACCTCCAGTGCACCAGTAACTTATTGTTTTTTTCTTTTTAAATGAACATTTAACATGAATACATAAATTGCAAGATCCAGATCTTCCTTCATAAAACTATATTAGTGCACCTGTAATTTCCAAAGAACATTGCTCACAAAGTTTCATTCTAACACTTATGTTCTGTATTAACTAAGCATACTGCAGAATTCTTAGAATCACTTGCATCTTTTTTTATTAAGTAATGTGCTGAAATAGAGATTGATGCCTTGGGTAACAGAGACTTCTATTTCCTTTCCCCTTACTCGGTGTCCACTAATCACCCATTGCCCTGTGAAAAGTACCAGGACATCACTGAAAGTAAACAGCACTGTAGATTTATAAATTGTTATTTACAGATCTTAAGTGCCCTCGGCAGTGTTCTTTTTGTGTTGAAAAGTACACAGTAGGGAGTAATGAAATTTGCAATTTCACCATTCAAAAGTTCAAGTGCATATTTTGACCACCACTTCCTCCATATATCATATTCATTTCTACAAAAAGCAGGACAAATGCAACACGGCCAATTACCGCCCCATCAGTCTACACTCAATCAACGATGAAAGGAGTCAAAAACAATGCTATCAAGTGGCACTTGCTTAACAATAACCTGATCACTGGCACTCAGCTTGGGTTCCGCCAGGGCCACTCAACTCCTGACCTCATTAAAGCTTTGGTTCAGACATGGACAAAAGAGTTGAACTGCAGAGGAGAGTTAAGAGTGACTACCCTTGACATCAAGGCTGCATTTGACCGAGTGTGGCATCAAGGAGCCCTGGCAAAACTGGAGTCAATAGGAATAAGACAGGAAACTCTCCATTGGTTGCAGTCATGCCAAAGGAAGATGGTTGTGGTTGTTGGTGGTCAACTATCTCAGTCCCAGGACATTATCAGTCCCAGGACACTGGGTAATGTCCTAAGCCCACCAATCTTCAGCTGCTGCATCAATGACCTACCTTCTCTCCATTAAAGATCAGAAGTTGGGATGTTTGCTGATGATTGCACAATGTTCAGAACCATCTGCGACTCTTTGTATACTGAAGCAGTGTGTGCCAAAATGCAGCAAGACCTGGGCAACATTCAGGCTTGGGCTGATAAATTGCAAGTAAGATTTATGCCACACAAGTGCCAGGCAATGACTATCTCCAACAAGAGAGAGAATCCAAACATCCTTTTTAAAGTTTAAAGTTCATTTACTAGTCACAAGTATCATAGAATAAAATTGCGGAATCCCTACAGTGCAGAAGGAGGCCATTCTGCCCATCGAGTCTGCACCAACCACAATCCCGCACAGGCTCTATTCCCATAACCCCACATATTTACCCTGCTAATCCCCCTGACACTAGGGTAAATTTAGCATGACCAATTAACCTAACCCGCACATCTTTGGACTGTGGGAGGAAACCGGAGCACCTGGAGAAAACCCCATGCACACACAGGGAGAATGTGCAAACTCCACACAGACAGTGACCCGAGGCCGGAATTGAATTCGGATCCCTGGTGCTGTGAGACAACAGTGCTAGCCACTGTGCCGCCCCAGTAGGCTTACATTAACACTGCAATGAAGTTGCTGTGAAAATTCCCTAGTCGCCACACTCTGGCACCTGTTCGGGTACACTGAGGGAGAATTTAGCACGGCCAATGCACCTAACCAGCACGTCTTTTGCCATTCAACAGCTTTAACATTTCTGAATCCCCCACTATCAACATCCTGGGGGCTACCCTTGACCAAAATCTGAACTGAACCAGCTATATAAATACCGTGGCTACAAGAGCAGGTCAAAGGCTGGGAATTCTTCACCTCCTGACTCTCCAAACCCTTTCCCCCATCTACAAGGACAAATCGGGAATGTAATGGAACCCTCTCCACTTGCCGGGATGCGTGCAGCTCCAACAACATTCAGGAAACTTGACACCACCGAGGATAAAACAGTCCTCTTGATTGACACCCCATCCCCACCTTCAACCATGTGCCCCTTTCACCACCAATGCACAGTGGTAGCTGTGTGCACCAAATACAAATTGCACTGCAGCAACACACCAATGCTTCTTCCACAGCACCTTCCAAACTCATGGCCTCTATCTCCTAGAAGGACAAGGGCAGCAGACTCATGGGAACATCATCAAGTTCCCCTCCCAGGCACACACCGTCCTGGCTCGGAACTATGCCACCATTCTCGGGAACACCCTTCCAAAAAGCACTATGGGGCGTACCTACACAAAATGGACTGCAGTGGTTCAAGAAGCTGGCTCACCACCATCTTGAACTAACTGACCAAATATCACGGGAAAGATATTTAGGTTTCACTGAGCTTGGGAACAGAGGTGAGTGGGAACGGAGGTGAATGGGCACTAAAAGTAGTTCCATTCTGTTCCAAGAGTATTTTCCCCGAGACAGATTTGGAGGAGAAGTTAATGCCTAACAAAGGTCCATTGAACGACTATGATTTTCCAGTCAGCCTCCAGATCCCCACAGGTTGGCAAGAACAGTTTAGTTGTCTGGGAAGGCCAAAGTTTCAGGCAGACTTGGGGGCCGCCTACCTGGGTGCAGCAGCAGCTGAAGGCCACAATGAAGGGACTTTTCTCTCTCTCTCCACAGTGGTTGACCCTGCAGCAAAGGTCAGTTTTTACTTCAAACTTGAA
Source organism: Mustelus asterias (assembly GCF_964213995.1). NCBI lineage: Eukaryota > Metazoa > Chordata > Chondrichthyes > Carcharhiniformes > Triakidae > Mustelus > Mustelus asterias. The sequence goes on along the minus strand of NC_135824.1, from coordinate 20,715,930 downwards.
AATTTG